>NW_025814845.1:14117500-14717500 GCF_022079265.1 Lynx rufus
AGGGCAAGCAGGACTCCAGCCATGGGGCCAATATTCTATACTTCCATGAAATAAGTTGCTACATGAAAAAATAGATGAGCTGGAGAGAGAAGGTAGAGTCTTGGGTACTAAAAGAGAGTGGTGGAAATGACTAACAGAATGGATGTTCTTTTGTTTGTTGGGAGGTGTTTGATAACTGATTATAAACTCCTTACTTAGTAATCGGTCTGTTCCGATTTTATATTTCATCATGATTCAGTCTTGGTAGGTAATATGTTTCTAGGAATTGATTCATTTTTTCTAGGTGTTCCAATTTTTTGGCATATAATTGCTCATATTAGTCTCTTATGATCCTTTGCATTTCTGTGATACTAGCTTTAACATCTCTTTCACATCTGAGTTTAATTGGAGTCTTCTCCCTTTTTCTCTGGGTGAGTATAGTTATAGGCTTTTCAATTCCATCTTTTCAGAGAACTAGCTTTTTGTTTCACTGATCTTACCTTTTTAGTCTCTATTTCATTTATTTCCATTCTAATATTTGTTATTTCCTTCTTTTTACTAGCTTTGGGCTTTGTTTTCCTTTTTTTTAGTTTCCTAGTTCCTTGAAGTATAAAGTTAGGTGATTTATTTGAAACTTTTCTTATTTCTTGTATGTTATTTATAATAAAAACATTGAAGAGTTTTCTAGGAGCACCTGGGTGGCTCAGTCGGTTAAGTGTCCAACTTCAGCTCAGGTCACGATCTCATGGTCCGTGAGTTTGAGCCCCACGTTGGGCTCTGTGCTGTCAGTTCAGAGCCTAGAGGCTGCTTCGGATTCAGTGTCTCCCTCTCTCTCTGCCCCTGCCCCACTCATGCTCTGTCTCTCTCTGTCTCTCAAAAAATGAATAAATGTTAAAAAAAAATGTAAAAATAAAGTGTTTTCTGTAGAGTATAAACGATCATCATAGACTGTAGCAGGAGTAAGGGCTATATCAGGATTTACTCTGGGCCTATAGAGACATAATCAGTAGTTATCAATTAACTTTTCAATTACATGAAAAGTACTTATATTAGTTTCCTATTAGTACTGTAACAAATTACCACAAATTTGGTGGCTTAAAACAATCCAATTTATTATATCACAGGTCCAGAGGCCAAGAGTCCACAAAAGGTCTCATTGTGATAAAATCAAAGTGTTTGAGGGGCACCTGGCTGACTCAGTCAGCAGAACATGAGACTCTTGATCTTAAGGTCATGAGTTTGAGACCCACACTGGGTGTACAGACTACTTGACAAAATAAAATAAAATAAAATAAAATCCTTAAAGAAAAAAGAAAGCGTTTGAAGGCTGCATTCTGTCTGGAGGCTCTTGGAAATTCATTTCCTTGTCTTTTTCAGCTTCTAGAGGTCCCCTGCATTCCATGGTCCATGGTCCTTTTTCATCTTCACACCCAACAGTGGTGGGTAGAATCTTCCTCATACTGTATTACTTTGACATTGACACTCTTGTGTTCCTATTTCCCTTAAAGGAATCTTGTTATTACATTAGGCCCACATAGATAATCTAGGAAAATATTCCTAAATCAGGATCCTTAACTTAATCACATTTTCAAAGTTCCTTTTGTCATGTAAGAGAACACATTCATAGGTTTTGGGTATTAGCATGTAAACATCTTTATTGGGGGCAATCATTTTGCCTACCACAGGAATATTAAGAATAACGATTTTGCCTACCACAGTAATATTAAGAATAACCACATTCTTCAACACAGCTCCATTTTTTGGGAAAATGTACACTTTCTTTATGCCCCATCTCTTTTTTTAAATATAATTCAGTGGAGTGTTCTAAGAAAATAAATAATGCCAAATTTGTACTTTACCACCAAAATGACAAGAGGGCAGAGACAGAGGTTATTCTGTGTGAAAAGTACAGCTTTCTTCTTGGCTACAGCAACACCCTTGATGAAAAATGATGTCCTTCATTCATAGTTGATGGCATGCTGAAAATGTGATGGGGCACAGCCATGGAAATTCATGTCACAAGCTTATGCTTTTCTTGATTAGCCCAGGAGTTAAATGTGACTGAAGCTATAGTAGAAATAAATCCTGGGGAACAGAATATCTAGATAACAACCTTCTTGAAAACCAAACGTTGGAGAAGACTTCTCTTAGTCAACCATCAACCTCAACTGCTGTTAATGAGATACTACTGTAACCTCAAACAGTGTGACTTAAGTGGCTTAATGCACATTTTATAGACCCATGCACATTCAAGTTGATAATAAATCTAATGATGACTATAATCTACAAAATTAAGACTCAGTCTTTGCTCTTGACTCACCCTCTGCCTACAACCCCTTGAGAAACACTTGTTCATCTTCCAAAACTTAGCAAGGTCACCTACCCCTTGAAGTCTTTGCTCACTGTGTTCCCAACCTTCATTCTCAAATAGCAGTGATCTTTGCTTTCTTTAGGATTCTGCTGGAAGTATTTCTGTGATGACATTCATGACTTCCTTCTATACCTGCCTGGCTTCCCACACTTACCCATCAATACTCAGAGATGAGGACCTGTTCGATTCATTTTCATTAAATCTGAAAGGTAGCAATGATATAGTTACCAGAGAGGAGCGGAGTGGCAGTTGGGCTAAATAGGTGATGGGGGTTAAGGAGTGTGCTTCTTGTGATGAGCACCGGGTGGTGCATGAAAGTGTTGAATCACTATATTGTACACCTGAAACTAATGTAACACTGTATGTGAACTAACTGGAATTAAAATAAAAAACTAAAAAATAAAGGTAACAATGAAACCAGGGATAGGTTTACAGTCTTATATGACTTTACTACATGTTAAAATATGGAAACACTTCAATGAACAGCTGCTTCCCCAAGCCTTCCCTTGGGACTCAACCCAGCAACTAAAACTCCAGCCATGAGTCCCTGGGACTCTGATCCAGAATGACAGCAGGGCCTTTTCTGATTGGCCATTATCCACACTCTACAAATTCTAGATGCAATTCCCAAACTTCAGAATAGTGCCTGGCATATAATGTGTGCTCAGTAAATGTATGTTGACTGAATAAATCTTACCAATATACCTTTATCTCAGTAGACTTCGCTAAAAAAAAATTTTTAAAGGAAAGGTAAGTGTTTGCAAGGATGTGCAGAAAAGGGAAGCCTTGGTGGCTCAATTGGTTAAGTGTCCGACTTCAGCTCAGGTCATGATCTCACAGTTTGTGGGTTCAAGCCCCGTGTTGGGGTCTGTGCTGACAGCTGAGAGCCTGGAGCCTGCTTCGGATTCTGTGTCTCATTCTCTCTCTTCCCCTCCCCAACTTGTGCTCTGTCTCTCTCTGTCTCTCAAAAATAAATAAAAATGTAAAAAAAAAAAAAAAAAAAAAAGAAAGAAAAAAAGAAAAGGGAACCCTTGTGTACTTGTGTAAGATTGTAAAATGGTACAAACTCTATGGAAAACAGTATGAAAGTTTTTCAAAAAATGAAGAGAAGAACTACCATAGGAGCCAGCAATGCCACTTCTGGGTATATATCCAAATGAAATGGAAACAGGTTATCAAAGAGATATACACATACCCATGTTTACGGCAGCATTACTCACAATAGTCAAGATATGGAAACAATGTAGGTGTCCACCAATGGATGAATGTATAAAAAATATGTGGTATGTGTGTGTGCATGCACACGTGTGTGTATATATACATACACACATATACACAAATGGAATACTATTCAGCCATGAGAAAAAAAAGGAATTCTGCCATTTGCAACCACATGGATGGACCTTAAAAACATTATTCTAAGTGAGATAACTTACAGAAAGACAAATACTATATTTCCTATATGTGGAATCTTAAAAATTCAGACTCACAGAAATGGAGAACAAAATGGTAGTTACCAGGAGTTGGGGAGTAGGGGAAGGGTAGAGATTTTAAGGGTACATACTGACAACTAGCAGATAAATAAATTCTGGAGACCTAATACATAGCACAGTGATTAGAGACAAAAAATCTGTATTATAACCGTTAAACTTGCTAAGAGACTAGATCTTAATTGCTCCCAACACTCGAAGAAGTGATGATTACATAACTAGATCAAGGTATTGGCTAAGGTTGCAGTATACTGTATACCTTAAACGTATATAATTTTATATGTCAAATATATCTCAAGTATAAAAATAAAAGGAAATATACTTGGTCACTTCTTCAGAGAAGGTCATTCAAATCTTCATTTAAAATAATTTTACAGATAACACTTTCTACTATTTAGTACTGATACAACGTGTTTCAACTCAGGAGAAATGACACAATGATCAGATAATTTTATCTCACAAGTGAAGACAGTTTTATATTTTCAGCTGAACATCACCAACAAAAAAGTGAACTATGTCTTTTAGTGATGGCCTTTTGATGGACCTGAGTGCAAAACTAAATGAAATAAACACAGAGCTGTAAAAGAGAGTCATTGCAAAATAAATTCTAAAAAAAAATCTCCAAATAAAAAATAGAAACTTTGGATAAAAATAATTTATAGAAGACTTGAAATTTTTTCTTAGCACAAGACTCACAAGTGAAAACAAGGAAAAACAGAGGGGAATGTTTCTTTCGTCTTGTAAGACAACATGTCCTTCAACGGAAATAAGATTCCAATAGAATTTCAAAGACATTTAACAAGTTTCAAAAGGCTCAAGCTATTCTCTACCCTCAGATTCTTAGTCTTTATAACTGTTACAGTAATAAAATTAGAGATTTTAAAAATGAGGTTGTTTCATTTTGAAAATGCAGGTTTCAAAAATGAAGTAATAGCCACTGAAAATAGCTGTTATCTTAAATGAGTCACTGCAAATAAATAGACTTGGTATTGGTCAGGACATAAAAACCTTAAAGAGAGCTTTGCTCTGTAAATTTGAAATTCACCTACTTTCATGAGTCCACATTCTCAAACCGTGGAGAATAGTTATATTGTACAGGTCAACATCAAACCACAGAAAAACTAACAGAAAATAGAACTGACAGTGTGTCAAATCTCTTAAAGGAGGACTTTCTAAGCTTTGAAGTACTGGGGGAAAAAGTACAAAGGAAAAGATGAATAATATTAGAAAAAAATAGTAAATATATATACATGTTGCCAGCTATAAAATAAACATGAAAAAGGCAAATAATCATTTTGCGACAAACACAAAAAGGAAATAAATGTTTAACATTAAAAAAAAAGACTTGTACAAATTACTAATAAAATCTCTGACATAATACATAAATTGTCAAGGGACATTGTATTATTTTGCTGGAGCTGACATAACAAATTACAGACTGAGTGGTTTAAGCAAGAGAACTTTATTTTCTCACAGTGAGGGAAGGTAGAAGGTGCTGGAGGTTTGGCTTCTTCTGAAGTCTCTCCTCTGCTTGCAGATGGCCGCCTTCTCATCATGTCCTCATTAGGTTGTCTCTTGGTCATTGTGTTGTTGGTGCCCTAATCTCCTCTTAGGGGCATCAGTCATACTGGATTAGATCTATTCACATGACCTCATTTTACCTTGGTATCTTGTTAAAGGCCCTGGCTTCAGGTATAGTCATATCCCGAGGTACTGGAGGTAAGGACATCAACATAGGAATTTGGGGGGACACAACCCAGCTCATGACAGAGATACACAAATCAAAAAAGAATTCTAAACATACACATTAAAATGTTACCTTTGCTAGTAAGTAAGGCTAATTAAAAGTAAAATATCTTTACTTTTTTATTTATCAAGCTATTCAAGATGAAAAGTCATCTTAATGCTGGCAAGGATTCAGTTCTGTGTGTGAAATGAATTCTACTGGCTGCAGTGTAAACTGGCAAACATTTTGGAAGGTAAACTTGCAATACAGATCAGGATTATAAAAAAATATTAAACTCTCCATAGAGATAAATATCGTTGAGAAAAATTATAATAAAAACATATCTAGAGATTAGGATTTTTTTTTCTGGGGAGAGATCATTACTGAAATAGTATGTATTCAGGTATTATTTATAATGCCAAAATTATTTGGAACAATTTAAGTGCCCACAGTGGGGAAACTCTTACATATTCTCTACACCTGATGAGCTATTATGCAACCACAAAAATGATATTTATAATGACTAAAAAAAACATAAAGTATGTAGAATTTTATTTCAAAAAAGTCAAGAAAGGTGCAAAGCTGTGTTAAAA
Source organism: Lynx rufus (assembly GCF_022079265.1). Lineage (NCBI taxonomy): Eukaryota > Metazoa > Chordata > Mammalia > Carnivora > Felidae > Lynx > Lynx rufus. The sequence goes on from NW_025814845.1 coordinate 14,123,660, forward strand.
TGTGCATAGAATGGGGGGGGGCAGAGAACAAACATACTCTCTACTTGAAGCCAATAGAGCTGAGGGTTTGTTCTTTCTGGTATTACATATTTTCAATTTCGAAAAAGCAATACATATTGGTTTTCATAAATTAAAATAATCATTTCAACTTCAGTAAGATTGGAATGGATTTGCAGAAGTTTAGTTTGAATTCAGTAAGCTTAGGTTACCATGTCAGCTGCTCGCTTAGAAGCTCTGTTTCTATCCTACCTGAACCAACCATTGTGTTGAGTGCCACTTTCACTCAACACCGTGGCCCATCCCACCTTCCTTCCATCCCAGTCACTGCAGACATAATAAAAATGAAAGGAGATCACTCCATGGAAATGCTATGATATTCCCATCATAAATATTTGACAATCAAGAGTTGATTAAGCTCACCTTCCAAGGGAGCCCTGAGAAGACCACTCCCTACTAAGTCTGTCAAACTAAGACTATCCATTGTACAGGCATGAAGGGCAGAGCCACGTTTTACAAGCTCTGTGGATATCTTCTTAACTGCAGGAGAACCTAAATGCCTGCCGTCTTTTTCTATGACTGCAAGGGAAACACACAGAAGGTATGGTGAGTTCTAGCATATGGGCACCATTCTTACTAAATGCAGACTGGAGAATATCTCATCATCAGAACCGGTGAAATGCTATGTTTTACTCTTTGGTAAAATACAGAGATTCAAAGTACGCACGATCCTGGAGTTCATGAAGAGCTGCAAATTGTAAATCTGGCACAATCAACTGCTTATCAAAAATATCACAACTCAAATCATGTTCATTAACTCAACATTAACCAGCGCTCTCATTTCCCAACTAGAACAGAAATAAGAAACGTAGTTGTAATGTTTTGAATAGTATCCTCCCAAAATCCACATCCACTTCAGACCTTAGAACATGACTTATTTGGAAATAGACATAATTAAGGTAAAGATAAAGATGGCATCACACTGGGGCGCCCGGGTGGCTCAGTAGGTTGGACGTCCGACTTCGGCTGAGGTCATGATCTCGCGGTCTGGGAGTTCAAGCCCCGCGTTGGGCTCTGTGCTGACAGCTCAGAGCCTGGAGCCTGGTTCAGATTCTGTGTCTCCCTTTCTCTCAGTCCCTCCCCCACTCATCCCTGTCTGTCTGTCTCTATCTGTCTGTCTTTCTCTCTCTCAAAAAAAAAAAAAAAAAAAAAATATATATATATATATATATATACATTAAAAAAAATATATGGGATTGTACTGAATTAGGGTGGGCCCTAAATCCAATGAGAGTGTCTTTGTAAGAGACGGGATAGGACAAACAGGCACACAGAAATAAGTCATGCGAAGACAGAAGTGAGTTAGAATTGCACTACTAAATCAAGGAATACCAGAAGCTACTAGAAGCTGGAGGGAGGGAGAAAAAATTCTCCCCTAGAGCATTCAGAGGAACCTTGAGCCTACTAATACTTTAATTTTGAACTTCTAGCCTGCAGAACTGAAATAGAATAAATTTCTGTTGTTTTACATCACCTAGTTTGTGGTAATTGTTATGGAAGCCCTAAGAAATGAATACAGTGGTTTTCAGAGAGAATAATGTCACATTTCACTAAAACCATCCCTTTAAATATTGGAAGCAGAATAGTGTGATAGAAAGAGCTGGAGACAAAGGTTACTGGTTCCATTCTGAAACTTTCCATTGGGCAAGCCTGTTATTCTCTCCAAGTTCCCATTTAACCATCTCCAGAAGATATACATGATTAGAATATCAATAGCACAGGATTGTTGGCAAGATTAAATGAGATGATGTACGTAATAAGCATTGAAAAGCTGTAAAGTGAACAGAAATGCTGATTATTTTTATTGTTGTCATGATTCAGAGTAGATACCAACTGTATACTAGATATATATTTATGATATATAAAAACTGAAAATATGAAAGAAATTTACACAAGTACACGTTTGGTTTGCCTCTCAATTCTTTCTCCATTACAGACACTTTTTGCCAAAAGGGTAGGTTTATATCCTGAAGACTGACTTTGAATCCTGATATGAATCATTTATCACATAGACAGGTGAATTATTAGGGATATTTCAGAAGGGGAGTGACCCAGGGCTGAGTTATTTTTAGCATTGTTGTGCTGCCATTAATAATCATTTGCTGTACTTTTAGTCATCCTAACTGTGATAAGGACAAAAAATAAGATGGTTAGACAGTTTTAGTGTTGCTGACTGCCAAAATAAAAATTAATGGACAAAGAATCTAGCTGTTAATGTCCATATCTTGAGTTTTTATGGCATTCTTCATATCTGAGAAAAGCAGCAGATAGAAGGTACCAAAGACAAGAAAACCGATTGTAGACATTTCAGTGACAACCACAGTTCAATAATGCTTTTAAAAAATTCAAGACTGTAATAACTACCAGAATAAATTACTCAATTCTTAAAGTAGTAGTTTAGGTGTACCATTCAAAAGATTGAATTTATAACTCTTGATTGTAAATCTTTTTATGCAATAAAAATATTATCAATATTTGATAATGATTTCAAACCCTGTTTCACAAAATCAATGTCATCCAAACAAGTTTTCAAAATTAAAAGGAAGATACGGCCAGGGCTCTTGGCATTACTTGTTTTCTTCTTTAGCAGAGCAGAAAGCAAGACTCATTCCTCTGTGCACATCCTCAATGGGTAATCGATGGTGAACCTAACTGATGATGGGGAATCAATGGTGTCCCTATCAAAACAATCAGACAGTAAATGGTTTCCCCAAAGACCCCCTCATCAAAGAGCTTTTTATTAAGATTGGGTCATCAGCTCTGTGATCATGGCTGACTTTCAGTGGAATCACCATCTTGATGGCTGTCATTGTTCCCCAGTTCTCTTTGATGTTCAAAGGGAGAATCCATGTGGCAAGTGCCATTACCTCTGGACTTTGACCTTTCCCACTCAATAGCACCCACTAAACATGCAAGTGGCAATTATGATGGAAAAGAAGTTGAGCACTCCCAGAATTTCTCTCTATCCCCACCAATTATTTCAAGTCTTCACCCACTCTTAGGTAAGTCATTGCCACATTCACCTAATGAGGGCCTTCCTTCATTGTCTGGCTTGTTTACCTCTGTAACCACATCTCCCACACTGCCCTCTATGCTGCAGTCACAATGAGGTCCCAAGGCCCTCACACCCTCCAGGGCTTCTGAGTATAAGAGCAGGGCTTGCCTGCATGGAGCACGTATAGTTAAGATTCTTCCTGAACACCCCTCCATGTTGAATTTCCTGTTCTTTTCTATGTACCCTTAGATTATGCCTCTCAACACTTTATATTTCCTACTTTGTTTTATGCAAATAAACTTTTATTTCTGTTCTTCCAAAAAACAAAATGGGGGGGGGATGTTAGTGGGGTCTAAGTTTCCTAAGACTGGGACACTTTATTCCACCCTGACACCCCTATTTAAGCATAAAACCAACACAAATTAAGTATCTGAAACAGCTTTAAATAAGCCAGTGGAATTAAAACCTGACTTAATTTCCTATTCCCCAATTTAAACAAGTTATTTAAATTCTCCATGCTTCATTGTTTATTGGTTATAAAATTGTTTAAAACAGAAGGATTAAATGATATAGAGTATATGAATATGTTTCATAAACTCTTAAGTATCTTATAAATGAAATGGTGATCATTTTCATTTAAAGAAATTCTAGTGACTCACCAAAGTACCCCAGTTTATTGATACTTTATGGGAATAGACACAGAAATCACCTTACAGGGTGTGTTCCATAGAATTTTACTTTAAGAATATTCCAGGGCTGCATGATCCAATCTAACCAAGGAAATGAGGAGGGTAAGAAGCTGAAATAAAGAGGTATGACGCTAATATCCTACGAATGATTTCAGAGCCCAAAGTTTCCAACACCACACTGAGTACCAGCACTTCTGGTTCCCTCAAATGCCACTTCTTACCCCTAGATCTCAGGCTCTACTGGGAATCAGGATGCCATGCTTCAGCCTGATGATGATTTTATGATCAATTAAGGAAGGCATTTGAATCCCTTGAGAGAAGTGGCTAATTATAAATACATTTCCAAAATACATGTCACCATTTACTCAGCATTCACTAGGACCATCTTAAGTCAGCTAAAATGTTTCATATACTTCATTCCTGTCTAATCTTGTGCACCTGTGAGGTGTAAGATTGAGTCAGAAACATGTGGTTGCCCTGAGGACAGTCATCTAACTGTCCCCTTCAAGCTATGTTTTCCAAATGCTCATTACTGATTTGTAGTTGAAATTGTGGGCTGTTTTGCAGAAGAACAGAAAAGGCAGACAGCTGATGTTAGCATCTCAAATTTCAATCCCATTTGTTCAGTGGGCTCAGTTAGGTGGGGTCCCCACCTAACTCCTAGTTACATAAGACTTCACTTTTCTGTTAACTTAAGACTACCCCTTTGTATGGGGCACAGGGTCCTATCCTGTGGCAAAGCGAATCACAGAGAGCACTCTCCTGGATGGCAGTTCTGGGGAACACACTGGATTCATTTCCCTGACATTCTGCTGTCTGGTTGACAACCCCAAGCCTTGCAGAACAGAACCTGATCTGAGCCTCTACAGGGCAGGACAGACAGAGGGAATGTGAGAGCAGACACCATGAGGAAGCCCTCAGCCAAACCCTGGGTACAAGACACCATACAGAACAAACACCCTGTTTCTCAAAAAATTCAGTGGCCTGAATAAAAAGGAAAAATAAGCATGTGTGACACTCAGAGACTGGGAAAACAGCAGCCAAGTGTAATAAAAGGACTGGGTCTAGCTTCTGTTGACAACTAACACACTATTAAAAGAATTCTTGGGGTGCCTGGGTGGCGCAGTCGGTTAAGCGTCCGACTTCAGCCAGGTCACGATCTCGCGGTCCGTGAGTTCGAGCCCCGCGTCAGGCTCTGGGCTGATGGCTCAGAGCCTGGAGCCTGTTTCCGATTCTGTGTCTCCCTCTCTCTCTGCCCCTCCCCCGTTCATGCTCTGTCTCTCTCTGTCCCAAAAATAAATAAACGTTGAAAAAAAAAATAAAAAAAAAAAAGAATTCTTGAGATGACTTGAGGAAATGTAAATAGGAAAATAAAGATTGAGTAATAATTTTTTAAAAAGTATTATTAATTGTGCTAAGTGTGACAGTGGCATGAGCTTTAAGTATAAACCTGTTCTCATCAGCTGGAGATACAGTAAGAATTTGCAGGAGGTAAGCATTAAGTCTGGCATTTATTTCAAAATACGATAGTCCCCCTGATAAATTAACAGATGAACCAAGTTTGGCAAATTGTTGATAACTGTCACAGCTAGGTAAAGATACACGAGGTTTGTCATATGGTTCACTTCTGTTTGTGTTTCCAACTTTCAAAATCAAAAGCTTTAAGTAAAGTAAATGAATTGATTCTTTTTATTTCATAAAGGGTCACTTGCACCTGCCAGGTAATGTGTCCAAGTTTTGTAAATGTGTTTGCACTGTCCACATCAACTTAGATTCATATGAAATCATAACCGGGGTGAACATGGGAATAGAAAACACAAGTAGAGTCAGGAGAATAAGGACCCGGAGGGAGGGAGAGTATTAACAGAACATCAGATGGAGCATTGATAATTATGCACATAGTCACAATATGAAAGATGTTAGTGAACTCCAAGTAAGAGAAAGTCAAGGAAAACATGACAAAACTACTAAGAGAAAATAACACTCTGGTGGCATAATCCCCTTCTTCCTTCAAGATCCGTCTCAAAAGTTACAGATCTGTGCGGCTTTTTCTAAACTCCCCAAGGCTGTAAGCTGCTTCCTGTCTGAGATTTCAGAAAGCTTTATTCATACTCAGAAAAGTATGTTTTTCTCCACTTTACAAAGGAAGAGATATTGACTAGCACTAGCTTTGGGATGTGGTACAGGATATGTTTAAGGAATATTAGCATGTGTGTGAGTGTTCCTCATGATTTTCTGAAAACAAGATCATGTTTTCTGCAAACATTTATTTCTGTTCTTCCAAAAAAAAAAAAAGGAAAGGAAATGTTAGTGGAAGGAATAAATGGATGGATGGATGAGTAATGGAAAAGGAGGCAGAAAGGAAGGGAGGGAACAAAGAAAGAAATGCTATTCCCTCCTAAGGAGAAAAATCACTGGTGTCAGAATGTGGAGACCCATGTTTAAGAGAAAACTTCATTTAAATAATCCCAAACCAATCACAGTCAGATGCATGACTTTCCGTAGGAGCCACTATCAGGAAGTTGTTTGCTTTGTTTGGTTTTACCTAGACTACATCCACACATTCACTTTGTGTAAGCAATTCATCAAATATGCCAAGCAAGAAACAGCTGAGACTTTTTTTTCCTCTCTCTCTCTCTCTCTGAGAAAAGAAACTTTACATTAAGCTATCACATGCACAGTTATTTTTATTTGACTCTCAGTTGAAATGCCCCTGCTGTACAGCATATTGAATACTTTATTGACCATAAAATGTGCTGCCGCAATTAGAGGTTTTTATTTTTTTCAAAGCATTTTGCCTTTCTGGAGGCATTTGGAGCTCATTCCTGTTTATCAGTTTTTCTAGGATGTTTACAATTTAGCAAAACTGAACTAGAGATTTAGTTAAATGTCTGGCATCTTTGAGGGAGGGTTTCCAAGATCTGCAATTAAACAGAGCAGGGTAAAGTATGGTGAGGTTCCTGATATTTAATAATCTACAAAGGTCTTTCTCACTAGCTAAGACACTAAAATCCTACAAAATGTACATTATATAAATCAGAAACAAATCCACTTAAGAGACTGCTTTAGAAATCATTGAGCTCTGTCGAACTGTGGCCGGGTACACAGGACGCTAGTTATCCTCAAGTTATTTTAGATGTGAGCACTTCTACTTGGCATCACCAGAGAAAACAGCACAGACCTCATGGCAGAAACCAGGTTTAAACAGCATGAACTTTCAGATCTCATCCCTTAAACACAGAGTTCAGAACTAGGAACTGAGGATGGACACACACACACACACACACACACACACACACACACACACACTGTATTTTGCAACTCAAAAGGCTAAACCCATGCATCACCAATAAAAAGGAAGAAGAACCTTTCTGGTCTCGGGGAATATGGCTAGCCTGTTCTCAGCAAGTCAACAACAAATCAGGATAGAACATCTGTGTGAGGACAGAGCTGGAACCAATGCCTTTTGTATCTCCTCTGTACACTTCCCTTCCTGTGTCCCCCACCCAGGTTAGCGAGGGGACCGGAGCTTGTCTTCAGGTCTCTGGATTGACCCAGGCTGTTTTCTATAGATGACACAGCTTCTTTTAAGGAGACTTCATTTTGGATCATTATGTCTTTTCTACAACCAGAGACAAGCTCACGCCCAGAGCCTTTGGAAGTTTTTCGGGATGACATTTGCACTTTGGGTCTGTACCTCTGCTGACATTCTAACGAAATGGAACAGGTGTGGCAGGGACAGCCCAGCAGTCAGGCTTCCGAATCCACACTCAGTCTATTCCTTACATCTTCTGACGCCCTCATTCTGCCATGGTTATTGGGAAAATGGGAAGAGACTCAACACCCTACTGTTCAGTCACACTGAAAACCTACCCAGATGTGCACACTGGCGATATTGCAAGGAACAAAACTATTCCAGTGCCTTACAATGAGCATCGGTGGATATACAGTTTCAATTATGCAAGGTTCATAAGTTATACATATCTGCTATACAACACAGTTACCTATAGTTAACGATACTGTACTGCACACTCAAAAATTTGTTGAAGGTGGATCTTGTGTTAAGCGTACTTACCACAATTAAAATACAAACCGTACATACAGACACATACACAGACACATGTGGAAATACGTACCTATACACAAACACACAATTAAATGAGCATGCATTAGGGCTTTCATTTTCCCCACAGCAGTAATCCTGCAAAGTACTCTATATGTAATTTTGTTTTTCCTGATTCTCTCAAAAATATTTCTTTCAAGGTTCCATGCAACTGATACCTAATAAGGGAAGCTTCCCCTACTCACCTTATGAAAAATAGCCCTCCCTGCCTCCTCGTTCTTCTACTCCTCCACTATCTCTATTATTCTTACCCTGCTTTCTTTTTCGACAGAGCCCTGGCCACTATGTGATATAAGTTTGCTTACTTATTAGCATACTGTCTGTCTTCCCTTGCTAGAACACAAACTCTCAGGGCAGGAAACTTAGTCAACTGGCTTCTGAGTATCTGGCACACATTATAAGGCCCAATAAATATTTGTCTAATGAGAGCATGAATAACCATGAGCATTGGTATGACCTTTTTTCCAGTTTTACAGACGGGGAAGCCAACACTTACTGAGGATACGACATTTGCCCAACAGCATTCTGTTATAAATCCTGAAGCCTGGGCTCAGACCCGGTCTTGCAGAGTAGAAAACCTTGTCCTCCTGACCATTGCTCCAAATCACCATGTTTCACATAACCATTTCCTTTGCACGCCTAATAACTGAAGTGTCCTGAAGCCTCAGCTCCCCAGGATGAGATGAAGGCACTAAAGAGAAGAAAGACCACTAAACGATACACGGCGAGGGCAACAACAACAGTGCAAATGTCATCCCGAAATGCTTCTGAAGAAAACGTGAGACACTATCATCCTCTACAGAGTTAACATAAAAGAAGTGCTATTGAAGAAAAGGGGAAAAACCAAAAGTTTGTAAGAGTCAAGCATGGATATTAACCTGCTCACTTTCTCACCCTCAGCTTTCCTCTATATAGTGAGAATAATGTCTACCTCCCCCCACCCCAAGGCTGTCGGCAGAAGGAGGCGAGATAATGAATGAAAAGTTTCCAGCACAAGTGTAAGCAGAATGAGGGCCTCATTTACTCATGTTATTTAAATAAGTCATCAGTAGACAGGAGGAAATAAAATTCAGTTTTAGTTTTTCATCTATTAATGACTCGCATCAAAACAGCAAAGAGAAACAGTGTTGAGCATCTCAAAGGAATAGACAGCCCTTCTCCAGAGCCCCTAAAACTGGAGGACAAGGGGCGTGTGACCATCCCAAGCACTGGTCTCTAAGTCCTGCAGGAGATGGCCCAAACTGCAGTTTATCTGCTGAAATCAATTAATCAGGCAGGTGTAGTAACAACCAAATGTTTATTTGGATATAACTAATGAACTCCTCAAACATTCTTAGGGAAATCACCTAATCACCTACTGCTCAAATATCTGGTTGAAACATGTGGAGTTAATGAAGGATCTTTAATAAAAGTATGGGTAACATTCTGTACATATTCACCAGAAACTCTGCATTGTAATTTGCATTAATACAATTCTGAGGGGGGAAAAATGCTAATGCTCTAGCACTGATGTGGTCTTACAAATTTATTTTCTCACAATTTCTATGGTTGTTCATAGCCAAGTAATGATCTTATTTATGGTTGAATTGATACAATAAATTGTATTTTTTTCCACAGATTGTATTAGAAGCTATAAATGGCTCGATCACCTCTAAAACAGCCTTGGGAATACAACACATTTTTTTAATTTTATGGGCCTCTCTTTTTTGAATCAGATTATTGGCTTGACAACCTAAAAATTCTATCTATCTTAAAGGAATATCCTCTACATATTATAGCTAAAAACATGGATTTGTTTCTATTTCTTTCTCAATTCCCAGAGAAATGAAGAAATACTTCTCCTTCTTCTATTTGCTCTGTTTGGAATCTCTGGATTGTTGGTTTTAGTTTTTACTTGTTTTATGTTTTTTAACACTTCCAGGTAGATAGCATTTAAAATAGTTGAACTAAGTATTATAAGCATTCTTTCAATTTTGCATTCTCTCTCTCACTTGCAGGAAGCCCAAAAGCATATTTATTAGTTCTGTAATTATCTGACCACTTTACGAGGGACACAAATCTGCTTTGGTTTTTCTGAATTACTCCTGAACTATGCCTTACGCTGAAACCAAATCAAGAAGAGCTCCAGAAATTTATCAACTGCCATTTAGGGATATTGAAAAGCAAATGTGCACTCATCTTGGGAGGAAGGAAATTACAAGAAAATCATCCAGGACACCTCTTGTGTAGGTTAAATCTTTGAAAGAAAGAAAGAAAGAAAGAAAGAAAGAAAGAGAGAGAGAGAGAGAGAGAGAAAGAAAGAAAGAAAGAAAGAAAGAAAGAAAGAAAGAAAGAAAGAAAGAAAATCAGCTCATGTATGGATTTGAAGTACATAACAGTCAAGAACCTATATTCAAATATTATCTTCCCCAAGAGAGCACTTTCTTTTTTTTTTATTTTTTATTTTTTTATTTTTTTTCAATATATGAAATTTATTGTCAAATTGGTTTCCATACAACACCCAGTGCTCATCCCAAAAGGTGCCCTCCTCAATACCCATCACCCACCCTCCCCTCCCTCCCACCCCCCATCAAACCTCAGTTTGTTCTCAGGTTTTAAGAGTGTCTTATGCTTTGGCTCCCTCCCACTCTAACCTCTTTTTTTTTTTCCTTCCCCTCCCCCATGGGTTTCTGTTAAGTTTCTCAGGATCCACATAAGAGTGAAAACATATGGTATCTGTCTTTCTCTGTATGGCTTATATCACTTAGCATCACACTCTCCAGTTCCATCCACGTTGCTACAAAGGGCCATATTTCGTTCTTTCTCATTGCCACGTAGTACTCCATTGTGTATATAAACTACAATTTCTTTATCCATTCATCAGTTGATGGACATTTAGGCTCTTTCCATAATTTGGCTATTGTTGAGAGTGCTGCTATAAACATTGGGGTACAAGTGCCCCTATGCATCAGTACTCCTGTATCCCTTGGGTAAATTCCTAGCAGTGCTATTGCTGGGTCATAGGGTAGGTCTATTTTTAATTTTCTGAGGAACCTCCACACTGTTTCCAGAGTGGCTGCACCAGTTTGCATTCCCACCAACAGTGCAAGAGGGTTCCCGTTTCTCCACATCCTCTCCAGCATCTATAGTCTCCTGATTTGTTCATTTTGGCCACTCTGACTGGCGCGAGGTGATATCTGAGTGTGGTTTTGATTTGTATTTCCCTGATGAGGAGCGACGTTGAGCATCTTTTCATGTGCCTGTGGAATCATCTACCATGACATAAATCTTCCCCTCTCTATAATTTGAATACAATGGTTAGGAAGTGCATGGCTTTTCCCTTTAGTGGAGGAGACTCAGGTATTTTATAACAGAATAGGCAGAAGACTGAGAACCAACAGTCGTGGGTTTGTATTCTGCCTTTATCAATTGCCAGCGATACCCATACCTTGTATCTGAACTTCCCTTTTTGCCTTGTAAAGTGAGCCTAATGATCTTTGTCACATAACCCATCACTGTATTCAATAAATGTTAGTTGAACTTAAATCAAGTCTACAAGTGAAACCACACAAATGGCTTCTTAGGAAAACCAACCAAGGAGGAGATCAAACTGTTCAGGACTTTTTCTAAGCACAGGTGAGGTCAGTATTGGGATGGTCTCTGTGGGTTGGCTTCGGGCTCCTAACTACTAAGTGTATGTCTTTACACAAACAATTTGACTCTAGTGTGCTATATTTTCCTCCTCTGCAAAACTAGGCTAACAGGACTAACTCCCTAATTCTACTATTAGAAATAAACTCAAAACACGTGTACTTAACACAAAGCAAGGCATATAGGAAACCAATTAATAAGAATTTGCTGCTATTGATATCTTAAACAGAAGAATAAGCAAAATTCGTTCAGTAAAAATTTTAGGATGTACTTTGGGTCCCAGATACCGTCCCAGGAGCTAGGGATACAATGGTCAATAAAACCAGGAAGTTCTCTGCTCTCATGAAACTATTTCCCAGCAAAGAATGATAGGATGATGTCACTAACGACAATGTCAATAGTACTCTGAAGACTATAAAACAAAGCAATGTGAACAGAAATTAACTGTGAAAGTGTGTATGCGTGGTTATATGGGACAGTGTATGTTCAGGAGGTACTTTAAAAATAGGGTAATTATAGGGGCGCCTGGGTGGCGCAGTCGGTTAAGCGTCCGACTTCAGCCAGGTCACGATCTCGCGGTCCGTGGGTTCGAGCCCCGCGTCAGGCTCTGGGCTGATGGCTCGGAGCCTGGAGCCTGTTTCCGATTCTGTGTCTCCCTCTCTCTCTGCCCCTCCCCCGTTCATGCTCTGTCTCTCTCTGTCCCAAAAATAAATAAAAAAACGTTGAAAAAAAAAATTAAAAAAAAAAAATAGGGTAATTATAGAATGTCTAAGTAAGGTCTGAGCCCTCACCTAAAGGCCAAGTAGACAGCTATATACACCATGCCGATGTCTGCAGGACTCTGGCATGTGATTATTCAAGATGCATTTTCAGACCTTTTACAATCTATCAGTTCCGTAAATCCTACTACAAAATAGGATCTGGATTTCAACATATGTACTTTGTTCACTTTTCTCCAGCAGAAGGAATATCCACAGCTTCATAATAATCTACAAAAGGAGGCCTTTAACATGGTGAACCCTCATGTTCTTGGGAATTACAGGATACCAGCTACTAGACTAATCAGCCGCGTAACAGTGGACTCGTTACCTAAGCAACCTGAGCCTCAGTTATTTCATCTATAAAACAGTCCTAAGACAAAATCATTTATGGAATGGTTCTGGCAAAGTACCTGGTGTAGAGGAGGCCCTCAAAATGGTAATTATATCACTTTCTAGTGAAGAACTACAGCCTACTAGCAATGTAATCATGGGTGAGCTGTGTGATTGCTCTGTGCCTCAGTTTCCTAATTTGTAAGATGAGGTAGATGATGATAATAACAATACCCACTTCTTAGGCTTGAGTGACAAATGAATAGAGTTGTGTACTTTTAATGGGTCCTGCCACAGGGTAAAACTCAGGAAAGTGCTCTTTATTACTGTCACCCATGACTTTGACTATAATCATTGGCTCCCAGTCCACTGTGAAAGAAAGATCGCTGCTATTGACTTTAAAAATATGATGGGGTCAGTTGTCCGTGTGCAAATTTCACCAATACGAACAACAATCCCTTGCACCATTCTTGCATTTTCTAGAGATTTTAAAAATTTAAATTTCTCACCACAATGATGTGGGCAGTGATAAAAACTCTTGCTTTAGATAATTTTTCCCTTTCTGGTGCACCTACGCATTGCCCTAAGATGGAGTCCTATTATCACCAAACAGCTCTTCCATCAACATTGGCTGCATTTTATGTGCTGTGATTTTAAACAGCGATGTGTTTTTAATGAAGCATTCAACTGAATATTCTTATTTTTACATTTTCAAGGCGCACAAATGCTCCACAAAGAATTACAGAACATTTAGTTTAGAAGACCAACGGGCATGGAGAGGTGCCACGTACTACTTTTCACAGGTATCAGTAATTGACCAGGATACTTTATCCCTGGGCCGACTCTGAGTGTGGCTTCAACGCTGAGTTCCAGAAAGTCATTCCTAAGCCAAAACTGTAGAAGAGGAGACCCACTGACCAGCCCTCATCTGGGCTCAGCCTCTCATGTTAGAGTTGACTTCTGAGAAGTCTGAAGTCCCAGAGATGAACTTACTTCCAGAGGTCACACAGCAGTAGACCTGGAAGGACAACCCAAGTTTCCAGAATCTTCCTGCCCATGTTCTTGCTTCCACTCCTTGTGCCCTGCGGTTATTACATGCTTGCCTGGACAGGGCTGTGGACGCTGGAGGAATGGAATTATAACTCACGTTCACATCCTCATCCTTCATCTCCATTTGACTTTAAAATCCTGTTCCTCAGGTTTCCTGTTCTTCATTCTTTGCTTTCCTTTCTAACTATGCTCATCAACATAAATACCTTGTTACATCCAACCTGAAAAAGGAAGGACTACATTCAGGCTTTAAACTAACCTACTCAGCTGCCCTCATACTCAAGAACAGCCTCCCACCAGCTGCTGTACTGAATAACAGCATCATGAAGATGCCCTAAGCCCTCTCTTTGCTCCTCATCTCCATTACTCATCGTTTTCTCCACTGAAAATGTAGCTCACTTGCCCCCCTGCCCCCAAGCTTCCTTTCTTAATATTTCACTTGCATAGCCCAAAACAACTTCACCAATGTCAGTGACTAGAATCTCGTGGCTCAGTGAAGATCTTTAGTGTTCTGCCAATGCTCATAATAAAGGATGGCAGCACAAGAAAAATTCTAGTTGCGACTGTCCTATTCAAATGGGTGAAAACATACCACACCTACACACTAATGTTACAGATTATTAACAATGGAAGAAACTGGCTTAATTTCAAGCTTCAATTAAATATGTGTCTTTATTAAAGGAATACTCTAAATTTATTAAGTAGGAAAATGGTAGGTTCTTGGAGGTTGACTTTATTAATATACATAGGTCTTGCTGGCAGCATGGTAAAGACAAAGAACTAGGAGGAGGGGTCTTAACTATTGTATTTTTTTAAGGTTTATTTGTTTATTTTGAGAGAGAGATGGAGCACATGTGTGTGTAAGCAGGGGAAGGACAGAGAGTGAGGAAGAAAGAGAGAGTCCTAAGCAGGGTCTACACTGGGCACAAACCCAACACAGGGCTTAATCTCATGACCATGAGATCATGACCTGGGCCAAAACCAAGAGTTGAATGCTTAACGAACTGAGCACCGAGGTGCCCTGTGCACTTTTCTTAAATGCCCATTTGAAGCTTGTTCAGTAAACAAATGAAAATAATCTAAATTTGGGGGGTGGGAAGATATGTATTATTTGTAATTGTTGAAAACTGGATTTTGGCTATAGAACACTGTAAAGCCACTACAACAATCTCTTTCTTTATGTAGTAAGCTTATAATAAAATGGAACACAAAGTTCTTATGTTCAAACAAAAAAGAACAGGAAAATGTATAAATTTGTATACATAAGATATATTAAAATAAACTTGCATGAAAGCCAAAAAAAACCACAAAACAATTATATACACACACAGAAATATATTAAAAGTCAATACATCCTATAATGAGATCGTTATGATTTTTAAATTTTTTTAAGGTTTATTTATTTATTTTGAGAGACAGAGACAGTGCAAGTTTGAGAAGGACAAAGAGAGAGGGAGAGAGAGAAAATCCCAAGGAGTCTCTGCACTGCCAGCACAGAGCCCGATATGCGGCTCAAACCCAGGAAGCAGTGAGATCATGACCTGAGCCAAAACTAAGAGTCAGACACTTAACCAACTAAGCCACCCAGGTACCCTGAGACTGTATAATTTTTAACTATTTTTTCCAGATTTATCTTTCCCAAATTTACTCCTAAGGGGGAAGTGGAGAAGAAAATAGTTAAAAACAAATTCATTAAAAAAAAATACCATATTTTCTGAATAGGAAGTGAACCAAATGGCTAAATGGAGAACATGATGTTGTGGTTATACATACATATGGCTATTCGTATGATGAATAATTATGACGCTATTTAAAAGTCATGGTTCGAGAAAAATGTTTAAGGATGTAATCTTAAATGTAAGAAGTAGATTATAAATCTTTATATACAATAATTCTCAAAATGACTGCTGGAAATACACTGGAGCCACACGAACAGAGCCATAATATGTACCACATAGGTCATTTTAAGTCTTCCACTAGCCACACTTTTACAAGTAAAAAGAAACAGATGATATTAATTTTAATATTGTTTTATTTATCCCAGTGTATGCAGAATATTATGTCAACATGTAATCAATAGGAGAAAATTATTGGTGAAATATATCACATTTTTTCTAAACAGTCTTTAAAATCGGTACATGTGTATTTCACAGTTATTAGCACATCTCAATTCAGACCAACTACATTTCAAGGGCTCATTAGCCACATGGACTCTACTGTACATCACCACATCAGAGTGAATCAGAGAGTGTTAGAAATTGCTAGCGTTTTGGGAGCACCTGCGTGGCTCAATTGGTTAAGTGTCCAACTCGTGATTTCAGCTCAGGTCATGATCCCATGGTTCATGAGTTTGAGGCCCCCGTAGGGCTCCACACTGACAGCACAGAGACTGCTTGGAATTCTCACTCTCCCTCTCTCTCTGCTGCTCCCTCACTCATGCACTCTCTCCCTCTCTCAAAATAAATAAGTAAACAAACTTAAAAAAAATTGTTAGCTTCTCTTATTAAATTTAACCTACAGGCATGTGCTTTGCGTTTCCTTAAACCTTTATCCATTTACTCAGAAGAATATTTAATCAATCTATCTACCTTTCTAAATAAACTAACAAAATATTTATTTTATATTATTTATATTTATATAGAAATGTATTAAATGTATATTTAAAATATTTATTTTATATTATTTATATTTACATAGAAAAATAGTATCTGTACATAACCATACAATCTTTACACCATGTTGCCCATTTTTTATGTACTGTTTTACTTGTCTTATGCCCCCAAGAGGCTGGTATAGCACTAGACTGAGCAAATCTTGCCCAGCCTCGACTTTGAGACTAACGTAAATTAATTTTGAACAGAACCATTTGCTCTTGGTGAGATGAGTCTCAGTGTAGAGCCAAGCATACAGTTCTTCGACTACAAACAGAACGCAAGGAAGCAAGGACACCACTATGAAGTGGTAAAGGCTACCCAAAGATAGCACCCAAGGGCCAACATCGAAACATTTGGTCAGAGTTATTAGTGGGCTGGGCAATGAGATTCTTCTACCAGTAATCAAAACTCCCTCCCAGTCATGATTCCTCTTCCTTAGAATGAATGCTCACAGAGTCTTTTTAAGACTGAGATGGGGGTAAGAGCACATTGGATATACACTGTATGTTAGCTAACTTGACAATAAATTACATAACGTAAACAGAAAAAATCCTTAAAGGAATACAAAAATAAAAAACACAAAAGCATATTAAAGAAGAAAGAAAAGAAAAGAAAAAGAAAAAGAAGAGTGAGATGGAGAAGAGGGCCTCAGAAGGCAGAGGAGGAGTACAGAGAGAGAAATGGCATTAGAAGGGGAGGATTCACAGAATGATTTGAGATGTGCTCTGACATTCAAAGTCTATTATCTCCAGATGATTGACTGAATAGAAGTCTTTCTGTCTAGGATAGTGGTTGGAACACAGTGAGTGCCTAATAAGTGCTTCTAGAATGAATGGATGGATACCCCATTGATCTAATTCCCTTACTCAGAAATGCATCCCTAACAAAAAACAGGTTCACCTGTTGACAATTCCTGAACTATGGTTGAGTTCATACAAGTAAAATGAGAAGAACATTGCCCAAATTATATATTTCAATTTTCATTTTAACTATGGTTGTTGACTGTGTATCATGATGAACAAAGCCCGTGGCTGTGTAGCTCTCTAACACAATAGCACATGCCATCCGGTGATTAGACACAAGGTGCTGGAGGTTATGGTCCCACACGGAGCCAAAATGGACTGCTTGGTCAGCCTAGTTGTAACTAGAAAATGCCTTTGCTCTCTTCCTGCAATGAAGGTTTAGAATTCTTCTTCTTTTTTTTTTTTTCTTTTACTAAATAAAAAGAGCTGGTTTAAATTTCAGACTCCTGCCACTGAGCATATTCTATTGGCTACTAAAAGCAACAGTCCATTCAGGAGTATGGACCAAATGGCTGGGGTAGTTTCAAAAACTAAGTTCAGCATTATTCAAAGTGTCTCCTCACAGCCAGAGTATTAGTTGGCTGTGGTAGGTACTAAAAGGCTTGGGTCTATCCCCTGAGCTGATTAATCTCGGCAAGTTATTTCTCTTCTCTGAATTTCAATTTTCTCAGCAAAAGGGAATAATGAACACTAGACACACAGTTGGTTACTTTGAGGATTAAATAACATAAGTCTGGTGCTTTTTGTTGAAAAACGAAGGCGGCAAAAAGGAAGAAAAACAATCTCTGCTTTATCTCAAATTGTAAAAATTCTCAAGTTTGTTTTTTATGGTTTGAAAAAAGAACCTGGAGCCAACACACAGAATTTGGAAGCAGCCTGTGAGTTATAATAGGTTTGCTAGGAAATGGATTGAGTGCCAGGAACTCTGGATCAGAAGAAAATTTATGCAATTAGATCATTTGGTCTAAATGAGATTATACATTTTAGTAATGAACAGTATGATTCTTTAGGTAGAGCCAGGGTAGTGGGGGAAAACAGGAAGGAGAGATTCGATTTGTGATAGAAATTTCACAGCCCGGCAAGGAATGGAAATCCTACATGTATGATAAGCAGGCATATTCCATAATGGCTGCAGATAACTAGTAAATTATTTCAGACAATTGTGTGGATAATAGAGAAGGCACAGACTGGCAATTTTAGGAACATGGATATAATACCGGCCTGGAAGACAACCTTGAGGTTCAGGAGAAGAGAAAAGGCAGAGATGTTAGAGGTGGCAATACTGAGTGAGTGCCAATTAATGTGCTAAGTTTGCAACTCAGAAGAGGAATAAGAAAAGTCCAACAGAAAGTTCATAAACGAGCTAGTCTGATTTGGAGAGAAAGTGGAAGAAGGGCCTTGGGCTATATCATGACACTAAGGCTTCTGTTTCCAGTGATTTATTTATATAAAAATGAAATAAAGTGTGTCATATTTGTACCCATCGATGGTGATGATTAATTATACCTGGCCAGGATCAGAACCGTGAACGCATCAACCAGGGCCAACTCCTGCCGCGGCTCCCAGAAGACACTAGAAGATGGCTGAATTTGCTCTTTAAAAGGAGCAAAGGCTGTCACTCCACACCCCTGACTTGACTGAGCCAAATAAACCACAGCTCTCTTTTCCAACCAAAGCTTCGATGACCAGGAGACCAAGAGACCTGTTGTTCTTCATGCTTCTTAGAACTGGAAACAGCCCAGGCCTCCCTTAACCAGTCAGCCTCACTGGAAGGGGACAGGTGGAGAGCACAGGCAGGGCAGAGAGGCGTTCGTGATAGCCTGGGAAGAGCTTTCATAAATAACCCTTTTGCTCCTATCATGCAAAGTTTTGTACTGAAACAGTGACTCTAGGAGATCCACATCACAGCTGTGCCTACTTGTGACACAGTCTAGTGTTTCTCCCCCAAATTAATCAAGGGATCAAGGCATATCAAGCGTACTATCGAGGGATATACACTATCATTAGGACAGTCAACATAATAACAATATTAATCGCAACTTAAGATGGGGCATGTCGTTGCTTCTGTTCTTTTACTATCAAGGGAATCTAATCTCTTTTGCCTTATAAAGTCACTTGAGTGGCCTTATTAGTTATGCAAAAGAACGCCCACTGCTCTGGGAAAAGGCAGTAAGTGACTGTGTGTGTATGAGTGTGCATTCTGTGTGTGTGTGTGTGTGTGTGTGTGTGAAACTGTGTGTGCGCACAAGCATGCTTGCATTGCTCAACAAAAGTATTTGATCCCCTTGTTCTGCAGAGTTGATCGATCCCTGTGGAAAAGGTGGGCAACTCCTGAGGGGCTGACGGACAGAGGAATTACTCCCCAAGATGGGTGGCTGTCAGGATGGTGCAGGCTGTTGACTCAGAGACTTTTGCCCCGTGTGTGTGTGACACTGTGGTGCTGCTTCTAGGAGCTGGCTGCTTAGGAAAACGCACAAAGTAAACACGCGGCTGGAGGTCTACCAAGGAGCTGTTTGCAGCAGCGCCACCATGTGGCAACGATAGGTGAAGACAGCAGCGGGACTAGGATTGTCTCCAATGGTTTTGCCTGGGGACTAACCTGCTGTGGGTGAGGGTTCTTGACCGGGATAGGAATGAGAGGAGCAAGTGGAAGGACACAAAACCCCAGACGTCTTCCTGCTAACAGGGCGGGTGGGGGTCTGAACCATACATACTGTAAACACTGAGAGAATGTGATCATTGTGTGGTGCCAGGTTTGTTCCAGGCCATTCCGCTTGCAACAAAAATAAAGTACTGTGTTTGGCAGGCATCAATCCCACTTGCTATCTCCATAATAACCCTCAAGGCAGTTTCAGTTGCACTATTTTATGTAAGAAAAACTGAGGCCCAGAGAGTCTGAAGAATTTACCCAAAAGTTGCCTAAGGTTGCAAGAGGCTAGTTCACTTGTCTTCAAAATCCTGGGCCTCCGATCCCTGTTCTCGTCCTCCCCGCAGCCTGAATGCAAATGTCTCCAGGTTTGCCTCTCCTGCCATCACTGCTAGTGGAAAGTAAATGAGCCAAACTGGTAAATTAAAATTGTAAATAACAAATACTATTTTGCTTATTTTCTCACAGTACAATAAGATTGTATGAAAAAAGGAAAACTTCCTTTTTGATCTTCCTGTAGCGTAATAGGTTGGATAAGGTAAAAACTGTTCTGATCTCATTTTATAAGTGAGGAACAGAGGCAGAGAGTGATGCTCCCTGACTGGCCCTACTGCAAAGTGCTCACAAGGGCCACCACTTCCTGTATTCATCCAAAGTCCCATATTCCTAAACAAAAATCTCATTTCACCCCTTAGTAAACCAATCTGTGGGCTAGCGGCCTAAAAGTAAGAAAGTATAGAGTTTTTTTTTTTTCTTTTTAGTTTTAAATTTTTTTAATGCTTATTTTTTTTGAGAGAGACAGAGAAAGACAAACACACACACACACACACACACACACACACACACACCACAAGCAGGGAAGGGGCAGAGAGAGCAGGGAGACAGAATCTGAAGCAGGCTCCAAGCTCTGAGCTGTCAGCACAGAGCCCAGTGCAGGCCTCGAACTCATGAACTGCAAGATCATGACCTCAGCCGAAGTTGGACGTTTAACCAACTGAGGCACCCAGATGCCCCAGAATATGCAGGTTTTATTTATTCATTCATTTCACTTATGTAAAAAAAAAAAAAAAAAAAAAAAATTCAAGGACCTCCTGCCACTTACTGGGCTTTATTCTGGTTGCTGAGAGACAGCAGTGAGCCAAACAAAGAGCCTGTCCTCTTGGGGACTGAATTTTAGTGAAAATACACAATGACACAAATTCAGGGATCAAGTATCAGGTAGTAACCATTGTGATAAAGAAAAACAAAGCCAAGTAAATAGATGAAGAGCACGGGGGGGGGGGGGGGGGGCAGGGAATCTCTGTCCACAGAGAGACACCCGAGAAAAGTAGGAAGTGGATCAGGGAGAAACTCTACTGGGGGCGTGCCTTATGACAGAACTGACAGAACAAGGAGGCCAGTGTGACCACAGCTAAGCGAGCAAGCTGACACGACCCTGGATCAGGGAGTGGAGCCAGATCGCACAAGGCTTGACATGCCCCAGGGAGAAGGCTGCATGTACGTTCCAGGAATGGTTGGGAGCCACGGGTGGGTTTGGAGAGGCGTGTGGTGAGAGGATCTACATTTTAAAGGATGGTCCTTTGGCTGCACAGGGATTAGAGACAGCTATGGGGTGGGAAGCAGTGCCAGGGAGAAATTAGGGAAATGGGATTAGGAAGCAGACAGCCATTCAGGTGACAGACATAGATGTCTCAGAATAGGGTGGTAACTATAGCTGAGTTTATTTCCAACTTTTCAATCCTTGTAAGGTCTGTGACCCAGAGTTTAATGAACCCCTAAGTCTCAGCTTATTTTTTACTTCAACATATAATTATTAAAGACCTCACAAGCCTGGACTGAGAGCAAGCCTGCAAAGTAAAATGATACATCCCCAAATATATATTCATCATCGTTTTTCCCCTGCCATAGAATAAACATATATAGAGGGAGCTAAATACAGAATTAGATTTAGAAAGTGATCTGAAATCTATTCATGATTTAATAAAAGCACACACCAACTTACTGTAAGCACCAAAGCAGGCAAATTTATCATGGACTTATGAATTTTAGTTGGTACAGAGCTCTAGGTTCAGGTCAAGAAGTTAAAAGTGATCACTGAAAAAGACAAAACTTCCAAGAATTTGCTGTTGTGATATATACACCTGATTCCCGAAGGTAAATTGGAAGAAATGGCATCATACAGGAAATCAATCCTAGTTACACAATTCACTGCCTACAAACCTCCCAGCGAACACCTTTGGGTGCCCTCATCATAAGGACATAATCACTGACTGAATTAGAAACAGAATATAAAATAATAGTAATTCTACGTGGAAGTGTGTATTTCTTAGTATTCTCTAAAAGCTTCAGGATTAAAAACAAAACAAAACAAAACAAAAAAAAAAAACAATTGTTATGGGCTTCTAGATTTTATGACCTGAGATTAAAAAGAATACTTAAGTAAAATAACTTGACTTTAAAGTATATTTTAGACAGCTTCTAAGACCTAGGATTTTTTTAATCTGGTTTTCATTCTTAATACAAAAGTAACGTACTATATGTTGACAAGTAACCATAATACAATAAGTACATAAGCATGTAAAGTATAGATTCTGTTCTCTGAATAGCGCTAGAAATTTCTCCACGGGTGTTTTAACTATTTAGATCCCTATGTACAATTGTATTTAAATATAAATTCTGATTTAAGTACATAAGTGCTTATAAAACAGAGTATCACCATGGTTTTCTGACTACAGTTCTGAATATCTAGGAAAAAAGAGAAAGAAATCCTTCAATCCTAAATCTTGCCCTCATCTATGACCTACTTCTTGTTTGCCATTGCCACCTGCTGGCAAAGCACTGACACTTCTTAGGGAGCACGCTACACATTCCTAAGTTTTTGGAAAGTTTATGGCATATTTGAAATTATGTAGTGACACACATCTCATTATAAAATGTACATATATTCACTAAAATATATAAAAAACACAAATAAGGAAAGAGTTCCTGCATTCCTACCTCCCAAAGATAGTATCTGGTATACAGTCTTCAAAAACTTATAATCTTATAATCTTATGTTCTTCAACTAAAATAGGTTGTCATAAATTTGATCATTTAATACTATTATAATGACTATGTTGCATTTATTCATATAATACATATTTGAATATTTTTTTTCTTCAATTTTGTTTATATATGTATGTGTGTGTATATATATGTGTGTGTGTGTATGTATATGCACTGATACATATAGATACACATCTAGGTATATCCATATCTAGATATCAAAATATGTATATATATTTTTTTAGTAGAGGAATATCCTGGCTTAAAAATTTGGACTCAGCTCTATTTTTTATATAAAATATTACTGGAAGTATAGTTCCTTTCAAAAGATATCAAAATATGAAGACATATATATGTGTGTGTGTGTGTGTGTGTGTGTGTGTAAGCCCATCTCCAGAAGTCTACACCAATTTGCACTCCTAAGAAAATTCTACTCTCCATATTCCCATCAACACTTACTTTTATATACTTGCAAAAACTACTCCAACAGTATTATAAAGGAAGCCAGAATGTGGTCATTATTTGCATTCATTCATTTAGTGAACATTTTATTTTCACATGCCCACTGGCCATTTCTATTTCCTCATTTCTAAAATGCCTTAGGCTTCCATGCCAGGTCTTCTGTATACCCATTAATAGAAATTGAAGTTTTTCTTTAAGTGTTCAAACCAGGGGAAAGATCTGCCTCTAAAATTTGTAGTTTAAGACTATAATCATGGTTAGACTACAACCCTCATTTGGGTAGGATAAATGGTAGTCTGATTATTATGAATACACACAGTCTCTCAAAGACAAGTGCAGGACAACTACCCTGGCTTTACCAGGTTGACCTACCTGTTCTTCCTCTGAGACCAAGCTTCAGGGCAGAAAAGAGACGTGCAACTTCTATAACTCTTATGGTCAAAAAAAAAAAAAAAAAGCCACACAGAAACTCCTCAAAGTGAAGGATATTTATATGGTTTTAGCTGTGTGTCTTTCTTGAAACTCAAGTCTAAAAGTTATTTTCATGTGTCACTTTATAGATTCTGCAATATGGATTCTGTAACAGAAAATATTACCAACAGCATTTTTGGAGCAAATATAGGCACACATTTCACATAACTCTAGAAGTAACCTTTGAGGAAAAAAATAAGGCATAATGTAAAAATAATAAGATTTTTTGAGGAGGTAAGCTAATACGATCCAAACATACTCAAACGCATATTCAGTAGAATCAGTAGTGACATCAATGAAACGGATTGGCTTCTTACTCTGTGCCAGCTGCCCCGTAGTCAGGCCACCAGGTGTTCAAATACCAGCTGAGTCACTTTCTGGCTGTATGACATTGGGCTAATTCTTTAGCTGTTTTGGACTAGTTTTTCTCATCCGTACAGTTGAGAAGGTGTGAATGGCAACCACCTCATGGGAGATTGAGTTCTGTGCATTTATCTTGCATGTGTCAGACACTAGAGCCTGCTGTTATTATACAATTGACACTGCCTCTTCCATATTTTCTGTCCTGTTAATTTCTCCACAGTAAGGGTTCCTACCACGATGAAAAACAAAATGTGGCAGCTCCCCAGAAAGATATTTAAGTGTTTATAAGCATTCTGCTTTCATCTTTATATTTATGGTTCTTTTAAGGGTATTACAAACCTGCAGTGGTAATGCTGAAGTGTAACGCATATCTAGGGTCACAAAACATAGCAAACAAGGATAGTAATTCTATTAGCATTTCAAAAGCACAGAAATACTTTGAGCCCAGATCTTCCTGCCACCGTAACTGTAAAGCCCGAAGAATATAAATATAGAAAGATGGAAGATATTCTTGAAAAGTAAAGTCTGCAAGGAAGTGCATGTCACAATTGCTGAAAGACATAGTGATTGCAGAAGAACTGCACACTTAGTAAACATTATGAAAACAAATCTGAGATTCTAGTTAGAGATACTGGGCCAAATACATGCATTCCCTTGACAAACAACCACTGAAATGAAAGCATAGAAGTTTTGAAATAGTATGCTCCGAGAATGACATAGAAGAGGAGAGAATAACATTTTTGAAGCTAAAAATGTGAAGATGTGTGGAATCTGATTTTTGTCACTTGAGGAAATTGAATCTTAAGCAAGCAGTGCAACATGATTTGCCTGCTCAACTCCCAAAGGGTTCAGTAATTCCCCTCCCCACCTGGAAGTGGCAGTAAAAAGGGAATAAAAAAAATTAGGGCACATGGGTGGCTTAGTTGGTTGAGCATCTGACTCTTGATTTTGGCTCAGGTCATGATCCTAGGGTCATGAGATCAAGCCCCACATCAAGCTCCACACTGAGAATGGAACCTGCTTAAAATTGTCTCTCCCTCTCTGCCATCTCCCCTGCTTGCACTCTTACTCTCTAAAATATCAATCAATCAATCAATCAATCAATCAATCTGTGAGACCTTCCCCCAGACTCTCCTCATGCTCTTAACAGCTGGGCACCCCACCATCTCTATCACCCTCAACTGCCAAAGACTGGCCACTTTTTTGGGTAGGGTGAAACTGGGGGATTTGTCACTAGATGAAACCACATGATTTAGGATGACGGTACCATATTAAATACAGG
This sequence comes from Lynx rufus, assembly GCF_022079265.1. Lineage (NCBI taxonomy): Eukaryota > Metazoa > Chordata > Mammalia > Carnivora > Felidae > Lynx > Lynx rufus. The sequence goes on from NW_025814845.1 coordinate 14,149,022, forward strand.
AGAGATTCATAGGAAGAGTTTATAATGAATACTGAGACTCCCCAGCCTCCCCACCACCAACCCACAGGACCTAGCAGTCAACCTGATAACATGTGGTCCTAAGACAAGAAGATGCTTCACTCAGAAACACACTACCCGATACTAGATTTCCTAGGACTGCCATAACATCGTACCATGCACTGGTGTGTTAGAATAACACAAATTCATTCTCTCACAGTTCTGGAGACCAGAAGTCCAAAATTAAGAAGTGGGAAGGGTTGGTTCCTTCAGAGAGCTTTGAGGGAGAACCCTTCCCATTTCTGCCTCCCAGCTTCTAGTGGCTGGTTACTCACAATCCTTGGAATTCCTTAGCTAGTGGTTGCTCTCCAGCCTTTGCCTCCACCTTCACATGCCACTTTTCTTCTGTGTGTGTCTCTATGTTGTCTCCTTTTCTGTGTCTTATAAAGATGATCTCATTGAATTTAGGACCCACCCTAATCCACAATGACCTTATCTCTACCTTTACCTTAAATACATCTGCCAAGATCCTCAACCCCCCTAAAAAAGGTCATTATTCAGAGGTTCCAAGTATACATGAAGTTTGAGGAGACATTATTCAACCCACATCATACCCCCAAGAGAAAAGGCCCAAATTGGAGCTATTGGGGCTTCCCCAATTAAATGGCACTGCCATATTCCCTCTACAGTGAAACTCAGAGTCTTTAATCTCCCCCCACCACAGACCCAGAGCTCCAATTTGTTGATTAGTGACCCACTCTTAAATAGAAGCGATCTCTTGAATAGAAATTATGCAGAGATAAAATCTACAAAAATATTCATGAAATAAGAGAAAATACTACATTTGTGAAACAAGAACATGATACTATAAAAAGGGACAATCATAAGATAAAATTCACTTAAAATTATGACTACAGAAGTAGAAGAAACACTCAGTGGACGTTTTAGGAGACAGAACTGAAGAAATCTCTTAGAAAGTGAACAGAGCACAAAGAGATGAAGAGTAGGGTCCAAAGAAAGATAAAAAGATTAAAGGCCAGACCAAGACATATAGTATTTGAGTAGGAGTTCCAGAAACAAGAAAAAAGATAAAAATAAATAAGTCAAGAATTAATTCAATAGAATATCCCAAGATATAAAGGATATGAATTCCTACATTCAAAGCACAGCAAAGTACAACCAACTGATGAAATTGGACCTCCTTTGAGAAACATGGTCATGAAATGTCAAAACACAGGAAATAAAAGAAGACCGTCAGAAAGGGGAAGATATTGTTGCATACAAACAAGTAAGCATCAGAATGCAAATGGACTTCACTGAAGCTAGAAAACAGAATTTAAAATCTCTTTAAATTTCTAAGGGACGGGATTTCTACATTAGCCAGGAAAAATCAAGGTTTTATGAGGCTCTGAAGCTTACATAATTTGGGAGGGTCCTCTTTAAGAAAAATAATTCAATATTATAAATACAAAATTAGACATAAGCCTCTTGAAAGTGACCCATGACAATGAAACGTCCCAAAGCATACACTTCTTTAATTTCTCAGTGTACCTGTTTCAGATCCAGAATTCTATAAACATTCAGAATCTCAAAAAGTGAGAGAGTAGAAAGTCTAAAAATTAGTAATACTAAGTCCCATGCCCCCTTTCACAGAAAACTACTGGAGGAAATCCTTCACTCAATGTCCTAGAGTCTAGAAGACTTCCACTTTTAGAAAGATGAATTAAGCACCCATTTCCCTATTCTTCCTGCTCAGTACAATTAAGAACTCTGGACATTATGCATATAACAAACATAAGGAGATTCTGAAAGGTGGAAAGAAAAAGACAGATTGACCAGGAACCTACAGACCCAGAAAATGACATGGTGGTGAGTTAATGGGGGTTCCTTCTTGCCTCGAGTATCCCAGACTGAGTGAGGGAGAAGCTAACACCCTAGGAATGATGGAAGGCAAAAACGAAACAAGTCCTAAGAAAATCTTGCTCTTTTGAGCTGAACGAACAGGGAAGGGGAAGGCTAGCAAGACACCAACTTTTAGACACTCCTGCTGAACTCCTCAGAGGGGAAAAAAGTCCACCTCTACCCTGAGCAGTAGTAGTAAGGAGGCCCTCTTCTCCTAGCTGAGTGGAGAACCTGGGCTTCTGGCTCCTCTCTTCACCCACAAGAATAGTGTCCAAAAAAGTCTGCTGAGACACAACTTTTAAATAAGATCTAGGGTCTCATAACATCGTACCTCTAATGTCCAGATTTCAATCAATATCTCACCTTAAATGAAAAAAGGCAATCAACAGATTTCAACACTGAGGTGTTAGATATGTTAGAATTATCTGACGAGGGTTCTTTAAGCAGTCATCATAAGCACTGGGGTTTATATGTGACGAATCACTTAATTCTACTCTTGAAACCATTATAATACTATACGTTAATTAACATGGATTTTAAAAAAAAGGTTAGAAAAACAAAAACAAATTTTTTTAATACATTTGAAAAAGAATGAAGGTACTAGAATACTAGTAGCTGTATTCTAGTAGTAGAATTTTATAGCCCATTTAAATATTTTAAAACTTTTGTTGGGGCACCTGGGTGGCTCAATTGATTAAGTATCCAACTCCTGATTTCGGCCCAGGTCATGATCTCATAGTTCATAAGTTCGAGCCCCACATCAGGTTCACACTTACAGTGTGGAGCCTGCTTGGTATTCTCTCTCTCTGACCCTCCCTTCCTCCTGCCCACACCCCCCCACCCCCGCTCAAAATAAATAAACTTAAAGAAAAACTTTTATTAAAAAAATTAACATAAAATTTCCAACTAGAGGAATAATATAATGAACATCAAGCACTCATAAATCAACTTCAATAATAATCAACACATTTCAGATCTTGCTGGGACTATGTTATCACTCCAGATTATTTTGAAGAAAATCCCTACATCATACCATATTGTCTGAGTCCAAATATTCAGATAAAAAACAGTGAATTCTAATGTATTTCCAAATGGGGTTCAAACTAAAAAAAATTGTATTTGTTAATCATTAGTCACTTGAACCAATAAAAACCAATAAAAATTGGTAATAAATAAAGCAAGCATAAAATATGTTGATGAATACTTACATATGCGCTTGAAACAAATGAAAATCTCAGCAAAGAAACTGAACATAGCCAAGAAAATGGCTATGAAAAAACAAATTTTAGAACTAAAAAATACACGCTGAAATTAAAAAAATAAAATAAACGGTCACAACAACAGAACTAATATGACAGAGAAAATAATCAATGAAGTTGAAGCTAGAACAGAAATTACACAATCCAAGCAAAATGAAGAAAATAGGCTAACAAATGAACAGAGCCTCTAAGACTTCTAAGGAGTATAAGGAAATCAAAAATCAAAGGAGTAACAAAAGATCTCATTTTTATATGATCACAATCGCAGCGGGAGAAAGAGGACAGGACTAAAAACCTATTGGAAGAAGTAATGGCTGAACTTCTCAGATTTGGCAAAAGACATAAATCCTGTGGATCCAAAAGTCCAAGTGAATGCCACAGAGGATAAACCCCCCAAAATACCCATGAAGACACATCATAACTAAATTTCTGAAAAATAAAAACAAGCACCCCCCACAATACTGAGAACAACAGAAGACACCTGTGGGGCAGGGGAGGGGAGAGGAATAATAATTCAAATGGTAGCAGATTTCTTATCACAATTCTCAGTCAGAAGAAAGTGGCACAATATTTTTGCAAGTGCTAGAAGAAAAGAACTGACAATCCAGAATTCTACATCCAGAAAAAAATATTATTCTGGAATAGAGGAGGAATCAAGACCATGTTAATTTTCCAGGGTTGCCAAAACAAATTACTGCAAACTTTGTGACTTGAAAATTTGTGATCAGAAAATTTATTCTTTCACAGTTCTAAGAGTGGGAAGTCTGAAATTAAGGTGGTGACTTGGCCATGCTCCCTCCAAATCCTCTGGAGGAAATCCTTCTTACCTTTTCTAGATTCTGGAAACCCTAGGCCAGCTCTTAGCTTGTGGCAACATACTTCCAATCACTGCTTTTTGATCTCACATGGCCTTCTTCCTGTGTGTCTGAGTCTGTGGTTTTTCTTACAACGACAATAGTCATATTGGATTAAGGGCCCACCCTACTCCAGTATAACCTCATCATAATTAATTACATATTCAATTACCCTATTTCCAAATCAGGTCACATTTTGGAAGGATTAAGAAAACCAATTTCATATCTTTTGAAGGAAGCTAATTCAACTTATAAGAAGGACATTCTACTCAGATGAAGGAAAACTAGGAGAATTTGTCACCAGAACACCTATCCCAAAAGAATGAAAGAAGTTATCTAAACAGAAAGGAAATGATGAACAAAATAATTTAGAACACGAGGAAGGAAGAAATAAAAATGGAAAAAGTATAAGCAAGGGAAATAGACATTTCTTCTCTTCGTGGGTTTTTAAATTATGTTTGATGAGTGAAACAAAAATTATTGTCTGAAATAATTATCAATATATACAGAGGAAATATTAAGACAATTATAGGTACTATATAAATAATGGAGAGAGAGTAAAGGGGTTTAAAGAAAAGTAAAGTTCTTATACTTTACTTCCACTGGTAAAATGCTGATACCAATAGACTCACTCAAGTAATGTACACGTAGTATAATAGCCAGAGAAACCACCAAAAGAGCTATAGAAAAGAGAAACACAAAGATATACAGATAAATCAAAATGGAATTCTAAAAAAATGTTCAAGTAACTCAAAGGAAGACAGGAAATTATAGAGGAATAAAAATAAAAGAAAAAAGAAAACAAAAATAAAATGGCAGACTTAAACCCTAATATATTAATAATTTAATTAATTACAAATACATTACATTAAATACAAATTGTCTAAAAACATGAAGACAAAAGAGAGATTGGTAGAGTGAATTAAAATAGCATGGCCCAAATACAGGCTATCTATAAGAAACTCACTTAATGATACAGGTAGGCTGAAAGTTAAAGGATGGAAACAGATATACTATAGGAACTGTAAATAAAAATAAAGCAGGTGTGGCTATATTTTTATAAGAAATTAAGCATTTATTTACCAAATGACCCAGCAAGCACACTGCTAAGCATTTATACCAAATAAATGAAAATTTGTGTTTACACTAAAATCTATATGCAGTTGCTCATAACAGCTTCAATTGCAGGAGTTAAAAACTTAGAAAAAAATAAAATGCCCTAAAATAAGTGAGTAAACTGTGGTACATCCCTACCATGGAACACAATTCAGTGACTTCAAAAAGAACAAACGATTGATACAAGCAGCAACTTATACAGATCTCAAGGGCATTTTGTCTACTGACAAAAACCAATCTTATATATGGTATGATTCTATTTGCATAACATTCTCAAACTGGAAAAATTATAGAGATGCACAACAGATCAGTGGTTGCCAAGAATGAGGGATGGTGGAAGACAGGAAAATGGATATGAGTATAGAAGCGAAGACTTTTGTTGGGATGGAATCATTAGGCATCTGGATTATGGTGATGGTTACGTGAATCTACACCTGTAATAAAATGACCCGGAACTACGCTTACCCAGTATAACAATGTCAGTTTCCTGGTTTAGATATTTTGCTGTAGTTATATAAGATATAACAACTAAGGGAAAGAGTAAAGGGTCCCCTCAGCCCTGTCTCTGCAACTGTTAAATTATAATTGATTCAAATTAAAGGATAAAACAATTATTAAAAGATCTTGGGGTGCCTGGGTGGCTCAGTCGGTTGGGTGTCTGACTTCGGCTGAGGTCATGATCTCGTGGTTTGTGGGTTCGAGCCCCAAGTTGGGTTCTGTGCTGACAGCTCAGAGCCTGGGGCCTGCTTTGGATTCTGTGTCTCCCCCTCTCCCTGCCCCTCTCCTGCTCATGCCCTGTCTCTCTGTCTCTCAATAATAAATAAACATTAAAAAAATTTTTTTAAAAAAGAAAAGATCTTTAACAAGGGGAAGAAAGGGATCCAAGAAATAGGGAATCCAACACAAGAGAGAGGTAAAGGGAAATCCTAGGATCAACCTTTACAACAAGTCTAAATATGAATAAATGTGGATGAAAAGTTCCTTAGGAAGTATCTCCAAAAAGATAAAATTGATAGGAAAAAAATAACAAAGTGTTTGATCACATTGAAAAGATGGTTAGAAAACTGGCAGGGAGTTTAAACATAAATTAATAATAAATACATATAAAGCTAAAACAAACCAAACAAGGAGACATCATCTCCAGACAAAAGGGAAGGATGTAAAAGGAAGGAAACAAACATAAGGACAATTATGTAGGTCTTCAGACATTATTAGTGTTTACAGCCATAATAATATAAACACGGAAGATTTATTTATCCAAAACAATAGAATTATAGTAGAAAGATGGAAGTATTAATGTGCATATTGGAGAAGTTAAGAGCTAAATCTCCATCTTCCACTGTGCTAAGTCAAGAGATAACATCTAAGACCTAAAGATCAGGAAGTAAAAGCATAACTCTATTATGTAACCAAAGAAACAGTATGTTGAAAGAACTGGGGAAAGAGGCTGCTGCTTTTCATAACAAACTCTGTAGACATATTTATTTAGCCAAAGCTCTATATGCATATAAGAAAAATAAACATACAATAGCTCCAACAAATTCTGTGATTAACCATTGTATGTAGAATAGCAATTTAAAAACCTTTCAAATGGCCAAACAAAAACCTTCCTGCCCAGTTATAGAAAACTTTCTGATTTTGAAAACCTGTTTATATTTTAAATAAAAACTAAGAGTTATTTTAAATATGCTCTGAGAGTCAGGGGTGTCATTTTTGGTTTACCCTATTCTAATATGTCAACCTGCCGACCACAGAAACATTTGCACAGGATGTCTTCTTGAAACCAGAAAAAAGGACCTATTTTGAATGTGAAAAACAAATTTTAAGTAGTTGTCAAAAACCTCAAGAATGTTACCATCAAGATCCCCAAAGATACATTTTTATTCAGAACAATCTGATGAAAATCCAACTATGTCAAGTAGAAATGGAGAATTTATCACCCACAAGTACAACTGCTCTTTCCCACATTTTCATTTATCTTATCGTGATCTTGTCCTAAATTTAGTTTCTTTTAACTGTTTACCAGAGTAAATTTGATCAACTATCTTTTAGTCAATATTGAGTTGACATTTAATCGAATATTTCCAAAACCTTCATGACCAAGGGTCATTTCTTGCATCCAAATGGTCTTTTAAGCTAAATTAGCTGATGTAAAGCAAGAATAAATTTGTTCTGGAACTATTAAAATCTATTATTGACTGCCCTCACCCCACCCCTCCCAAACAACAGGTCATTGAAACTTTTATGTACATACAACAGTGGAGATGGATTAGTTTAGTCCATCTAAACTAGCAGTGTTCAACCCTTACCATGTTTCCAAATCAGTTGGAGAGCTTAAAAGAAAAAAAAAGAAAAAAAGAAAAAGTAAAGCCATAGATGCTCAGAGCACTTATCCGGGGACTGATGCTGCTGTCATTTTTGCTGCTAACGGCTTTATTGGAATATAGTTCATATGCCATGCAATTCAACATCCAATTCACTGGATTTTAATATATTCACAGGGCTGTGTAACACTCACCATAATTTTAAAATATTTTTCTCCAAAAAAAAAAAAAAAAACATACAGGGACACTTGAGTGGCTCAGTCAGTTAAGCATCCGGCTTTGGCTCAGGTCATGATCTCGCAGTTCATGAATTCGAGCCCCATGTCAGGCTCTGTGCTAACAGCTCAGAGCCTGGAGCTTGCTTTGGATTCTGTGTCTCCCTCTCTCCCTCTGCCCTTCCCCTGCTTGCTCTCTGTCTCTCTCTAAAAGAATAAAAAATAATTTAAAAAATTAAAAAAAAACCCATACCAATTAGCTATAATCCCCAACCTTCCTTCCCCAAGCCCTAAGTAACCACTAATCTACTTTTTATCTCTATGTTTTTGCTTATTTTGGACAATTTATACGCATGGAATGAAACAATATGTAGCCTTTTGTGTCTAGATCCTTTTATTTAGCACAAGGTTCATCCATGTTGTAGAATACATCGGTAATTCATTCCTTTTTATTGCCAAAGGATATTCAATCACACAGATATACTACATTTTATTTATCTATTCATCAATTAATAGACATTGGGTTATTTCTACTTTTTGGTGATTATGAACAATACTGCCATTACTACTCATGCATGAGTTTTTGTGTGGACATATGTTTTCATTTCTCTTGAGTATACACCTAGGATTGAAATCTCCGGGTCATATGGTAACTCGATGTTTAACCTTTTTAGGAAAAGCAAGACTGGACTACACTACTTTATGATCTCACCAGCAGTGTAGGGGAAGGGTTCCAATTTCTCATCCTCACCAGTACTTATCGCCTGACCTGTTATTTTATTATAGCCATACAAGTGAGTTCCCCCAAAGAGTTTCATTCAATCCGTAGAGCTGGTGTGTCCACGCACTGCAGGTTTTTTGTTCGGCTCCGGCTTGAAATATATACAACCGGGATTGAAAGTCACTATTCCAGCCTCTAACAAAGAGTCCATATGCAGGCAACAATGGCTATATACAAATAAGGGTTATATCTCTAGACTTAGAACTTGAAAAGCCACATTTACCAAGTGGAGGTAAATCAAACACGTCAGTGACCAGATGATCAATATATATACGGACCAATAATTTCTATATTCCTTTACTTGCCACAGAAGACTTCAGCCTCACCCTTTACCACTCCCAACTCACCTCCAAATCTTAAACCTTACCAAATGACTAATCCAACCAATCAGGAAATGCTTATTGATGTCACTACATACACACACACACACACACACACACACACACATTAGTTCTTCTTCCTGCTCTATATTCTCCTCCACCATTTCATCCCACCATCAAACAAACCTCAACTAAAACATCTTCACTTCTAGGAAGCCTGGCCTCACTATTGAGAGTTAGATGCTTTCTCATGCATGCTCCCATGGGGAAACTAAGTATTTTCCATGTACTATAATGAGTGCTCTACATTTCCTTTGTCATTTATTTCTCACAATTCTATGAAGAAGGTGTTTTTAACCCAATTTTACACCTGTGAAGTTGAGGATCTAAACAGTTAACCTGTGCATGATCCTTGCACAAGATCTGTTCCTAAAACTATTTGACTCCCAAATTGTTGATCTTCTCATTAATTCTAATTCTCTTGCCTTCCCATTATAACACTTCATACAGAGCTGAAACTATACTGGAGAGGTATTATACTTTAAAATCTGAAAGAAAATTTGCATTTTTACATCTACCACTAATTGTTCACTTTTTCTTTATGTATTTATTCATTCAATATTGAATATTGATTCGACTCTGTGCCAAGCACCACACTAAGCAGTGGTCATATGACTCTAGACCTGTTTTCCTAGAGCTGATATTCTGGTAGAGGAAGCAGATATTAACGTAATCATCTCAAATAGAAATTCATATATACAAACTCTAATAAAAAAAATCTTGTGCCAGTTAGAGTACCAGGGTTTCTAATTTGAATTTCCACTGGGTATTATCCCTCCCCCTCTGGTGATATCTAGGAAGAGCAGGCCAATCACAGTATCCCAAATCTGGCCAAAGTATTGGTATCCTGACTCAGCTTGGTTAGTCAGTATAACACATACCTGGCCATAGTCAATACACAGAAGACAGGCATAAGACCTGAGCTGCATAGACCAGTATCCTTCCCTAGTCTACTACTAGTCAGGAAAGGCTAGGCTATGTTGTGGTAACAACCAACCAAAAAGTCACAGCAGCTTAAAACAGGAAAGTATGGTTTTCCTTCAAATGACACCTCCATCATGAGTCAAAATAAATACTCATGAGAGCCGTGAGACCCACTGGCCAGCTGGAACCCTGGACTTTCTTGTTGAAGAAGACAAGAGTGTCAGTAACATCTCTTTTTTTCTCTTAAACCAGTTAGAAACAGGCTTCCATTACTTGTAACCAACATGCTCACATTAAGCTTGTCTGGAGGGTCAGAACATGACATACTGTGAACTAAGACACCAAAGATGATATAGGATAATCAAGTGACTGTATGAGTGTCAGACTGAATCACTCTAACTTCCACATCTGCACAAAAGGATTATGACATCTACCTTGTAAGTTCTTATGAGGATAAAAAGCGTTCATGCATTAAGCAATCCCAGTCACCATCTGCCACCTAGCAGGTGTTCATTAAAATGGAAGTCTCTGTTCCTTCCTTCTTTGCCTTATTCCTTCCTCCTGCCTTCCTAAGGTAAAACGACAAAGTATTTCATCTTCACGTTGCTGTCCCTCAACCGTATTCCCAGGTTTAAAAAATACCCATGGAATGAATAAATGAGGGTGAGTAGGATGGAGTGGGCTGAGGGCAGAAATATTCTAAGCACAAGGAGAATCTAAATAAACTGAAGCCTTGGCTTTGACCCCTGAGTTCAAAGCCGCAAGCGGTTAGGGTACATCACACATAAGATCCTTTCGGCATTCACTAACCTGGGGATAAGACATCCCTGCCCCACTGCACACCTCACTTCCCCATAACAATAAACACTGGATAATTTTTGGTATCTCTGCAAATATTTCTACATTTGTCCAGGATAATTACAACACTCAGGCCAAAGGCAGAATAGAGCATGGGACTGGAAAATCTAGCACCAACTTCAACGCATCATTGTCTTTCACTGCCTTTTTGTTTGTTTTTAACTTTGTACATTAACTGCCACATAAGTGACATAATTCAGAACAGAAGACGCACCAGTCAGTGTCCAATCCATCTTTAGGTGCCCTGAGATGACTCCAGTTCAGCAAGAAGTGACAAAGAACAACTAAACATTTGGTCAGCATTAAGACTAAAAATCAAAAACACCATAAATGGGACTACTTCCTCTACAACAACAGATTGTGGCTCTCTGTTTTATAAGCATGCATATGAACCTTCATACTCATGTTGAAGCTTCTCATCTATTACTAAAATTGTTTTCCATTCATCTTAAGAAGGCCAAATTATTGTATACTTTTTTGCCCATCTCAAAGCTTAAAACAAAGAAAGGGACTCTGTTTTATACATTGATTTATGTGTGTATTTGTTGACTTATTTATTTAGTGAAGCGTTGTACAAAAAATAATAGGTTTACTCTGTAAACATGCATTTTTATGTATATTGATTCAATTTGCACACTGCAGAGGACTAAGAATAATAGTAATAAATGGTTATATTTCATAATGTGCTATAAATTTAGAAAACATTGGAACAGATGTGTTTTCTTTCTTATAGACAGCTTCTGAAGAGAACAGAACAAGCAAGATCACCAATTTATAAAGGAGGAAACCAAGATCTGGCTTTGTCAAGTCAGTTAGTCGGCAACAGCTTAGAAAGTATCCCTGCTGAGTCCCTGGGTCTTTGAGGTGGCCATCACCATTGTGGAGAATACAGAGCCAGACTGGACTTGAATCTTGGTGCTACTTCTTGCTAACATGTAATCTGGGCTAAGCCATATCCCCCGCCCCACCCCCACTCCTGTGCTTAGGTTTCCTCATCTGTAAAATGAGGATAATAATCGTGATACCCTATAAGCATTAAACAAGCATTCAGACATGGTAAGCTCTGAGTACTCTCTCTTGTTCTACCTGTTCAGAACCCTTCTCACTACATCATAGGGCCTCATGAGCCAGGTGATTTATTTTCAAGTATTTTATAGATTTGATATGTAAGTAAACCTAGATTTGAATTTTGTCTTTTTTCTTAATTTTTTAATGTTTATTGATTTTTGAGAGAGAGAGAGAGAGAGAGCGAGCGAGCAGGGAAAGGGCAGAGAGAGGGAGACACAGAATCTGAACCAGGCTCCAGGCTCTGAGCTGACAGCATAGAGCCCAATGCAGGGCTTGAACTCCCAAGCTGTGAGATCATGACCTGAGCCGAAGTTGGACGCTTAACTGACTGAGCCACCCAAGCACCCCATTTTGTCTTTGATACTTATCATCATGTGATTTGGGACAATTTACATAAGCTCATTGGACCCATTGCCTCGTCAATAAATAATCATCTCTTCATGCAACTGCTATTTCTATTAAATAAGGTAATGCTCTAAGTTACTTAGCATGTGCTCAGTGTGGTGTAAGCACATTATTAATGGGAGTTATCAACAAACAATAAGAAATAATTCCATAGCTGGAGCTCTCATCTGTAGGTACAGGGCCTCTAACCTCATGAAAAGCCAGTCCTCTAGGAGGACTCCTTGAAAACGCCAAGGGGTGTTGAATATGGTAAGTTGTCTCATCAATCCCACAGCCTCTACTTCAGTCTTTTTCCCCCTCCAGTGGCAGCCATCTTGGGTAATAAAGGAATTCGGTGAAAGACGCTTCATGGAGAGTCAGAGGACAAGAAATCATTTTACTGGACATTCAGTGTGGGTCAAACAACCATGACCATAAAACTAAAAGAAGGAAGGAAACCTCTGATCATCACTAATAATATGGCTCTCAATACAAATACGAATGCTACTACTACCAATATGGATGCCACTATGGCATTTACTGAATGCCCACTAATGCCAAGTTCTGCTCTCAGGGAACAACAACTTTAGAATGTAGGTAATCTGACCATTTCCATGAGATGAGGTAGGGTAGGTTAAGCAGCTGTCCAAGCTGAGGAGTAGCAGTGCTGGAATTTAAACCTAGAAAGCCTGATCATAGGAATGCAAGCTTAATGATTAACATCACTTTCTGCTCTACAGCTAACTCTTCCCTTCTCAATTTCTTTAGCAGAGCTACATTCTCTGGACGACTTCAAAGCCTCAGCAAATCAGTTTCTAACACGCCGTGCTTTGGTAAGGCGATTTATTCATAGGTGTCAGAAACGCAAGACACTTGTATCCTGAGTCTTTGCAGCCTCTGATACTCCAAAGCACTTACAATAAGAAATCCAAGTCCAAAATATTAAAGGCCAGACTCGGAGTTTACAGTATCCATTTCCCACAGAATCAGCAAATAACCAGAGGTAAACCTGAGAAGCCCTAGGCAACCTGGAAAGGCACGTCTTTTAAAGTGACAGAAAAGAAATGAGTAATGATGAGGTGTCCTTGTGGAACAATATCCCAGCTATCCAGTGCAACATGCAGACTGTCAGGAGGTAGGGTTTCTGCTGCCAATAATCCCAAGCTGAGCCACAAACTTCTACACAATTCCCCCACCTCTTCATTTTTATATTGAATTTTAGAATAAATGGGCCACTTCCAAAGACACAGAGGGATTCCCTCAACAACCGTGCCATGGGAACTTCCTTCTGATCATGTCTCGTGCTCCAGGTGGGACAGCAAATGAACAAGGGAGGAAACAAATCTATGGGTTTGGAGGCAGTCCATCTACAGACTTCCCCAAAAGAAAGTTAGGGCCAAGCCCCAGAAGTCAACAGCAAGGCCTTATTAGTCTCTTTTCCACCTGGAGACATTCATCCTTTTGCAAATAAACCACAACGGAAATATCAAAATTTGGGAACTAAAGCATAAAAAAGAAAACCTGTATTAGATTTCACTAATGAATTTGTAATCAATTTAAGAGTAATGCTATTAGTGATGATTAAGCACTTGACTATATAAACAAGGAGATGAAATTTTATGAGAAATGGAGAAAAAAAAACCAAATAGGACTGCTGTTGAATACAGGCTGAAGTGGGACTTGGTTAATTAGCTGAATGACATTGTGGACAGAGCACAGTTTTTGGCACATCAATCAAAGATGCACCATTTGCGTGCTAATCAACTATTTTCATCTCTGTGCCAAGAACTGTGAGGAATACAAAGCAGTCTCAGCCCCAGCCCCTAATCTCTGGAAACCACAGCATAGTGTGCAAGATGGAACCAGATGCATTCATTCTACAAGCACCTACCCTGTGCCATGCACATTACTAGTCACCTAGTATACAAACATTACTAAGGCGGCTTTTCCCCTCAACGAATTTACAACTGATTTGAGGGAAAATCTCTACAAAGACTGAGGTTTTAGGTCTTTAATAAGAGTTAATGCAGGGCACCTGGGCTCAGGCTGAGCCTCTGACTCCTAATTTTGGTTCAGGTCATGATTCCAGGGTCATGGGATTGAGCTCTGCATCGGGCTCCATGCTGAGCATGTTGCCTGCTTAAGATTCCCTCTCCCTCCCTTTACCCCTCTGCCCTGCTCATATGCTTTTCTCTCCCTCTCTCTCTCTCTCTAAAAAAAGAGTTAATGCAGTTAACTACAAAAATAGTTACCATTCATGTAAGCCCCTCCCAACCTCACGCAAGCCCTTTCCATATTTACAACAACCTATTAAAGTAGATAAGGTCAGGGGCTCCAGGATGGCTCAGTCGGTTAAGCATCTGACTTCAGCCCAGGTCATGATCTCACAGCTCGTGAGTTCGAGCCCCACATCGGCTCTGTGCTGACAGCTCAGAGTCTGGAGCCTGCTTCGGATTCTGTCTCTCCCTTTCTCTAACCCTCCCCAGCTCACAGTCTGTCTCTCTCTCTCTTTCAAAAATAAATAAACATTTAAAAAAAATTAAAGTGGATAAGGTCATGTCTTCATCGTTGTTAACAATCAGAGTAGCTAAAGTTCAGAGAAGTTATATGCCTTGCCTTGGGTCACACAGCTAGGGCAGACATTACAACCCAGACCCACTGGTTACAAAGCTCGGAGTTTTCTCTCAGGCATGCCACCCCCAGAGGAATCACATACAATGGCAGCCAAGAACAAGAAATGACTGACTGTGCTGGAGGAATCAGAAAAGTTTCACAGAGGGGCGTCTGGGTGGCTCAGTCAGTTAAACATTTGCCTCTTGATTTCTGCTCAAGTCCTGATCTCTGGTTCATGAGATGAAGCCTCGCAGAGCCTGCTTGGGATTCTCTCTCTCCCTCTCTCTCTCTGCCCCTCCCCCCTTCCCCATGCACGCGTGTGCGCACACTCTCTCTCTCAAAAATAAACTTAAGGAAAAAAAGGTGTCGCAGAGGAAGTGACTCAAAGAGATACAATTAATAAAATAATGCAGTACCATTAGAAATTTTAATCAATTCCGTATAATTTCTCATTTACTTTTTGAATAAATGTATCTCTTAAACTTTAATTAAAAAAAACAAATTACATTTGCAATATTTCATCTGAGCTAACAATTTATCTTAGGAAATAATGATGAAAAGAGCTACTCCTAACTGAAGAATGGGAACGTCCTGTTTTGCGCTCATCCCTTGCACATGACCACTAGATGGGGATAGTTACCCACTCTGAAGCCAGCCTGAGACATGGTCACCATTTCAGCAGCTTGTGTCACAAAAAGGACTACTTTTAAAAATCTAAATTTCCATATTATTATTAGGCACAGCAAGTGGGTCACAGAGAGATGGATATTTAAGACTATGTAATGTCTTTGCTATATCTGTGCTAAGAACTGGATGTGCCTTTCATAGATAGCTCACATCTTCACAAGTTAAAAAGTTGTGTCTATAGTTTTCTGAAAAAATGCGTAAGTCAAAAGATTTAATTCCGTCTGTGTAGATCACTGCTTTTATGCGCAAACTGGTGTATGATATTTGTGCTTACTTTTTCTTTTAAATCAGGGTGAGGAAGAATAACATTATGGGAGACTTATGCTGTTACTCCTATTTAAATAAATATAATTTCTAAGGCAATCTGCCCAAATTTGGATTTTCAACAGTCACTTGTGAAAATGAACATCCAATTTGGTTTGTGTTCGGTCTAAAGAAAGGCGGTTTGAATGCGAGCCCAGCACCGAAATTTGATCTCTTCACATTTTCAGTCTTGATTTCCATTTGACACTGGAAGAGCATGGAAATGTCACTTTGGTGATGAAACCACCATGAAAAGAGGCTCAGCACGTCATTTCATGGAAAGGGCTCCAGGCAAAGCCATTATGTGCAGGGGCAAATGGAAGAAGCCTCGACAGCCTGTGTGTGTGCTAGGTTTAAGTCACAGGAAGAGAAGATGAGAGAGAGGCTTCAGTGAAACAGGAGGGTGCTCCAAAGTAAGCACCATGCTCATTTTCTCAGGAAGCAATCTTGCCGAACAACCATTTCCCGAGAAGCCAGGCAATCCTGAAGACATTTTCAAAATTACTTATATTAAAGACATTTCACCAAAGCTGGAAGTATGTGTAAGCAACCGCATTAATATCAAGACTTTCTACACATAGACTCACCTTATGTTTTTAGAGCACTTTGCAAGGGACACTCCAATTTCAGAGAGGAATTTGGGAGATTTCAGGAGAGAAACTCACCTTATCAAAACACTGTGATAATTTATGTTCTTCCAATCAACTTAAAATTTTTTAAATCTGATTTCCAGAGTAAGTTTTGTATTATATTTTCTTATGAATAGAACACAGAGGGGCGCCTGGGTGGTGCAGTCGGTTAAGCGTCCGACTTCAGCCAGGTCACGATCTCGCGGTCCGTGAGTTCGAGCCCCGCGTCGGGCTCTGGGCTGATGGCTCAGAGCCTGGAGCCTGTTTCCGGTCCTGTGTCTCCCTCTCTCTCTGCCCCTCCCCCATTCATGCTCTGTCTCTCTCTGTCCCAAAAATAAATAAACGTTGAAAAAAAAATTAAAAAAAAAAAAAAAAGAACACAGAAAACATACGAAGGAAAGAAAAGTACTTCTAATTGCCAGAAGAGGGCGCTGTCCTCAAACTTAAAACTCCTATGCGCTGCTGATAAAGTACCTTTGCTATCCCGAATGATGCTTTAGCATAATCTGGTTTAAGGGTTGTGTTACAGTCTTAAAAAGAACCTAACTGTGTCTTTAAAGGGTGGAATTACTGCCCTGCAGGATGTCCTCATTTACAACACAGACTAGCCATTACTTACCTAAGTTAATGACAAGAAGCTAAAAGGATGCCATTCTATAGCATTACAAATTTCATAATTCATAACTTTAAGGCTTAGCTCTTGCTCCCTCCAACTGAAATGTGTGATTTCTTTCTTTTGCTTGTGTATTCCACAAACATACCCCTTTTGGAATGCATTATTTTATGAGGACTGCTATTTTTCTTGCTGAACTGGGAAATAAGACACATGAGAGACTGAAGAAGAATAAAAGGCAAAAGAATGCAAAGTGTTACAAATACTTCTTTTAGAAATTTTGGCTCATTCCAGAAAATGAGACAAAAGCAAGAATTTCTTTGGCCAAAGACAATCTGTGCAGTATGTTATTCTCTAAGGTGGATGGGATGCCCATGTCCACACGGCAGCTAGTAGAAATCAAATAACAATGGCACTTATGGCAGAGTCTCTCTTTATCCCTGTATCCTCTTTATTTTTTAAGGCACTTACTGTCTTCTGATTTGGGGGGGGGGCGGTGGTGCTCAGTTATTTAATGTGTATTAAATACATGTTTCAAGGTATATTAAGTATACTTTGTTTCTCTCCCTCGACGGGTCATAAGCTGCACGGCACACAGGCCTTATTTATCCCGGCTTTTACATTATTCCTAGTATCTGGAACATGGTAGGCTCCCAATGCATGCTAACTGAAGGACCCAGTAAGGAGCTGTTTGTTGTAAACCTATACAAGATACTAACCCAGAGCTTGGTACACAGTAAGCCCTAAGAATTTCTGTAAAGCCTCATTTTCATCATATTAATTTTTGTATTTACTTTCCACTAATGGTTCAATAATATAGATTTTTAAATGTGTGCTAGTGAGATAAAGTTGCCTTCATAAATAAACATATTAAGTCAAAGCTTAATGATTTAAAGAAAACGATTAAGTAAATTATAGTATGGGTGGTGTGTGCAAATGGCAATCATGGAAGTAGTCACAGATAACCGAAGTTTGGGAGACCACTACATGAAGAATATGCATGATAGGAGGTCGGGGTCAAGACAGAGGATGCAGGCCTGGGGGGGCGGGTAGTCATGAAGGTCTTAATTCTAAAGTTGGGCTGAGGCCAGCAGAGGGAAGAGGAAGAAATCTCTACTTAGGGGAACCCATGACTTAACATGGAGGCAGACAGAGTTATATCCAAAGGCACAAAACTATCACTCTAGGTTCACAGAGATGAATCCCTGAGTGTGGAGGGCCAGGATCTAAAATTATCTATTGGCTTTTATCCTGTGAAAACAGAAGCATCCACAGTTTCTGATTTCTTTATAAACTACAAACCTAGAAAACTGGACATGATGGTGAGGGGCATTATTCTAAATGCTAAAAGTATGGGAAAGGAATTTCAAATGAATCCTTTGGCTCAGGGTCAACAGATGAGAGAAGACAAGCTACTACTGTCTTAAGTGCTTGGGAGCAGAAATTTTCCATTCCTGAGAAGCACAGTGAAGACAGGATGGACAATGGCGTTTGCAATCCCAGGCTTTGGTGGATCTTTATATGTAACAAGCATAAAATGGGTTCCCGAAAAAAAAAAAAAAGTCTACACCAAATGTAAATGGAAATCTGTAAATCCAGTATATATAAAATAATACCCATTCTCCTGCAGAAAATATTTTGGCAATTTTCCAACAATATTCCAGTTCATCAAAAAAGACAAGTGGGTGTGCAATAGAAATAAATAAATAAATAAAATTTCTAACTTATAATTCAAGAGACTGGAGAAGAACAAACATGATTTGAATCCTTCCTTTATGTGGCAATATTCACTTTCATTTAATCATATAAAATCTCCATATACAAATTGTCTTCCAGGCCTGACCCAATCTCTACTTGAGAAAAAACATGAAAAGATACCAGAATGGAACACGGAATTTATTGGCTCCCCTTAGACGATACTTAATTCTATCCTATGTCAAGAGGTACATAGTCATAAATTGTTGGAATGGTTCACTTTTAAGTTGCTTTTTTGTTTTTGTTATGAAAATATATGCCCAGTAAACACTGTGCATTGGCAACTTCTTGACAGCATCTGAGTAAAATTACAATTACCACAGGAGGGATGCTGGAAATACAGAAGGCTGTCATCTGAGACTTTTAACCTTAAACTCAAGGGGGGAGGTTCAGAGAGTATGAGATGCTGGCTTAAAAAAACTTGCTAACACCTGAAGTTCCCTTTATCCTTCCAAACTCATAATTACCCTCAAATATTCTAAGCAAAATGTGCTTCGGCTCTTATTATGAACTGAATCATGCCCCGTTCCCAAATTCAAATGTTGAAGCTCTACCCCACAGCATTTCAGGAAGTGACTATATTTGGAGACAGAGCCTTTCAAGAGGTGATTAAATAGGAGGCATGAGGATTCAGGTGGGCCCTAAACCAATCTGATTGGCATCCTTCTATGTAATGAGAACACACAGAGAAGACACCAAGGATGTGGACAGAGGAAAGGCCATGTGAAGACACACCAAGAAGGTGGCCATCTGTGAGCCACGGAGAGAACCCTCAGAAGAAATCATACTGTCTGGCATTTTGATCTTGGACGTCTAGCCTTTACAATGGTGAGACAACAAATTTCTGCTCCTTAAGCACATAGTTTGGTACTGTTATGGTAGCCCCAGCAGACGAATACAGTTCTCAATAAAAAAAAATTCCCTTTGATCTATTCTGTGTAAGATTCCTGAAGTAAAATGATGTTTACTATCCATCAGTTTTCAGGATGGAACAATTTAAAAACAAATAGGTTACTTAAAATTTAACCAAAATAAATGAAAATTCCAAATAAACTTTATTCTCCCTTCCTATTTGAATTGCTTAAAGTTACTGTGGATGCCATTTATAAATGTACAGTTCATATAATATACTTTATGTTGCTTCCTGTTTCCCTTAAAAATAGATTAATAAAAGAGATCCAAACATATATTATACAATCCCTGGTAAAAATCTGCGACACGCCCTCCCATGAAAAACATGTTTAAATTCTAATAAACATGGGGATCACTGTGGTTTAGTCCTTATGCAGTATAACATTAAAACATCTTAAAGCAAGTTTTTTTCTTCATTCCTGTTTCTCATAGGATGTTAAAGGATTTGGTGCATATCACCTGAAACACGGTCCAAGCCCATTTTTCTCCTTCTCAATGATCTGTAGCTCAGGCTCTCACAGTCTTTCATTCTCCATGAAACAGGTAAATTATATACCTGAGAAATGTACTCTTACAGATATTTTAAAAGGTCTTTTAAAAACTTTTCCTCCCAGTTTCTGAAAGGAAATAACCATCTTTAAGCAACTGGCTATGTGTGTGCTACTCTTATTTTTTAAATAATATATCCACATATTGTTGAATGATGAAGATGGTTTTTAAAATAACATATCTGTATATTATTTAACAACAATGTGGGTTGGAAATTTCATTTTTATATCTGAATAATAAACATTCAGAGTGTGAATATGGGAATGATGTAACTAGCAATGATTTAAATCCGTGGTTTGCAAGTGGCAAGACTATATATTCTAGAAAAGCCCAAAGTTTGTGGACATGGTCCCTTTTAAGTGATTGGGTGCTCTACTGTAAAATGATAGGCATCAACAGTTTTATACCTAAAATCTCCCTTTAGATTGAACTCTTTTGACATTGGCAAAGATGCCATGGATTCTGAGCAAGGGGCTCCAGTTTTCTCTTGCATGATTGTGTTGGTTTTCCTACAGTCTCTGGTCGCAAAGACCGTTCAGCTTTCCCATCTTCTCAGCAGCCCTCTTTGATCCCCACAACCCAGAATGATATTAACATCCCATCTTGGCCTGCCTGCTTTACTCATTTTCTCAGAACGGTTTGTTCACTCAACTTAGTCTGTTTGTGTTTCTTAGCCAATGGTTTTATCAATGTAGTCTTAGTGTTTGCTTGAGAATGCCACATTTGAATGTTTTCTCTCTTCTTTGTAGCCCTATCAGGGTTTCATCATGGTGTTGGTGTATTGTATTTCATTATTCATTTTATTTAGTTTTTATTGGGTTATCTTCTTCATATTATGGTTATTTATCCAAGGCACAATGAATTTTGCCTGGTCCTCCTATGTTATACCAGGAAAAATATGTAATTTTAAGATATATTGACTTCTGACCTTAGAGAAAGGATTGAGACTCAAAAACAAAAAGAAAAACAAAAAACTAACACCAAATGGTTCAGAATAATTACTAGCTTTATATGATACTCAGTGAGTTTCCCACATGCATTCCCCAACATCACCATTATGTGTAAGAGACCAATGGAGATGAAGAAATGGTATAAGAGAAAAGGCAATGCCAGTATATAAAGCAGACTTAGGACATGAGATTATAAAGCTTTTCCGGAGGAGTGATGCTTAATAGGTTCTCCTCCACTCCTATCCCACCAAAAAGTATCTTGTGATTGCAATTCTCCTTTCCTTATTTCCCTCCTTTTAAGATTTAGCACTTGAATACATAAAATATGGAAACATTATACATCCATATTAACATCTAATTCTAAAAGATTGGTGACAGACTTATAGATACATGCCAGATGTATATGTATATATGATTTGGATACATGTGGAGTGCACATTGAAGATTATAAATGAAAACTCAAACAGCCATTCTTTTAAGATATCAGTGAAAGGGAAAAAACATTCTTAGGCTCTTTGGAGGCCATTTAGTTTGAAAGTAAGAAAAAATCTATTTTCAATGGTCACTGAATTTCATATCATAAAAATTTGTTGTAGTTGGTATATTCCTCAAAAACTAATTGAGTGCCCTGCATTACTAAAATAAAATACAAACAAATATAAATATAAAATATAAAACAAACTAATATAAAACATAACTAAGGATGGATAAAAACTACCCTGTTTAAAAATAATCACTTCTTTAATCAGGTTAAGGTCTACTAATATATTTGACTTAATTATTTGGCTCATCAATACTTTTCACCCACAAACAAAATTCTGTTCCAATCTTTGACAACATTATCATAAATTTAAAAAAAATGTTAATGTTTATTTTGAGAGACAAAGCATGTGCATGAGTGGACAGGGAGAGAGAGGGAATCTCAAGCAGTCTCCATGCTGTCAGCACAGAACCTGATGCAGGGCTTGATCCTATGAATCAGGAGATCATAGTCTGAGCCAAAATCAAGAGTTGGACGCTTAACCAACTGAGCCACCCACAGGCCCAAAATTTTTAGTTAGTTCATTCTAAGCTGACATTTTCCTGGGAGATTGATTTTATACAACAATCTCTCCAATAAGAAAAAAAAACAATAATAATTTCAAATTGTTATATTCGTGAAAGCATGAACATACCAAGGATAGTCCATTTAGTACTTTAATGATATGCCATTGGCAATGATAATAGGTGAAATTTACTGAGTCTTCCTATATACCAGGCACTGTGCTAAACACTTTCTAAGAATGATGTTTTTTTAATATTCACAACAATCAAATGAGCACCATATTGACTCTCTAAAGCAGATGAAGTAACTGAGCTATAGAGCAGTGAAGTAACTTAAACAAGCTCTTATTTCTATTAAGTGGCAGAGCCAAGAATTAAATACAAGTATGTGCTCCAAACTCCACACCCTTAAAGATTTTTCTAGATTACCAAAATTGCAAAATACTTCTCCAAGTACTAATCAGGGCTTGCTTTGTTTTGATAATCTTTGATGATAATCCTGTTTAAAAGCATTGTTGCTAAGGCACCTGATGGTTAAACAATGGACTTCCGGCTCAGGTTGTGATCTCCCAGGTCTGTGAGTTTGAGCCCCGCATCGGGCTCTGAGCTGACAGCTTGGAGCCTGCTTTGGATTCTGTGTCTTCCTCTCTCTCTACCCCTCCCCAACTAGCACTCTATCTCTCTCTCTCTAAAATAAATACACATTAAAAAAATAAAAGTATTGTTCCTAAAAAGGTATTGAGTACCTGATCGTAGGAGGTGAGCAGAGGTAGTGGCTAACAGCATCAGAGTACCCACTTGAATATTAACTCTCCAATTGCTTAGCCATCTCCTGGTTAAAAAAAAAAGAAGAAAAAAAAAAGACCTTGTCTTGAACTTTTTAAAAATAGGAAAGTAAATGTTTGCTGGATGATACGGGCCTAATGCAAGAATGGTGGAGGACTGGAAAATATATAAGGTACAACTCAATGTCCAGGTCTTCAGAACACAATTGAAGAAAAACTTCTGAACTCTGGAATTGTGCCTATGACTTGTGTGTCATATATCTACCATGTAGCAGAAGTGAGTGGGTGCCCTCGCTTCCATTCCTTTTCTTATATTTATTGTTGAGAGAGAGAGAGAGAGAGAGAGAGAGAGAGAGAGAGAGAGCAGTTTCCATGCTCAGCACGGAGCTGGATGCAAGGCTAGATCCCAGGACCCTGGGATCACAACATGAGCCAAAATCAAGTCAGAAGCTCAACTGACTGAGCCACCCAGGTGCCCCTCTCCCTTCCCTGTTTCTATAGCAAATTAGGAAATATAATTTATGGGTTAATTCCATATGCTGATTCTTTTTGTAAATAAATTTTATTGGAATATAGCCACACCCACTCATTTACGCATTGTCTATGGTTGCTTTCATTCTACCAAGACAGTTGTGACAGAGACTATATGATCACAAAATTGAAAATTTTTACCATGTAGCCCATGACAAAAAAAATCTGCTGACCCCTAAGTTTTATTACATTGCACAAATAAATATCTACCTAAGTGAATGAACATGAGTCCAAAGCCTAATACACAGGGAGACAAGGCTTCTCCAAAGACACAATCCCATTCTTTCCCTGGCTGCAATTTTCCTCTCCTTTCTGTTCCTAAATATTGTTAAGAGTAATACATATTAATTTCTTTATTAAAACACACAAAAAAACACATACACATACATCCCAAACAAGATCTCAGAATACAAAGATGAATTGAGTACATACCATCGAGAAACATCCTGTGAGGAAATACAAACATTTTGGCAAATAATGAAAATATAATTCTAAATGCTGTAAGAGATGTCAGAACAAATTTCTAAGGGAACTTGTGTCAGGGTTGGAAAACCTGTCTCCAAGTCTGAGGTGTCATTTACCGTGTGATAGCCTTCCTCTCTCAGTGAAGAAAATTCTACTTGATGTGTGGTAACTTTGAAAATCTGATACCAGGGGTGCCTGGGTGGCTCAGTCGGCTAAGCGTCCGACTTCAGCTCAGGTCACGATCTCGCAGTTCGTGGGTTCAAGCCCCACATTGGGCTCTGTGCTGACAGCTCAGAACCTGGAGCCTGTTTCAGATTCTGTGTCTCCCCCTCTCTCTGACCCTCCCCCGTTCATGCTCTATCTCTCTCTGTCTCAAAAATAAATAAACGTTAATTTTTTTTTTTTTAAAGAAAATCTGATACCAAAGGCTTGGATCAGGTCATCCCAAGATACTGATGATGTAAAGTTATAAGGAAAAGGAACTTCAGTATGGGATATTCTTTAAGGTTTTTCTGTCCTAAGTCATGGAAAATTTTCCACGTTTGCTACTTTGTAATATATATTTTAGTAACACACACACATGTAATATTTACATGTCACACACACACACACACACACACACACACCTTCTTAATACTCCAAATGAGAAAAAGTTGTAATTGTAGGCCAATTTGTCAAACACTTAGGTATAGAATAAATGAAGGAAGCAGATCTTCTCATCTCAGGAAAGCAGTGACCTTGTAGTGTCCATGGACTTTGACGATACACCAACTTCTCTCTGACTTCACTTCCTAAGACAAGGATCAGCAAACTATAGCGTGTGCCCAATCTAGCCCATGGACTGTTTTTGTATGGACCATCAGCTAAGAATGGCTTTAACTTTTCTAACTTTATTAATTGGTAAGTATAATTGTAAGTGTTTAAAGTGTACAATATGATGATTTGATATACATGTACATTATAGAAGGGGTTTTAAGAGAAAACTAAGAAGAGCATGTGATAGAGATTATATGTCTATGCCTAAAATATTTACAGAAAATGTTGCAAACCTCTACCAAAGTTAAGGAGATCTATACTATTTAGACTTTGAAATAATTACAGAAAAGAGTCAAAAACATGACTATGAAATAAATGGAGGTAATAATTAATACTATTATTGTCAAGTAAAAACCAAAAGAAAGTGTGTTGATAATCCCTTTGACTTATGTCTATCTCTTGTAATTCATAATCTATTTACTGCTTCATAAAAATAACCAATAATTTAGAATTTGATAAGAAAAGGAGACCACCCCTTCTTTTCAAATGTAGATACTCCCTATTTCAATAGACATGTTTAGATTGTCTTACTCTATCCCTGCATCTCTTGTCTTGCAGGTTTTTCATTCTGTTGTCTTTCTGTGCTGGTCTGGATAATTTCCTAAATTTGTAACATCCAGATTATTAATACTCTCTTTAATTGTATCTAATCTACAGGATAAATTCAACTTTACACTTTTTAATTTCAATTATTATATATTTTATTTCCAGAAATTATACTTTTTACTCATTAAAAATATATTTATTGAAAATCTCCTATGTACCAGGTACTATTCTAAACACCAGTGATAAAGCAATGAAGGAAAGACTACAGGAAAGGAACAGCCCTTTCAGTAGGGATAACATATAAATACATTAGCAAAACGTATATCAGATTGTATTAAGTGGGCTGTTGAGCAAAATAAAACAGAGAGAAAAGGAGAGAGTTCTGTAAGGGAAAACAACTCTGCCCATGAATTGTAAATTGGATGATGAATGACCTGGGACATCTGAGTTGCCCTGTGCCAGCCTTAAACACAATAAAGTCCACAATAAGTTCTCATCATTCCTGCCAGAGACAATAAGGAGACCAGGAACAGGCAGTCTTATCTGGTACACTGACTGTCCCCTGGGCTCCCTGTAGGCTTTTTGATGATGGTTGCATTTCTGTAAGTATCTTGAGGACATATTTAAAATAAATATTAGGCTTGGATATTTTAGGACCCACAATTAGTATAAACTTGACCTACTAAACCATCAGAGGGCTGAATTATGGTTACAAATTCCAAAGGGAAATTTTACTTTTTCCCTTTATGCATTGCCAAGTTTTAAGACAAATAACTTCTCTTGCAGCCTGTTCTCTGCACACCTTGTGGGTCCCACATTTATGTGCATGTGTGTGAAGGGGATGTTGTCATATTCCCCATCTAACATAGACTCTAAGTTTTTCTCTTTTTCTTCCATGCCCCTATTGCCATCAAAATAGAAGATCACAGATATCCTTGATTAGAAGATACAGTGAGATAGACAGCAGCTTTAGTACTGCGTTCTTTCATCTCTGGATTTTGGCTTCCTTTTCACTTTTGGCCTCTGAGAATCTCCCCCTGCATACTTGCCAAGTCTAAGCAATGCATTTCAAAATGTGTTTTACATATATTATCCAGTGTTTTTAACTGCTTTTTGGTTTTTAAAAATCTGTATGGAATACAGTCTATCTTGCTCTTTTCTCTACTTAATTTGGACAAAAATTCTCCTTAAAGATAGTCTCTACATAAAGCAAAAAAAATTAGACAGCTGAGTTTAGAAAAAACTCCTGAACTTTGTCTAGTCCCATGACTAGAAATGAGTTCCTTCCCCTAAAAGTGTTCATTTCTACAAGCTCCTTAAAAATTAAAAAATCAAAGATGAGATTAATTGAATCACGATGGTTACTATACTAATTCATGACCACTAGAAATTTTGGCTAAGCTGTAAGATTCTAATTAGCAGTTTTCATTGGGTTTTTTATTTGTTTGCTTGTTTTGTGTGTGTGTGTGTGTGTGTGTGTGTGTGTGTGTGTGTGTTTACTATTTCCAATCATGAGAGAGAGTTGCTGGCAACTTATTTCTTATATATAATCTTCACTTTACTATTGTTAGATTTGTTTTACCAATGTTTACCAAATGGGCTTTTACCACCATTTCTTTCCCTCTTTGGCCAGAGAAGGGATTATATGACAAACCAGATTAGCTCAATTAACATTGTGAAGTTATCATTTCTGAAGAGACTCACACACATCCACACACCCACATCCAATAAAACAGTCACTCCCAAGGCAACACACATTCGAATAAAATAGAAGTTTACAGTCACAAGGAGTAAATGAA
Source organism: Lynx rufus (assembly GCF_022079265.1). Lineage (NCBI taxonomy): Eukaryota > Metazoa > Chordata > Mammalia > Carnivora > Felidae > Lynx > Lynx rufus. The sequence goes on from NW_025814845.1 coordinate 14,176,081, forward strand.
TTATTTGCCTTGAGACAACAACCCACTCCCCAAACATCTGCATTCTATTCTCGAAAAATGGTTCTTACTCTCATCACTGTTCACATGATGATCTAAAAAAAATGAGTAAGCCAATAATAAAACAGGGCCTAGAGGAATTGAGGAAAAAATTCAATATTGCTTACTTTAATATAGAACTCCTCGTACAAACTCTTTCCCAAAATGAATTGAAGATATAGTAGAAAGCAATAAACAGCCAAACATAACATGCAATAGTATGATGGAAAACACAAACCTTCCCTAATGCCTCAAGTAATCAAGCATCCTACAGCTTCTGAAAGGAATTCCAGTAATAGCATGCACCAGCATTTCTCATGAGAAAGCTCGCCCGCTTTCTTAAGTCAACCTGAAGCAAGACTTTCACTGTATTCAGTCTCTGAATCAGGAACTTTGCAAGGCACCATGTAAGATCCTTTAGAGGACATCCCTCTCGTGAATTTCTCAGAGAAATCCACTGAATCAGTATGTCCATTATGCAGGACATATTTTCCTCATATGATTTTACTAGTAAGTGGAAGAAACTATATTCTACTAGTTCTAATAATTACAGCATCATGTCCAAGACACTTTTACCATTATGTCAATAGTAGAAGGTATTTTGATATGTCAACTTTTTTTTTAATTTTTGAAAAAATGAATATATGTTGTGAAGTAGAAAAAAACTCTAAAATAGGTAGATAAATGTGCAATGGTAGATACATACTAGATAAGTAGTAACAGGTCAGCAGTAGGTAAGACCAGTGGTTTTTAAACTGACTTCCAAGTGAGAGCGGTGACCACCTACTATTCTCCAAAAGAGTCTGCTTTTTGTTTTACACCTAGAGTAAGAGAGGGAAGGGGCAAGCTATCAAACCGGTGGTTGTAGAAATTGTACCACGAATGGTATAGGCCACTATAAAGAGATTTGTGGCCAAAGTAATACTAGCTTGGAACACAAGAGATCAAGCACCTCTGCCTAAAATAAGCACTGCTTGGAAGGTGGTGATAATTAGCACATGAAATTTTGTTTGAGTTTTCCTGTCTTGTTTTTATTAGCTTCATGACATCGGGATATAGATGCTGAACCAGGAAAAAGCACTCTCAGAGACAGCCGTGATGAGACACCACTTTTTAAAAGCTATACAGACAGAAACTAAAAAAGAAAAAAAAGCAGATGAAAAGAATAGAGAACATAAGCAGAATTGAAGTGATTAAAAAATTTATTTTAGGGGCACTTGGGTGGCTCAGTCGGTCGAACGTCCAACTTCGACTCAGGTCATGGTCTCACAGCTTGTGAGTTTGAGCCCCGCGTCAGGCTCTGTGCTGACAGCTCAGTGCCTGGAGCTTGCTTTAGATTCTGTGTCCCTCTCTTGCTCTGCTCCTCCTCCGCTCATGTTCTGTCTCTCTCTCTCTGTCTCTCAAGAATAAATAAAATATTAAAAATTTTATTTAAAAAATTTATTTTAGACGGGGCAGGTAGGATAGAGAAGAGGTTGAAGTTCTGAAGCTTTTCCTGGGAGAGAGAATGTTTAATCAAAGTGAGCATTACTATTACTGTAATTTTTCTTAATCCCATGCTATTTAGACTTAAGGATACCTGTCTTTCAAATCAAAATTATATTTGTCCATTGAATCAAAAATGCTAAAACTATGACTTGCTTCAATAATAAATAATTTAGTTTTTACTGTTTTAATACTAAGTATCACTAGTATTTATTATTTGCAATGTTTAGTATTTTGTAGTGTGTTAAATGCCTTCTCTCATTTATCTATCCTTAAGCCTTATGCAAGCAGTAATATATTCTCCATTTTATAAGAAATCAAAGCTCATAGGATATTACTGTCTTCCTGATGTTACCCCATTAGTTTGGGCATCTCTTTTTTTGTTTTCATTTTCCCAAATAAAGGTTGGTACCTATGAAGTAAGCCAGATACGATTTTTTTATTTCCATATTGCCAATAAGATGAAGAATAAATCATTTAAGGAAACCTACATAAAAATAGAAACAGAGCTAGGACGGAAACTACATTTCCTGACCCCTGGACCATATTCTACATTATATAACAATTACTCATTGTTGTTTATCTTCAAGTTCTAAAGAGTACATGAGAATTAATCACTCTCTGAAAATGTTTTGGATGGAGATAACGGTTGAGTGATATATGGATGAATGACCCATTAATAAAAAGAAAAAAAAATAGAGATCTAATTCTAATGAAACCTAAGATAAACAAGGTTTTGATGCATATAATCATATTCCCTCATCCTCACTGTCTCCCCAACATCCTACTCCTACCTCCACTCCCAGAAAAAAACCTCTCTCTTTTAGGAAAATCTGAGTCGGCTTTGAAACGACTGATCTTGGAACTTAAAAAGAGCTTCCAAAATGATCGATTATTACAACATGATGCTACCCTTGCAGGTGGGGTCTCTGCTTGCTGCACTCCCGTCCCTGGATCTAGTCTTCCAAAATGCTTCTAGCTCCATGTCTTTCCTCATGCTTCATTTTATAATACACACAAGGGGTGAATTTACAGAAAACAGAAGATGTGAGTTATAGACCCAATATTCAATAGTTTTGTGCCTTCACTGAAGTCAGTAGACACAGCACATGCATCAAGCCAATGAATGACACTACCATCTCTTGAGTTGCCTGAGCCACACCCCCCCTCTCCTAATACCATGCCCCTATTCTCTTACCCCATCCACTTAGTTTCACAACAAAATGTATCCCAAAGGAGTCTACATCTCTCCACCTCTACTTCCTCTGCTCTAAGCCATGCTTTCATCATTACCTACCTGAATAAGCCTCCTAAATGGTTTCCCCACATCCACGGTGACTCCTCACCAAGATCTGCTTCAAGCAACATCCAAAAATCTTTCCACAATACACCATGATACAGTAACATCATTATCCTCCTTAAGACCCTCAATGGTTCTCTTCTACTCTTTGGAAAAAAGGTGAAAATATTCAACATCCAGGAACCCTAACAACTGATCTCAACCCCCAAGATTCCTCCCTGTCTTCCATTCCTCTTGGTCTTCTCTCAGGTTCTCCAGAGCACAATACTTTATCCAGTCTCAGGTCCTTCCCCTTGGCCCTTCACACCCTTCCCTTATTTATTCTTCTCACCTCTCAGCTCAAAAGACATTTCTTCAATGAAACTTCCAGACTCCTGCTGCACATACTCACAGCCAAATTCCTTTCCAAAAAGCATTGATTCCACCGGCAGTTATCCACTAACTAGCAAATTATGTCATTAATGTCTGTTTCTCTGACAAGAATGAAAACTCAATCTGAGCTGAGACACTATCTGTTTTACCTCCAGCATAAATGTAGACACCCTCCAGCCAAAAACTGTCGGGACAGATCAGCAGTCCGGCAAGGTAGAGCTTATTAGCTAGCTTACTGCAACAAAGGGGACAGCAACCAGGTAGAAGTGTTGGGGTGGGCATCTCACGGGCGGTGTTAAGAGGGACTTGTGATAGGATTTGGACTTGTGTTAGATGCTTTCATGGAAGGGTCCAGAGAATATGATTTTACTCTGGATTGGCACTGTCAGAAAGTAAGGGCAATTCTATGATGGGATATATTCATTGTTTTTACTTAGGAGGCAAGGATGGCAATGTGAAGCTGAAACTATCACTGGGGAAGAAGACACATCACACATGTTCGCTGGGAGAGAAGCAAGCTTGATCATTCTGTGGTTTGGGTTCTGCTTTTATTTTGTCCATGCTCAGACAAGATTATGGACTAGTCATGCATTTATCTTCATCATGATCACACAGGGAGCTTGTGTCATGTACACATTCTGTGAAACTGCATATATTCAATGGGTGAACACTGTGAGTTTACAGTTAGAGCCCAGGCAGCTCAGAGGACAGCAGTGGGGAGAAGGGGGGCTGCTTTTGCTTTTCTTTTCGAATCCTAAAAACTAACCCTGTGATTTGGATGTAGAATTTATTTAACAAATATTTGGTGAAAAAGTAAATGAATAAATGTAGCCTCTCTGAACTTCAAGAGAAGTTACTATTAAAGACTAATATTTCAGAATCCCAAAACAGATGAGAGGATTTCTTTAGTCTGCTTTAGGGGCACCTGGGTGGCTCAGTTGGTTAAGCGCCTGACTTAGGCTCAGGTCATGATCTCCCAGTTTGTGAGTTCAAGCCCCACATCGGGCTCTGTGCTGCTAACAGCTCGGAGCTTGAATCCTGCTTCGGATTCTGTGTCTCCCTCTCTCTGACCCATCCTCCACTCATACTATGTGTCTCTCTCTCAAAAATAAACATTAAATTTATTTTTTACTTTAGTCTGCTTTAAAATCTATGATTTTAAAGACTTTTAAAATATATTTTCATATACCCTTTTAACAATATATAAAATCACCCAGGTTTTATAAGAAAGATAGCTAAATTATAGAATTGTGTGATTTGATAAAGACTTTAATCTTCTCTCACCAAACTTGCACTTACTTTCCCAAACATACAACCATTCTTGTCCATTCTATCCCTGTTCTGTGCAGAAATAATCTATCGAAAACTGAAATATAGAAAGCTAAGAACAAATTGAGAATTTGTACTTGAAAACAGAGGAATGAATGTAATTTAATGGAGAAGCTAAAAAGGACAAACTGAAAATATTCTCTCGCTGGCTTAAATGGCAGAGATTAAAATCTCACTTTGAGGATCTCCCCTACCTCAGCGTAGTGGGCTGAATAAGGGAAGGACAGCCTTTTGAACTTCCGCATCTGTAAATGGTGGTATTACTCTATAAACCTTTTAAGAATCATTTGAATCATATACTTGTGATGGGTGAATTTTATGGTATGTAAATATACCTCAATAAAGCTATTAAAAACTAAAGTTGGCAGAACCATATCTAAATCTGTGATTTACCCAATGAGGATCCAAGATTTTTTACCCTATATCCTTCATCTTGCTACTTAAAAACTTTTACCTATGACATCTCTACACTATCTGCCACCACAAGGCTTCCACCTGTAAGGAGGATTTTTTAAGGTAATGGGAAGCAGAAAACTCCTCCTTCCGCTTCCACACTGATCCTGAGCCCTGACAATTTAGGAAGCACATCCCAGTGAGGAAGCACATCAAGACTGTGGACTTGGGTGTCCAAAGGACATGGGCTTGATTCCAACTCTAGCATTTACTAGCTGAACTAATGACTCACCTCTGACATTCATCCATAAAATAGTATGGTGACATCACAACCTCCTGGGACACTCTGAGCTTATGCTCAATACATAGAAAGGGCATGATCCAAAGTATGGCACATTTTAAATAAGCCATAACTAGTGGTAGTAGCATTAAGTATAAATAAATGAATGTCTTGAGAATTTAGGTTATGAATGGAATTGCTTTCCTTCCAGGTAGGACATTCTCCTTTTTTTGATAAATACATCAGGCTACACCTTGGTTTTCTTCTGACAAACAGAATAAGAGACAAACGATACAGTTGGCCAAGAAAAGAACATGACAAAAGAGATATTTTCCCCCGCTTTTCTTATGCTTAAAAGTTACCAAAACATCATACTCTGGACCTTTCCAAATGAAGCTGCAACAGGTGAATATTTTCTTAAGCAGGGACCCACAAAATTTGGGTCAACAAAATATATGTATCACATTGCAAAACCTCACAGAGTGTCAGGTGGAGCTTTTTCAACCTTATTCAGTCTAACACAATACTTCACTGAGCACTTTATATACAACTCGCCTGAAAATAAATTTGTGTCCTTCGGGTTTGCCAGTTACAACTTTGAATTTCAACAGCAATATGCAGTTATTCTATTAATGCTACTCATGTGTTCAGAAATACCGAAAAGTGAGATAATGGTAGTTAAAACTTGTCCCCAGGGCCAGCCACAACTACTTTTGCAACAACTACTTTTAGGTAGCAGAATCTTCTATAACACATGTAAATGATGAAGATGATTCAGTTCTATTTATTTGAGTCCTATTCGTCTATTTTTTTTTTAACTTTTTAATGTTTATTTATTTTTGAGAGAGAGAGAGAGAAAGAGCATATGTGTGGGAGGGGCAGACAGAGAGGGAGACACAGAATTTGAAGCAGGCTCCAGGCTCTGAGCTGTCATCACAGAGCCCCAAGAAGGGCTCGAACCCTTGAGCTGTGAGATCATGACGTAAGCTGGAGTCAGATACTTAACCGACGGAGCCACCCAGGTGTCCCTAGTCATATTTATTTATTGAATATGCATTGACTACCTGTAATATCTCAGGCATTTTATTTAGCACTGGGACACACTTAAAAATAAATACAAAATGGTACCTTCCCTTGTGAAGTTCATGACCTAATGGGATAGACAGACACTTAACAAATAACTATTTTTAAAAGTCAGAATTGGGGGGCACCTGGCTGGCTCAGCTGGTAAAGCATGTAACTCTTGATCTCAGGGTTGTGAGTTCAAGCCACACATTGGGCATGGAGTCCACTTAAAAAAATAAAATAAAAAAATAAAAACCAGAATTGGAATCTGAAAGAAAAAAGCGTGAAAAGTATCAAGTATACAGGATTAAAGTATTTTTCTACAAAGCAGAATAGAAATATACAGACATTTAAAAAGCTGCTTATTCAGAAACTGATAACCTATACATCTCCATGAAAGTTAAGACTTACTTTATAGCTGATATCTTGGTATGTGGCCATCTGATACATGAGTCCATGAGAAGGATAACAAGTCATTAATTCTAAGGCAGCTTGCCATGTATATCAACAAATCATATTAAGATCAACTATATAATTAATACAAGTTGGTTACAAATCAATTCATCAACAACTTATTCTTTCAAGTTCTAAAAATACGTGGGAGATTTCCAGAAAATGTGAATAAACCATTGTTCCAGGTTGATAAGAATATTAAGCAATGTGTCATGTCATAATTAGATTTGTGCCAAGTTTCCTCCATTGGTCAACTAGCGTTAAAATTCTCCATTATTCGGGGCACCTGGGTAGCTCAGTTGGTTAAGTGTCTGACTTCGTCTCAGGTTATGATATTGCTGTTCATGAGTTGAAGCCCCGTTTCAGGCTCTGTGCTGATAGCTCAGAGCCTGGAGCCTGCTTTGGATTCTGAGAGACCCCTCAAAAATAAATAAACATTAAAAAAATTAAAATTATCCATTATTCAGTGGTCAACTTAATGGGACAAAATTTCTGAACTTTCTAATGCTCATTACACATACAACTAATTGCATCTATGAGCTGCTCATTGAAATGAAAATTGGCTTCTGGGGCACCCTCAATCAAGGGCAAATATAGCAAATTGGAGCTTTGCCTCAACGTTACTTCTTTTTTTTTTTTTTTTAATTTTTTTTTTTCAACTTTTATTTATTTTTGGGACAGAGAGAGACAGAGCATGAACGGGGGAGGGGCAGAGAGAGAGGGAGACACAGAATCGGAAACAGGCTCCAGGCTCTGAGCCATCAGCCCAGAGCCCGACGCGGGGCTCGAACTCACGGACCGTGAGATCGTGACCTGGCTGAAGTCGGACGCTTAACCGACTGCGCCACCCAGGCGCCCCTCTCAACGTTACTTCTATAAGTTATTTGTGTTGTAGAACTTTACATAAAATTTAGGATAGAAAAAAAACTGACAGGATAAAGTATTGCATTGCTCTGAAAGCTAGGTTTAGATTGAATATGATTGTCCAAAATGCTTTTGTAAGATAAAAATAAAAAATTCTAATAAAGTCCACATACATGTATTTATTCGATCACAGTGAAAATAACACACTTACAATGTATAAATTTTTTTAATGTTTTTTATTTATTTTTGAGACAGAGAGTGACAGAGCATGAGCAAGGGAGGGGTGGAGAGAGAGGGAGACACAGAATCCGAAGCAGGCTCCAGGCTCTGAGCTGTCAGCACAGAACCTGACGTGGGGCTCGAACTCACAGACTGTGAGTTCATGACCTGAGCTGAAGTAGGACACTTAACCGACTGAGCCACCCAGGCGCCCCTACAATGTATATTTTGGCATATATATATATCATGGAGTAGAAGGGATGATAATCAATGGTTTCAGGGTCTGAGGTATGGTTTTGATGTTGTCATACCCAACATGGAATAGGACTTACCTTCACTGTTCATCTTCCCTAGGTCATGGAGAGTTAATATGGGAAATGGATGGCCAGCCTTAAATGATCTGTAAGGTCCATTTTAAGGAAAATATTGAAATTCTAGAATTCCCTCTAGATTCTATTCTCTTTCACAAACATGATTCCATTAGCTCCAAATCTGTAATTTTGGGGATGGCTCCCTGGACTGACCTTCACTCAATCTTAGAAGAACAGAGGAGCCACAAAAGCCCTGGTGGAGCTTCTCAAGGGAAGAGCCTGGAGAAGAAGCTCTATGATAGAGAATTCCTGACATACCAAGTTGGGCTTCACAGCTCAAAGATTTCAAGAAATATATTCCTCAGTGGAGCAATAAGACCCAAGATAAATGCCTCTGGATAAGAAAGTATAGGTTCACCTAACACAATTTTTAATTCAGGGCTCTGACCTTCCTGAGGACTCTTGGGTATTCACCTAGTATATCATAGGGTACACGGAATTCATGGAGTTGTGTTGTATTTTCCTAAGAGGTTTACAGCACCTACAATTAGTTAATTAAATCACAGGAATTTTCCAATCCTTTCATCTTACAGACTAAGTATCACTGCATGCCACCTTAAAGATCTGCACCTTCAGCCATGAGTTTAATTTGTAGAGCACCTCTGATGGGTCAGACATTGTGTTATGCTTTTGAGATTTGAAAGGGAAATGATTAATGAGAACCCAGACCCTTCCTGTTGAGGGCTGGCATCCCAGAGAGAAATGAGGCATTCGTCAAAGAACCATGTGGACCACGTAACTTCCTACGATGCTTAGAACTTGTGCCCTTTTGTCAAGGTAACATAGATGGTAGCGACATTTTACAATTCAGTGGAGCACTCCCAGAGCGTCCATTTAGACAGCTTGCTGGGAGGACAGGACAAGTTGACCCAGTGGGCAGAGACACCACGAAGGGTACCCTGAGGGGATCAGCAAATGGAGACTGTGGGGCACAGGTAGGAAAAAACTTCTGGGCAAAGAGGATGAAGATGAGAGAAAAAATAATAAAACTACCATTGATTTAACACCGATGTACCCTACATATCTTATGTATGTGATCTCTTGACATCCTGACCAGACGACATAAAACAGACTCCTTCATTTCATAAATGAGGCAGTGGCACACAGAAAGACTAACTTGCACAAGATCACAAAGCAGGTATGAGAACTCCTAGGAGTGTGTTCTCTCTCAATCTTTATCCACTCCTTCCCCCACTCCCTCCACCCATTCTTCCCCCAAAGTTCATATACATCAGAGAATTTTCACTGGCACTAACAGACTTTTGAGAAAAAGGACTGTTAGTGAAAATCGTTGGCCAACAGCTACACCAGGTGAATTCCCGACAGAGAGGGGACATACTCCATTGTATTTCAAACGCCAAAGCAACAAGAAACCATTGAGGAAGATTTGGAGGAAAACAAATTCAGAAAATTGTGATTGTGGCAAAACGGGGAAGGGCAATCAAGGCTTTGCCATCATCCAAAACCAATCTGTGAGTTTAACATTAAAATATGGTGCTCCTCGGGGGCTCAGCCGGCTAAGCGACTGACTTCGGCTCAGGTCACGATCTCATGGTTCGTGAGTTCAAGCCCCACATCAGGCTTGCTGCTGTCAGCACAGAGCCCGCGTCAGATCCTCTGCCCCCCTCTCTCCCTGCCCCTCCCCCACTTGTATTCTCTCCCAAAATAAAATAAACTATATATATATATATATATATATATATATATATATATATATATCTGCAGTATATTCCATTCCCACTTTGCTCTTAGGGAAATATTGAAATTCTAGAATTTCAATTCTAGAACAGGGTAGGGGAATAGAGAGGAGGATGTGTTAGCACAATTTGTATTTACCAGAGAAGGATATTTATTCACATGCTTAACCTGAGCCCTGTGGCTCAAAAACATGTACACAAAAGTAACATAGAATGTGAGAGCTGGGAATTCCTTAATGAATAGCAACAAATTTCACATTTCTAATAGTTTAAAAACTGAAGCTCTGACAGGCCATTTTATCCTACCCAGGTAAGTTGCCTGAGTTTCCGAAGTTAGAGAAAGACAGTGAAGAGTAAAACCAGCATCTGATTATTGTCTGAACCCTCCCTCTACTGCTCACCACAGGGTACGTGGTACCTTAAGACTAAGGATGTGGGTGAAATAGTCAAGGGGTATTTGAGACCAATTAAAGCACAGTTCACACCTTAAAGAAAGCTCCTAGACAAATTAATGAAATAGATAATAAAATGCTATCCAGGTGCTTTCATTAAAACCTTTCCTCTTACGATCCTGCTTCAGAACTGGTGTTAAGTATCCCTGTAGCAAAACTGGGGGAAGTGGGTGGGATTCACTGGGCCTTTCACTCGGGTGGGGTTGGGAGCTCCTGGCACTTGCCCACTGGATTCCAAATAGAAAAGCTGTAGAGAGATTAAAGCAGCTTTGGGGACAGGTCTGAGTGGTATTTTTTTTTTTCCTCTAAGACTGAATAAATCTAATGTGCATGATTTGACCCAGAAAAGGAGTGTGTGATGTGGCCAGACAAGGATACAAGAAGCATGAAGCTTGGAGATATTTTAAATAGGCACATTCAAGGGTGTTCCAAGAAAGCAGCAGAATGTGTCTCAGGTAACACAAGCAAGGCTTCGGGGCGGGGGCCCTTGTCGTAATTGCAAAGGAGACAAAATGACCATTATTAGTGGAGACTGTCCAGAAATTTCTTATACATGCAAACATTCTTAGTGTTTGATATGAGTTCTACCAATTTTTCAGTTAAGCCATCATCAGGAAATAAAGTAGGCCAAAATACTTATAAACAATGATGTGAATGGTAATTGTACATTGTTGGGCTCAATAAAGTAAATACCCCTATGTATCCCATACACCAAACAAATCCACATATTCATAAACCGTAATCCAGACCGTAATCTAGCTGTGCTTAGTTAGCATAGATGTTATGCAGCTGGACACATTTTAAAAAGTTCTCATCCCTTTTTATTTTTCTTAGAGAAAAAAATGTATACAAATCTAGAAAAGAGCCTGATTTACTTCAGATTATCCCTATCCTTTGTTTCTTAATTATTCCCCTCAGGATGAGGGGGATCACAGTCTTCTGAGAGTCCAGGAAAATATGCAATTGTATCAGTGATAAACATTTCTCCTTTCTAATACTCTCTGGAACAAGTATAATGGTAAGTATCAAGCACAGATGTCTAAAGTGATATCCCAGACGCTGGAGAAGATGCAAAGAAATAAACACAAGGTCTCTGTACTGAAGGGCGCGCATCCTAGCTCAGAAAACAAGACAAACAATGAAAAACAATACTGTAAGACAACACTCTGAGCTATCGGCTGTCAAAAAGTGGGGCTTGTTATTAAATACCAGGATCCATACGAGTTGTTTAGGTAAACATCGTACTTGGCCACACCAGAAACTGTAGAGAAATTAATCTCAGTCCATAACTCCAAACTCCAATAAAAAGATGTCAATTTTTTTTATTTTCTTAAACCAATACAAATCCAACTCTGTGCTAAAATAGATCATATGATAGAAAATAAACCACCAGATCATACAAAAATCATACAAAGATTTCAGGCTCTCTTACATAATGCCAAGGAATTGAGTACCTCTCCCCTTCAGTAAAGCCATTGTTCCAAACCATCGGTTCACTCATTTGTCTCAGCCAACATAAGCCCCTTCTCAGCCATAAGCTCTGCTTCTGTGTCATGCTTGGGATACAGGATCCTAGGTTTGGGCATTTGCATCAACCCGGAAATCTGTGTGATGTTGTTCCTGGGTCCGGCCACCCTAGGTGCCCTAAGAAGCTACCTCCTCCAATGTTTTACCACCTCTCCAGATGCTACCATCATTTGCAAAGGTTCCTGATATTCACAGAACCCTAAAACATCTGAATTCTTCTAAATCTGGAAGGCAAAAAATCCCTCTCACTTCTCTCTTCCCCTTTTAGAGGAACTCACATCACCTCCACAACAAATGTAAGTGTTTATAGAAGAAAGCAAGAGTTTCCAGCTTCAAGCAGATTTATTTTCTGCCTTGCAAAATCTCCAAAGTGAGAACTGAACTACGTAGTTAAAATGGGAAACGATACACTGTAAGAAGAACAGTGTTAAAAACACAAATTAAAATTTGCCACAGATTTCCTACTACAAAATAAATATTAACAGAGAAATACTATTTAATAATTTCTACAACAACTGGAGAAATATTGGGCTAAGACAGAATCACTCTTCTCTCAATAAGAAATTGTTATCATCAGACTTAGATCAGGCTGCTATACCAAAATACCGTAGATTGGGCGCTTTGAATAAGTAATATTTGTTTCTTACATTCTGAAAGTTGGGAAGGCCAACATCAAGATGCTGGCAGATTTACTGTCTGATTTGCAGATGACTATACTCTCCCTTGATCTCCCACGATGACGAGCAGAAAGATGTTCTCCAATGTCTCCTCTTTTGAGGAATCTCATCATGAAAGTTCTACCCTCATGACCTAATCACCTTTCGAAGAACCCATCACCAAATACCATCCCATCAGGGCTTAGGGGTTCCACATATGAATTTTGAAGGGACACAAACATTCAATTCATAGCATCATCCTGCAGAAAAACTTTCAAGAAACCTGCCCAATGGTCACAAACTTTGACACTTAATATAAATACAGCAATTCAAGGCCACATATCCAGTTATCACTGATACAAACCATAAATAAACATAAGTAGAGTCCGGAGGAGATAAACAGGCAGACTAATGCAAATATATTATTTTTGTTGCATGTGAAAACCCTTTAAAATAAGAACTACATTTCGAAAATGTCAAAAATATCATTACAGCATATACTTTCCCCATCAAATGCAGTAAAGTATAATTGAAGGAAGAAGTGCCCCCTTCAGACCCTTGTCATTTATCCTTCACTTGATGAGCAATTATTGGAGACAGAAATATTCCCTGAAAGAATTTCATAAATAACTTTTGCTCGTTTCTGTATAAAGATAGAGTCATTCATGTCCTAGATCTGAGCCACCATTGAATTAAATATAATATGAAAAATGATTCTCCAAATGTATTCAGTGCCTCTCATGTGCCAGACATAGCGCTATGTGCTTTATATACATCATTTCATGTAATAGCCAGAGAAATTCTTCTATGTCAGTATTTCTATTATCTTCCTGCAGGTGAGGAAAGTGAGGTTCAGAGAAGATAATCCAGGTACTTAAGGCTGCACTAGGAATCATAGATGTATAGCTCACATCCTTCTAATTTAATCTTTTCCATCCTAAGACTCTGTGATATACCATGGAGCCTTAATCAAAGGTTGACTAAACTAAAAGTTAAGTAAAATCTGATACATGCTGTAGGTATCAGAGGAGGTGAATGAGCCCCCCAGAAAGCAAAAGACTGAAGAGCAGCCTTTTCAGGTTCACACACCTCTAAGGAGGGAAGGAAACTGAAGCTCCATTTACCCAAACTTCAAAAATCCTATCACTACCTTCAAACTAATAACACATGTAATGTCTCCTCCAGGAAGATGGTGTCCTTAATGACTGTCTCAGTGTTCCACCACACAGGATATAATGTCCTGGTCCAGCAGAGACAATTAAAATAGACATGGAACTTGTTGCCATAAAATGAGGTGGGAGTCCTAGTTCTACCAAAGGTCATTTGGTGCCAACTTTGGCCAAGCCATGTGCTCTTTCTTGAATCCATTTTTCACCAACTTTATGGAGTTTGGTGAATCAAATAATATAAGCAATAGGACTAAAGCAGCACCCTGGTGGCTTAGTCAGTTAAGTGTCTGACTTTGGCTCAGGTCAGGATCTCGCGGTCTATGGGTTCAAGCCCCACATTGGGCTCTGTGCTGATAGCTCAGAACCTGGAGCCTGCTTCAGATTCTGTGTTTCCCTCTCTCTCTCTCTCTCTACCCCTCCCCTGCTTGTGCTCTGTCTCTCTCTCTCTCCCCAAAAAGAAACATTTAAAAAAATTTTCTTAAGTACTTGGTAAACTGTAAAATATTATACAAATTATGCCTGTTATTAAGTCACTTAATCATTCGTCATAAATGCTATAATCACAGTGCACACTGGATTAAAGATACGGACTCAAGAACAATCGGCTGGTTGAATCTTGTCTCAACTGCTGACTGACAATATGATTTGGGGCAGGTGTGTAAAGTTTCCTTATCTGTAGCTTTTCTAAGAATTAAACATGCTAATGTAAAATGAGAATAATAATGTAAAATATGGGAAACAATAAGATTTCTGTGAGGAATAAACATGTTAATACTTGTAAAAGCTTTTGTAATTTTAGCATAAGCTAGGTATCATTGCTAATGAAAGCTAATGAAACCACTGGCACCAACACCACTGACAACATCATCAGAAGATCTAATCAGAAGAATCATCATCACTAAAGATCTAACAGTTCTTTAAGTGATGGAATCCTCAGATTTCAAGTAAAGTAAAAGGGAAAAAGAGGGTTTCCTGCACACTCATCAGATGCATATTAATGAGTGTGCAAGGAACCCTCTTGCCTTGGGGCACCTGGGTGGTTCAGTTGGTTGGGCATCCGACTTTGGCTCAGGTCATGATCTCATGGCTCGTGGGTCCAAGTCCCATGTCAGACTCTGTGCTGACAGCTCAGAGCCTGGAGCCTGCTTAGGATTCTGTCTAACTCTCTCTCTCTCTGCCCCTCCCCCACTCATGCTCTGCCTCTCAGTCTCTCATAAATAAATAAATGTTAAAAAAAAAAAAGAAAAAGAAAGAAAAACAGAAACCCTCTTGCCTCAGCAGATCCTAATGGTAATTGGATACATTTATTTACTCTCTCAGAGCACAACACAGAGGAACCAGGAGGGGTATTTGGAGCCAGGTGAAGGCATGGACATTTTTTCAAAAAATGGAAAAAAAAAGACCTGACTACAAGCCCACTCTCTTTAACACACATAGAAAAATTATTTTCTGTGTCTATGTAGACAGACATCTGCAATATGCATTGAGACAAAATTTTTTCTACATTTTATCATTTGATAAAAACTGAATATAATACCTCTCATAAAAGAACCGCTTGTGAAAATATTAAATTACTTTTTAAATGAAAAAGAGAGTTCATGAAGTCTCTTATTCAGATCTCTCCAAGCCAACACATCATCTTCCCCACCCCCCCCCACCATTAAAGAGCTGTGGGCCATCTGTCCCATCTAAGCTACCAGCTGGTATGGTCTCCAGAAATATCTCTTCAATTGTAGGTACTAATTAGGTTTTTCCATGTGAACAAATTGTAGATTAACTATTTACAAATACAAATTTTTAAATCCAGTTTCATCTTTGTGGTAGGTGATGTGATTTCAATAATGAAAATGAATCTCACAGGTAGGTCCTTTGGGAGGTTGACCTATTTCTGTTGTTAAAGCTACTCCTGGTGGGAATAATGGTGTGCTTTTGCTCTCATCCAACATCAATCTTGGAATTATGGTCTCATTTTAAAAAGCCATTGTAACAGAAACCAACTGTGGGTTCAGCAGGAGTTACAAAGAAATCGCCAGATAAACGGGCACAACAAAATGAACCGCAACATAGCATGTGTGATGATGTCATACAAAACATCCATCAGGCAATTAACTATTTCCAGCTAGTACTGAATACAACTCTGAATATCCATGGGCATTTAATCAAGGCTTAAGAATTCCACAGCTAAGCTATAACACAACTCACCTTGGTAAGGGAAACAGTCACAAAGAACAGGAAGAAATTAGGGAACCGAAAAGCTGAAAGAACACCCTCTTCCCATCAAATAAAGTGTCTTTAGGAAAAAAAGGCTTAGAAGGAAGAGAACATTCAAAAGCCAACTCAAAGAGCCTTAGGCTTTTGGGAGTCTTTAGATTCATTAATCACACCCCCTCCATGACACCCTCCCCTACCCTATCTCCCCCAAATACACAGTCCCTTCTTTGTTCTCCCCCTAACCTTTAACCTGAGAGTCCCTTACTATTTTCTCTTCCACCTGCTATCTTCTCAATAGGACTTCTTACAAGGACCTGCATCTAACCATCTGCTCTCCACATGCTATCCCTTTAACTCTTACTCGATCTTCAAGCTTCCACCTGGGACAACTCTGTGCCTGATTCTCAGATTTCTTTAGCTCAGATCTAGGTTTTGTCACTACCAGCTTGACCTTGGGAAATTCACTTGACCTTGTCACCCTCGGCTTCCTTATCTGTAATTTGAAGATAATGATATGGCATTTAACCTTAGAAAACTGTTGTGAGAATGAATTAATTAATGCATGTAAAGCTCTTAGAAAAATGTCTCATAATAAGTACTTGATAGATGTTAGCTATTATTACCACTATTATCATGATGATAGCCATATCTCTGATGCAGACTCTTTGTTCTCCTCTCCTGTTGGTTACTGTGCTCTTAATGTTTTTCACTCCAATCCCACATGTTAACAACCTTGCTGTTCCTTCAAGGCTCAAGGATGATTCTTTCACCATCTTCCCTCAGTTTCTTACTCCGAGTATCATTCTTCAGAAACCTCTAGTGGTTTACCCAAAACTCTACCACGTGCTTCTCATTTTCTGTGGTAAATTCTAGAGATTCACATGTACATCTTACCATATTTATATGTCTGTGCATTCTCGGAGAGTAGGTTCTATAGATTTCCCACTGGCCTGCACGAATTGAGAACCCCTGGTAAGTACACAAGCCACTGGTAAGTACAGTAGCCACTAGCCACATGCAGTTTTTAAATTTTAAATTCATTAAAATAAAATGAATAATTCAGCTGTTCAGTCACATTAGCCAAATTCTAAATATTCAATAGCCACATGTGAGATCTGGCTCCTGTATTGGACAGCACAGGTACGGAACATTCCCACCATCACAGAAACTTCCACTGGACACTGTTGCAATAGGTAGTACTTGAATAAATGCATGTTTTGTTATTTTTAGAGTGATCCCCATTGGATTTTTTTCTCCTAAGTTTCTATTCAAATTCCAGCCAGCCAACACCCAGGGCAATATCAGCTCCACGTGCACAACATAGTGACCCCAAATCCCCACACAACACGCAGTACCTACCACAAGTGCACCCCTCAATCCCCATCACCCATCTAACCCATTCGCCCACGCATCTCCCCTCTGGCAACCACCAGTCTGCTCTCCACAGTCAAGTATCTGTCTCTTTCCTCCTTTCCCTATGCTCACTGCTTTGCCCTCCAAACCCCACAATGGGTGAAATCACATGGCATTCATCCCCCTCTGACTTATTTCACTTAGCATAATACTCTCTAGCTCCATTCACATCATTGTAAATGGCAAGATTTCAAAATCTTGAAGTGAAGGAAACAATCAACAAAATTAAAAGGCAACCTACAGAATGGGGGAAGGTATTTGCAAATGACATATCCAAAAAAGAATTAGTGTCCAATATATATAACTTATAAAGCTCAACACCCTAAAAATAAATAATCCAACTGAAAAATAGGAAGACATAAACAGACATTTTTCCAAAGAAGACATACAGATGGCCTGAACAGACACATGAAAAAATGGCCAACATCAGTTATCATCAGGGAAATACAATTCAAAACCACAATGAGATAATATTTTTAAAATCTAGAGGGGTAAGATTTCATTCTTTTCTATGGCTGAAAAATATTCCCTTTTATATATACTTCACCTCTTCTTTATCTGTTCATCAGTCAATAAACACTTGGGCTGTTTCCATAGTTTGGGTATTGTGGATAATGCTGCTATAAACATCAGAATGCATGTACCCCTTTGAATTAGTTTTTTGTATGCTTTGGGTGAATACTTGGTATTTCAGTTGTTGGATCCTAGAGTAGTTCTATTTTTAATTTTGGGGGGAACCTCCATACTTTTTTTTGAGTGGCTGCACCAGTTTGCATTCTAACCAACAGTGCAAGGGTTCCTCTTTCTTACATCCTTGCCAACATCTGTTGTTTCTTATGTTGTTGATTTTAGTCATTGTGAAAGTGTGAGGTGAAATCTCATCATAGTTTTGATTTACATTCCCCTGATGATCAGTGATATTGAGCAAAAATATCATTCTTTTAGAAACTATCTCACCATAAACTTTTATAAGACAAATGTTCAAAATGAAAATAAGATTTACATCATCAAGACAATTTCTTCTGTTGGACTAGTGAGAAATGCATTTCTGTGTAAGTAGTAATGAGGATGGAGCCATTTTCTCATCACAGGGAGTCAAAACAGCATTGCAACATGGGACACACTTTGCCCTCTCCCTCTTCCAAAATGATGGGAAACCCACCTTCTCTGTGGTTCTAGTGTGATCAGTCTTTTACACGATAGCTAATCCATACAAAATTCATGCCCAGATTTCTAAATTTTTTTCATTAAGTTTCAAATAGAGATTTTTGAGGAAATAAAAGGAAACTGCAGGGGCTCCTGGGTATCTCAGTCAGTTAAGCATCTGACTCTTGACTTCATCTCAGGTCATGATCTCGTGGCTCGTGAGTTGGAGCCCCAGGTTGGGCTCCACGCTAGCAGTGCAGAGCCAGCTTGGGGTTCTCTTTCTTCTCTCTCTCTGGCCCTCCCCTGCTCTCTCTCTCAAACAAATAAACTTAAAAAAAGGAAACTGTATACTTATCTTTGCACTAATATTAGGCAAGACTACAAAATCCAAGCTTCTCTGAATGTTCTGGAAGTACCTGTCTGCTTAAACTTCCTCTGTTTGCACACTCTCCATTAACTGCTGGTCTCCAGCCACACTAGCCTTCCTTCAGTTCACGGCAACAGTCAGGTTTCCACCTTCCTCACCAACACACAGCTCACAACACAATGCACCCCACACACTACAAGGCTCATGTCTTGAGTTCCTATTTTGATTTTCACTTCTTCAAAGCTGTCTTACATGATCAGTCAATACAAAATAGTTCCTTCTTAAATTTCCTTATAGTACCTCACCATTTCCTTTCACTTATATTTTGATATTTGTTTGTTAACTTGTCTATTGTCTCTCTCCTGCAACAGACATCACATTTGGTGAATGCCAGAGCCCTGATGTTTCATTTCCTCCTATCTATCCAGCATCTTATGATGTGGTAGCTACATAGTTAAGAAATACGTATTAAATGAGGAAACAGAATTTCATATGCCTACATAATAATTTTTATTTCAAAGAAAAGAGTTTGTGATGCCTCTGTGTGTGATGTCTGTGTGTGTGAGAGAGACAGACAGGAAGACAGACAGACACTTGGAGAGGAAAGCAGAGAGATATTTTGAATTTTCAAAATATCACATAAAATTGTAAAAACTATCTTTTATTCAAACCTCTAAGGTCTGAGAGATGTCAATGTATTATTAGAGAGAAAATTATGAGGTAGTCATTTTTGATATGCAATATGGTATTTGGTCACTTTTAGGGATACTGTGAACTAGGACTTAATTCTCAATGCTCATTATATTTAGTGGCTTAAAATACTGGAGTGATGCCCAGATAAAAAGTGGCAAGATATTTAACACTGATATTGCTTACTAAATTCCCTCTGAATAATAATAATAATAATAATAATAATAGTAATAATAAATATTTCCATTAAAAGCAATGAATTGTTTCACTCTATTAGTTTGGATGGATTTGAAAGTTAAAAGATTAAAGTAAAATAGATAATGCTAAAAATAATACCGGATGATCAAAAAAAAAATTACATATCACTTTGGACTTCATTTTTCTCTTGTTCAGCTCACATCAAATGTCTATAAAATACACAATATGCTGTACAAGAAAGCATTTTATTTTATTTATTTATTCATGTATTTATTTATTTATTTACTTTTTTTTTCAATATATGAAATTTATTGTCAAATTGGTTTCCATACAACACCCAGTGCTCATCCCAAAAGGTGCCCTCCTCAATACCCATCACCCACCCTCCCCTCCCTCCCACCCCCCATCAACCCTCAGTTTGTTCTCAGGTTTTAAGAGTCTCTTATGCTTTGGCTCTCTCCCACTCTAACCTCTTTTTTTTTCCTTCCCCTCCCCCATGGGTTTCTGTTAAGTTTCTCAGGATCCACATAAGAGTGAAAACATATGGTATCTGTCTTTCTCTGTATGGCTTATTTCACTTAGCATCACACTCTCCAGTTCCATCCACGTTGCTACAAAGGGCCATATTTCGTTCTTTCTCATTGCCACGTAGTACTCCATGGTGTATATAAACCACAATTTCTTTATCCATTCATCAGTTGATGGACATTTAGGCTCTTTCCATAATTTGGCTATTGTTGAGAGTGCTGCTATAAACATTGGGGTACAAGTGCCCCTATGCATCAGTACTCCTGTATCCCTTGGGTAAATTCCTAGCAGTGCTATTGCTGGGTCATAGGGTAGGTCTATTTTTAATTTTCTGAGGAACCTCCAGACTGTTTTCCAGAGTGGCTGCACCAGGTTGCATTCCCACCAACAGTGCAAGAGGGTTCCCGTTTCTCCACATCCTCTCCAGCATCTATAGTCTCCTGATTTGTTCATTTTGGCCACTCTGACTGGTGTGAGGTGATATCTGAGTGTGGTTTTGATTTGTATTTCCCTGATGAGGAGCGATGTTGAGCATCTTTTCATGTGCCTGTTGGCCATCAGGATGTCTTCTTTAGAGAAGTGTCTATTCATGTTTTCTGCCCATTTCTTCATTGGGTTATTTGTTTTTTGGGTGTGGAGTTTGGTGAGCTCTTTATAGATTTTGGATACTAGCCCTTTGTCCGATATGTCATTTGCAAATATCTTTTCCCATTCCGTTGGTTGCCTTTTAGTTTTGTTCGTTGTTTCCTTTGCTGTGCAGAAGCTTTTTATCTTCATGAGGTCCCAGTAATTCATTTTTGCTTTTAATTCCCTTGCCTTTGGGGATGTGTTGAGTAAGAGATTGCTACGGCTGAGACCAGAGAGGTCTTTTCCTGCTTTCTCCTCTAGGGTTTTGATGGTTTCCTATCTCACATTCAGGTCCTTTATCCATTTTGAGTTTATTTTTGTGAATGGTGTGAGAAAGTGGTCTAGTTTCAACCTTCTGCATGTTGCTGTCCAGTTCTCCCAGCACCATTTGTTAAAGAGACTGTCTTTTTTCCATTGGATGTTCTTTCCTGCTTTGTCAAAGATTAGTTGGCCATATGTTTGTGGGTCTAGTTTGGGGTTTCTATTCTATTCCATTGGTCTGTGTGTCTGTTTTTGTGCCAATACCATGCTGTCTTGATGATGACAGCTTTGTAGTAGAGGCTAAAGTCTGGGATTGTGATGCCTCTTGCTTTGGTCTTCTTCAAAATTACTTTGGCTATTCAGGGCCTTTTGTGGTTCCATATGAATTTTAGGATTGCTTGTTCTAGTTTTGAGAAGAATGCTGGTGCAATTTTGATTGGGATTGCATTGAATGTGTAGATAGCTTTGGGTAGTATTGATATTTTGACAATATTTATTCTTCCAATCCATGAGCAGGGAATGTCTTTCCATTTCTTTATATCTTCTTCAATTACCTTCATAAGCTTTCTATAGTTTTCAGCATACAGATCTTTTACATCTTTGCTTAGAATTGTTTCTAGGTATTTTATGCTTCTTGGTGCAATTGTGAATGGGATCAGTTTCTTTATTTGTCTTTCTGTTGCTTCATTGTTAGTGTATAAGAATGCAACTGATTTCGGTACATTGATTTTGTATCCTGCAACTTTGCTGAATTCATGTATCAGTTCTAGCAGACTTTTGGTGGAGTCTATCGGATTTTCCATGTATAGTATCATGTCATTCATTCTCTTCCGTGGGCCTCTCATCTGTGCTTGGCTCTGGAGACTCTGTTCTGCTAGTCTTCTGGTGGTTTTCTGGGTTATTTAGGCAGGTGTAGGTGGAATCTAAGTGATCAGCAGGACGCACGGTGAGCCCAGCATCCTCCTATGCCGCCATCTTCTGCCGGTCCCCAAGAAAGCATTTTAAATGACTTTAAATTGTATACATACACACACACACACAGAGGAAACCTTGATTTCTTATATTTGTTGATCACATGCAGAACTACTTTATCTACAGCCAGAGAACACTTTTTGGAACAGAGCCAAATGGATCGACACACATTTGGAGAAGCATTTAGGGCCATATAAAACCATCCGAGTCCTCGGCACGGAATTCAGCTGATCAAGAGAAACAAATTACCACCAGAGTAGCACCTAATTCTATATTCCTCTTTCATTTTAATTCATAAAGTCAAATTATTATCTTAATCTAATGCAATTTTAGAACTGGAGTGGGCTTCGGAAAGGTTCAGATGCTTTGTTTATTTTGTTGTGCGGATAATTTCACATTTGCATCATAATTGGATTTCTCTAAGTTCACTGACATTTCAGTGGGTTTCAGTGATCATGAAAGGTTTTTCTGCTTTAATCTAAATTTGGGTCAGGCTCATAGAGCTTCTCTAATGCAAACAAGCCCATAACAAAACAGCTGATCTCCACATTATGGGGCCATTCTACTCTGAGACCCTCAGGTTGCAAAACCATTGTCAATGTTAACTGAATGGCATACAACTGATAACTGACCATCAGGCATATTCATTTTAACCAAAGACACTGAAATAGATTTTCAGCTGTGATATGTAATTCATGTTGCTACTTGAGAAATCGACTGCCTTAATTTGCAACGCCTAATCATAAAATGTTGGTGTCAACATCAGCCATCGTTAGTTTGGGCAACCTTGCTATTGTTTAACTTCTACATAGCATGATTAGAAGCCACTGTTGTTCAGGTGCTCAGATACCCAGGTGGATAACCTGACCTTCTCACAGTTGTATGTCTTGACCCACCTGTGAAGCACGAGTTTCAAGTCAATTTTGTTGAAGACCCCTATCCGTTCTAATCTCTGACTCTAAGTAGGACATAAACATCATGCTGAAGGTGTCACTGAGGCCTGAATAATCCCCAAGAACTATACTTTTAAGGTTACTGAATTTCCCACCAGGTAATAATAAAAAGTATACATTTTCTTGGGGGAAAAATAAATCAGAGACGCTCTGCTTCAAAAGAAATAAAACATTTTAAAATTGTACCTACAGTTGAAATTGCACGGCAAAAGTTTTCAACAGTGGATGGAACTTAATGTTGGGCTTTGAAATTTTTCAGAAAAATCAAAAAACATGAGAACGTGCAAAAGCAAATATTTTAATTTCCTGAATAAACCCTTGAATGTAGGGTGGAATACGTGGTTATGTAAATTGAAATGTTTTTGTTTCAGAATTCCTTGTGAATAATCATAGCCTATTACCTAGGACATTGCAGGTTTTCAGTAACGATGAGATGGTTGAATGAATGAGTGAAAAGGTCTTTGAAGAGTCAGCAGTTGCTCTCAGAGCTGTTATATTATATATAAGTAAACTTCTTATTTAAAATATTTAAATTAAAAGTTTTAAACCTTATTTATTAAACCTCTTGTTTTCAAATATCACAATGGGAGAATTTTACTTAAACAAGGAAGCCGCTATTTCTCACATGGACTCTGAATTTCTTCTGTACTAACAAATAAGCAAAGCACCCAATAGCATCTTTCTTAATCCACATCTTTACAGTGACTTCCCTGAAAGGAAGCACATTTAACCCACGCATCTGGAAATAAAAAGTAGCTCAAGATATAACTCCAAAGGTAATGATTACCGAATGAAACACAGGGGGAAAGAAGTGGTCCCATCTTATTCTGGAAGCAAAATCTACCATCAGGGAGATAAAGCAGGCATTGACTTTGCACCAGGATTATAAATGAATTCTTCAGAATTTCTACCTAGCATCTGAGCAGATGATTTACCAAGAGACCTAGGAAACACTGATACTATCTTCACAGGACATAAGACCGAATGATATTTTCAATTTTCATCATGCTTTCAGAAAATGAAATGGCAAATAGCATAGGGAGACTCTTTCACAAGATGATAATAAAACTGTTTAATTAAGTCAGTCTCCACAGGCAGAACCCTTCTCCAGAAGTCTTATGATTTCCTTCAACTGGTTGCAAGGAAGAGAGATTCTTTCCTCTGGGATTTTATTAAAGACAAATTCAGAGTCCCAACTCAATAATCAAAACAAGCAGAGACAGCTACAGGGTACTAAACTCAATGTGTCACCCAAGCCTCTTTGATAATATTATTCAAAAACAAATGTTTTTACACATAAATTTGTGTCTTGCTATTTGCTAACTGTGCACACATCTTATGTTTTGCACCACAGTAAACCGTTAGTTTTTGTAGTGTTCCAATGAGTGGATTACAAAGTGAGAGCGATTATTTTCCTAGAAGATGGCTTATCTTTTCTTTTTTCTTTGGTTTATCTATATTTGACTGACATAAATCAAATGTGCAAGGTAAAATACAAGGTTATTACCAGCACGAAATACTTTATTAAAATATTTTCCAATTGCTTTCACATAAATAAGATATTTAGCCAAAGTTAGAGCTTAAATATAACTTTCCTGATTTATTATTTAGAAATAGCACAAATAGGCCTTGGAAAAAATCTGCAATTTGCTTTCCCTTGCAGCTGCTCCATTTTTCTTAAATCCACAAAATCCAAAATCAGGGAGAAAGATCTTTTTAGACAAGTATTTCATATGAAAGCTGACTTTGCATAACATGCATTATCAATTATAATAACATTTTATATTTCTTTATATCTACTTTCTTTCACATTAGTTAGGTCTATTTACATGAAACAAAATTCATCACATGAATAAACAGGAATTTAACTAGCAGAGTTTACCTTGAGTTTTGCTACGTGTTAAAGAAAACTATTATAGGATTTAATTCTTTCAGATAAAACATGTATTTCAAAGAAATGACATCTTTTAAGAGATTGCCTCATACTTCTCATCTAGACATAAGAATAAATACCATTTCTATTCTGTCCTCGGAAGA
Organism: Lynx rufus; assembly: GCF_022079265.1. NCBI lineage: Eukaryota > Metazoa > Chordata > Mammalia > Carnivora > Felidae > Lynx > Lynx rufus. The sequence goes on from NW_025814845.1 coordinate 14,201,152, forward strand.
TAGGGTCCTTCTAGATCTCCTACACCACAATACATTGGTAAGCTTAAAGAAAGATTCTTGGACCTCACCCCCAAACATACTGGATCAGAATGGTGTAAGGGAAGGATGCTAGAATCTGAACATCAGTGGGCATATAAGATATTCCCTACACAGATCAAATGTGAGAACTACTACTTAGTTGGTAATTAAGACTAAGAAATTAGAAAAGGGGCACCTGAGTGGCTCAGTCAGTTGAACGTCCGACTTCTGCTCAGGTCATGATCTCCCAGTTTGTGAGTTTGAGCCCTACATCAGGCTCTGTGCTGACAGCTCAGAGCCTGGAGTCTGCTTCGGATTCTGTGTCTCATTATCTCTCTGCCCCTCCCCCACTTGTGCTCTGTCTCTCAAAAATACATAAAAATGTAAAAAAAAAAAAGAAAAAGAAATTAGAAAAGCATTCAGCAACTCAACTTTAAACTTTCTTATCTAGGACGCTTGGATGGCTCAGTTGGTTAAGCATCCAACTTGATTTCAGCTCAGGTCATGATCTCAAGGTTCATGAGTTTAAGCCCCATGTGGGCTCTGCACTGACAGCAGAGAGCCTGCTTGGGATTCTTTCTCTCCCTCCCTCTCTCTTTCTGCCCCTCCCTGCTCAAATGTTCTTTCGTTTTCTCTCTCTCTCTCTCTCTCTCTCACACACACACACACACAAAATAAAATAAACATTAAAAAAGATAAAATTTCTTTTATGAGATTTTGATTTCAAAAGATGACTTTTAGGAACTCCATCTAGTAAATCACAAAAAACCCACCAAGGATTCCTCCCATCGCAACACATATAGCTCTCTACAATGTGACCTTGAAGCTCCTTCCATTAAGAGGTGGGACATACAACTCTACCACTTGGTATCTGGTCTTGGCCACGTGACAGACTTCAGCCAATAGGACATTAGCCAATGTGACAGAAGAAAAGACTTAGTAATTAGTATTTGTGCAATGGTGCTTGCTACCATGTGAAGAAATGTGGGCAGCCTGCTAGAAGCCAGAGACATACGGCACAGCTGCCTCTATCACTGCAGCCAACAGCCAGACGTGGGAGGCAGGCCATCCAGTACCAACGCATCCCCAACCATCTGCCAGTGGACGGCAGTTGTGAACGTGAGCCCAGGAGCCACCTGGAGAAGACCTACCCAGCTGCACTCCACCTGCATTGCCAACCCACGGTCTTTCAAGCTCATAAATGATTGTTGTCTTAAGCCACAAACACTGTGGGTGCTTTACTCTGCAGCAAAAGCTAACTGAAACACCCCTCCTCACAAAAAGGAAAATGAATGGAAGATGAAGTTTTTGGAGTCAATTTTGGTCATGGTCACACTTTATCATACTCTTACATTATTTCACATTTTTCATTTCAGGACTTGACACAAACGGCAAACATATTTGTAAACAGTTAATGGGATTCCAGAAGCTTCATCCTACCTAATCAAGTGTCACCAAGAGATGTAACCCATTCAGGAAGAAAAAGAATCAAGCGAACAAAATATTTTCTAGAAATAAACATTAAACCCACGCAACTGAAAAAAATTAGCCGTAACATTTAGTTTTGGCTTTTACAAAGTTTTTATTGAAAAGTCTAAGTTTATTATGGTCACTGCTCCCTTCATCACATATCACTTTTATTCCCAACAAAAGTATTTGCAGAGGATGAAGTGCTATACTAAACACGGTATTTTTCATGATAATGTTGATGGTATCTTGAAAATCCTATCATCAGGCTGTTTTCACACACAACTTTCATTCTTACACATGATGATTAGTATGGTTCTCATGAGATTGAAGATCATGATGAAAAGGTGTGAATATGCTTCCAGAACTATCAGGAACCACAGAATACCAGCTATTATCATAACAACTATATTATATTGAGGAGTACCTACTCTGTGCCAGACACATGGTTAAGTATCAGGGATACAACATTTTAGCAGGGAGAACAAGACAATTCCTAGTATTAATAAGTTCTGTGAAGAAAACAAAAGGGGAAAATGTGAAAGATCATGGCAGATAATTCAGAATGAGGTATCAGGGTCCTCTTGGGAAAGTGACATTTAAGATGAGACCTGAATGAACAGGAGGAGCCAGTCAAGCAAATTTTAAAGAGAGAAGAGTGCAAGTTCAAAGAACCTAAAGGGGGAATGAATTTGGCCTTTTTGGATTCAAAAAGACGGCTAGCGTGCTGAAACCGGGTGATCCAGAAAGAAAGTGCCATGGAATAAGATTAAAAAGATGCACAGTGGTTGGGCATGCGGTCTTATTACCCATCAGAAGTCATCCCAATCTTTTTTTTTCTTTTAGTTTTTATTTAAATTCCAGTTAATTAACATAGAGTGTAATATTAATTTCAGGGGTAGAATTCAGCGATTCAAAAAAACTGTTGGTTACAGGAGCTAAGGTGGGTGAAAGGATGGGTCAAATAGGTGAAGACGTCATTGACATCTTATCCTTAATGTCTACGTATAGCTGAAATGTAAATAGACATTTTTGATAGAGGCCTATGGGCATTTTTTTTTTTTTTGGCCAACAGGACTATTTGAATTTCAAAATCCACCATAAGTATACAAGAAGCATGGGTGGTTAATTGAAGTAACACAGCAAATTCATAACAGACTACTATATGAATAAGAATCCAAAAATATTTGGAAAAGCAGAATATTTCATAAAAGACTTACCATCCTATTTAAAATATCCTTTAAGTATTTCAGAGACTCTTCCACGTGGGTATCTTGGTCTTAGCATATCAATGTATGAATAGAACAACAACAATAACAAAGAATACAGAACTAGTCAATCAAGTGTTTTGTTTGTTGTGTTTTTTTATTAAAGAGCTTAGTCAAATTAGTCTAGGAGAAAAGCTATAGGATTTAATTAAAATGAAAAGAAATGGTCACTGAAATAGGACTGTTCTAGTAAATTAGTGTTCAAGCATATTAAAGATATCATCATATTTGGAAAAAAATAAGGATAAATAAAAACTAGCAAGTCACCTAAAATCCAATGACTCTACTACAAAACAAGGAATTGTAAACCAGAGAAAGCGTTTTGCCATAAATATAATTTTTCCCCTAAGTTAACTGTACCAATTATATCATTTATATATGAGAACTGAGTGAACAAGTAGAAATGGTTATGTTCTATTTGAAAAGAGTTTGAGATTTAAAGTAAATACTAAAAGCCTAGAAATGATGGCCGAAGGAGACTTAAAATAATTTTTCAAGTCTGAATAATAGAAATGTTTAAAATATACAGAACCAGGGGTGTGTGGGTGGCTCAGTCAGTTAAACATCGGACTTTGGCTCAGGTCAGGATCTCATGGCTTGTGAGCCCCTCATGGGGCTCTCTGCTGTCAGTATAGAGCCTGCTTCCAATCCTCTGTCTCCCTTTCTCTCTCCTCATGCATGCTTTTTCTCTCTCTTTCTCTCAAAAATAAATAAACAGTAAAAAAATATATACAGAAGCGAATATAGGAAATAAGTTATAATGGAAATGAACTTGAATAAACTGATTTATAGTGTTATTGCTTCTTTACATGCAATATTTTGGTAGTGTAATAGATTCTCTCACAAAGTAAACTTAAGACTATATCATAAAATAATAACCCAACTGGTCAATAACATGAATGTATATAAGCAATGAATGTGTCTTTAAAATTTAAAGACACAAAATAAGTTCCATTTGTTTTAAATATTTTACACTAAATAGGTGCTCAATAAAATCTACATTACACTGTAAAGAAAAATGGCTCACTTTATTCATCTCAAATTCCTTCTTAGTAAAAATTCATAAAACTGAATTTAACTCCTACTACCAACTAGTAAAATAATAATAATAATAAGGAAGCAACAGGGGAGACTTAGAAACAAAGGAAAGGAAATGGAATTGAAAACACACTTCTTGTGGAACTTAAATGTCCAACAGTGGAGAAGACACAATCATAATGCTTAATAAGGTATTTAAAAAATTTTCTAATGAACTAATGAGTTGAATCAAAGAAAAGAATTTTGGAGAGGCCAAAAACAAAGTTCAGCAGAAATTAATAGATAATCAAGCACCAAAGTTTGCTTTTATCCTGAAGGTTTAGAACAAATTCCAGAAAATGCTTTGCAATTCTTCTTTGAAAGATGTTCAAAGCATAGAGGACAGGAAATGTCCACATAAATACAGAACCACAAAGTTGGAGAAAAAAAATAATCTTGTCACACAAAAAAAGGATAACGAGGAAACATGCCTGTTTTGAATTTGTCACTGGGTCGAGGGAAAAATAAATAAATAAACTCTCTTGAGAATTCATAACCACAAGCTGGACCTCATATGGACTCACGGTCTAAATTTATTCTACTGGGCCATAAAAACAAAGCAGCAAGCCGAGGATTAAGTAAAGTATTCCTGGTGTGGTGATGCTGATGTCTGAAATAACAAATGAAAGCTTTCTCTAGAAGAAAACTCCTTCGACTGAGGGCTCAAAGAATTCCCATACATGAAGTTTTAAGTCAAATGAGCAGCTCTAAATCAAAAACAAGGAAAAAGTCACCACTAATGAGAGTCAGGGGGGTGGGGAGAGAAAAGGCAGTAGAAGCAGATCCACAAGTAATTCGCTTATTGGAACTATCTCCACAGGCTGTTAAAGGTATATACTGTCAAAAAGGAAAATATAATTATGAAATATGGCACAGGAGAAAGAGGCTCGTTTTTACAAATAACTAAGTATATTTAAAAATCTAATACACTTTATATAAATAATACATAATAAGTGAAGTTAGTACTCAAAGAAATGACTAAATAGAATAGAATATTAGAATTGGAACTGGTGAATACTTTCAAAGAATTCAGCCTAAATAAAGCAAAAAGGAAAAAAAAGATATGAGAAATGAGAAAAACACCTAAGACACACCAAGGCAGCATAAGAAGATCAAACACACATAAATAAATTCCCAGAAGATAATAAAGAGAATGGAGAAGAAACAATATTCAAAGAGATAACAGAAAATTCTAAAACTGTTGAATGACATGAATCCTAAACTCTAGGAAAAAATTGAAACTGAAAAAAATATGAATAAAAAGAAACTCATTCTCATATACATATGATGAACCTATGTAACACCAAAGACAATAACAAGATCTTAAAGCAAACAAAAGAAAGAAAAGTCAGATCACTTAGGGTTGGGTAACAATTAGAATCAAGACTGACTTCCTAGGGGCGCCTGGGTGGCGCAGTCGGTTGGGCGTCCGACTTCAGCCAGGTCACGATCTCGCGGTCCGGGAGTTCGAGCCCCGCGTCGGGCTCTGGGCTGATGGCTCAGAGCCTGGAGCCTGTTTCCGATTCTGTGCCTCCCTCTCTCTCTGCCCCTCCCCCGTTCATGCTCTGTCTCTCTCTGTCCCAAAAATAAATAAACGTTGAAAAAAAAATTTATAAAAAAAAAAAGACTGACTTCCTAATAATAATAATAATAAAAGCAGCATGAAAAAAAATATTTTTGAAATGATGAGAAAAAATAAAATTATATACTCAACCACTGTCCAAAACTAAAACTGAATCAATGAAATTTCAGACAAAAGCCAAAATAGAGAGTTTACTAGAAATGTACACTAAAATAATTACAGATATACTTAAGACTGAAGGAAAATGATACCAGATGGGAGCTTTGAAAAGCAATAAGAAATGATGAGAAATGTGTTGGTTAATATTTTGGTAACTCTGCAAAAATACATATGGGAGAAAAGCAAGATGAAATGAAAATAGAGGAAAAAATAGCACTGAGATTGCAAGACAGTGATGGCCATTAAAGTGTCCTTAGATCCTTGTGTAGCTCTAAAGGATGGGTACATGTATTTAATAATCTTAGATTTTATTAATTAGGAATGATAAAGTTTAAAAGTAACTACTAGGAAAATGAAAATTTCCAAACAGAGGAAAGAAATTTAAGTGAAAAAAAAGAAGAAAAATCTAAAAGAAAGCAATGAAGAGGGAAAAAAAAGAAAAAGAATAGGAAAATAGGACCAAGAGAAATCAGAAAATATAGAAACAAATCCAAATATTTCAGCAATCAAAATGAATGGAAATGGAAAAAAGAACCCCAGCTATATATAGCTTACTATATAAGACACAACTGAAACATAACATCAAGTGACTGAAAGTAAATATTTGGAAAAGAAATACGTCAAGCAAAACAAAAACCACAAGAAAACTGGCATAGTGATATTATTAGGAAACAAAATAGACTTTAAGGAATGGAAAAAACTACTAGAGATAAAGTGAAAGACAATGTAATAATAAAATGTTTCATTTACCAGGAAAACATAACAATTCTGAACATGCATCATGCTAATAATACAACCCCATAACGTATAAAGCAAAAATTAATGGAATTACATGGTAACACTGAAAGCATCAACAGAGCCTTAGAAATTTAAAGATCAGAGAGAAATTGCTAAAGCTACAGAAAATATACACAACACAACAAACAAGCTTGCTGAAAGGAACCAACTTTAAATTTCTAAGGCGCTGTTAATTTTTTCACTGTTACCAAGTAAATCTAACAAAAGATATTTAAATCTTAATGGGGAAATTAAAACTTCGTTGAAAGATAACGAAGACCAAAAACGGGGACTGAAGACTCCATGACCATGTATAAGGAGAGTTGACAAATCTCAATACTGTTTTCCAAGGAACTTAACAAACCTCTTCTAAAACTTATCCAGAAAAGAAACAAGACAAGACTAGTCAAGACATACTTGAGAGAAAGAACAAAGTAGAAAACTTGCGTGGCCATAAAGATTTTTTTATAAAGGTATGTTTATTGGTGCATTGTGGCACTGACTAAAGATGGACAGAATGGCCTGGGAGCCCAGAGACAGAGCCAGCACTATGTAGAGACAAGGTGGGATTTGTGGATTGGAGAACGACTAACTAATTATAACAACTAATTATCTATATAGGGAAAACATAAATTTGATAGACCCTCTCAGTTCAAAACAATTTCTAGATTAATCAAATTTATAAATATGAAAGGGAAATTTCTAAACTTTTAGAGAAAACACAGAAAAATATTACCTTGGCCTTAATTTTTTTTTTTTAATACAGAAGTTTAAGCCATAAAAGTCAATGGCAAATTTTACTATATAACAGTTTAAAAAGAATGAAAAGAGGGGTGCCTGGGGGGCTCAGTCCGTTGACCGTCCAACATCGGCTTAGGTGAGTTTCAGTCCAGCGTCAGGCTCTATGCTGACAGCTTAGAGCCTGGAGCCTGCTTTAGATTCTGTCTCCCTCTCTCCCTGCCCCTCCCCTGCTCACACTCTGTTTTCACTCTCAGAAATGAATAAAGGTTAAACAAACAAACAAACAAAAAAAAAACTGCGGTGCCTGGGTGGCTCAGTCAGTTGGGCATCCAACTTCAGCTCAAGTCACCATCTCGCAGTTCATGAGTTTGAGCCCTGCATCTGACTCTGTGCTGACAGCTCAGAGCCTGAAGCCTGCTTCAGATTCTGTCTCCCTATTTCTCTGTCCTTCCCCCACTCATACTCTGTTTTCTCTGTCTCTCAGACATAAACATTAAAAAAAAATTTTTTAAGAATGAAAAGACAAATCAGAGACTACAAAAGTCTCCTTAGGCCAATATTTGACTAATGTGACAAATTAAATAATTAACAAATGAAAAACAAACCCACAAAAAAATAGATTATCTCAATAGGCCTATATCTATTAGAGAAATTGAATCAATTAACAACATGTGAAAACAGAAAGCACCAGGCTCAGATGGATTCACTAGAATTTAAGGAAGAAATTATGCCAATTCTCTCTAATGCTTTTAAGAGGTTAGAAGCATAGAGAATAGTTTCTAACTCATTCTATGAGGCCAACATTACCCTAATAACCAGACAAAGACATTAAAGGAAACTACAGACCAATATCTCTCATGAACAGGATGCAAAACTCCTCAACAAAATATTAATATTTGCAAATTGAATCTTAAAGTATAAAGATTCTTAAATAACCTTAAATAATTATATACTTTATAAAGTATAAAGAATCTTAAAGTATAAAGTACTTTACATAACAACCAAGTGGGATTTACCCCAGGTATGTAAGCCTTATTCTAAATTAGAAAATCAATTAATGTAATCCATCATATCAACCCACTAAAAGGAAAAAAATCATATGATTGTATCAACAAATGCAAAAAAACATTTGATGAAATCCAGCACTCATTCATGATAAAAACGCTTCAGCAAACTAGGAACGGAAAGAAACTTTCTCAGCTTGATAAAAACTATCTACAAAAAAAACTATAGCTAACATCATACTTAATGATGAGAAACTTAAAACTTTCCCACTAAAATCAGGTACAAGGAAAGGATGCTCCCTCTCACCACTACTTTTTAGTATCTTACTAGAAGTCTTTGCTAATGTAGTAAGTCAAGAAAAGGAAATTAAAGGTATCCGAAATGGGAAAGAAGACATAAAACTGTTTGAAGATAACATGATCATTTATGTATAAAATCCTAAAGAATCCAAATAAACAAACATCTGGAACTCATAAGTGATAGTAGCAAGGTTGCAGGATACAAGACCAATATACACAAATCAATTGTTTTCCTACAAACCAACAATGAACAAGTGGAATCTGAAATTAAAAACAATACCATTGACATTAGCACTCAAAAAAGTGAAACACTTCAATATAAATCTATAAAATATGCACAAGATCTATAAGAGGAAAACTACAAAAGTGTGATGAATGAAATGAAAGAAGAATCACATACATGAAGGGATATTCCATGCTCATGGATAGGAAGGCTCAATATACCCAAGATGCCAGTTCTTCCCAATCTGATCTATGGATTCAATGCAATTTCAATCAAAATCCCAGCAAGTTATTTTATAGATATTGACAAACTGATTCTAAAGTTTATATGGAGAGGCAAAATAGTAGCTAACACAATATTGAAGGAAAAAAAAAGTTACTATACCAATGCTATCCACTTTAAGACTTACTTATCAGGCTTGTATTGTAGACAGTGTGGTATTGGCAAAAGAACAGACAAATACATCACTATAACCCAATAGCAAGCCCAGAAATAGACCCTCATGATACAATCAATTGATCTTTGACAAAGGAGCAAAGGCAATATAATGCAGCAAAGATAATCTCTTCAGTTAAGCATGTTGAAACAAGCAGACATCTACATACCGGAAAAAAAAAAAAAAAGCAAATCCAGGTGCAGACCTTATATGTTTCATAAAATAAAATCAAAATGGATCATTGAACTCAAAACAGAGTTCACAGACCTACATGTAAAAAACAATGCTACAGAAGTCCAAGCTGGTCCCGTCAGAGAAAACATAGAGAACTTTGGAGCACCTGTGTGACTTAGTTAAGCAACCGACTCTTGGTTTTGGCTCAGGGGATGATCTCGCGGTTTGTGAGTTCAAGCCCATACCAGGCTTTCCAGCTGGCAGTGTGGCACCTGCTTGGGATTCTGTCTCTCCCTCTCTGTGCCCCTCCCTGTTCACACTGTCTCTGTCTCTATCAAAAATAAATAAATAAACCTAAAAAAAAAAAAGGAAACCTAGATGATTCTGGGTGTGTGTATATGTATGTATGTATACATGATATGTGTGTGTGTGTATGTGTGCGTGTCTCTCTCTCTATATATATATATATAGAGAGAGAGATATATACATGTGTATATATATATATATTGACATATATATATATATATATATATACACACACACACACATACATACACACACACACACACACATGATGGACATGGACATGATCCATGAAAGAAATACTTGATAAGCTGGACTTCTTTAAAATTAAAAACTCCTGTCTCATAAGAGACAATGTCAAGAGATTGACAGGCAAGTCACAGACTGGTAGAAAAATGTTTGCAGAGACACATTTGAAAAAGGACTGTTATCAAAAATATATAAAGATTTTAAACTTCAAAAAGAAAACAACCTGACTAAAAAATGGGCCAAAGATCTCAATAGACATTTCCCCAGAAAAAAAAAGACAGAGGGTAAATAAGGATATGAAACATGCTCCACATCACACATCATCAGGGAAATGCAACTTCAGATGAGATACCACCTCACACCTAACAGAATGGTCACAACCTGGAACACTGACAACACCAAATGCTGCCACAGATGGGGAGCAACAGGAACTCTCACACACTGCTGGTGGGAATGTAAAATGGCGGAACCACTTTGGAAGACATTTGGGCAGTTTCTTACGACATTGAACATACTCTTACCGAACTGTTTAGAAGTCACACTCCTTGGTATTTATTCAAAAGAGCTGAATACGTATCCACACAAAAACATACATAAGGAAATTTACAACAGCTTTATTCATAATTGTCAAAACTTAGACGCAACCAAGAGCCTTTCAGTAGGTGAACAGATAAATGAACTGTGGTAGATCTAGACATCAGAATATTATTCAGTGCTAAAAAGAAATGAGCTATTAAGCCATGAAAAGACATAGAGAAAACTTAAATACATATTACTAAGTGAAAGAAACCAATCTGAGAGGGCTACATATTGTAGGATTCCAACTATACGACATTCTGGAAAAGGCCAAATCATGGAGTCAATAAAAAGGTCAGTGGTTACTGGAGGTAGGAGAGGTGAGAGACAAATAGGGAGACACAGAGGATTTTTAGGGCAGTGAAAATACTCTGTACGATACATAATGAGGGATATATGTCAGTATATATATTTGCCAAAACCCATAAAGTGTACAACACTAAGGGTGAACTTTAAGATAAACTATGGAATCTAGGTGATAATGTGTCAATGCATTAATCAGAAAAAAAAGCACCATTTTGTTGAGTGATGTTGATAATGGGGGAGGAGGCTAAGTATGTGCAGTCATAGGAAGAATATGGGAAATCTCTGTCCCTCGTCCCCAATTCCGGGAAACCTAACACTGCTCTGAAAAAAATAGAAAAAAATCAATAGAAGATTTTAAATGGCCTATCAAAACTTTAAAAAAAGATGGTCACTACCTCATTAGTGATTTGGTAAGTGCAATTTAACTATGAATTACCACTGTATAACTACTAACCACTTCAAAAGCTCTGAATTGTCCAGTAGTACACACAAATGACCATGTGAATCAATTCAAGTTTTCAACAATTATTGGGGGGGGGTGGGGAACAGTAAAATGATACAACAACTTTGGAAAACACTTCAGCATTGTAACAGTTCTATAAAGAAACTCCTGCACATACGTGTATCAGAAAGCATGCATGACAATGATCTCTGCTGTCTATGGTGTAAAAGACCAGAAGCAAACCAAATTTCAGTGAAAGATAGAATGGATAAATGAAATGAGGTATATTCATCCCATTCAATACTCAAAATGAATGAACCCCAGGTAAGAGCTTCAATATGAATTGACCTCAAAAATATATTGAGCAAATGAAACCATCATATAGAATACATATAGTATAACTCAACTTAATACAATTCTATTCAAAACTAAAAATATATTTCTTACAGAAAGAGGCAAAGGTAGTAAAACCATCAGGAAAAACAAGGCAGAATTCAGGGTGGTTGTTACTTTTGGGGGGGTACTGCTTGTGAAGGCAAAGTGGGGCAAACAGAGGGCCCCTAAATTACCTGCTGTGTTTTACTTTTGAGTTGGAAATTGGGTACATGCGTTTTCGTTTGGTAATCTGTAACTCACACATTTATATATTATATACTTTATAACAAAGTTTTTTTTGAATTATAGAGAAAAATGAATATGAAAGACTCAGCTGTATTTCTTGATGACATGCCCTTTCTTCTTTAGACATCCTGGGAAACCCAATTATTGTACATCAACACCTTTTCCTGAAAGTAGAAAGGGTAGAAAGGAGATAATTACCTCACCTTTATCTGTGATTTGTATGCTATAGCCCACTGGGAAAACCTCGGTGTCCAGTGATTCCCAGAGACGTCCTAATTTTCCAAGTTTGAACACCAGAGAATAGTGTCACACTTCATTTTATACTACATTGGGCGTACATTTTCATAAAATTTTTTTTTGAAAAAAATCACAAAACATGGTTGTTAGTAAATTTGAAGTTAATGAGATTTCTAATTTGATATTTTAATATGGTATTTATTTCACATTGTAAAAGGAACTGTTCCCTAAAGAGGAACAGTTATAGGAAGGAGGAATAGGAAGTCCCTTGTCACCATCTTATAAGAGCAAAGGAACAACTTTTAGAGGCCCCCAGTACTTATTTTCTGGGTTCAACTAGTTCTGGGGTCCTGAAAACAACTCTGGAGTCAGAGCCTGGGATATATTGATGGTCTTAATCCAGGAGCTGGATGGATTTACTTTTTCCCAAAGTGCAAAGGTTTTGTAAGGAAGATTTGAAAGCTCAAACTCAAGCTGTGATAAATACCAAGAGGCATGGTCAGAGATAGTAAGCAGACCAAAAATTCAATAACCACACACTTTGAGGATTTCCACAGGTTTTCCCTTCTCCCCTACAGCTCATAGGCATAACTAAGTAATTTGACACATCCATAGAAGTTGTTCATTTAAATTGATTTAATTGAGATAGCACACTAAGGCAGAAAATCTTATAGATTGGATTTTTGGACTCTGAATTATACAAAGTTGGTTATCTGCCATTGCTAGTGAATAGTCTTTTCTTAGAAAGCCCATCAATATTTCTATCAAAAGAACGTCTTAAATTCTTTTGGGCAGCCCTGGGCCAATTATCTTCCAGCACATTTTTCTCCCTATGCCTGTCATTTTGTGAAATTACATTAAATTTTGTTAAAAGCACTCTGTAAATAATGAATTAGGACAAAAATAATTCATTACTCACTTATGTGCCATAAAATATTAAATACAAAATTTAAGGATGAAAAAGCAATTCTAACTCACATACTTTATACCAGATAATAAGGCCTGCATCTTCTGCTATACTCCGAAAAAGGAAATTTTCCATTTGATTATTTCCTTTCAGACTCCAGAGGGCAAAGAGAGGAGGGAAAATCCTTTTTATCCTCAGATGCTGGGACCAGCAGTAACTAAGAAGAACCTATAAAAGTGGAATGAAAAAAATCAAGAGACCAAGGTGCCTAGTCTTCTATCAGCCTAACTATTTCTGAAGTCTTGGGGAAAAAATCACTCAAATTCATATACTGTAAAGGTGAGGCTATTGCCATGCATGATCACTAAGGCCCCATTCTGGACTAGCAACACGTGGGGCTACATGACTCTCCCGTTGGCCAGACAGTATGGACTCACAGAGAACCTTCTCAGCTCAGCCAAGAGTGAAATTCCTTCCTTAATAAATTTCTACAATGTATTTGGGTTATCTGCAGGTCTCTCATTTTACCTCTACAAGTATGTAATAATATGATCACACAACCCTTTAATGAATTAAGACCCTATCTTAAGTGTTGATATCACTTAAAACAGACTTTAACCATCAATATCAAGCTCTGTGCTGAACCTCCCACTACTTCCCTTGGGCCAGTGTAAAGAGATATACTGCCCATATTACAGTCGATCAATCAAAGTAATGAAATAAATTTACTCCTGACTGTCTTATGTTCCTATTATTTATGATAGTTATATATTTGCTGCTGTAGATGATTTTCTGTGAATCCACTCAAACAGTTCAATTACTTAAAATAGAGTAAGCAAGAGAATAAGTTTTTAACAACACAATCAGGTTCCTTGAATTACATTAAAGTTATCCTTTACCAGGCAATATGCCTCTAACATTTTTGATGAAGATAAAATGTTCAGTTTCTTCGAAGTGTATATTCTTTCAACACTTAGTTTCATTAAATTTAAAAGTTACTCAGCATACATTAAAGGCCTAGATATTGTAGCATTTACATTCACATGGAAGACATAATTGAGTAATAAATCAAAATTAAAGTCTTAATAAATAACATTATATTCTGTTAGAATTCACAGGTTATTATTTAAATTAGATAATAATTTGTTTAGATTAAAGCTCATGTGATACAATCGGAGTATAATAAAATTCTGAAGTTAGAGATCTCTGAGTCTTCTAGAGGAATTTTTTTTCAAATGTCAAACAGAAATATACATAAGTGAGGTGATTCACTTCCTCCCTCTTTTCTACAAAAGAGAGAATACCCATACTCTTGTACAAGTACATTCTTTTTAGAAAAACGTGAAACAAAAATGAGCAGAGAATTGAATTTGGTATGGGACAAGAACAGCTGTAGGATAAAGAGCTGTCATGTGGGTTATTGTGCAAAGGAAGATGCTGTAAATCTTCATCTCAAATGATGGGGGTTTTAAAGGACCTGTCCCAACCCTGCATCCTGCCACACCCAGGAATTTTCAAGACAGCTTAGTTTCCTGGTTAGGAGCTCACCTCCCCAAATCCCTGTAAGGCTTTTTTGGAGGCCCATTCCGTTATTGCTATACTTCACTACATGTTATTCTTTACCATTCTAAGGAATCATGAACATAGGATCATACACAGCGGATTTGTAAGGCAAGTTTGCGGTAACAGACATGGGTATGGTAAGTGCAAACAACGACTTAACATGGATTATCAGATACGACTGGGCTAAAACTCCATCAACCATCCCCATCAACCATGAGGAATATCATGTTGGCTCTGGCCCTCCACAGAGGCCAGACATTCCACATTAGTGGGGCTCTCCCATTTCTTCTCTTCACTGTAGACAACTCTAAGCAAGCAGCTCTCTGAATTTCCAAATGCCTTTACTTTACATGCAGAATAATTTGCCACTCCATATTGTGCTCTGCTCTTCTAGACCACACATTTTAAGGAGGAGGGTGGGCGCTGTTGAGAGAGGCTTAGAGGAGTTAAGAATTCACGTCTCAAACCAAAGTGGCTCATTATGGTGCACATCTGTGTTTTCTTCTGTCTAGCTTACATTCCTCCTTATAATAATGGCACCTCAAGTTTGCTTTGGGAAGCTATCTCCTCCTCCCCCTCCACTGAATAATATGTTGGTGAGGTTGTGAATCAAGAATTTTTTTTTTTCCCATGGCCATGGAGTGAGCATATGACCCAAACCACGCTGTGAAATTATATTCTTTTAATACCTTTTCACTAGAATTTGTGTCTCAAGCATAGTGACAGAAAGACCTAAAATGGCCAGCACTCATTCCCCTGATGAGTGCTCTAGGATGGCACCCAAGAGACACTACACATGAATTCCTGATTCCCAGATCTCCACAGGCGCTTTGGTTCATGTGGTTTCCAAAGCTAATGTCTCAGAATTTTCAATTCTGTGAGCTTCCCTGTCTAAATCCCTTCACTGCTTATATCATACACCACCAGGTTCCACTGCTTACAACCAACTCCCAACAACTGATATTATTGAGACATTATCTTAATAGAAATCCATCTGCTCTGAATGTGAATTTTTTTTTGCTTTCCAAATACTTATTTCAAAAAAAAAATTTTTAAATAACTACAACAATTTTTTTTTCTGCTACAGCTATCCTTGAGAATTTTTAGAAAGAGCTCCATTTGCTTAATTCTTATAATGCTCATAAACTAAAGCAGTGATGCTCAGGATCTTTACAGCTGAACCATTCTATCACTTTGCTTTCTTAGACAATTGCATTTAAAAAGGTCCATACAGACCATTTAATCCAAACTCAGCAACTCAGAAGAAATTCTTTCCACACCAAACCTGATAGATGGCAAATTGGTCTCTTTTAAAATACTCCTTAATGTCTTTGATCAACCCATTCCATTTTAATGGGACTTATCATTAGAAAGCTCTTCCTTACATTGAGACAGAACTTGATTCGCCATTTTCCCCCCACCCCCTCTTTTTCTCTTCATACTCACCCAGAAATTTCTGCCTCTAGATTCTATTTCTACATGAGCAATGACTTCCATCTGCCCATTTTCAAAGATTTCAAGAAGGCTATTTTATGGAACATATCCCTGTGTTCCTAAAAGTATTCGATGCATATGACTGAACCATATGAAATCTACAGATAAAATGGTTGTTTTAAAATTTTCTGAAGAGTCCTTAAAATAAATGGCTATCCACATTGTCAAAAAGTCTAGGACTAAGATTTTTAAAAATAAGCTCTGAGATAAAAAAAGGATTAATTGTATATAAAATGCAATAGTGTTTCCTTCTTTAAAAAAAAGAGTCCAGGCGCACCTGCGTGGCTCAGTTGGTTAGGCAACCGACTTCAGCTCAGGTCATGATCTCACAGTTTCTGGGTTTGAGCCCCGCATCAGACTCTGTGTTGACAGCTCAGAGCCTGGAGCCTACTTCAGATTCTGTGTCTCCCCTTCTGTCTGCCCCTCCCCTGCTCATGCTCTATGTCTCTCTGTTTCTCAATAATAAATAAACGTTAAAAAATTTTTAAATAAAAAAATAAAAATAAAAAGGAGTCCATTTCTTGGGCAAAAGACATGAATAGACACTTTTCCAAAGAAGACATCCAGATAGCTAACAGACGCATGAAATGATGCTCAACATCGCTCATCATTAGAGAAATACAAATCAAAACCACAATCAATACAAATCAAGTACCACCTCACACACCTGTCAGAATGGCTAAAATTAACAACTCAGGCAACAGATTTTAGTGAGAATGCAGAGAAAGAGGAATCCTTTTGCACTACTGGTGGGAATGCAAACTGGTGCAACCACTCTGGAAAACAATATGGAGGTTCCTCAAAAAATTAAAAATAGAGCTACCCTATGACCCAGCAATTGCACTACTAGGTATTTATTCAAAGGATACAAAAATGCTGATTCTAACGGGCACATGCACCCCAATGTTTACAACAGCACTATCGACAATAGCCAACGTATGGAAAGACCCCAAATGTCCACTGACTGAAGAATGAATAAAGAAGATGTGGTAAATGTATATGTATGTATGTATATACATATATGTATATATATGTGTATATATACACATATACATGTGTATATATATGTGTATATATATGTGTATATATGTGTGTGTGTGTGTATTCCATACAATGGAATACAACTCAGCAATCAAAAAGAATGAAATCTTGCCATTTGCAACAACGTCGATGGAACTAGTGTATTATGCTAAGCGAAATAAGTCAGTCAGAGAAAGACAAATATCACATGATTTCACTCATATATGGAATTTAAGAAACACAACAGATGAACATAGGGGAAGGGAAGGAAAAATAAAAGCAGAGAGGGAGATAAACTGTAAGAGACTCTTAAATAGAGAGAACAAACTTAGGGTTGTTGGGTGGGGGGAAAGGGCTAAATAGGCAAGGGGCATTAAGGAGGCACTTGGGATGAGCACTGGGGGTTATATGGAAGTGATGAATTACTAAATTCTACTCCTGAAATTATTACACTATATGTTAACTAACTTGGATTTTTTTTTAAAGACTCTATTTCTACTGTGCTTAACATTATTTAAAAACAAAGTATTGTTATAACTTATGGCTGTCAAAAATTATTTATTTTATGCAACAGTAAATTGAAGATGGCCCCTTTCAGCAGCAAGATCTGTGTTGTTAGAGACACGGAAATTTTCCTCCCTCTTAGGAATCCCTCTCAAAAATTGATAGCAATTATAAGACTATAAGACACCACATACCTTGGAAGAAGCTGCATATAATGAGAAAATAAAGAGCTTTGAAACTTTCTCAGAGAAATTATTCATCAATAAAATGAGTTATCTGATTATTCAAACCCTCCAAATATGGAGTGCCTGGGTGGCTTAGTCAGTTAAGGGTCTGACTTCAGCTCAGATCATGATCCTGTGGTCCATCTGTGCTGACATCTCAGAGCCTGGAGCCTACTTCAGATTCTGTGGCTCCCTTTGTCTCTCTGCTCCTACCCTGCTTGTACTTTGTCTCTCTCTCTCTCTTTCAAAAATAAATGTTACAAATATCTTTTAAAACCCTCCAAATAAATCTCCATACCTCGATAATGTCCAAAAAATAACTAAAATTTTCTAAAATGTCTACCATGTATGTATGTCCTCTGACAAGAGGTTTCTCATAAATTATCTCATTAGAAATTCCTCCTACATTTTTAAAGTACAAATACTTCTACACTACATTTTGGAGCCCCACTGAGATGCTTTTATTTTTTCTGAACATTCTATGTTTCAAATTCCATCGGTATGTATTTTTACCTAATACAAATTTCTGACAAGTAATATTCGCCCTTGAATAGGATCCATTACTCCAAGTGTATAAAACCCTCCTATTAAGTTAGCATCATATTATGGTTACAAGTCCAGGGTTAAGAGTAAAAAGTTTAGGTGTCCATCCAGGCTCTCCATTTCTATTCCTCTCTATATCCCAATTTTCTCATCTATAAGTGAAGACAGTCATTGTGATGAGGGACAGAAGCAGGAAGATGTTTACCCTTATACTGAAGGCTGACCTATAGCCTGCATAGTTTTAATAAGGGTCAAATGCATGCTGACTGCTACTTCCTTTAAGAGTCTCATGACAGTCGGCAAAGGCAAGGGAATTAAAAGCAAAAATGAATTACTGGGACCTCATGAAGATAAAAAGCTTCTGCACAGCAAAGGAAACAATCAACAAAACTAAAAGGCAACCAACGGAAGGGGAAAAGATATTTGCAAATGACATATCGGACAAAGGGCTAGTATCCAAAATCTATAAAGAGCTCACCAAACTCCACACCCGAAAAACAAATAATCCAGTGAAGAAATGGGCAGAAAACATGAATAGACACTTCTCTAAAGAAGACATCCTGATGGCCAACAGGCACATGAAAAGATGCTCAACGTCACTCCTCATCAGGGAAATACAAATCAAAACCACACTCAGATATCACCTCACGCCAGTCAGAGTGGCCAAAATGAACAAATCAGGAGACTATAGATGCTGGAGAGGATGTGGGGAAATGGGAACCTTCTTGCACTGTTGGTGGGAATGCAAATTGGTGCAGCCACTCTGGAAAACAGTGTGGAGGTTCCTCAAAAAATTAAAAATAGACCTACCCTATGACCCAGCAATAGCACTGCTAGGAATTTACCCAAGGGATACAGGAGTACTGATGCATAGGGGCACTTGTACCCCAATGTTTATAGCAGCACTCTCAACAATAGCCAAATTATGGAAAGAGCCTAAATGTCCATCAACTGATGAATAGATAAAGAAATTGTGGTTTATATACACAATGGAGTACTACAGAGCAATGAGAAAGAATGAAATATGGCCCTTTGTAGCAACATGGATGGAACTGGAGAGTGTGATGCTAAGTGAAATAAGCCATACAGAGAAAGACAGATACCATATGTTTTCACTCTTATGTGGATCCTGAGAAACTTAACAGAAACCCATGGGGGAGAGGAAGGAAAAAAAAAGAGGTTAGAGTGGGAGAGAGCCAAAGCATAAGAGACTCTCAAAAACCAAGAACAAACTGAGGGTTGATGAAGGGTTGGAGGGAGGGGAGGGGAGGTGATGGGTATTGAGGAGGGCACCTTTTGGGATGAGCACTGGGTGTTGTATGGAAACCAATTTGACAATAAATTTCAAAAAAAAAAATAATTTAAAAAAAGAGTCTCATGACAGCTGGAATATGTCACCAATAGTTAATATTGAACTGAAAGATAAGCACTAGGGGAATTTAGCAAAAGTAGTTTTACTAGTAGAAATTCAAAGAATCTTTTGTAATCTGTATGTCCCCTTCCCTTTGATTACTAAGTATATAACCACCAGCCTATGCAGTAAAAAATGCAGCTCTTTCTACCCATGGGCCCTGTCCTTGTGCTATTATAACTAAACTTACCAAGCTGTACCATGAACATCTCAAGAATTCTTTCTTGAACATGTGCTAGATGACGCTGCATCAATTACACCAACTTCAGTGGGTTGTTGTGAAGATTTAGGGTTAATTGTGAACTACTCAGAACAATACCTGGCATGTAATTAGTGCTCTATAAAAGTTAGTGCTTCATACCCCTGTCTCAATAGTAAGAAATTTTTTTTTAATCTGGAAAGAGGAATTTTTTGTTTTATATTGTTTCACACCAAAAATCTCCTAACAGTAAGCTGTAAGTCCCAAATCCTGCAAATGTTATTAATACAGTCTCATAAGTCTTAAAGTTAGACCAATTAATTTTATAAAATATTACCTTGTCAATTAGCATCTTTGGAAAATGAAATTAACACTTCATAAGCACTATTACTATTATTATGAGTATGTAAAGAATACTACCCAACTCTTAATACACACTAACATTTCTCAACACCTTCCATCTCCCAGGTACCTCATCAAGTGCTTCCTACTATGTTTCACTTAATCTTGCCATGAACATTTAGGAGACTGAAATTTCTATTTCCACTCTACAGATAAGGAAACCAAGGGATAGACAACACAGCTAATAAGCAACAGAATGAGGATCTGAACCTGATCTATTATCAGAACTCATGTTCCTCACTAAAAGGTATAAATCTAAAACCTTGCAATAGTCTAACCTTCATTATAGAGGCACCAACATGTGTTGATAACATTAATTTACTGGGAAACTACCTTTAAGATTATCTTCCAAATAATACTGTCTCTGTATCAAGTAAATAATTATATTTACAACATGGAAATGCATACTGGTTATTTAACTTAACTATTTACATATTACCTACAGTTTGAGTTGACTGACTACCCAACATATTTTATTTAAATAATAGGTATATGTCTGATAGTACCTAATATCCTAATACCTAGATCCTTGTGTATCACTTTCTCTATATTTTTCATAAAATACTGACTCTCCACAGTTCTGAATTCAAAATTATTTGTGTTCAAGTAAGAATTTCAATAAGTCATTTCACTTTGTAGGCAAAAGAGTTTATGATTAAAGCATTTGATCAAAAGGCTTAATGTACCAGGAAAAGGACACTTATCATTGAACCAAGTCTCAAGCTTCCTCTATTCGTTCATTAATTTGTCTGGTCTTGAAAAACAAAAATACTCTTGAATAACAGTGTAACAGTAAAGGTAGCATAACATATTATTTATGAGGCAGTCAGATTCTAGCCCTTTTTTCTGTTTAGAACAGCCAGAAATTAGAACTTAAAAAAAAAAAAATAGCCTCCCAAAGCAAGCACTGTAGAAGTAGCTAAGGTAAGTAGAGATGTTCAGATCGAACATTCTTTATTTGTTTGAAGTTAATGGCCAATCTTGGGAGAAAGAATTTTTTACTGGCTGATAAAGCCAGATCCAGTAGTGTGGACATGTCATAAGGAAAACAGGGTAAAGGCTTAAAATGAAGGAGTTGGGCTAGACAGTGGAAAAGAGAAAAGTCCAGCCTAGAGATAAAGTACCCAATGACATGAGCCATAGGGATGCTCTGAAACACGTAATGAGAACAGCAAAAAGACCAGCTTAACAGGACGGATAGAAGCAGCTGGAAGCAGAAGGAATATGATCATTTTAGTATGGGCAATGGGGGATTTTCAATAAATGGACAAGGTGGCCTTGAACATTTCAAATACCTCAAAGGATACTGCTTTACCATATTTAGCACTTTGGTGAAAATGTCCAAACAACTCCTAATGTAGCAAAGTGTCAGTACACAGACATACAGAAGTGCAGTTGCAGTTTAAAAAAAAAAAAATAGGACTTTCATTCAATTCCAACATTTGCTAATTGCCTATTCTAGGGCCCTAAGCTCCAAGAAACAGATTATGAAAGATTTCTCTGCATAACGAGCTTGTAGTAACTTCTCTCATTAATTCCACACTCACTCACATATTTAAGTACTTATTTTGTTAAAGGGAATGTCCTGGGTATGGGGGCTGGGAGTAGGCAGGAAGAGAGAGTGAGTGAAGGATGATGCCTTGAAGAAACCCACAGCATTTCAGAGGAATATAGCACGTATACACACAAGCAACTATAAGATAGAAAAAAAATATCCCCTAAGAACACAGAGGGAAAAGCGACAGAGGTAGTACATGGATACACAGACGATTTTGTTATTCTTCAACCTGCACAATTAGATATACATTCTGTATGTATGGTATGCTTCAAATACTTTTAAAAAATAAATTAAATGTTGAAAAATAAAATAGGTGCGGAGAATTTGTGAATGCAGAGGTAAGAAAAATGAACTGGTTGATAAATAATGACAGACAGCAACAGCATTATTCTGGCGGTCAACTGCCAAGTGTGGAGTGACTCTGCTTTTTACCGAGTATTCTTTTCTTTACCTATCATATACCCACACCATTCTAACTGCAATTTCTATATCACAGGACAATGGATAACAGGAATCATTATCCTTCTGCTAGTTAACATGCATTATTTTTTACCCTACTTGGTTTACCAAATCCACTGATGGGGTAAAAGAAATCCAAGAATTGCTTGTGTCATGAACTAACTTAGGGATTTGAAGAAAACCTCATTCCAAACCCTAAATGTTTTCCTTCTTTATCTTCATGAGACTATATATTTCAACAAGACACAGGTTTCATAAAGTCTTTCTATTATTTTTTTTAATTTTTTTTTAATGTTTATTTATTTTTGAGACAGAGAGAGAAAGAGCATGAACGGGGGAGGGTCAGAGAGAGAGGGAGACACAGAATCCGAAGCAGGCTCCAGGCTCTGAGCTGTCAGCACAGAGCCCGACGCGGGGCTCGAACTCATGGACTGTGAGATCATGACCTGAGCCGAAGTCGGCTGCTTAACCGACTGAGCCACCCAGGCACCCCAAGTCTTTCTATTATTAAATAAAATATGGGTGTTTTTTGTTATAATGAAATTGATAGCCCACTATATCACTTGTCAGAGGATTGTATAATGTGCCATAAAAAACATTTCTAAAATATCACTGCATATTTTGATTCAACCATGGTTTATGATTTTAATCTAGGAAGTAATATTAACAGGCAGGATGTCACACACACACACACACACACACACACACACACACACACCACATTTATCTGTTTGTCTGTTTCTAGGCACTTACTCCGTTTCCTAATGATGAAGTGCTTCCCTGTATCCCAGTTTTATTACCCTAAGATAGGGTCAACAAACTGTTTCTATAAAGGGCCAAATATTAAGTATTTTAGGCTTTGCCGGTCACACAGTCTCCATCACAATTAGTCAATTCTGCTGACACAGCACAAAAAAGCCACAGGCAACATGTAAATTAATGACTGTGGCTATATTCTGATTAACCTTATTTATGAACACTCAACCTTGAATTTAATATAATTTTTACAAGTCATTGAATATTCTTATTTTATTTTTCAACTATTTAAAATACTAAAAATCTTCCTAGTATACCAGCCCTTACAAGAACAGGTGAAAGGCTGGATTTGTCTCATTTGCCCACCTCTTTCCTAAGACACAATCATGACTCAAAGGCAATTCTTCTCAAAAGGCATAAGAACAGATTTTTCAAAAGTTTTCACTTTTGCTTTTGCATTTTTCTCACATGGTACAATAGGAAGTTATAGGACCTTACCACTTTGTAAAATAACAAAATTTAGTTTTCATGTCCTATATCAGTGGTGCACGGTGAGAAAGTTAGCCCTTTCAATTTTACATACTTTGGCAAAGGATTCACCAACTATCACTTGGAGTTGGCAATCCCTGCAAACAGACTCAGGTTTATCAACACAAAGAAGCCCAGAGTCTGGATGGTGCTTCAAGAAGATTCTTCTGAAATACTGAGAACATTATTCTGCAGCTTCCCCAATAGTTTTTGTTTGTTTGTTTGTTTTCTAGATTTATGACAATATCCCTAAGCTTGCCATGTCCCAGGACTTAGCTTGGTTAAATATTCTGGCTCACAATATATTTGAGTGTTCAGTATCTGTTTAGAGATTCCTCCCCACTGTGATATTTCCCGCAATAATAATCATATAAAAAGTTTTCTAGTCCCTATACCACCTTTCTAGGTTGTTTTTGTTTTTTTACTTCTAAAAAAGATCTAACCAGTTAACGAGCTGCTCTTTCAGAAACTTAATGTCATACAGAATGAATGCTTCAATTCATTTTAATTTTTGAATTTATACCCTATTTATACCCTTTTCAAAACACTCATAAATCTATGGTTTCTGGTTCAACTTTAGTAGTAATTTCTATTCTTATCCATGACCCTGGGATAAAATTTAAAATATTCCTTTCCATGCACATAACCAACATTAATCTAATTTGTAACATTAATTTCATTCTTCCTGAGAATTCTCACGTTACAGAGAGGTAACATATACACATAAAGTGTATATATGTGTATAAACACTTACACATTTATAACATTTATATCTACATATCTACATATATATGTATATATCTACATATCTGTATCTATAATCTATCTATCTATCTATCTATCTATCTATCTATCTATCTATGTATCTATCTATACATATATAGAGAGAGATGGAGAGAAACATATACATACATCTCTCCCTCTCCTAGTTCAAATACCAGCTCTTCTTCTCCCTGTCTCTGTGGTCTGGGGCAAGACACCTAACCTCTCTATGCCTTAGCTTCTTCTGTAAAATGGAAATAATAATGGCATACACTTCATAGGACTACTGTGAGGACTGAACGATTAATGAATGAAAGTTCTTAGAATAATGCTTCATAGTATATGATGCATTCAGTAAGTGTTGGCTATTATTATGCACCAGCCACCTGTATTTGTATGTGACTCTGATTTGCAGAGTGACTAAATCTCAACTCATCCTCACTTGAGCATTTATTTGTTACCTCAGGTGGGAAGTTCAACGACACAGCCGATTCTCTCTTCTGGAGCCTCCATGAGTGGGACCGAGGGCTCTGGCTGTTCTGAGTTTTCTGTCAGGTCTCCCTCCAGGAGGTGGATAAGATGGCAGCTAGCAACCCCAGACCCAGACCCCTGGATCAACATCTATGGAAAGCAACAGTCTTTTCCTACTTTTCTACTCTGGCAGAAAGTAACCAAGGAAGACACTGACTGGCCCACTGAGGGGCATATGCCAATCCCTGTTGCTTGAGGGTAGAGGTAGGATGATGGGTCAGTCCCACCTAATGTGCTCACCATCAAGAAGATGAAAAGGGAAAGAGATTCTGAGCAAACAGGACCAGATGACCACTGTAGTTCATATTCTCTTTGTAAATGCCTCAGGTGAGTGAATCTGGCTTCTTGTGTCTATTGCAAAGGCCACTGACCCTGAGTTTTCGGGTCACCACCCTCTATGACTGTCCAAATCATACCTATGCTCAACTTGACCCCTATACTATAATGTAAGTGCTCTAACCAGCTCAGCTTAGCAAAATGCAACCGGTGAAGGACACTTGGCGCCATAATCTTTACATACTTTTATCTCTATGACTATTTCAAACTTAAAGGACCAGACTAGTCCAGGGACTACATGCCTCGGAGCATATGTGGCAAAACTATCCTATGCTAGATGTACTTTTAACATTACACGGTGATGCCCAGCAGTCCACCCTGAGAGACAGCTAGACGGGACCAGAACACACATTTTGTTTTCTCTGCACCACGTATTCAAGAAAGTAGGTAAGTCCTTTAGCCTCTCAGACACAAGATTTCCACATTTCTGAAGCAGAGACTGAAGCGTCTACTTAACCTACTACACAGAATTGTTTTCAGGATTAAATGAAATACCAAATGCAAAAATAATTAGTAAATATTATTTTAAAAATCAGCATTATCTCTAGTAATTAAATTGTTCTTGGTGCCCTAATCCTCTTAAACACAGAAATGATTTGTTTCCTTAGTCTTAGATATCTTTTCTGCTCTTAGAATAGCTGTCATTTGACACCCTTATGTCACTCCTTATATAAAGTACCTCACCTCCCTTTTTTTTTTTCCTGTCACAGCCATCCACATACTCTATTTGTCATCCTTGTCTCCATTTTTCCTTCTAAGATTTCTTCTTTCCTTTGTCTCTCTTTGTTAATTTTTTTTTTAAGTTGGTCATTATCCCTTCCCTGGTGATAAAAGCCAGTCACCTTTCCCTTCTCATCCTCAATGCAACCATTGCAGCATACTGGCTGGAATGCTCAGATCCTGACTTCATCTTGCTATTTTATTTCATTCTGTCTATTCACAATCACTGCCTTTATCTATAAGGGCCTGATTCCTCCAACAGAGGCTCTTTCTGGGTTTCACTTCTGAGTCTGGCACCTTATAAAGATTTAACATTGTGGGATGTCTCACTCCAAATATTTTTTAATACATTTGTCTTTTATTTTTTTTAAATATGAAATTTATTGTCAAATTGGTTTCCATACAACACCCAGTGCTCATCCCACAGGTTCCCTCCTCAATGCCCATCACCCGCCCTCCCCTCCCTCCTACCCCCCATCAACCTTCAGTTTGTTCTCAGTTTTTTTTTGTTGTTTTTTTTAATTTTTTTTTAACATTTATTTATTTTTGAGACAGAGAGAGACAGAGCATGAACGGGGGAGGGGCAGAGAGAGAGGGAGACACAGAATCGGAAGCAGGCTCCAGGCTCTGAGCCATCAGCCCAGAGCCCGACGCGGGGCTCGAACTCACGGACCGTGAGATCGTGACCTGAGCTGAAGTCGGACTTAACCAACTGAGCCACCCAGGCGCCCCTGTTCTCAGTTTTTAAGAGTCTCTTATGTTTTGGCTCCCTCCCTCTCTAACCTTTTTTTTTTTTTCCTTCCCCTGCCTCATGGTCTTCTGTTAAGTTTCTCAGGATCCACATAAGAGTGAAAATATATGGTATCTGTCTTTCTCTGTACGACTTATTTCACTTAGCATAACACTCTCCACTCCAAATAATTTAAAAAGTTGCACTGCCCCAGTAGCTCAGGTGTTGGGGTAGCCTCTTAAATTCCACTTACTGGATTAATTCTCTGTGCTGCTTGAACAACAGAAGCACTGGTCCTACATGAAAAGCCCATGAGGCC
This sequence comes from Lynx rufus, assembly GCF_022079265.1. Taxonomy (NCBI): domain Eukaryota; kingdom Metazoa; phylum Chordata; class Mammalia; order Carnivora; family Felidae; genus Lynx; species Lynx rufus. The sequence goes on from NW_025814845.1 coordinate 14,228,078, forward strand.
ACCAGCCTTCAGTGTAAGGATTCAGCAAGTACGTGTGTTTGGGAAGACTTGGTTGGACTGACGCTGGAATGGGAAATAACAGGCAACCACAAGCATAAAGTCAGGAGACCACACTGGCAATCAGACAGTAGTGAGTCCGCATTCCGGCTCCAACTCTTACCAGTTGTGCGACCTTCAGCAAGTTATTTAAGTGTTGTGAGTGTCAGATTACTCTTTCATCAAATGGACACACTAACACGTTTTTCACAGGACTTTGTGAGAACAGAAAACACTTGGGAAACAGAATCTATCATCATCTTCCTTATCATTTTTGTTAGTAATAAACTCTTAAATTTGCTCTGAAGTATCCATAATATCCACATTAGGGCCTGATTCCTCCAACAGAGGTTCCTGCTCGTGGCTAAAGGTAAATATTGTATTGTTGGATTTTAGATAGCACCCACCACATGAGCACCCTACGGTACTCGGTCCTGAAATTCTTTCTGGCTAATGTGAGTGTTACCCAGGTTGTGACTGAGAAAACATTTCCACTCTGGCAGCAAATATATCAGAGTGAGAAGAACATACATGGGTTCTAAGAATGAGGGGAACCAAAAACAAAAACAAAACAAAGAATGAGGGGAACCTACAAAGATAACACCACAAGAGAAAAAGGGTTTCTTTGTGAAGCATATATATGTTTCTTTTAAAAACGTACAGTAATCTAAATAACTGATTGGTACATGCCAAACCTTTGTTGAGTTTTTACCATCTGTTGGAACCATGCCTTGGGAGAAACAAAGACCTAGCTCAGCCTATTCTAATCTGCCTTATTCTCTTAGCTGTGCAAAAAGAAATGGGAGCACCTTATGGCAATATCAATTATGCACATCCTGAAAAGTGGTAAAGAGAAAACACTGAGGTGAATTGCATTATTAGCACATATTTCCTGTCATAAGTGGGTTTTTTCTCTAATCTAACCATGTCTCTTTCTGTTACAACAGTGTACCTTCAAAACTCTACCCACAAATCAATGTGGACGTCAGAGAAGAAACATCAAAAGAAAGCAATTATTGAAACTGTGTTTCATCCAGTCTGATCAGCAATAAAAATCAGCTTGATAAGTATACACTCATGCTATCCCAGCAGGAAGAATCAATCGGAAACATTGATCATCACATTTTACTCTGCTGTCAGAGACAAATTAATCAGTATTACACATGACAGAACCTATATACAATGACAGCAATGTTTACCAAAATTTATATTCAATTTAGATCATTAATATAATTATTTCAACCATATAGGAAAAAAAAAAACATTTGATGGGAAAAATTCCAAGAAGGTAGATGCTTGTGCACAGCAAACATATTCAATATTCCCAAAGTACTGAATCATAGTATTACATTTGTGAAGAAAGGGAGAGGTGACAGTAAGAAACATTTCTGTGTTAACTACACAAATAAAACTCAGGCTCAGATGGGGTGCGGGGTTGGCTCAGTCGGTGAAAGATGCAACTCCTTAATCTAGGGGTTGTAAATTCAAATCCCACATTGGCTGTAGAGATTACTTAAAAAATAAAATCTTATGGGGGCACCTGGGTGGCTCAGTCAGTTAAGCATCTGACTTCGGCTCTCACAGTTCATGGGTTCAAGCCCCACATCGGGCTCTGTGCTGACAGCTCGGAGCCTGGATCCTGCTACGGATTCTGTGTCTCCCTTTCTCTCTGCCCCTCTCCTGTTTGTGTTTTGTCTCGCTCTCTCTCTCAAAAATAAATAAACATTAAAAAAATTAAAAAATAAATATAATCTTACAAAAAAACAACTTAGGCTCAGAGAGATTAAGCACGTTAACTATGAAGACAAAACACACTGGTGGTGGAAGTGGGTCTAGAAGTTATATATTCTGAATCTTAATCCGGTATAGCTACACCACATTTAAAATGGCAGAAATAAGAAATTCAAGACAGGGCAACTGAAACCGTCATTTTGTGAAATAAACAGCAAAGTCTACAAACCTCAAGTATTTTCAAAACCTGAAATCCTTGTCCCTGGCCACTATCCAACACAGCTCTTCAGGACTTACAAAATAATATCTCCTTAATCAATAACGAACTCCAAAGTTCCAATGCAAGGTCGTCTTACCCTAGCAACTCAGAGAACACTATTGAAAAGTTTTAATTGGTTGCCAATCTGGGTGATATAGCTATCTTGTTGTGGGATTCATTTACTTTCAATTTTAGGGCCTTTCCATTTTTTTTTTCATTTGAAAATGAGATAAGATTGTTTCATTTCAGTTTAAATCAAGGTAAGATGATCTCGAAACACAGTGGCCCCGTTTGTCTCAGCTCATAGATTCCAAAGTCAGGCATGCTCTGGCATTCACGATTTTTCACCCACACACTATATATCCCTTCATTAATTGTGCACTCAACATTTATGCAATACTCAAAAGTGATTGATATGCATGCACAAATAAGCAGATAAAAAACCACCAATCACTGTGAAGCTCATAGACCCACAAGGGAGACTAATGACTACGACAGAATTACACACACCAACACACACCGAGTGCTACGAAAGTAAACAATGGGACAGCCTAGCTTCCAAGAAGGAAGGCATGATACCTATGTTAAGAGAAAAAAGAAGAAGGTAAAAATAGGCATCAACTATGCTGATCTTTTTAACTTTGAATCTTGCCAGAAGAGGGAGGAGAGAGCTGTAGCACTGAGTCAGAGACATGGTCAAGTTGCAATTACACACACAAGAAGCTCAGAAAGGCTTCCTGAAGGTCACACTCAGAATTCAAACGCAGGCTCCTGGGATTCCAGGACACATTTGTTTACCCTGAAGCGAGCAGGCACCTTAAAATAGTACCCTATACATTGAAGGGTGCTAATTCTGGGAAACTAGCCACATAGACTATCTCTGACCACACTGTCAAAAGGCCACGCCATGTAGACTAATAGTAAAAATGTGGCCAATTTGAACTTCCAAGACTTTTTTCTTTTTTTTTAATTGTCAGATTGATGCGTGAGTGAAGGGGGAGGGAAACACTGACCCGGTTGTCAAGATACCAGAATCCTTATCTCAGTTCTGCCTTAATTAATAAGCTTCCTGATTTTGAGTCAATCATTTCATGTATTTCATGTCTATATGCCATGTACAGTGCTGTCTTGGTATAAAGAGGCTAGACATTAAATAACTCTACAATTAAATGAATATACTAGATGTAATGGGGTGCATGTGAGTGTGTGAGTGTGTATGTGTGTGCATGCTTCAAATAGACTTCTACATAGTCAAAAACCTTTGGAAAATTCAATGAAAACATGGCCCTGAGTTTCTATTGGGTCACAACAGACCCATATGAGCATTTGGATTATTTTATCTCCCATGATGACATCGCTTATTAACATAGCTTTGAGATGAGCTTACTTTTCTTTATGAAGGAGTCCAACTTTAAGAAATATTTTGTTTCAGACTCTTAACTATAGAGAACAAACTGATGGTTACCAGAAGGGAGGTAGATTGGGGGGGAGTGAGTGAAATAGGTGATGGGGATTAAAGAGTACACTTATCATGATGAGCACTGACTAATGTACACCTGAAATGAATATAACACTGCATGTAAACTCTCCTGGAATTAAATTAAGAAATCTTAAAAAGAAATATTTTGTTTCAAAGATCCAAAAATTTTAATGTAATCAGCAATGCCTTTCCCGAGGTCAGGTTGGAGAGCACAATTAGGAAAATAAATGAATCTAGCTAAATATACTTTCTTTGAATTTAACAAATATATACTCAGCACCTATAATGTTCTGGGTATTATCTTCAATCTTAAAACCCTTAAAAGCTGGGGGAGGCTGGGGGAAAATTAACCAGCAAGTAAGGTACGACAAGTGCTAAATTAAAGATGTCATGAAACATACAAGATTCTCCTCTCTCTGCAAGGGATGCTTCCTTCAACATCATGACAATGTTGATGATAGCAATATTAATCTCAGCTAACAGCTGCTGAGTAACTGCTATGGGCTAAACATGGTCTTAATTGTTTTACACACATTATTTATTTAAACATCATGGAGAGAAGGAAGTATAGAATAGTGGTTAAGATGTTGTGGGAGTAATCCTGTCTGTATTCAAATATATCACCATTAAAATTCTTGAAAAGGCAAGTAGAGTCATGTACGAAAGGTAAATGAGCACAAATTTCTGAACACGTTTCTCTCCCACCTCCTCTAGACACAAAGATTTTGGAGCATTTGTGTGTTTATTTTTCAGAATAAACTGCTCACATTATGAGGGCCCTATGATCTCTGTGATTGTATTTGGAGACTGCCACAGCGACACAGGAACCTTGAATTGTTAGGAGTTACGGTGATGTTTGCTGGTGAAATGGAAAGTATTAGGTAGGCTGGCAGATTTGTACGGTCGACTGATAATACTTTGATACAAAATTCATATCTGAAAAAATTGTCATTTTTCCTAATATCAATAGGCAAAACAATACATTTATATACCAAAAATTACAAAGTCTTGCTTTCCAGAAGTGTAGCTAAAACATGAGAAGCAAGTGGTCTTGTACACAAACATCAAGAGCTTTATACAGGGTTCTAACTCCCATCCATCATGTCTCCCCCTCTCCATGTCTCTCTTCTCCCGCCAATCCTGCAACCCATCTGCACTGTGGAATCCAACTCTGTACATCTGAGGCATCCCCAGTGCAGAGAGCACAGTTTTTAAACCTCAATTCTTTGGCTCTCTCCCCCTCAACCCTTTGGAATTATTTCATTTTTAATGTATGAGGGAGAGTTGCTCAGTCTATGGTTCATTCCATACCATGAAAACATTTTAGCTACTTTTTTTCTGCATGATCCTCAAAAAGCAGTCTTAAGTTTCTAAATTAAGACTTCCTTCGTTAGAAGATGAAATGTGTTTTACAAAGTATTTTATCTTTCTTAAAAAAAATGACTACTTAAGCCTCAGGTTCTTTCCTGTTACATGAGAAAGATAATAGTCTCTACACCACAAGGCTGGCAGCATGCAGAAAGTGCCCATGGTGGTGTTTTGGGAACAGTTAAGTGTTCAGTAACTGTTAACTATTATTATAATAACCCATGAGGCAGATATTTGAGATTTTACAAATGAAGCAAATGAGTCTTGGTGAGATTTAGTTAACTTGCCCAAGGCCATAAAACGGACTAACTCCAGCACTTTAACACTGAACTAATTGAGCCGAGTCCTGATGCTGTTTCTGCAATTTTAAATTTTAGAATATGTTGAGAAAAACAAGAGGCTCAGAGTAACAAAATAGCATCTATTCTTATATTCAGCTTTATTTGCTATTCTGTATATATTATAATCTATTACATACTATTTATAGCATGCTATATATTTACGTATGATTTCTATTATATTTTATTTACAGCATCTTACAGCTTATTATTTACAACTATTTATAGTACATTGTTTTATTTATGTTATATTCAATATGTAGTGACAGTACTTTGTGGTCAGTTAATAGCTTTATGCTCTTTTTATTAAATAATCAGATATTAACTTCATGAGTTGGGGGGGGGGAATGGTACCAGGAATTTATTCTTTAATTCTCTTATTCAATAAATATGCATTAGTCATCAGTAGGTAACGATATGGAGGCAACAGAGATTCACAATTGACAAAAGCATCAATATAAAAGGTGCCTGGCTTCTGGGAGAAAAACCTTCTTGTAGGAAAGGAACATACGAACCGCTCATTACAACCTAGTAAGACTACTGCCAAGGTGACCGTGTAAGGCCCTGCAAAGAAGCACCCCTCCGCCCACCCACCATAAGCACAAACAGTTGGCCAGAGGGAAGATGTCTAGACTGTACCTCGCTGGTTTATTCAGCCAGTGGTTACAGGGTTCTCATTATAAGCCCCATCGTGGTTGAGGTCCTGGAGCTGAGTACTGCAAACAAAGCCCGGTGCTGGCCTTAAATTAGCCAACTCACAATCCCAGAGAAGCCCCAGAAAAGAGTTATTCAGGGGCTAGTTAGTAAAGATTCCAGAGGAACTGAAAATGTCTGCTTCATCTCATTCACATTTAATTTAATCCAAAAATAGGCTCAGTCGAACTTCAGTAGAGCAAAGCAGCAAAACAACCAGGGAAACTTTGTTAATTGGGTTGATTTAGGCCATGTTTTCTAGCACAGTAAACATAAGCCAAAATGCTCCCTGATGAGGAAGAGTGTGAAGCCCGCAGAGAATACCAAGTTCTCCTCCAAGTCGTAGGGGGACCCAGCCTTCAGGAGGCAGCTCGTCACACCAGTGATGTAGCCTCACACCTAAGCACTGGAACTCACTCTGTGGGCAGCCAATTTGGAGACGTTCTTTTTCTGCATTCTTGTTTGTACCTTCAAATAGAATTCTGAAAGTTTTATCACATCCCTTGGCTTTAGCCCCCTCTGTACATGATTCCAAAATTCTTCACCTTTCTAGCTAAATAAACGAAGAACCGTGATTTTCCTCAGTGTAAGAATTCCCCACAAAGGGCAAATGTAAACCCGGATATTATTACTTGTGTGATAAGTAAGTTGGAAACAGCTTTGTAACATAAAATCCCAAGTCCTTCCTTAAAGATGTCTTTGCCAACAGAGCTTTGCCTTGCTGAATTAGGCAGGGGGGAAAGCATTTGTCTTTCAAGGGCAGTATTAAGATTGAACAGGTTTCTTCATGTTCTCTGTATTTGAGAAAATTGAACCACTTCAGTCCCAAGTCTCTTACATTCCGAGTTTTGATTGCCTCATTTGTACAGCAGTTCAGCTGCCTTGCCAGCTTCAGAGGTAGTCGTGGAGGGTCCCATAACCTAAGACAGCATTTGGAAAACTACAATATAAAATATAAGTCATAATGATGTCACTTTACATCTTAGGTCGCTAATATTTTGCCACCTGTCACTTTCAAAGCAGTGGGGCACAGTAGGAGAAATATTGGTTGGGTAATTCTAAGACTGAGGAGAACTGAGTTTTACTTCGGGTTTATCACTATGGATTGACCTGAGCGCAAGTCCCGTAATGCTCTCTTTCGTTCTCCCTAATTCTGCGAGGGCCTGACTATACCATTTCCAAGTCTCTCTTCATTGGCAGTATAGTTTTTCAATTTGTAAATTCAGTTAACATTTGCTGAGCATTGAGTGTGCCCAACACAGTGTCTGTCACTGTGGGTCAGGATACGAAAAGGTAAACAAACAAACCAACAAACAAAATGACATAAAATCTGACCAACGAAGTAAGAGTATACTGTTAGTCAACTTGGCTATTAAGCACATGGTGACATCTGAGAAAAGATTTCAGGCTGGAATGTCAATGTGAAAACAAGATTAGTCACGAAGCAAACAGACTTGCAGAGTAGAATTAGCTGTGTATCTGTATGCAAGTCATTTTACCTCACTTATAAAATAAAGAGCTTAGGGTCATGTAATAATCTTCACGGCCCTTTCTATGACATCTAAGGCACTAAAGCAGTCACTGAATGCTACTCTGTACCGCTTAAAGTGATTAAAAACAAAACAAAACTTAGGAAAATAAGTCTGGTGACCACACAGCCTCTGTTGCTCAGGACAGTCCCCTTGTATGCCTGTTGTCCCTCAGTAATTATTAACAGCACCAAGAGCACATTCCCTCTCCCAGTTTGCCTCTCCAAAGGTTTCCAATTTGAATGACCCACTTATAGTCATCATCCCCATAATCAGGCACATATGCACAAGCTGATGAAACAAGATCATAAAAGAGGAGGGATCAAGGAAGGGATAGACAGAAGTATTCTAGGACCTCCAAAGTCGAAGAATTAACAACCAGTTTGCTTGATGACTGTGGACAGCATTTTAACCTAGAAGGCTAGATAGCAGAGGGGAGAGAATTTAGTATAATTATGTTGAATATCAAATACTAAAGTGTGGGTCATCCCCACACTTTAATTACAGAGTAGTGGTTGGACTTCTTTTGCCCTCAATGTCATATTTAACTTCATCATCTCCAAACTTACACTTGCCTTCTCTTCTTTCAAGTGTCAGTTAGTTAAATGCCCTCAATGTACAGGTCAAGAAGGACAAAGGTATTGCCTATCAAGAGATAGGGCCTATCAGATTTCAAGTCTGGGCCTATCGAATCTGGGCCTATCAGATTTCAAGAATCTTGTTCTGGCCTCCACCCTTAGCATACCATTCTTTTCGCTTTACTTCTTCTCTTTGGGGAATGTCAGTCATCTCTAAACTTTGCCAGAATGGACTCTGAAACTGTATTCCGAGCAATTGTGTTGAGGCATGACATCTCTTGGAAATCAGGCCCTTTTTTCCAAAAACTGGACACTGCCACTTGGCTACCTATCGCCTGCACACTAAAGCTCAATTTCTCTAAAATGCCGACTACAAAATTTGTTCTATCCTACTTATTGCTCATTTAAATGTTTTTCTGTCTTGAGAGCGTGGCCTGTGTCTTAATGGATATTGGGTCATCAAGGCCTCGTTTTTATCTGACAGTACCCAATAAATACTGTTGAATTGACGTGGCTGTTGCTTTTTATTCCCGTTCTAACATTTGCCCCCTGCCAACTCTTCTTATTTTGGTCTCTGAATAGAGATGATAGGTACCTCCAGGATTTCAAAGGTAATTTAAACTTTGTCTTTATGCAATATACAGAACATTCCCTCTATAGGGAGCTCAACAGAGAACCATCAGTTGTTCAATTTTCAGTATAAAGCTAACACAGAATGAGGAGTTTCACAGCTGTATCTCCCTTTCCTGTTTTTCTAGCACCAGAGTCTACATAAGAGATTTTAGTTCCTAACTTTGCCTTTCTCTTTCTTCTCTCCTGACAGTGATTGTAGACTGACCCCTGTTTGCTTTTCTCCCATCTGTTTTACAAAATCACTCTGCTTCTATTTTCATCTTTGCTTTCCAGCATCTAAACTACTGAAGCCATGACCTTTCAAGCAAATGTAGCAATGGTATCGGTGCATCCTCTGATTGAAAAATCAAACCGAGCTCATACACGGTATAATTATTCTGTGTGCACAGGAGTAGTGTCTGCACTTGTGGAAGACAGATAATTGGATTTCAGATTACTGATAAAAATATGCACATTCCACCTGAGCCCCTGCAGCTTTGTTTTTCCTTCCCCTCTGGGATCCCATAGAAACTTGAAACTTCAATTCTTCTGTGGACTCTCATCCCTACACACTTGGCTTCTAGGTCCCGCCATTTCTATCTCCTGAAGATCTTTAGCACACCTCTTCATGCTTTCTCCAGAACTCCTTGCACTGATCCAGTACTGACCACCATTGGTATTCATCTGGCCACTTGGTCTTAACTACCTTCCTGCCTCCAATCTTGCCCCCCCCACCATCTTCCACACATAGTTACCAGAGTTACCATAAAACTAGCTGAATTTTCCTTTCAAACATTGTCAAGGGGTTTCCCAGTCTAAATGATTTCTCTTAAAATTTATTTACCAACATTAGAAAATCAGAAAATTTTCCATTAAAAGGGGATGTCCTAGGTAACAGGTTGGGCAATACTAGGTCATAACTCCCACATGGCCACAATCCACTGGAGCTGAGCAGTGGCTCCCCATTAAGAAAGGACAGGAGCTGTCCCATTTGCCATAGTCTTCTCCACTCAGCATTGCTTTGATGTCACCTGAGATGGCATTTATCACATGCTGATATACCACCGGAAACACTTCACTCATTTACACAGCCCAGCTGGTTCCTGGGGACAATGGTAATTGAGACTCAGACACTAGGATTCTTACCAGATAGAAAGAGGGCCAAATAATGATGAGTAAACACTTAAAATTATATTGGAGAGATAATCCCCAAAAGGGCTTACATTTATCTGGGGGTTCCTATGGAGGACATAAAGTTATGGGTGGCTGCCTTTATAGACATTTTAGTTAACATCTTAAGTTTTATCATAGTATCACATCTATAATTGGATATTTGAAGTGTAAAGGGAAAAGAAAGAAGAAAAATGGCTGGGAAGAAGGTTTAATTTCTTGATAACTCTAAGAACCACGTTTCTTGTCATTTTCTGGATGGATTACTAGCACAAGAGGAAAAAATAAAAGTATCTCAGATTTCTCTAAAATGGAATTTAACTTAAAACTCTAGTGTCCCAATCCTGCCTCATTTTATTCCCTCTCAGTAGAATTTAAGTAGAAATTATGGTTATGCAATGAAGGACTCAATATATAATATTACAATGAAAATTAATTTTAGAAGCATATTGGCATTTTTAATACACATTCTAGTGTATACTAAAATGATATCATTAAAATAAAGTTAAAAGAAAGATTAACTTGCTGTCACCACCAGCTGCATGTACTTCTGTTAAAATTCTTTTTAAACAAATTTTTAATACAACTTCCAATTTTTCCTCATAAATCAGAAATAGTTTTTCTTCCTCTGATATTGTTTGTAATATCCTATCGATCATAGTTTTAAGACAATATATCTGCCTAAAGTTACTAAAGCTACAACTGAAGCTAGAATATTGTAAGAGTATTGCCATACTCTTATAAGGTATTTATTTATAGTTCCTAGGACTTCAATTAGAAAACACCGGGAACTTAGAAAAACAAGCATTATATTATAAGCCAAGTGTAGTAGAGTTGAGGAATAGAAATAGAATTACATAGGGTTATCCAGCTTCTGGTAGAGAGCCCTCCAGTAACATCAGGAAGAAGGAAGTTCCTGGAAATCACTGTTCTTGGAAAACAGAAACTTGTCAGACACAGAAGACCACAATGATTGTGTGAGTAACAGGCCGTAGGCAAATCACTACTGAAATAGTTATCCCCATGCACATCTGGCAAAGGACAGGAAATCTCATGATTTTTTGTGCAAGCAGGCAGAAAGGTCAAGAAAAAGAGACATTTAACTCACCTTTACCACTGGCCTGTAGTCCCTTTGAGGACTATTTTCCCTCATTTAACTGGCCTTTAATGTACTGTTTACCTACCTCGAATAGTACTTCCTTCACCTACCTCGAATAATGCTTTGTTTATATAAAGAACTTTACTTTTTGCAACCAGAGAGTTCAGCTGTCAACTTGTATCTCTAGGGAGTTTAAGCAATTGATTCAAAAGGGTGATGCATCAAACATAATTTTTAAAAATCATGTATTTAAGATCAAAGATAGCTTTATCAAGAATTTAGAAGGGTTTAAGATGTTTCAAATTGAAGATAACTATAACTTTAAATAAGTTATGGAACTTTTTTCCCATTCTTTGCTAAAAGAGCATAATTAACTTTTTTCACCTAAATATGTTTTAAGAGGAGTTTGGAACTTCAACAATGGAATTTGAATTCTATGAGGACCTCTCAGCCACATTTAAGACAGCTGGTTACCATATATACTCTTGAATTTCTACTGACAATCAAAAAATAATCAGATAAAATCTTTTGTTCTTAGAAGCTCGGAGGCACCTGGGTGGCTCAATCAGTTGAATGTACAACTCCTGATTTCAGCTCAGGTCATGATCCCAGGGTCTCAGGATTAAGCCCCTCATCAGGCTCAGAGCTCAGCATGGAGGCTGCTTAAGATTCTCTCTCTTTCTCTCTCTCTCTCTACCCCTCTCCTGCACTCACTCTCTCTCTTCCTCAAATAAAAAACAAATTTAAAAAATGAAGAAAAGGAAGTGTGGACCCCAGATCTCAAGACGGATGCCCACATGGACACCTGAAGTCACACGCATTTCCTATGTAGACACAAGGATATAGACACAGACATGGTTCTGCGACTCCGGTGTCACAGTCTTTTAATCATTCCTATATTTTTCTATATCTTGAAACTGATTCAATTCTTTTCCATATGGAGAATTCGGGTAGTCTGCCTTCCTAACCCCGAAGCTGCCTATTCCTCCCACCTAGTCAACTGCTACCTCCTTCTACAGCTCTTGGTGCTACAAATGACAAGTACATTTTCCAGCCCCAAACAAGCCACTCAACAACATCAAGGGGCACCTGGGTGGCACAGTCAACTAAGCATCAGACTGTGGCTCAGGTCATGATCCCATAGCTCATGAGTTCGAGTCCCGCAATGGGTGAGCTTGAGCTCCCCGCCCCAACCGGTGAGCTTGAACCCTGCATCAGGTAAGCACAAGTCTTGCTTCAGGTAAGCTCCACTTCTCTCTCTCTCTCTCTCTCTCTCTCTCTCTCTCTCTCTCCCTCTCTGCCCCTTGCTCACTTGTGCCCTCTCTCTCAAAAACAAAAAAACAAAAAACAAAAAAATATATCAAAATTAAGGTGGATGTTAGCTGCACTTAGATATTAAAGGTTGAGCATTTTGTCATCAATTATGCAAATTTTAAGCCCTAGAATTTATCTTCTCTCCTCAACAGTTATACATGCTCATTTTAACTATGTTTTTCTTATTTTAAATATTACAAAGTAGAACTTATTTCTTCAATGATTTTTTCAAGTATAACTATATAATAGACTTTAACTTAAAATTCATTGTTTTTTTAAATTTTTTTAATGTCTTATTTTATTTTTGAGAGAGAGACACAGTACAAGCAGGGAAGGGGCAAAGAGTGGGGAGACACAGAAGCCGAAGCAGGCTCCAGGCTCTGAACTGTCAGCACAGAGCCCGGCGCCTGGCTCGAACTCACAAACTGTGAGCTCATGACCTGAGCCAAAGTCGGATGCTTCACCGACTGGCCATTCAGGTGCCCCAACACTCATTGGTCTTAAGGGTTAGCAAACTTAGAGGAATTTATACAACATTCAAATTAAAAAGCCAAAGTAAACCTTAAAGTCATCTTTAACCTCTCTTTTTATTTCACATCCAATCCACTGGCAAATTTCTTTGATTCAACCTTTGAAATATGCCCAGAATCTACTCGTGTGACTTACACTGCTATTATCTCAAAGCCCCGTCTTCCACCAGACTCACCCTTATAGCCTCCAACTGACCTCCCTTCTTCCCCTCTTGACTGATGAACAATAGCCTAAGCTATCTTTAGAAAACACAAGCAGGATCATGTCACCTTTCTGCTCAAAAATGCCCATTCCACTATCACTTCCATCCTATCACTTCTCACCCTACTGCAAGTAAAATCCCACCTTAACTATGGCATGCTTGACCTGGCCCCAGGCTGTTTCTTCTGCTTCCCTCTCTCCTCTGCTCACACTAGCCTCACTGAACATCTTGCTGTTCCTTGACCAGACCACACACAGTCCCTCTGAGTTCTTTTCATCTGCTGCTCTGCTGCAAAGTCTCCGCGCCCAGATATTGGCCTGGATGGCACACTCATTGTAATTTGAGTCCAGATGTCACCTCATCTGCAAGGCCTTTCTGACCACCTAATCCATATTAGCATCTGCACTGTCACCTTCTGTTAATTCAGGCGGCTTTATTCTGTTTCTTAGAAAGAGTTTGGCCCATATAATAATTAGCATGCTTCGTGCCCACCTATAAGGACAGAGACAGAACGGAGACTGTAGCCAAGACCTCATGGATTCACTCGACAAGATATTTACTGCTCCTTTGTGCCAGACACAGCCTTAGATGCTGATATAATTAATGATAAAATAAGTAAAAATATCTGGCTAAGGGAGCTTCAATTCTAATCGAGAGAGACAGATAAGAATAAACAAGTAAAATACAATCAGATGGTGGCAACTGCTAAGGAGACAAAAAGGAGGCCAGAGGAATGGGCAATGTGGATGGGATAAGGCAGAACAGAGGGCTTCCAGTTGTCTGTGGAGTAGGCAGGAAAGGCTTTGGTGAGAAGGTGACATCTGAGAAGGACTGTATTTGTCTTGATCACTTGCAATTCCACTCTGATGGCAGCTGTGCAATAAATATTTGTTGAATAAATGAACAAATACAATTAAGGCAGAATTCCCAAACACACAGCCTAAGTGGTTGTTTTCCTCCTTGGTATTGCTGAGATCACTACCACCACACTACCACCATCAACAATAATAGGAGCAAAAAATGAAGGGTCTCTATGGCTGTTTTTGACAGAATCGCCCAAAAAATGGTCCTCTATGAAGAAAAGTTGTCATTCTTTAGCCAAAGCAACCCAGAGTCAATTTCATATAAATTCCTAGGAAGCTTTTATGAAGTATGCTATCCATATGTAAGGCATATGATCCACAGAGATTAAATCCTTTCAGTTTCACAAATGGGTTCTCTCAGAACCTGACGGAAGAACTATTTTAAATATTCCTGAATGAAGTAGATAGTAGCAACCTTCCGCTTGCTGCCTGTGGGAGTGAGCGTGTGACATATACCTGGTGAACGAGGTATATGTATGTACCATCCCCTCTCTGGGTGTCCATAGCGGGGTATGCCTATTACCCAAGCAAGGATAATCAGTTCCCGATCATTATTTTTGATAGATGGTAGTGTCGCGTTTCCTTCTTTAATAAGGAAGAAAGGAATGATCAACTTGAGAGTGCTAAAATCCATCTCACCCAGCATGTAGACAGAGCAAGGCTAGTCCCTAAGCAGAGCAGCAGCATGCAGGAAGGTCAGCAAGGAAAAGAAAGGGAGAGAAGCCTAGGGCAAGAAGAAAAAGAGAGAGAATCTTCATGGCTGAGCTTTTAGATCCAACCATACCTCAAACTATACCCACATGTCCACTTGCTCATTTCAGCTATGGAAGGTGAAATTGGTCTCTGAGAGTTGTGCCAACAGGGGACTTATGAACTCATTTACAAAATACTCAATTATTAAAGATGTCTCAGTTTTGCTTGGCAAATGCAAATATTAAAAAAAAACACATTCCTCTTGTGCTTTAAATGCAAAGGCAATTAGACTTTGATTTTGCTGTACTCTATGTGCAGTATGTAATTTTCCCCACAGTTAGAAGTGTAATAATTCTGTGAAACTTAGACTAATAGGGACTTTGTTACATAATTCACATCAGATGAATACTTACATCCTGCCATGGACTCACACTATGGGTGTGTAATAATCCAGAGATGGGTTAAAGTCTGCAACACACCTCCTCACTCTGAGGTATGACTAAGCTGTTTGAATTCCACTTATGCTGTTTCTTACTTAACTCCCATGCATAATACTGCTATCTATCCTACACAAAACCAAAACGTTCTCCTGTATTTGTAAGCAAGGCACACACAATACGTAATAAAGAATTATTTTGTTTATTATCAAGAATATTCGACAGAGTCACTCCATTTTATTTTTGACACCTAGCCATGCAAACATGCCTTTTCCAAATAACCATGTTCCTTAAAGCAATCTTATTTTTGCATGTATGCTTTAAAAAAGACTACCACAGACATGATAATGCCCCATATGAACATACAACAAGAAAATATCTATATATGTGTCTCATATCGACACTGGCAGACTGGAACACCCAGGATTTCTCCAGTTACTAGACATGTGTCACACATGTTCATGGTTGGGTTGGCAGAAAATAGAAGTATTAGAAAAAGAGATAAGTTTTTCTTTTTTTTTTCATCGCTTACCTACAACACCCAGTGCTCATCCCAAGTGCCCTCCTCAATGCTCATCACCCATTTTCCTCTCCCCCCCATCCACCCTCAGTTTGTTCTCTGTATTTAAGAGTCTCATGGTTTGCCTCCCTCCCTCTCTGTTTGTAACTTTTTTCTTCCCCTTCCCTTCCCCCATGGTCTTCTGTTAAGTTTCTCAAGATCCACATATGAGTGAAAACATGGTATTTGTCCTTCTCTGACTGACTTATTCACTCAGCATAATACCTTCCAGTTCCATCCATGTTGCTGCAAATGGCATGATTTCATTCTTTCTCATTGCCAAGTAGTATTCCATTGTATACATAAACCATATCTTTATCCATTTGTCAGTTGATGGACATTTTGGCTCGTTCCATAGTTTGGCTATTGTTGAAAGTGCTGCTATAAACATTGGGGTACATGTGCCCCTATGCATCAGCACTCCTATATCCCTTGTATAAATTCCTAGTAGCGCTATTCCTGGGTCATAGGGCAGTTCTATTTTTAATTAAAAGAGATACGTTTTTCAACAGATGAGGGACTAGGAAATCTTTCTTTCCCACTCTCATATGTCAACTTTTATCCACATATCTGATGTTGGGAAAAGGATGTCATAGATAGACTTCAGATTTGTCAGAAAGAAGGAGCCTCCTAAAATCTTTCAGGCTGAAAAAGAAGTCTTTAGAGCAAAGATCCAAAGCCCCAACAAGATGAGTTCACAAAAGCAATTTTAATTACTTTCCAGTGAGAGAAAACACAGAGAAAAAGCTAGTAGACATAAATTCAGAAGTTCACTTCTCTGACAGATGTATGCAGGGCACTGAGCAGCTCAGTTTGGCACATCCTACTTGCTGGCGATTTGGACTTTCATAAAGTGATGCCAAAAGAAACTAACTGGAGTCTATCCACCAAAAGTCTCCTAGAACTGATACATGAATTCAGCAAAGTCGCAAGATACAAAAGCAATGTACAGAAATCAGTTGCATTCTTCTACACTAATAATGAAGCAACAGAAAGACAAATAAAGAAACTGATTCCATTCACAATTGCACCAAGAAGCATAAAATACCTAAGAATAAACCTAACCAAAGATGTAAAAGATCTGCATGCTGAAAACTATACAAAGCTTATGAAGGAAATCGAAGAAGATATAAAGAAATGGAAAAACGTTCCATGCTCATGGATTGGAAGAATAAATATCATTACAATGTCAATACTACCCAAAGCTATCTACGCATTCAATGCAATCCCAATCAAAATTGCACTGGCATTCTTCTTAAAGCTAGAACAAGCAATCCTAAAATTTGTATGGAACCACAAAAGACCCCGAATAGCCAAAGCAATATTGAAGAAGAAGGCCAAAGTGGGAGGCATCACAATCCCAGACTTTAGCCTCTACTACAAAGCTATAATCATCAAGACAGCATGGTATTGGCACACAAACAGACACATAGACCAATGGAATAGAATAGAGACTGCAGAATTGGACCCACAAAAGTATGGCCAACTAATCTTTGACAAAGCAGGAAAGAATATCCAATGGAAAAAAGACAGTCTCTTTAACAAGTGGTGCTGGGAGAACTCGACAGCAACATGCAGAAGAATGAAACTAGACCACCTTCTCACACCATTCACAAAAATAAACTCAAAATGGATAAAGGACCTGAATGTGAGACAGGAAACCATCAAAACCCTAGAGGAGAAAGCAGGAAACAACCTCTCTGATGTCAGCCACAGCAATTTCTTACTTGACACATCTCCAAAGGCAAGGGAATTAAAATCAAAATTGAACTATTGGGACCTCATCAAGATAAAAAGATTCTGCACAACAAAGGAAGCAATCAACAAAACTAAAAGGCAACCAACAGAATGGGAAAAGATATTTGCAAATGACATATCGGACAAAGGGCTAGTATCCAAAATCTATAAAGAACTCACCAAACTTCACACCCGAAAAACAAACAATCCAGTGAAGAAATGGGCAGAAAACATGCATAGACACTTCTCTGAAGAAGACATCCTGATGGCCAACAGGCATATGAGAAGATGCTCAACGTTGCTCCTCATTAGGGAAATACAAATCAAAACCACACTCAGATACCACCTCAGGCCCGTCAGACTGGCTAAAATGAACAAACCAGGAGACTATAGATACTGGCGAGGATGTAGAGAAACGGAAACCCTCTTGCACTGTTGGTGGGAATGCAAACTGGTGCAGCCACTCTGGAAAACAGTGTGGAGGTTCCTCAAAAAATTAAAAATAGATCTACCCTATGACTCAGCAATAGCACTGCTAGGAATTTACCCAAGGGATACAGGAGTGCTGATGCATAGGGGCACTTGTACCCCAATGTTTATAGCAGCACTTTCAACAACAGCCAAATTATGGAAAGGGCCTAAATGTCCATCAACTAATGACTGGATAAAGAAATTGTGATTTATATACACGATGGAATACTATGGGGCAATGAGAAAGAATGAAATATGGCCTTTTGTGGCAACATGGATGGAACTGGAAAGTGTTATGCTAAGTGAAATAAGTCATACAGAGAAATACAGATACCATATGTTTTCATTCTCATGTGGATCCTGAGAAACGTAACAGAAGACCATGGGGGAAGGGAAGGGGAAAAAAAGTTAGAGAGGGAAGGAGGCAAACCATAAGAGACTCTTAAAAACTGAGAACAAACTGAGGGTTGATGGGGGGTGGGAGGGAGGGGAGGGTGGGTGATGGGTATTGAGGAGGGCACCTGTTGGGATGAGCGCTGGGTGTTGATGGAAACCAATTTGACAATAAATTTCATATTAAAAAAAAAGAAACTAACTGAATGACTAAAATAAAGTTTTTTTTTTTTTAATCAGCACTTAGTGATGGATCCACATGCCTTATCCAAAGGAGTTACAAATGGAAATAGACTGTTTTTTTTTCCTGCAGTCTCACATTTCAACAATTTCAGTAAACATACATCAAAGAAGCACTCATTCATGAGAAGTGAGAAAAAATCCCAAATAACTAATGAATTTCTTTTCAGATGATTCATCTGTTTGACTTCTGAAAGGTGGATCCTCACAAGAAACAATAGATGATTCAATCATTTCTTAACCTACTGAGGCTCAATCACTCACTATTCCTGATCATTTCCATCATCAACAAAAACAAAGGAAGGGGGGCACCTGGGTGGCTCAGCTGGTTGAATGTCCAGATTTGGCTCAGGTCATGATCTCATGGTTTGTGAGTTCAAATCCTGCATCAGGCTCTGTGCTGACAGCTCAGAGCCTGGAGCCTGCTTCAGATTCTGTGTCTCCCTCTCTCTCTCTCTCTGCCCCTCCCCCACTCATACTTGCACTCTCTCTTTCTGTCTCTCTCAAAATAAATAAACAAAAATTTAAAAATTAAAAAAAAGAAAGGAACATTAAAAAAAAAAAGAAAGGGAGAGCGGGAGGGAGGGAGGAAGGAGACAGAAGAGGGGACAGGAGAGAAGAGGAAAGAAAAGAAAAAAGAAAAGGCCCAATGAAAAAGAGATCGACCTCAAACCCATAACTCCTTGTATTGATTTCCAAATTTCACATCAACATATAAGAAATAACACTATTTTTTAAGTTTATTTATTTATGTTTGAGAGAGGGAGGAACACAGCAGGGGAAGGGCAGAGAGTGAGAATCCCAAGCAGGATCCGCACAGTCAGCCCAGAGCCCAATGTGGGGCTCGAACTAATGAACTGCAACATCACAACCTGAGCTGAAATCAAGAGTCAGATGCTTAACTGCCTGGGCCACCCAGGTGCCCCACAAATAACACCATTTTATAACTACTAGAAAGGTTTTAATCACAAACTCACAAAAAAATACCTCTCTCTATAAAGTGACTTCGACAAACTTAATGAAAAATAAATCTCACACCCAAAAACAAATGACATGAAACTAGAATTGTTTCTGAAATGATTGCCACAGCTGCATTGTGGTTTTAAATAAAGCTTGCAGAGTTGCATTCCTGAGGCTTGGTAATTGAAATAATTTGCTTTTCTGCATGTATAAATACATAGTGTTAATCAGCAGCTTAAATTGAAATTGGTACAAATATCATGAACTGAGACTGTTTGCAAATCATCTCTGGATTCAGGCAATTCACAGCAAGTCTTCTCCATTAGCACCACTAATTGAAATTTGTTACGTAAAATTGCTTTCTCCCTAATTCCCTAAGGGGGACTCAGGTCAAACCAGATGCTGTGTGTTTATCCAGGGGCAGAAGCAGGAAGCTGTTCCACTACCATAGAGAAGTTTGTTGTTCTCTGCCATAGTATCAGTGGGGAGCTACTATTCCCATATTAAACACAGAGGCCCCCGAGGAAGGTAATGTGGCTGTGGGAAGCTAAAGGTATTAATGTCCTCTTGTTTAGGAGTTCAAAACTAAAGGCTAAGAATGCTTAATACCTAAAAGGAGGGCTCAGAGAAATAGAAAAAGAAGGTATAGAATATGCTGCCTCGACCCATGGGCAACAGTCACTACAAATGTCCATTGTCCGGAAACACAGGTCAAACTATATTTCTGCTTCAGAAACAGCAAAACTCCCAATCGAATACCACCTCTATCTATAGTTCAGCCTAGAATCCTTTATTACATTGCTTTCAACTTTATTATAGTGCTAACGTGTAAAAGAATTATGTATGTGTCTTTCTTTCTCACTAGATTATGCTAGAAATTGTAAATCACGGTCTGCCATGATATATTGCGAACAACAGAGATGTAATAAATTGTTGAATTGAATGTAATGAATTCAGTGCCACAAATTGAGGAAAGGGCACATTTACATAACCCATCCAATGTGGAAGTAGGCATGGGTCTCATCTTTTATAAAAAAAAAAAAAAAAGTTTCACCAAGAATGAGGGGCTGGAGAGAGCAGGCATACTACCTTTGATCTCAAATTCTTGATATAAATCACTAGAATCAGATCTAATTTGCAAATTCCCTACCATTATGTTCTTTGTCTCTAGGATCCTAAATGCGCACGTGAGGGTGACATAATTTCTACAGCAGACCCATGTTATTCTTCCAGTTGTTTACACAAGACCACGCCACTGAGGAGGTCAACACTGGCCAATCCAGGGCAATGATTCTGAAGCAGCTGTGATTGCTTGAGACCAAGAAAGTGGAGGTGCTGGAGGGTCACATAGCACAAGCCACAACCAGGCCCAAACTCCCACGTTGAAAAATGGCTCTCACCAAATCAACCTGAATAAGTAAAGATTCCCTCAACAGCAGAAACCACAGTTCTAGAATTACTCAAATTTCATGGTATTGTCAGTCTAAAATCAATCTTCTTACCCAGATCACTCTTTTTTTTTAATATAATTTATTGTCAAATTGGCTAACATACAGTGTGTGTATTGTGCTCTTGGTTTTGGGGGTCGCAGATCACTGTTCTTGACTTTTTACAGCCATGATTTCTTCATAGTGAATGAAGAAAAGAAAAGCATACTTGTACCCTTATATAATGATGGTACACATTTTCAAGTGTTCCAATGATCTTCAAAAGCCTTTCAGATCATTATCTCTAGTAAGTGCACCTGCTTATATTTTTGCCTATTACCTTAGTTTTTAAATCATCTTTCACTCTTCATAAAAACAGGAGAACCCTGTATCTAGCCAAAAAATTTTCCTACCTAGAAGCCTTGAACTGTTCTGGGGATAATTAGAGGGGAAGGGAAAATGAGCCTTTCTGGCCTGTGAATTCCTGTAGGTAATACTACCATGTGTATTCCCCAACTTAAGTTCCCAAAGACTGACATTCGAATGCATTCATTCCTAACTACCATCTAACAAAGCAGCAAAGGTGCTTCCTTAAAAGTTTAAGGCCAGAACACAAGAAGTGAGACTATCAAAACTGTACCATTTCCATTAACCCAACCGCATTTTATCACGAGGCTGTGTATAGGCTTGGAGTGGAATCTGATCACCTGGGTTTATGCCCTAATTCTGCTACTGATCGCGGCTATGACATCGCAGTCAAAAGAAATCACTTGTCCACCCCTCAGTTTCTTTACCATCAAAATGGAAATAAGAACTGCAAGGTTAGAGATTTGATGGTTAACACTAAGGCACTGGGAACAGTGCCTGGCTCACCCTCAGTGAAGTGGTAATCATTAGAACTGACTTTAGTTCTATGTCCTCAAGAAAACACAAATGTGCTGAGATCTTTAAAAGAACAGGTAATTGGCTGCTGATTGAGGGATAATCAGAATCCATCTTGAAACACATTCGGAAGAGCTTAATCTGGAAAATATCCGCCAGAGCAGAGTGGTATAAAGCATAAGGTGATCTCATATCACACCCCAGAACACAGTGCCATGAAGAAAAATGATCAAAGCCAATTGGACCCGATCTTTCCTTGCCCATACATTTATACAACAGGTTGACAGCAAAGGGTGTTTATAAAATATGTTGACAGCAAAAGAAGTATTTGTTAAAATGTTCTAATGGGGAGAAAGAGTAGGAGTTCCCAAAAGGATCTGAGGAGAAGCAACTCTTCGCTTCCTTCAGCCACTGAAAAGCCTGCAAAATAAGTGCCCCCATGTATTCCAATCTTCTGGGGTCACAGTTTTCTTTAATATCCAAGCAACATGACTCCAGTCTCCATTTGCTTGGGGAAATCCAGCGTTACTGCTGTTACTTCTAAGCATTGCGGTGGGAGGTAACCTACATTTTCTCATTATTTCTAACCCCGTTTTGTCTCCCAGCTAGATCCGCAGTGACCCTGCCCTCCATCCTCCCTTCCTGTGAAGCTGGGCCCAGCCCACATGCTGGGTGGAGGGCCCTTCCTTTCTCCACAGTGAGTCAGACCCCAGCAGTCCCTGGGAGCTGGAAAGGACACAGGGAGGCAGAATCCAACACACACACACACACACACACACACACACACACACACAACCAATCTAAATTCTATTCTCTGACCCACTCAAGTCTCCCTGAGATTTCTCTCTCCCAGCCCATTCCCCTCAATACACCTCAGCCTGCTGCCTTGGGCCATTATCCTCCCCAAAACCCTCCCAATCCTGTATTTCCTTTCAAATTTAGGAGGCCCAGACTTCTCAAACTACCAGAGGTCAATCCAAATTAACTGCCACTTTATTATGCAAAATAATTCAGCTCCTGCCCTCTAATCCTCTCCCTTTGGGAATTTACCTTTCAGGATTTACCTTTGTATAATCTGGGAGCCCTTTAAGTTATTTCAGGAATAAAAGAATACTTCTTTCCATGAACAAATTATGTTTTTCTTGTAGGGCAGGAAATATGAACTCAAATGCCTATAGGGTATCTGGATCTCTCTATAGATATATAGATATGGACATATATAGACACATATAGACATATAACACACACACACACACACACACACACACACACACACACCATACATGGTTTAAGGCAATAGGCACGATTCCAGAGAGAACAAGCCATCCAAAAGGTTGTTAGAAGAGAAACTGAAGCATATTAAAAATTCTAAGACTTTGAGCAAAACCTCGATTCAAATCAGTGCCAAAGCATCCGTGGTTAAGAACACCTACTGGTAGGGTCTGGGCAGAGAGGCTTTCACAGAGAAAAGGCAGAAGCAAAGCAAGGAAATTATTAACTGTCTATAGTTTAAAACCTAGTTGGCTGTTAGTGACTGGTTGTCTTTAGGTTTTGTTTTTGTAACCCTGAGGCATTCAGACCTGCGGTTTGCTGACATTAATTGAAGCTCAGTCTAATGGCCTTCTTGTTTAATTCATTTAACAAGGCGTTTAAATTTAAAGGATAAAATGCTCTGGACACACTGGCATGTAAATATGTGGACTTCTTTGTCAGCCAGATCTGGGTACACATTCTAGGACTACAATGTACCTACTATGTGTCCTCAGACAAGTCAAAATCTTAGAAACCTTTCTTGAACTCATTTTCTCATCTGTAAGAGAGGTAACCACATTTGAAATTCATCGGTAGGATTAAATGAGATGATGTCTGTAATTAGTATGCAGTACGGATCAGAGTTCTGATCAGAGTTCTGCTCGAACTCATCAACTGCGAGATCATGACCTGAGCTGAAGTCGGACACTTAACCGACTGAGCCACCCAGGCGCCCCAAAGTTTCATTACTTCTAACTGAGGGGCAAATATATATATCATCAACCTTTTCTACGAAGCCAGTACAGAGCACATCCAGTAAATGTAACCTACTCTTCACTTTATAATTGTTTCTCACATTCTGCTTGGAAGTAGTTCGGAGCTTGATCTCAGTCATTTGTGATTTTAAATATACTCCATTAGTTTCAATATTCATATACAGATCCACAGATATCATTAGTGACAATCTCCAGAAATGTGAGGCACAGAAAGGTATCCACCATTTTACATGTGACTTTTCACTACCATTGTGCAAAATATGATAAAAGTAGGAAGAAGAGAGAAGGACACCTTATCCTCAAGAAGGCTAATTCCTTTGAGTACTTAAGTCCTTACATTAATTTATTCAACAAGGATTTTGAGAGCCTTCTGGGTGGGAAGTAATACATACTTGAAGTGAACCTGCCTGTTACTACGAAGGCTTCCTCTCACTGAAAAGAAGTGGTACGACATCTAAAAGACACAACGGCCAAGCAGGTGAGCTAAAAGTATCACTGCCTCATGTCCAATCCTGTCACTGGTCTCATCAGTAACATAGCTCTTTTCCGCTGAGCCTAAGCAAGGCCTGGGAATCTATCTCAAGAGAACAATGCAAAGAGAGTATTATCAATCTACTAGAATTAAAAGCAGCTACCTCTTAGAGCTAGCTAATGCATCTTTAATAACACAGTGCCTGGCACAAAACAGTCACTGAGAAAATGTCTGGATTCACTGAATGGCTGCTGAAAGTCTGAATTATTCTATTGCGCACAGTGGTAAGCGCAGGCATTTGGGACAATCTCTTCCAACATATAAACAGCCTTACCAAACACAAAAAAAATTATAAATCAGACCCAAAGGAATCCCTTGTTGATGCATCCTTGTCACAAAAAGAAGTCCTGAAGTGAATTCTGTAAACAGATCAATAGAAAGTTTCAAATGAATAGGTCTTGTAGGAGTAATCAATGGCAGCTGAGTGAGAGATTTTGAGCAGGCTCCAGAACAGAGAGAGCTTATCTTTGAGCAGATTACCTGGCCATTTAAGAAGAGGGAGAAAAACAAGGCTGAGAACTATTGTCAAGTTAGTTGAAATTTCTACCTCCTTATGCATTAGTTCAGTCTGTTCACGCAAGGTAATCTGCTTGCTAAACTCTCTCTACATCTCCTGAGCATTTTGCAAGGCAAAACTCCTGGGCTTTTGTGAAACTGTATCACGTTCGCGAGGACTAAGGAGTTCAGCCACAAGAAGAAACGGCACCATTATTTCAGGGGGGCCTTCCAACCATATAATTTGGTAGAATTGTTATAGCTGAATGGTTGTGTCACACTTAATTCAAAAGTACTCACGTGTATGTCTAAAGCAGAAATTATTTATAGGAGCCAGCTTTCACTGTCAGCTTCCTGTGATTATACTAAATCCTTATGGTACTCTCCTCTGAATTCCTAAATGCCTCTAACAGTATTTTGCTGACTAATCTCTATGGGATTGTCCAATCCAATCCCAATCCTTTTCCATCCTGTTCCCCCAAGCTGACCATATAGACTGCTTTACGTGGGTTCATGAGCCTTCTGATTTCTGGCGCCTTTTTGGTTGGGTGGGGACAGAGGTTAGGATATAGGTTTCCTGGGCTTCCTCCCTGGGAACAAGGAGAGGAGCTGTGCTCCTCCAGACAAGGCTAGAACTCCTATCAGGAGGCACTCTCCCACAGTGCCACCATAGCCCTCTCTCTCTCCAGGTTCTGGAAACGGCTTCCTGTCCTGGTTTCATGGGGCAGTGATGGCTCTTCAAGTTGTGCTACTCTTTCAGTAAGGCACCATTCTGTGGCAAACTTACCCACATATTTGTAAATGGTCTTTTCATTTAACTGTGTTCTGTTTTGTGCCAGGGTTCCAAATGATCTAAATAAATACCACAACATTTAGCATTTGTTTCTACTGCCCTTTGGTATTTTCCATTTGACTCGTGTGTGTGTGTGTGTGTGTGTGTGTGTGTGTGTATTTTTTTGTTGAACTTAATTGTATTTCCCCAAGACAAGAGGCATCATAAGAGTTAAACTGAGTTCAGGATTTGACATAATTCTTGAATTCTTATCGCTAGGAAGGGAGCATATTGAACAGTTTTGACAACAAATCACAACAATTAGAATTTGTTAAGCACTCACTATGTGGCAGACAACTGTGGCAGGTAATTTCCATATAACTCTTAATTCCCGTAACTACCATGCAAATCAGACTCTATTACTCTTATTTTAAAGAAAAGGAATCTAGGCTAAGATGCATCTTTAAAAAGGTCACACAACTAGGAAGCTATAGAGCCAGGATGCCTACTTGGGTCCATCTGACACCCAACTTCAGGCCTTTTATTGCGATTTGACATCAACCCTCACAATGGAAATGGGAGACTCTTGCTCTGATTAACCAATCACTGCAAACAGAGCTAGCTGCCTCCTCATTTGGTACAGAGTCATGAAGAGCCAACAGCAAGTTAGGCTTTAATTCTGGAATTCAACTCACGACAAATAAACTCAACTCAACTCACGACAAATAAATATGCAAAAATAAGTGTTTCTCTGTGTGATTTTTTTTCTTTGTCTATTTTCTGACATAGTGTTTTTCAACCTTAAAATAGTCTATGGTGATTTGGGCATGTTGCATTTAGTACTCTCTATCTGTATGTTGAATTAAACATTCATATACCAATAACAATGAATATTATTTGCACAGTGTCTAGTGTATTATAAGCGCCTAATAAATATTTTAATCAATTAAATATTTTAAATATTTTAATCAATTAAGTTGTTACAGAGACTTTTTGTCATAGAAAATCAATGTCTGTATTCAGAATGTGGAGAAAGAACATCTTATCATCACAGCCAAATAAGAGTTTTGATTATTTGATGCTGAAAAGGGAAACACAGCAAATTTTCAGATGAGTGTAATTGCACACTGGTAATTACACAGGTCTGATTTCATTATAGTAAATGCTAATTTAATGTCTGATTCACTTTTCTAACTGGCACTAAAAATGCTTTTACTTCACATGCAATATTAGATCATAGGATTTTGAAAAAAATACAAGCTTGTTGATTTAGGGAGCATTTCAGGATAAGCAAAGGACATTCAAACTATGGTTTATGTAGAAAAAGGAGACTTCAGAAAAAGCAATTTAAATTCTCAATAGTTTCTGAACCATGGCCTCCTTTTGCAGTTTTATGAAGCATATGGACCCCCTTCTCAGAACAGCAGGTTTAAATAAATAAAATACATAGCATTATAAAGGGAACTAATTATATTGGGGAAAGCTATCAAAACATTACAAGAATATTTCTGTGACACAGAAATACACTTCGCTATAAAAATATCAACTATGAATATGTAGAAATGTGTCCAATAACTACTGGAACTATTAATCAAATATGCAAAAATGACAATGTGATGTTATGATTATGATCTACGTATGATTTATCTATAGTAACAGAGTTGCACACAATTTCTATGGCTTATATCGATAACGGAAGGACTTGCTAAGTTGCAGTTAGCTGGAAGTTGGTAAAACATAGGTGTCATTTTTACTCTTATGTAGGTTTACTGAAACCCTGAACCCTGTTGGGGGATCCAGGTGAAGAAATCCTGACATGGCAGAGCTTTAAAAGAGGAAATGCAGTAACCAGAAATAGCGGAAGGAAGAAAAGCCTTCCCTTCTCCAAAACCAAGTGGAGAGAAAGTAAGAACTGTTCAAGCAGAATTACTTGTAGAGCCAAATATACCCTTGCTCCACAGAATAAAATAAAATGCTATTTTTAAAAAATAAAGTTAAAATAGATTTGAAGCAGACTGCCTCATGAAATTCTTTGAAAAAGGAACGTACTGGATTTTTAAGTGATTGACAGCATGGAGCCACTTTTAATTTTTCTAATGTATATTTCATCATAAAAAGTGAGTGAAAGTTCAAAGGAAAAAAATGGTGGGACTACTCATTTATTTGATATTCATGATAAAAGCAAATATCTTCTGTCTACTGGGAGCCTGAATCTGGATTCTTAGCATTCGAACACTCCCAAATTTGTAGTAATATAACAGGCCACGTGCAGACCAGACCATCTGTTAGAGGCCAGTCAACCTCAGACATCATTCATTTGCTAGATTTGAATCAAAACCATTAATGGTCAGCAAAAACACACTGACTAGGATCAAAATCAGCACACTGAAAAGGAACTCCATTAAAAGCAAATGCTAAGTGGGGCGCCTGGGTGGCGCAGTCGGTTAAGCGTCCGACTTCAGCCAGGTCACGATCTCGCGGGTCACGATCTCGCGGTCCGGGAGTTCGAGCCCCGCGTCAGGCTCTGGGCTGATGGCTCAGAGACTGGAGCCTGTTTCCGATTCTGTGTCTCCCTCTCTCTCTGCCCCTCCCCCGTTCATGCTCTGTCTCTCTCTGTCCCAAAAATAAATAAACGTTGAAAAAAAAATTAAAAAAAAAAAAGCAAATGCTAAGTTACCATTCTAATTCAATGTGTAACTAAGTCACATGGGATCTCCCTGGAAGGTATCAGAGGGACCTATAAAAAAAAAACAAAAAACAAAAAAAACCACAGGTCCCAAATGGTGTGGCTTATGCTTGGTCCCATGCCACCAAAATGAGACTTAACTTCCAGTGTCAGCTCTCTCACAGAAATGGAATCTCATACCAGTCAATCGGGAATCACCTGCTCACCACTAGTTACGTAATCTGCCTGGCAGAGCCCTGCTCTCTCCTAAAAGGAAGTGGCCTTGCCATAACCAACCTGCTTTTTGGTCTAGTATAACTTCCTTATTCCTGCTCTCTTCTTCCTATAAAAGTCTTTGATTTGGCCCAGCTCCTTGGAGCTCCTTTCTAGATAGGATGCTGCCCAATTTGAATCCAATTTTGCTCAAATAAACTCTTAAAAATTTTAATCTACTTCAGGTTACCTTTTAACATTCCCTAGTAACCTAGTGGTTCGTGTCTTGGATTTATTCTCCTAATTTCCCCACGTTTCAATGTCAAACTGAACTAAAGTTCAACTGTCAAACAAGAACTTTTGGGATTCTTGACCTAAAGTAGAGCATTTTTAATACAAATCACCATTCCCCCTGGGTCACCAGAAGTTCTCTGACCCTGGTTCTATTTAATCCCCTTCTCTTTTTAAAAGAATAGCTCTTAGGCAGGAGATCTTAGCCCAGCAAAGAGATGTAAGGTCTACAGATGTATCTCCAAGTCATTCAATCTCAGAGTAGACACAGGAATGTTCTGGGGTTACAGGCAAAGAATTGGACTCAGAACAGTTAGGATGTGGTAGGAGAGCATTGAGAGAGACTCCCTAACAGAGTTAGGGTAAGAGCCTCTCACAGACTCTCAGATGGGGACATGAGGGCCATAGAAGCTTGTGTCTCTGTCTAGAAGGTCACCATGTTCCCTGCTCAAAGCTCTCTGTGAACAGAAGAGTTTGTGCAACTTCTACCCATATTAGTTAAGCTTGTATCATTCCCCACCATTGGTCAGCATCTTTTCATCTACCATGGTCCCCCTTGTAAGAAGCATAGACCTTTCCTGTAGATTCAGGCTCCTAGTCTCTCCTAGCTAACCCTAGCAATACCCAAAATGACAATGAGCAATGTTTTTAACATTTAACAAAATTACCATTTATTTAATAGAATTACTATGTTAAACCTTAGCTCATTCCTTAAGCAATTTCTATATTTAAATCAATTCTTTGGTTTTATTTTTGTTCAGGACACTATGAACACAAATATGAGGACTTTGCAGAAAGTACAATAAAATCTGGTCAGACCTATCCAATGCTCCTCTTAAACCACGTTGACCTCAGTGCCTTCATTTCTACAAAAGGCACAGCGATCATTGTTCAAATGAAGTGAGGAGGCTATAGGGGAGTTAGCCAAATATCAGTTAGTGGTTCCTTAAGTGGGAATCCCCGGACCCATGATGGTCCACTGTGATGTTTTCATGTATCTATTACAAAATTAAAAGAAACATATAATGAGGTTTTCACAGGGCATAATGTATCCGATTAAAATACTGTCTCATTCTCAGATTATGATGTATTGCCTACATTTTGCAGTAGAGCTCTTTCTTTTACAAAATCGTTATGATTATAGATGGTAGTTTTTTTTTCTTTACTCCCAGTATACTCTGTATTGCAAAATGAAAACAGGAGCTCATGCCATGCTATGACTCTCCACTTTTTTAAAAAATTGTACATCTCAGGAGCACCCGGGTGGTTCAGTCAGAAGAGCACATGATTCTCAATCTCAGGGTCATGAGTTTGAGCCCCACATTGGATGTAGAGATTACTAAAAAAAAATAAATAAACTTAAAAAAAAAAAAACTGCACACCTACAAGGAGTAGAAAAGTCTAAAAATCCCAGCTCTTAGTTGTGAGGCACAACAGTTTCTGGGCATAGGTGAACTCTGAGTTTATTTTGCAGCCCAGAGGAATCATGGTTAAACTAAGCAAACACTATATGTTAGGAATGTTTGTCAGCTCTTCTCCTCCGTACCCCTCAGCAGCCTCTCCCTGGCAGAGGGCTCCAGCCTGGGAGCTGCCCTTCCAGGACCAGGAGCTGATATGACCATCCTGTCTTTTGCCTTCAGGGGGCTTGGCTGTAGAATGAAAGGTTCCCCCTGCACTTAGATTTCTTGACCAGTTTTCTTCAACTCAATGGATTGACTTCATCTGTTCCTTGATTTTTTTCCTGAATATTTAATTATTCTATGCACATTGCAAAGGACTTGGAAAACATAGAAGAGTATAAAGAAGAAAACAGAAATCATCTCTAATTCCACCATGGAAAGACAGTCAGTGCTGCCATCTGAGTCTTTTTCCCTGCCTTTGATAATGCATATATTCTTTTCGGAGGCATAACTGAGAACATACTCTAGGCATAGCTGACTACCTCACCTTTTTTGCAAGGGATATGGCCTCGAGAGACTTCTCATGTTATTAAGCATTCTCTTTAAATCATTGTGCTTCATGGCCACAAGATGTTTCACTGTATAATATTTTTCTATTATTTAAAAACAGGCTAATGGAAGGGTGCCTGGGTGGCTCACTTGGTTGGATGTCCAACTCTTGATTTTGGCTCAAGTCATGATCCTAGGGTCATGGGATCAAATTTCGTGTCAGGCTCTGCAGTGAGCGTGGAGCCTGCTTAAGATTCTCCTCTCTCTTTCTCCCTCTGCCCCTCTCCTCCACTTGTGCTCTCTCTAAAAAAGATAAGTAAAATAAGATAAAATAATAATAATAATAAAACAAAACATTTAAAACCAGCCTAATGGAAATCTCCATTTATGAAGCTTTGTAAGAAAAGACAAATATCTCTGTAAGCAAATTAATAGAATTATTAAGGCAGAGGTACCTGGCTGGCTCAGTGGGTTGAGCATCCGACTTCAGCTCAGGTCGTGATCTCGCAGTTGGCGAGTTCAAGCCCCGCATTGGGCTCTGTGCTGACAGCTCAGAGCCTGCAGCCCGCTTCTGACTCCGTGTCTCCCTCTCTCTCTACCTCTCCCCCGTTCATGCTCTGTCTCTGTCTCAAAACTAAAGATAAACATTAAATTTTTTTTAAGTAGAATTACTATGGCAAAAGGAATGGAATTTTAAGATGCTCCATGCCACCCATGTACTCTGGCCTCCCAAATTTGCATCTTACTACCAATGTAAGAACACCAGTGTCTCCAATATCTGTTCTTATTCTTAACCCCAGTCAATTTGAAAACTGGAAAGTCAGCATCCAGTTATTTTTATGTCTTCATCTTAAAAACTGACTGAGGTTGGACATTTCTGGCTTATGAATCATGCCTGTAGTTCGGCTACTGTTCTGTAGTTGACTTAAGTTTTCTCAACAAAATGATTCCCTCTCTATTTGTAAGGGGGGAAAAGGGAGGAGGATAAGCCAACCTGAAGGACTTCCTCTATGGAAAGTACATGCTTCTTCCAGTATGGAAATAGGTAGTAGTGCCGATAATGATGCTATTAGACAACGACCTAGGTTGCTCAGTAAACAGACATGCTGGAATTCAAACTCAGGTGTGTTTTTTGTCTCCAAAACCTTGAGCTTTTCATTATGGTGCAGTTCAGGGAGGCTGTCAGCTTGTACAACTTCACAACGACTCTATAGTTTTAACCTCTTGCTCCTTAAATCCCCAAAGACCAAAGTAAGCCAGAAGTGGCAAAAAAAGAAGGATAAAATCCTTGCTCACTAGTAGTTTCCCACTTCTTCCTTTTGCAAGGATGCCTGCCTCTTTGTGGAAAGCTGTCTGATGTTAAATTGTTAAATTTAACACTTTCTTTAGGAAAGTGGTTAACTTTTTAACCACTATTGCATATTGTGGTACTTCAAAAGTCTCCCGGTTCTTAATTCCCTAGGTTTCTTCTGAAAGAAATTCCTTTATTTCACATTAGAGAAACCTTGCTGCCCTCTTTTGACTAGTATTTGTTTTACAAATATATTAGCTATTTGTTTTTCACGGAAGACGTTATTCAAAGAGAAATTAACTTATCATATCAAAATAATGCAAAAGAATAAAAGTACTGTCATAATTGAGCCAATATAAAGCAGCCAATCATTTTTTTCTAGTATAAATATAGTCAATTGTATGTAAAGTTCAGGAAACGAATAGGAGGGCAATGAAAGGGAGACGGTACTTCAAGCAAAAGGAATATTATTTTCAATTAATAAAATGATAATGAAGAACTAAAACATGGCCTCAAATCTGTTTAGGAAAATATCCTATAATAACTAGATCACCGTCTTTGGGTTTACAAGGGCTTCTGACCCTTGTACTAGAAATAATATTAAATCATCAGATTAATGTCTAATATGTAAAGTTACAAAGCAGCATAATATTTGCATTTGTGCAAGGTGCCTGAAGAGAAGTACAAATTTAAGTTCATTTATATATCTTAAATTTTCTAAACATTGCTTTTAGGTGAGTTTCAGATGGCCACCGTTTGTGACACTTTCCAGAGAACATCACCATTCGGCTTTAAAACCTTTGACGAGGTTAACTTGCCTTGGCCCAAACTTGTATTTTCCTGCCGCTTCATATAAAACAAATAATGCTCATAGAGATCCCGGAACCTGCCACTTCACTGGCCACAATCCCACACCCCATGAGCACACAAAGCCTTGTGTAAAACATGGAAGAGGCTCTTCCCACAGGTCTGCACACTCATGGAAAAGAACTGATGCTGATTCCCACTGACACAGATTTGAATCTACTAACAGACTAACATTTATTAAGCAGAAATTGCACCTACTACTTTCACAGTTCAGTGTCCTTGTTTGTATACAAACTACTAACCGCTATTAAGTACATATTAGTACATATCTGAAATGTTAGCTTCTTTTCAGAATTATTATATAATTAATAGACATCGGGGGGAAGCATCGTACTCAGTACATAAACAACATCAGCTTATTTAATGCCCAACTGCCCCATTAAATGGGTATTACCGTCTTGCCTTCGTGCATGAGAAAATAGAGGCTCAGAGAGAGTAATTAATTTGCTTAATGTCACACAACACTCAGATCTGGAAGGTATGGCTTGAGCAGCCACTCAAAAAGATATAAAAGACAGTGAAAGGAGTGGCTTCACACAAACACACAGAGTTTCAGCAATTCTTGACACTTATTTGATCTCTAATGTTTTAGGGGAAGGTTCAGAAGTTAAAGAATGTGTGTGCATTTCCAGGAGATCGGGAGGAGAGGAGCTTGTAGAATCAGGATGTGGAGACACAAGTAGATGGGCAGAGGAAAAGCCTGCAGAGGAAGAAGGGGAAGCGTGTAGGAGAGTAGGCAGAATTAAAATAGAAACTGAGAAATTGCGCCAAAAGGCAGCCTGGAGCAGTCCCTTTCAAATGGCTGAGTCCCTGGCTCCTGCAGGAAGAGAGCAGAGGGTGTCTGAACTAGTGTGGACTTCGGGAAGCTTTCACCTTTGCTTCGGTACCTGGGGAGATCAGGAGCAAAACTGGAACAGGAAGCCTCCTCGTGGGAGGTTCTCCTAAATAAGGGTCTCAGGGACTTCGCACCAGGGACAAGCAGATGCTGCGCATGTCCTGAGACGCCGCCTCTCATTGATAAAGATGAGATTTAAAAAGCTTGACAAAACTTTTGAGTATTTGATGTTTTCCCTGAAATTCATTTAATGTAGTTATTTAGAAACTCGAAAGAGGGGCACCTGGGTGGCTCAGTGGGTTAAGCTTCCAACTTTGGCTCAGGTCACGATCTCACCGTTCATGAGTTCGAGCCCTATGTCAGGCTCTGTGCTGACAGCCCAGGCCCTGGAGCCTGCTTTGGATTCTGTGTCTCCCTCTCTCTCTGCCATTCCTTCCCCGCTCGTGCTTTCCCTCCCTCCCTGTCTCTCTCTTTCCCCTGCCCTCCCTCTCTCAAAAATAAACATTTAAAAATTAAAATAAGAAACTTGAAAATAAAAACAGACTCATCACACACCTTCTAAGTTATCTAGTTTCAAGGAATAACATTTGAAGGCCACTGAGTGGACATCAAAGCAAAGGACCTTGAATAGACAAAACTACAAACAATCTGTAGAGGTGAAGGGTATTAGACTCGCCTGCCAGAGGTTTTTAGTATGTTTTCTAAAATCGCAGATACACAAGCCAAGTGCGAGGGACTACTGTTCCTGTATTCGTTTCGATCTAAAGCAGAGAACTCACCTTTTTCTGTCTACCACTCTGGCAGACAAATGATCCTAATTAACTCGGTACATATTTTCATTATAGCAAGTGTCATTCTACAATGCCATCAACTATCTACATTTTGTATCCTTTCTTGGATTATAAGTGTAAAGAAAATAGGGCGCAGATCATTCCATAATGTCTTTGTCTTTGTGTCCCTGGCTAACAAACCCCTTGCCACATAGTAAGCGCTCAATACCTCATTAAACAACCTCCCAACTGACCGATCAAGGAAGGAGGTGAATGGAGGACAGATAGGTAACCAAATTAATGGCTAAACAGAAACTCCTTTGTTTGGACTAAGCTCCCCAGGAATTAAATAGTTCGATGGTTAGACATATCTCAGGATGGGTCACGTCGCCATTTGCTGGGAACAGGGCAGAAGGAACTCAAAAGTGGGTGAATGATAAACTAAGCCTGCTTTGTAGACTTCTGGCAAGCTGAGAGCCCCTCATTCTACTTGCTATTTGTGGCATGAAAGGATATAGCCTATCTGTGGGAGATGCAGGGAGATATATTTTAGGATGACAATAAGACCCATAACAATAACAGGTCATTTTTTCCACAGGTAAAGCATCTGTGCTTTCATTTGCTGATAGCATGCTGGCCAGTTCTTGAGGACAAGCTACTGTGCAACATAATACTCCATTTCAAAAGAAGGTGATGGTGAATAGCAGTCCCAGAAAGGTTGCGCTTTAGAGCTCAGTTCTAAATGCTACAGTGCCCCTCGGCCTTGGAAACAGCACTGCCAGAGCAGGAAAGTAAAGCTAGAGATCTCCCTGACCTGTATCTTCCTGCCCCACAGTCAGGGGCAAGGTCAGTTCCGCCAGTCTGGCCCGTTACCTATAGAAAACTCAAAAGGGAACACATATAACTGATTTTTTTTAATAATTCTCCCCCAGGGTGACCAGCTGGGGCTCTGGATTTTGATATTCTGAACAGGCAAATACATGGGAAGGAAGAGAAGAGAGAGACAGACAGAGGGGGGAAGGAGGGTGGGAGAGAGAAGACAATTCTTCAATCTTCTTTCACACACAACAGACTCAAAAGTAGGTTGTATCACTTCCACATGCAATCTAACAGATCTGAAATTTTGTGAAACCTATGTCTTGACATATTTGCCTCCCTTCCCAAATATTAATCATTGTCTGTATAAGACTTTCTTCACATATCCAAATGTGCAAACAGCATACCTACCACACTAATCGACATCAAAAGAACGAATGGTTTCGATTTCCACTCTAGAGGCAAAGATGCATTTTGAAGCTCCAGAGAGAAGTATGTGGGGAGACAGGTCCGCATTCTTTCCTTCTGGCTAACCCAACATACCCATACACCCACCACAATGCAAACAGTTCCCAGGATTGGCTCGAGTTTATGGCCAGACTGCCAGCACTTGAATCCTGAGCCTCATGGGCTCTATGACCTCCAGTTCCTTTCCCTCTCTAAGATAGCACTGCCTCCTTTGTAAGTGGAGATAAACCCTGCTCTGTAGGGATAGTCATTCATGTAAAAGTACCCAGCTAATACCGGCCAATACTATATGCTCAATAAATTATATCATCATCATTTTTAGCAAGTCTTGAGTTTCTGAGGCTTTCTGTGTTGCCTGTCTCACAATGAATAGAATAGAAGAAACTGCCTGTAGGAATAACTTGGAGTCAGAGTGATGCAAGGGCTACACTGGAACTAATCCAAGGGCCCGTGTACTTCAGGCCTTTGACTTCTGGCAGGCTCTTCTCACTTTAAGATGTCATTTGAAGTGGCCCCTCCACACCAATCCTCTATCATATTACTCTCTTTGAAGTCTCTGCATGGCAATTTCCATTGACTCGTATTTTGCTTCTTTATCATCTGCCTTTGCCTCCTTTCCCCCGACCTCAGCCTTGCCTGTCTTTTGGTCTCCTGTTTCCCTAGGGCCCCAAACAGTATCTGGCCTTGGTAAATGCTAGAAAAATCCCTGCTGACTGAATAAGTGCTTACACAAGTGCACGGTGAATGTGGACACCAGGTTGGCTTGGCAGCAAGGGTGGATAGCAATATCACGATGGTCTAGACAGAAAACCACCCAGCAGGGGAACTAAAGCAGGTAACCTAGGACAAGACCTTAAACCACGGTCTTGAAATTTGTTTTGAGGGACAACCAACAGAAAAGAAATGCTCCTGTCTGATTTCTCATTACTTTCTAGGCATACCACTCCTCCTCCAGATCTGAACGCTAATGTCATCACCACAGCTACTGCTTTTTTCCAGAACTTGGTTCCATCAAGCCCTCAGCGACTGCTGTTTCAGCCCATCACTCAAGTATCCATCTCAGAGATGCTCTGCTGACCACAGAACCATATCCCCCCAACCACTCGTGTTATTTTCCAACGTAGCTCCTTCATCGGTTCTTTCACGGCACTTGTCGTGATCTGTAATTATTTAACCTGTTTACCTTCTTTGATTCAATTTTAGCCATCAGAATATATGCTCCAAGAGAGCAAGCCCGGTAACCTTACATAATTCCTCATACATAACTTGAGCTTGATAAATAAATATAAATGGAAGAGAGAAGAAAGGGAAGCAGGATCTGGAGGAAGAAATAGTTGGAGCAATCTACCATGTTTTAGAAAAGTCCTCCCTAACTCCATTCGATATTCATTTACTGAGCAGCTATCGTTGACCACTGGAAGGGAAGCCACTGTGTCGTGTGGAGCTAAGCACCATTCTGTCCATGAAGAAAAATATAGCGGGGCGCCTGGGTGGCGCAGTTGGTTGAGCGTCCGACTTCAGCCAGGTCACGATCTTGCGGTCCGGGAGTTCGAGCCCCGCGTCAGGCTCTGGGTTGATGGCTCAGAGCCTGGAGCCTGTTTCCGATTCTGTGTCTCCCTCTCTCTCTGCCCCTCCCCCGTTCATGCTCTGTCTCTCTCTGTCCCAAAAATAAATAAACGTTGAAAAATTTTTAAAAAAAAAGAAAAATATAGACACCATACTTGGCACAGGTTTAGCATTGTGCTTCATTGTTCAAGCAAAATCCTAAAAGAAATAGCCACAACTTCATTTCTTGACCCCTGATCCACAGTTCTTTGTCCTTCAGCCCAGGAACTACAGGAAATGGCAATGAATCACCTTCCCACCAACTTCTACTTGTCATTTTCTTGCCACTGGCTCTATTCACCCACTTGAAGAGTCTTGAGTCAATCAAACTTTTATAACCAAATCTCCCTAACAAATGCAACACTCACTTCCCACCAAACAACCCTAATTTAGCACAAACTTTAAATTTCAAAGGAAATTTGAACGTGCTTTGCTTTAAATGTCAGGACTGGATATTCAGATGGAATAATTAAGGGGGAGGAAACATTTCCTTCCAATAAAAAAAGATTGCTAGTTTGTACAAAGTACTAGGAATATTACGTTTTAAATACGTCTGCTTCCATCCACATACAACATGTGTCTTTGTCCCGGCACCGATGTTCGAACAGGCATCACCCCTTGAAGATCCATTAGCCTGTGCCTCCTTACATGCCTGCAGTTTTCCATTTTCATTACTCACTTTCACAACAATCTAGAATCTCTTTCTCATGTGCACGTTGCCAATGGATTCAGATTTCTCTTACTATTATAAAAGGAAGCAGTTTTCAAGTACACCCCAATTTTGTATTAGTTAGAAACGACTAAGATTCCGGCAGTTTTAAAAACAGCATTTTTATCAACAGCTTGGAAATTCTACTAACACTGATTATAATTGTCCAGGTTTGATGTTGATAGTCGTGTCTGCGAAAAGCTATGTTATATATATTGGTGAACACAGGAAAATCTTCCAATTCGCTGAAGGTAAGCTCTAAAGATGCCAGAAAAACAAAAAGGAGATCTTCAGAAATTATTTGTTCACAACACAAAATTTTTCACAGACCATCCCACTGTCTCAACAAGGCTGCCTTCCAAAACATCCTTCAATTTCTCTAACATCAGAGAAGACTCCTCAGTTACAAAAATCTACTTAAAGTGCCTCTTCCACACTTAATCCTAATGTATTCTTACAAAGAAAGTAAGCCATGGGTTTGCTGCCAGAGTCAGAGACACATAACCAACTCCCATGGGTGTGGGAGACAGGGTCTAACTAAAGCTTAGATCAAAACTATGAATGCTGAATCGGTGAATCCAAAGATTTTCCGCAGGGAAGAATTTCATCATGGTTTTTGTGTCTTATCAGGACACGTGACACTTACGAACTTCAAATGCCTCTAAAGACTTCCTGAACTATCAGTGATACACAAAGTGAAGTAACGTACTCCACACCTGTGCCAGTCAATTAGGACACAGAAAGGGATGTTACATTTAGCCATTTCCTGTTATCCTTTTTATTTTTCTTTTTTTCATATTTATAATGTTCATTATGTTAGGAAAGTAAGATAAATGTATAATAAGTGTTTTTGCTTTAATTTTTTTATGTTTATTCATTTTTGAGAGAGAGACAGGAGTGCAAGTGGGGGAGGGGCAGAGAGAGAAAGGGAGACACAGAATCTGAAGCAGGCTCCAGGCTCTGAGCTGTCAGCACAGAGCCTGATGGGGGGCTGGAACTCAGGAACTGCGAGGTCATGACCTGAGCCTGAGCCTAAGCCAAAGTCAGGCACTTAAGTGACTGAGCCACCCAGGAGCCCCTAAGTGTTTTTGCTTTATAGAGTATGAGTGCTCAAATGATTATTGTGTGGAGATGCATAATCAGAACAGTTGAAGATGGGGTGCCCAGGTGGCTCAGCTGGCTAAATGTCGGACTCTTGGTTTTGGCTAGGTCATGATCCCAGGGTCATGGGATCAAGCCCCACAAGGGGTTGCACGCTGAATGCAAAGCCTGCTTAAGATTTTCTCTCTCACTCTCCTTCTGCCCTTCCCCTACTTGTGTGCATGGTTCTCTCTCTCTCTCTCTCAAAATACAGACAAACAAACAGTTGAAGACATTCAAAAAACTGAAGTCACACAATAAGGAAAATATGCTGAAAGCCCTGATCTTAATCAAACACGTCCCAAGTAACAAGCTACTAACATAATTGCTAGTCTCAGGACAAAGCCAAAGTAAAACATTTTCAAAAAAAAATAGAAAACTGGCTTTCCTGTGTAAAAAATACCGACTCTAGAGATAAAATACATATCAAATGCTATGTTAAGGGTAGATGATAATTGCTGGGGACAGAGAATTTCACTTCATAAAGGTGCCACAGAGAGATTTTAAATGGTGGATAGGCCCCTCCCCCCATTTACGTAGCTAAATTGTTTCAGACACAGACTTATGAAAAAAATGAATATTCTCTTTTTACTGATTACCATGTTTAAGGAAATTATGCTAAATTCATTTGCATGTAGATGATTCAGTCCTTTGAATAATGATTTCCTTAACCAACACGGTTATTATTATAGATGAGGTTATATAATAGAAAAGCTTAAAAGAGGCTGGAACCACCTTTGATATATTCTAATCCGTAAAGAAAACATAGCTGATGATCAAAACCAGTTGATTTGGTGGAATATGTGCTGAGCTTATAGAACAGTCTTTGCAATTACTTTTGGACTTTCCAATTTAAACCTTGGACAAGTACAAAAACTTAAAATTCCCCCTCTAGTGTTTTTAGTTGTTCAATCACGATAGCTCATATTTCAACAGTCCTTAATATGTGCCAAGCACTGCTCTAATTGGTCTGTGTTCCTTATTTCATTTGATTGCCATAACAACTCTGTGGCTTATGTACTATCAAGTATGATTATTATCACCACTTTGCAGAGTGGTGATAATTGAAATAAGGCAGAGAGAAGCTAAGTGACTTACCCAAGTTCTCAACCATAGCATAACCAGGAGCTGGGATTCAAAGCTAAATCATCTGGCTCCATGATCTTTGCTCCTAATGCCACTACACCAAACTGACTGTGAATAAGGCTAAATTAAAGATGAGTTTAATGCTCTGACTCATACACAGAACAAGTTAAAGAAAAGAGGGAAGAAACTGGGCCAGAATAATTACTTAGGAATATTCTCTGTGGAACTTTATGCAAAGTGTGTTGGATAATTTTTATCTTTTAACAAAACAACAACAAAAATAGAACTGTTGACTAAATCCTGACTCCCCTTGCCTAGACTCATAGGAATTAGTTGCAGTAAAGACGGGTGAAACTTCAAGTCCATATTTCCATAATAACTTTGTATCCAAAGCCTGTGAGACCGAGGAGGAACAGGAGATAAAAGGAAATCAGAAAGATACACGAGACTCTGAAAGGGCCGGGACACGTAATGGTGATTAAGAGCCACTCTCATCAATAAAGACTGTTTTTACCCTCAGTTATAATCATGCCAGAAGTAGTTAATTATATACCTTTCCCTTTGCTATTTTCATATTTTGTACACTCTGTTCCACCTCACTAACCATACTATTATACCTATCCATCACCTTCTAAAGGGCTTGTGTTCCAGCCTCCAAATGGGTCTAAAGTTTCACTCTCTGTGGCTCATATAAACGCTCCAAGGCTTTCCTCCTAATCTCTGACCTGAAGCATCTCTCTTGTGGGTCCTTCTAGTCTCCTGGGCTTTAGTTTTCTATCCAGTTTGGTTTTTCATTTTCAGTCCAATGGATCACCAGTGCAGTTTTATTCTTATACAAATAGTAACAATGGCTGCCTGCAATCTTCATGCTAGGCACTCAACACTCATTTCCTCAAATACTGATCAAGCAGGAAAAGTAAGAGCAGTTATCCCTACTGTCCTAATGTAGAGAAGAAGCTAGACAAGATTTCTCTTGGGAAGGGACATTTAAACTAAGAGCTTAGACCTAAGAAGGGTTTCAACCCCTAAGGATCAGAGACAAAACTACTCCAGGCAGAGGGGTCAGAATATGCAAACATCTTTAAGTATAAAAAACCCTGGTACTTGGAACAAGCTAGTGTGGCTGAAGAAAATAAATAAGTAAAATAAAAATTAAAAAAACGTGTGAGGGGCAGAGTACGCGTCTCAAGATGAAGGCCACCTGGGGCCATGTAGGCCAGGTAGGATTGAATAATGCCAACTTTATGATATATTTTCCTTCACTAAACTATGTAGTCAGTAAACTCATGAACCGTGCTTGGTTTGTGTGGACTCTGAGAGCCTAGCATATTTTTTGAGGCCTAGTGTCAGTTTGAATATTCATTTTGGAATGGCTGGTGACATTGGTGATGGAGTTGCCAGTAATACTGGAATTGGGGGTGGTATTCATGGTAGAATTATTGGTACTTTGGTGGCAGAATTGCTGGTGATATTTAGATTCATAGTAATAGAAGCACAGTCTACTGATGGTCACTTCCTAAATGAAAGCCGACATCCATTTTCCAGATGTGACCATTCATACCACTCAGAAGAAAATTAATACCTAACACTGAAGCCCAGACATGGAGGTAAAAAGCAATTAAAATAGTTCTGCTGGTTTTATTAACATGCTTGACCAGAGGTAAACCTGAGGATTTGGACAAATCTGAATTTAAATAATATCTGCTCCTAATGATGACATCCTTAACATCATTTTTCTATACTTCCAAAGTAACACTCTGACTCTCAGGCAAATACAGCCTAACTCAACCCGAATCCCCTAGCTGTGATGTTGTTACCTGGGAATGTTCTTCTTATAGGGAATAGATTTGGAGAGTTTAAAGATATTGTAGTTTTGTCAGTAATTCAGTATTCACCCAGAAAGGCAAAGACGACAGGGAAAACTAGCAGCTTCCTCTTTTCATGAGAATGTTACCCGCCAGCCAGCAGGACTTAGGTATCACAACACCACTAAGAAATTTACCAGTGCCATTAATATAACCCTGTATGTTAACTCACGAGAATTAAAATAAAAACTTTTTAAAAAATTTACTGGTGCCGGGGCGCCTGGGTGGCTCAGTCGGTTGAGCGTCTGACTTCGGCTCAGGTCATGATCTCACAGTTCATGAGTTCAAGCCCCATGTCGGGTTCTGTGCTGATAGCTTGGAGCCTGGAGTCTGCTTTGGATTCTATGTCTCCTTCTCTCTACCCCTTCCTCGCTCATGCTCTGTCTCTCTCTCTCTCTGTCTCTCAAAGATGAATAAACATTAAAAAAAAATTAAAAAACAAATTTACTGGTGCCCTCCTCCTAGATACTATTATAAGAATAAATAAGATATAGTCCTCGGCCTCTAGCAGCGAATAATGATATCATTTATTCAGTACCAGAAACTTGTATTAGGCTCATACTTGTTTTAGACTCATAGTTATCTATTATATTACTTAATCTCATGGAAATGTTATTATTCCAACTTTATACTCCAGAAAACTGAGGCCTAGTTTCGTTTTTTTTTTTTTCCCTGTTTGAAAACCCATGCACTTGCCATTAATCAATCACACTTCCCCCCCTGGTTCCTTAGAGGCACCAGCAAATATTCAATATGACTTATGATATCAATGAACCTTAAAGGATCTAAGGTCCATGCAAGAGAATCCATAGGAAAGGTCCATAGCACCCCTCGGATCCACTGGTAAGGACTCAGGGGCAATCAAACACCTGAAGGATGGATACTGCTGATATAACTGAAGCCAAACGAACATACTGTCCGAGCAGGCTGACATACTCTGATCAGTGTTACTTGGCAGAATGGACCTGGACCTAGAGGCATTCTGTCTAAGTATACATGGTCAAACGATGATTACTCAGTCAGTAGCCAATAAATTACTCTGTATTTCCTCATAAAATTATGTCCCAAGGGGCCCAAACCCAACTCTATGCCAAAATAAGAGAAAACAATTTGTTTAGTTCTGCCTAGAATTCTCCTATGCCCTAAAATTCCACAATCAGAAAGTTGTCCTTTTAAATCAAGCCAGTGACCCTTGGAATAGATTAGGCATTACTAGACATGCTATATCTTGGAGTAAGTTAATTTGCCTTTTCCTTTTTTCATTAATAAAGTTGGGAGTGCTGGTGAGAATTATAATAAAGAAGAGGAAGGTTTGGAAGGGAAAATCTAGAAGTGATGTCTGCCAATTTACACCTTCAAAATTATAATTTCACAGGCTCAGGATTTTTCAAGAAATATACCCAATAGAAATAAGTGCATGTTCACCAGAGACATGCACTAGAATGTTGAGAGAGTGCTGTTGGCAATGGATAAAACCTGGAACTATGGAAATTTTCATCAGTAGTAGACAGATAATGATTGTCATATATTCACACAAGGAAATATAATAAGTAATAAGGGCAAATCAATTATTGCTGCACAAAACAACTTGGGTGAATTTCACAGATATAATGATCATTGAAAGAAGCCATAGACAAAAGAGTTCATATTAGGTAATTCTGTTTATCTAAATACAAAACAAACAGGTGAATCTATGCAATGCAGGTACAAGCAGGATAATGATTACTCTCGTGAGGGCAGGGCAGTCACTGACTGGATGGGAACCACAGGAGGGCATTTGTGGGACTGGTTACATGGATGTATTCAGTTCATAAGAATTCACTGGGCTATACAAAATGACAGAGCCATTTTTTTCTGTATGTATATTATGGCCAAAAAAAAAAAAAACTGGTCAAAAGGGGGGGAAAACCAGCATCTCTGCATCAGAAGTCTAGATTTAAAGTCAGGTCCCTGGGGCTCCTTGGTGGTTAAGTTGGTTAAGTGTCTGACCTTTGATTAGAGCTTAGGTATTGATTTCAAGGTTGGTGAGTTTGAGCCCCACGTCAGGCTCTGCACTAACTAACTATTAGTGCAGAGCCTGCTTGGGATTCTCTCTCTCCGTCCCTTCTTCCACTTGCACTGTCTCTCTCAAAATAAACAAACAAAAATTAAATTAAAAAAAATAAAAAAAGTCAGGTCCCTA
This sequence comes from Lynx rufus, assembly GCF_022079265.1. Classification (NCBI taxonomy): domain Eukaryota; kingdom Metazoa; phylum Chordata; class Mammalia; order Carnivora; family Felidae; genus Lynx; species Lynx rufus. The sequence goes on from NW_025814845.1 coordinate 14,272,258, forward strand.
ACAGTGAAAAGAAAAATAATAATCCTAGGTAATCATTTCACTTCTCTTAAATTTTGAGTTCTTAGTCTATAAAACAGATTAAAAATTGTGACCTACTTTATAAATTATAAAGTTATGCACAACTGTTAATTATTTAGACTAGTGGTTTGCAAAGCTAGCTGTGAGTGAGATTCACCTGAGAAGATTAACGATGACAACTAAATAGATGGCCTAGTCCTACCATCCTAGACCTTTTGATTCCCCAGGTCTGGGGAGGGGCCAGCCCGTCTCTAGTTTCAGGAGCTCCACAGGTGATCCTGCCACAGTCTTGGACCACTGACTTAGAAAATACCTGCTTATTTCAAAAGTCAATATGCCGTTTCAGGCTCATTTCTGGGATCCGTGCCATGCACCTACATTTTACCAATCACAAGTTACCCAGACACAAAGGATGTTCAGAAAGTCTCATGCAGTTGAAGTAACAAACACCTGGAGAGTGAGCAAGGGCACTTATGAGCAAAAAGGGATCTCATATTAAACCAGGCACCTGGAGGCAAATATTTTTTTTTATTTGTGCAAAACTCACAAATGAATTACAAGAGCAGAACATCTTCATAGTAATATCCAAAGTCTAAATATATGCCACTGCATATCCATGCCAGGAATCACAATCCAATTTATGCTTCGGTTTTGTTTTTCCTCCACTTATGAAACGAACACCAGATGTCGGAACAGTTTTCGATAACATTTCTTTTGACATGCTTTTTTTTGTTTTTAATAGTATGTTGTTTCAACATCGAGGCTCTTTAGACTTATAAAATCGCTAGACTTCAAGAAGTACATCAATTGCCACCAATAAGTAAAATGCATAAAATCAGAATGGTCTGAAGTTTTTCTTTGAATTCTTATGACATTCAAATTACTTCTTTTCTCATCCCCTCATTTCTAATTTTCTCCTTAGATAAATTCATTACACACAAGAAAGCGCTCATGGCAAGGCAATCCAACATTTGCATGTTGCGAGTTAGACGTTCCAACAGTAGGTATTGAATAAATAATTGCTGAATTTAACAGATTAGTCATTTGGAGAACAGATCATATTCTATAGCCAAAGATAAGACCATAGACTTTATGTGGTCTGGTTGTTAAAATGCAGTTAAAACTAACAACTCTTCCTTGAATCCATAAAGCTATATTTGCGTGAGACTTTTATTGGCCAACATATAGTGCTGTAGCGGGTTACATTTGAATTGAATTTTTCATGCTGCTGTGTGCCTGTTAAGGGTTGCCTTTATTTCCTGTTTTAGGATCCTGGTTAGCATTATTCATAGCCTAAAAGAATCTATTCTAGTAGCATCCTACACTTCTATCGTATATATGTCTGGAAGAGTTGTCAACTAGATGACAATTTGAATAAAAAAATAAAAACAATGAAAAGCCACTTATTAATGCAGTGTCTTAGAAATTTGCTTAAATTTTCTTAGAAACTTGCTTATATTTAATTAGTTATAGCTCATCAATTCCCAACTATCTCAAATGAAGCACCACAAAAATAACAGGTACATCATTTGTGACTAAGACTATCTAAAAAAAAAAACAACAACAAATTACAAGGAAGTAACTGAATAAAAATATCAGGATAATATGGAATTTTCCATTTTCAGCAGACCATGTCATCAAAGACATAATGCAGAGAATTATAGAATATTCAACAGCAAACATTAAAAATTCATACTCTGATTAGTGTTATTTGATCATTTATAAATAATTTAAATAAAAGTTTGGTACTGCCCTGTTATTTGACATTGTGAAGGTGTGAGCTCTGCCAACCAAGGTGGTAGTTTTTTGTTTGTTTGTTTTTAATTTTCAAGGAAAACTTTAACTTTTTCCTCTCACACTGTACGGCTGAAATCCTTTGACAGTTTACTACAGAGAACTTGCTGAGTTAAACGTCTTGATCCTTTAGGATTCAACCTCTTCCCTGTTGCTCCTTAAAGCCGCCAAAGGTCCCCCACCTTGCTCTCCTCCATGATTTATTTCTGCAGCTGTCTCTCACTGTGCCCTGTCCCTCAAAGCCATGTTTTCTTAGGTCTTCTCTCTTCTGTCCCTGACATTCTCCTATTGTTTTCTACTGTAAACCACTACCTTTTTTCCCCAGTTCTAATCTAGAAAATGAGTGGGTTGAAGAATTAGTGGAAGGTCTTTGGTATAGACACCCTGCTAACCTGAATAGTCCTCCTCCACACCCCCCATTTTTTCCCCTTTGTTTTAGTGAACAATTAATCTTGATTGAGCAAAGATCCAGGAAGATGAGGGCACTTTTGGTCAAATAGGGACAACTGATTCACCATTTCTTTTTCTCTTGATATGTGATAAGGAGAGAGGATAAAACTCTCAAATGGCTGTTGGAATCCAGATTTCACAGTGTTATGAACAACAGGTTGCTTTTAGAACCATTTCTTCAGCCCAGCACAGCGGTGAAAGCATGAGCCGCTAAGAGTTACACTTTCTAAATTCAAACCTCAGCTCCACCATTTATTAGCTGTGTAACCAGGGCAACCACTCTAATGTCATGGGATTAGGAACAGTAATAATCCTGTTTCATAGAATCACTCTGAGAATTAAATAAGTCCATACATTTAAGATACTTAGATTAGGGCCCAGCATAACAAAGGTGCTCAAATGTTGTTATTAATACCTTTTGGATTTCATTAGGCAAGAGTCAGAGAGTGAGAATCACAATAACAGGAATATGAACAAACTAACTAGGCTTTTCAGAAGCAAAAAGGTCTCAGGAAGTGGCCTATAACATCTGCCTTCAGATCAGAATGGGAACAGACCTGTCCCTGTACTCCTCCACATGGTGGCCATCTAACAACATTCAATAAAGCTCAAATGGATTGATCCATATCTCCCATCTTGGTATCCAAGTGCCTTAACTTTGCTTACTAATAAATTCTATGGTGTCCTCTCTGAATCACCCAGGCATCCTTAGAGAAACAGTGAACAGGTAGACAGGAAGACTGTCCAGCGTGTACTGGTGAAGCTTTGTCAACTCCACCAATAATCCAGGGCTCCAGGTGTCTTAAAATAAGTCCATTTGCAGGCTGCCTGGGTGGCTCAATTGGTTAAGCGTCTGACTCTCGGTTTTGGTTTCAGGTCATGACTTCACAGTTTGCGAGTTCAAGCCCCACATCGGGCTCTATGCTGACAGCCACAGAGGCTGCTTGGGATTCTCTCTCTCCTTCTCTCTCTGCCCCTCCCCCACTCATGCTCTCTCTCTCCCTCTCTCTGCCTCTCAAAATAAATAAACTTAAAAAAAAAGTCTGTTTGCCATAATCTACACTAAGCCCTTTCAGCAGCTGTCTCACGTGCTCCTTACGACTTTCCCATACACCAGGGTCTACAATTTCCTCCATTCTACATATGAGGATTTACTATTTGCTGGCATTTAAAACTGAAGATTAAAATACGATCCAGACAGACATAATGACTATTCTAGAGTTTACATTCTCAGGGAGAGGAAAGGCATTTTTAACTCTAGTAACAAAATGATTTACTCACAATTGTGATACATACTTGAAGAAACAGTGTGAGGTGTTGTAAGTTCATATCTCAGGGGATCTGGTTCTAGGGAACCAGACAAGAACAAGTATAGGCACACACACAGGTGGTGGCCAGGGAAGGGGTGGGAAGCTCCAGGAAAAGAACTTGTGTTTGCAGTGAACTTGGGGTAAGAGGTAACATGGCCCATTCTAGGATATAAAAGAAGATCTGGTTGGCTGGAACTCATAGAGAGAGGAGAGGAGAGTGGCAGAGGTTAATGTGAGTGAGGCCAGTTGGGGATGTGTAATACAGGGCCTCATGACCATGTTAACTATTTGGGGCTTGATTCATAAAATCACGGAGAGTCACTGAAATTTTTTAATCTTGGGAATGACATGCCAATATTTATTTATACCCTGGCTACAGTATACAGATTGGATTGTGCCTCTTTCTCTCTTATATTGAACTCTCCAGCCTATCTTGTGTGATCGTTCATGTGAAACTCTAGGTAAAAGATTTTTTCAATATATGCTTTACTTTTAAAATAATGGAACAATATGCCTTTCAGCCACATTTCGTTTCTTAAAAGTATATTTACAATCCTCAAAATGACAATAAGGGCATTAGCTACAGAAATAGGGATTTGAGGAATAAGAAGATTATTTTTCCCTTTGGCCAACATTCTAGTATTTTGGGAATTTTGATAAGACAGCAAAAGGATAGCCTACCTTTAAAAGCAAACTTCTAATTTACATTCCAACTTAATTGGCCATGAGATCTTCAACTTCACTTTCTTCTAGCCCAAGTGTCAAAGTTTTTTTTTTTTCCCCTGCTGTAGAAATCCTCAAAGAGTAAAAGATTTATATAACACAAAGAAGTTCTTAAAACTTTATCCTAGTCATAATTCAGTGTTAACTCATTTATAAATAAGTCCTAGGCAACACACGGCAGTGTGAAATAGGAAAGTGAAAAGACACATTTTCTGTCTTTTAGAGTTTGGAGGGCAAGAAAATTATAAACTAAAAAAAAAAAAGCACAAGAGAGAAACTGTTGAAAACTTCTTAGAATGTAGACTTTCAGTAATCTGGCTAAAACACTTAGAATTCTTTTGAGGCCAGGAACATATATTTCATCATTATTTTGCCCCATAAACCACAACACAGGTATTAAATCAATATTTAATCATGAATTCTTCAGTTGTTTTTCTAATAGCAACAGCTTTTTTAATTAATTTTTTAAAATGTTTGTTTACTTTTGAGAAACAAAGTACAATGGGGAGGGGCAGAGAGAGAGGCAGACAGAATCCAAAGCAGGCTCCAGGGTCCAAGCTGTCAGCACAGAACCTGACACTAGGCTCAAACTCATGAACCGTGAGATCATGACCTGAGCAGAAGTCGGATGCTGAACTGACTGAGTCACCCAGGCACCCCTAATAGCAACAACTTTGTTAAGTGATGGGGGGAAAAATGAAGCCGATATTTCAAATTCTTATCATTTCTGAAACTCTGGATTCAAAAAATTCACACTAAGGAAATTTGCTGATGGGTCATGGAAATACATCGGAATGAAAAATAATTGGAAAAAGTTGAGGCATCTCAAAAGAAAAAAAAGAAAAGCACTAGTGTGAACAGGTAACCACAGTGTCCTAATAAGGCTGATGTAAACCTCCTACAAGTGGTTGAGCTGCTTGGTTGCCTGATTCATTTCCTGAATGAGTAACCATCACCTTCGCCTTCACATCAGCCGAGGTCGAGGTGTTCATGCCTGGTAAGGGAGAAAGCGGTACCGATCCGCAAAGTTAGAGCAGATTTGATGCCTCGCACTGAAACTGCCAGTTTTTTTGAGCAGGATCACGACCGCCATCAAGAGACTGAGAATGGGAATTTTGCACATTTCACTCATTAACTGCATTATTTAAGTCATTGTTAAAACTTCTCCATACCTATACTTTCTATGTACTATCCTTGTAATCATCGCATGTTTTTATTTCTGATGCTGTGTTTAGTTCCTAGAAATGCTGAAAAAGCTGATACGCTAGCAAAAATCTGCACCTTTCTAGTATTCCACTATTACTCTTCTCAGTGAAAATATACATTTTTTTCTGCCAAGTTTCTGTTTTAGGGTGTTCCCCACTGCACATACTTCTGATCAGTTAGTAGATGCTTCATGCTTAGATCCACTTCAAAAAAAAAAATACTGAGTTTTCCATACATCACTTTAAAAGGCTGCATAAATGTCATTTTAATGTCTGCATAAGAGTCTACCTTATGAGGATGACTAAGTCCACACCACCACCATGATTAAGTAGCTTATTTCTCCAGTGTTCAACATTTAAGTTATGTCTACACTTTTGCTGTAAATAATGCTGGAATGAACATCATTTCCCATAAATTTTCATCTGCATTTCATGCTACCTTTCAGGTAGAATCCCAGAAGAGAGATTGAAAGATCAGGAATACTTTCAAGGTTATTGAAATACATTGCCAAATGCTTTCACCAAAAGATGTAAAAGTATTTAGCAGAAAACTGCTTTTGACAAAGTATTACTTAAAATCCTTGGGACCATGGGACACCTGGGTGGCTCAGGTGGTTGAGGATCTGACTCTTGATTTTGGTGCAGGTCATGATCCCAGGGTTGTGGGATCAAGCCCCATATCAGACTCCCCACTGAGCATAGAGCCTGCTTAAGATTCTCTCTCTCTCCCTCTGCCCCTCTCCCCTGCTCACACGCGCTCTCTCTCTCTCTCTCTCTAATAAAAAGAAAGAAAGAAAAGAAAAAGAAAAAGAAAAAGAAAAAAAAGAAAAAGAAAGAAAAAGAAGAAAAGAAGAAAAACGCTTGAGATGAAGTTTAACATACCATGTGCTCTTTCCCTTTAGGGTATCAGGTGAGGATGTGGAAGTGAGTCTGGCTACGAGGGGACTATTTTATCACTGCCACTGTTTAGAATTGCCCAAGCATAGTGATAACAAAATGCAGACCCATTTTTCTTGGTATGATTATTATCACTGAACTCTCTACAGACAATGCACCACCTCCTGCTGCCTACACCTTAGGCAGTCCACCGGTCTTAATTATCTACATTCACATACATAAAGAAGTATATATCAAATGGTTGACATGGGCAATGTACAAGTTCTTTATTCAACATTTATTGTGTACTTGTCACGTGCCCACATCACACTAAGTGCCAGAGAGAGAATGCTGAGTAAGATAAAGTTCATGCTCTCAGAGGTAATATGGGGGCTGATGTGATGGGTGATTTTTCATTCTCTTCTACATACTTAACAGTGCTCAAATTTGGAAAATGAAACAAATTGCCTTTATTATCAAAATGATGATAAATGTGTTTATTACTAGAAGTTGCAATTGGTAAAATGAAATCTAGTGATACTCATGCTTTAATCTTGCAAACTTGATCCAATATTCCCTCAACAAAATTGTTTTCCTAAAGGGAGCCATTTGAAGGCTCAAAGAGAGAACACATGAAAAACACAAATTAAAGAATATGGGTTGACAAATCCTGGAAGTTTCTATGTCCAAAACAAGCCCTCTTCCCATTCCCTTCCTAGAGCCCAGTGATCTACCCAAGGACACACATCAAAAAAGTCTCATGGAATGCCTTAGATACAACTAACCATAGCTAATTTACAAATTCGATAGAACCACAATTATAACAGGATTCTGGGTGACATTCCAATTTGTATTGGGTCATCGATAAGTCAGCAGATATACTACTTTAAGCTCTTGAAATGCTTGAAAAGTATGTGCTTTCACCAGAGCCTACATGAAGGAGTGGGATGAGGGGGCACCTGGGTGGCTCAGTCGGTCAAGTGTCTTACTCTTGATTTCAGCTCCGGTCATGATCTCAAGGATTTGTGAGATCGAGTCCCATGTTGGGCTCTGCACTGACAGTGCAGGGTCTGCTAGGGATTATTTCTCTCCCTCTCCTTCTCCCTCCCTCTCTCTGTCTCTCCTGTGCACATGTGCACACACGCTCTCTCTCAAAATAAACAAACATTTTTAAAAAAAAAAGAGTGGGATGAGGACTCTCTGAAAATTTTAAGCAAAGAAGGAAGGAACTAGAAGAAATTATAGCAGCTCGGGTGGTATCATTTAAGATCTGGGGCTGGGCCTTCAGGAATACAGGGAATTTCCTCCCATCATACAGAGGACACCATCCATCAGCCATTTACTTATTTTACAAATGCTTTTCAGTGTACTTAGTTATGAACACAGAATAATTTTGGCTATATAGAAGTGAGTTAAGTAGACAAAGTTTTCCCCTCATGGCCCTTATAGCTTAATAAAGTCCAATAAAACAAGGAAACAAAGTAAAAATGACATATTTTCAAATATGTTGTAATATAAAAGAGCAGGGTGGTCTGAGAGAAGGATAAGGTACCCCTGTGTATACACAGAAAGCCTCTCTAGAAAGGTGGCATTCAAACTGAATCCCAGAAGATACAGAGCCAGAGACAGAGTGAAAGGAAGAGATTTCAGACTAAGGAAATGGCAAGTAAGAGGCCAATAAGAAAGACCGGTAGCAAGTGAAGCCCTGTGAGACCAGTTGGCTGTAATGAAGTGGACAAATAGGAGAACAGTGTAAGATGAAGTTGGAAAGGTGGGCAGGAAAAAAGTTATCAAATGGAGAGCTATCTGGAAACCAGGACACAGAATAACATAGTTGAAGCTTAGAAGGATTTGAGGAAGGTTAGATTGGAAGAGACTTAATAGAAGTAAGATAACTGTGAATTCAGACACATATGGGAAGCCACTAGATGTTCTCTTGCATGGGAAGGATAAAAAGAGGTTATTTCACATGGAAACCATAACATCACTGCTGCAGTGCATCCTTAGTATGTCCCAAGTACCAGGAATCGGGGGAAGAAGTACCAACTGGACTCCTACTCATCATGTCTAATGGCTAAGCAAAATGGCGGCACATGGTTACCATGTAAACCAGAATGACAATTTTTCCTTTCAGGGTCTACTTTATCACATAGCTACTGGTGCTAACAATTGGTACTAACACCCTTCAGGGCGGAAAGAAGTAAATTAAACATACCATCTCAATCTGTGATTATGTCTGTAACACGCACAGTATGTTTAAACCTGATAGAACTGTGGACAGAAAGACTGTCATTTCTTTACTCCTTCCAAAGTCATCTACTTCTCAAAAGAGGATTGTTTTGATATAGGGAATGCAGGTCATAGAAGGAACACACCCAGATATACTGGGTCTGGAAGTAAAATAATAAACAAGTAAAATAATAAACAACTGAGATTCAAGATCATCTCAAGCAAAAAGTAATATAATATTACTAATCACATGCAAAAAAAATGCTTTCATTGCTACATGAATTGTATTACCAATAAGATTAGTACAGAAAGGACTAAATGTTGCCACTTCAATATTAATTGGTCTTTCAAAGCTCAAACAGAAATGGGTATTTAGAATAAGTTTAGGAAGAATGCAGATACTTTTTAAAAATAGTGCCATGAGAAGGGAAAAAAATAAGTGCTAAGAGGCTTGAGGACATTATTAAACTCGTTTATTATTCTTTTTTTTTAATATAGAGTAAATTACAGAAATCTTACCAAATCAACAGAGAGAAAGATAATAGGCCATAATGAAATATGCAATTTATTTTTTAAATGGGAGAAGAACTATTGAATCATAAATGGCAGACCCATTAGGAAGTTATGTAAACGTTTCCCTTTCAAGTAATATGAATTCCATATCACCCTAATGCCTATGCCCCAACAGTTTTACTCATTATCATAAATTTCAGAAGTCTCATTCTTTCACAATATATTTCAAACAAAGACATTTTATTTTCATTTTAACAATTAAACAATTTTATTGTCTTCTATCTTCAAAATACATTCTGCAGTTTGTTCAAATAAATGTGACTTGCTTAAAGTCACTCGCTTAAAACAGAGAATGAGTTTTCTCCAAACCTTGCTTTGCTGTCATTGCTATCTTGTACCTTAAGGAATTACAACGTGTGGGGCTGGAAACAGAGAAGTCCAAGAATGGTCCACAATTTCAGACATCTTGTATACTGCTTAAAACAATCCTGTCATAAGGACTCCGCACTAAGAATGAAGAGGAATAAAACATTACTCAATTCCCTCTCTAGCCTCAGCTCTCAATAAGAGAACAGATTTGTGCCAAACAAGCAACTAGGTTCTAAAATCAGACATATCTAGATTCAAATTCTTGCTCCACTTACAACAATGCACTTGAATAAGTAAACCGTCTCTGGACCTCGGCTTTCTATTCTGGAAAATGGACACGGTGATACTGCAAAGGAACCACTCACGATGTATATAGCAGGATCCAGTATCATGCTTAACATAAATTAGATGCTCCATTAACATTTATTTTGCTTTCCTTAGAAGTCAGTTGGCATACATTTTCAAAAACTGGCTCACGGAACCTATGTCTCAGCAAATATCTTTTAGGTTGAGCAATGTCTTGGTCTGTTCAGGAGGCTATAATAAAATACCACTCGGGGCACCTGGGTGGCACAGTCGGTTAAGCATCCGACTTCAGCCAGGTCACGATCTCGTGGTCCGGGAGTTCGAGCCCCGCGTCAGGCTCTGGGCTGATGGCTCAGAGCCTGGAGCCTGCTTCCGATTCTGTGTCTCCCTCTCTCTCTGCCCCTCCCCCGTTCATGCTCTGTCTCTCTCTGTCTCAAAAATAAATAAATGTTAAAAAAAAAATTAAAAAAAAAATACCACAGACAGGGTGGCTTATAAACAGAAATTCACACTTCTGAAGGCTGAAAGTCCAAGATCAGGGCGTCAGTATGATCAGGTGATGGCCCTCTTCCTGGTTCCTAGAAAGAGCCTTCTCACTGTGTCCTCTTGTGGTGGGAGGGAGCACTCATCCCGTTCATGAGGCTCCCTTCTCATGAGCTGATCACTTCCCAAAGGCCCTTCCTTCTAGCACCATCACGTTGGGGATTAGGATTTCAACATGTGAATTTTGCGGGGGACACAAATATCCAGACCGAGACAAGCAATGCACTATAAAAACTAAGAGTCAAAATAGTAATCAGACTGAATTTTCTTGAACATAAACTTTTTAAGCCTGTGTCCTCATCTATTATACAGGGACACAGTGTGTTTCACTGGGTGACAGTAAAGATGCTCAGTCTTAGCACGATACACATTTGGTTCAGGTCAGTGTTTGTTGTAGGGGGCTGTCCTGTGTGTTCTAGGTGTTTTAGCACCATGATTGTCCTCTACCCAGCAGATGCCATGAGTAGCCCCGCAGCCCCCAACCCCCAAACTAGAGCAACCACAAAATGTCTCCAGGTATTGCCAAATGTCCTTTGGGGGATAAATATGCACCGTCCCTCCCACTGAAAACCACTAAAGTATGCACAAGTAAGTAACTTGCAAGTTATTTAACACGGTATATGGGGCACAGTTATGCTCAGTAAATGTTAGCTAATTTTTACCTAGAAATGCTATTTAGGACTGCATTTCTGATCACTATTTTGCGTCTCCAATATTATGCATAAGCATTGGTCACAATGAAGAAACCGAAGCTACATATTTCCACAGTGGCCCCAAAGCTGCCAGGAATGAAAGGATTCGACAGGATTCCTTTCATGCCAATATTCACTGGGACCTTGCATTTAGAACAATGCTGGCATCCCACTTTGCCTGAACTCTCTCTAGGGGGTCATCCTGTCTCCCCCGGTTGGTGCCCTGACATGCTACCCAGGGAGCAGGAGCCCAGAAACAGGGATGACTCTCAACTGTGCGTTGAGATGACATCAGTCTCTGGCTCCACGTGTGTCAGATGAAGGCTTATACCTGACTGCAGTTTCCTTTAGGCTCTTTCAAAAAGTCTTCTGCCAAACTTATTGTATCACCACAATCTTGCACGTCTTCCATATGTGCTTCAAAGGTGCAACCGTCACAGAGTAATGATTTCAACATTTGGGATGGTGTTGGTAGATTCTTGAAAGACCTTCCCAGAAAACTTGAAATGTATTATGACAGACATATTTATGTGTGTATGTGGTTTCATCAGTCCCCTCCCATTGGCGTTAGAGAATAGGTTTGATAATGAACCATCAATCCTATCCCAGTAGGTGCCACACACCCACCATATAGGGTACTCATTTGCACAGATCACCAGGCTTACAAACTTCAGTACCACACACAGTCAAATGCAATCCCTCACCTCTTTTGTAAATAAAGTTTTATTGCAACATAGCCAGCTCATTCGTTTTTTTTAAAAAATCACTTACAGCTTTCAGGCTACAACAGCAGCGTTGAGTAGTTGTGACAGATGCCATCTAGGCCACAAATCCTAAAATATCTGCTCTCGGACTGTAGCAGTCTGCTAATGACTCCCAGAGACAGAGCCATGTCCTGACCTGTGAATATGACCTTATTGGGAAAAAAAAGTCTTTGCATATGTCATTAAGAATCTTAAAATGAGGACATTGTCCTGGCTTTTCTGAGTGGGGCATAGAGGATATCCTGAGTGTCCTCATGTGAGGGAGGCAGAGGGCGGTTACACACCTACAGAGGAGGAGAAGGTGGTATGGAGACAGAGGCAGAGACTGGAATCATGCAACCACAAACCAAGGGATGCCAAAGAATGATGGCAGGCATCAGGAGCTGGAAGAGGCAATGAAACATCCTCCCCCAGAACCTCTGGAGGGAGCATTACCCCGTCGATACCTTGATTTTGGACTTCTGGCCCCAAGACCTATGAGAGAATATGGTTTTGTTTTTTTTTTAAAGCCACCAGCTTTGTGATCATTTATTACAGTGATTCCAGAAAACTAATCCACTTGGCCTTATACAGAAAAAATCCTTTGACTCCTGGCAACCTTGATGTACTAGCGCCCCCTAGAACTGTGCAGCACAGCGGAGCTACAGCTCTAAGCTAAAGGCGTAAAGGTCAGGGTGGATGCCTCCCAGCTGAAACCTGCATCAATGTTCCCAGATATTTGTGTGTCCCCAAAATGTGTATGTTGAAATCCGAACTCCTAATTGTGACAATATTGAGATGGGGCCTTTAGGTGGTGATCAGGTCAGGAGGGTAAGAGGACTACTGTCTATGAATCTGTACGTGGGCTCTCACCAGACCCCAAGTCCACCAACCACTTGATCTAAGACTTACAGCCTCCAGAACTGTGAGGAGTAAGTGTCTGTTGTGTAAATCACCTGGTCTATGGTATTTTTGTTATAGCAGCCTGAGCGGCCTAGGCAGGATTGTTCTATTACTTTTGAAAAGTTTACAAAAATACTGTATATAGATTGTGACAATGATTTTATCTATTTTTTATTTTATGTATGTAAAACTGCATACATGTGTACACACACATGCACACCCAAATAAGAATATATTTGTATCTACCTCCCAACTTAAGAAAAATAAAAAAATATTATACATATTATAAAAGCCATACCCATACTTTTCCCTGAGAGTGACTAAATGTGACATATACCAAACCCATGCACCTCTTTTCACATTTATCAGTAATGCAATTATCCCAAAACAATAACATGGTCTTATTTACAAAACAATTTTACATGCTACGTAAAAGGTATGCTTTTCCATGCCCTGAAACTTGCTTTTTGTAGCTCAATCAACATAGTATTTTTAAGGTTTACCCACTTTGCCACAGGAAGCTCTAGTTCCTTCCGGTGTTTTCACGTACCACTGCGCCTGCATCCACTCCCCTGATGGTCGGACGCAGAAGCCGTTTGTCAGTTTCCATCATGACAAACAGCACCGCCACGAGTGGTTTAAACACGTCTCTTGCACACAATCGCAAGAGCGGCTCCAGGGTTGTTACTCAAGAATGGACCTTCTTGGACTCAGAGCCCGGGAGTCTTCAGCTGCATCCTCTGGAGTCAAATCGCTTTCGAAAGGGATATAATAGCTTACGCTGCAAACGGTAGTGTGTAAGTGTTCCTATTTCGCCAATCCTCACCAAAACCTGACAGAAACAGGCTTTTAATAGTTGCTGATTTCATGCGGATGAAGTGAACATTTTCTCTTTACTGTAAAAGCCCTCCTCAGGCAAGAGCAGTATTTTTCCATGTAACTCCCCAACCTCAGACTCAAAATAGAAGTAACGGAGGGAGTCTGCCATGACAGAAACAATGAAACGGAAAATGATGAAAAAGAAAAGAAACTTTCTAAAATATAAACGCGTTTTAAATTGTCTCCAGTGTATGTTTGGAGAACTGGGAAAACACTGGGTTAACTGAGTGTGACGTTAGGTATCATTTCAACTCTAGTGAAAAAGTTTTCTTGCCCATTAAACAGGCAGCTAAATTACACTCTCTGTGGCTCTTCCTTGCTCCAAAAGTCTCTCCTCATATTAAGAAACAAAAAGAAACCCAGGCAAGGTTGACAATTCTATTATTTTAATGCCTCTTTTCTTCAGAACATGTGAAAGCCTGCACAAAACAGTCATGTGTCCCTGGGGTGACTTTCTACTGCATCAGTCTATAGCAGCTCTATAAAACTGGCTCTAGTCCAGCCTTCCCACCTTCCCTCCAAGTCCCAGCTGCCCTATTTCAGTCCCTCTTGACACAGGGCTCCCCACATACTGATCCCCATGCCTGGAACACTCTTCCTTCCTGTCTGGGCCTAGCTAATGCTGACCCTCCCTTCCGGTCTCAGTTCAGGTGTCACCTCATTTAAGGAGTTGTGCCCTGAGCTCCCCAACAAGATCATGGCTTCCTGGTCAACATGTCTATCCTTTCAGTGGTCAAGTCTCCATCATTATGTAATAAATGAGGTTCAACACTCAATCCTATAAAATGTGGGGTCATGTTCATATGAAGTCGGTCAAAAAAAATAATCCTTTTCAGTTTCTGTCTGCAGTCACAGAATGGAAAAACTAAACAGTGAAAGGTGCACAGTATCCAATGGACTGAACTGAGGGTCCCCAACAGTCATAAGGTGGTCGCATCCTAATGAGGTTCCCTCTAAGAAAGGAACACGGAAGCTGAGCAAAGACGTGTAGTCAGCTGTGCTACACCAGAGTCTGAGGAGCTGTCATATTTGTTTACTGTGAGATGGGTTTTCTTGGGTTTTAGTCCGGATACACTTGAATTTATGTGCTATTAGACTGCTGTCCATCTCCCACCTGGAGGGTAAACCGCATGAGGGAAGAATTCTATGTAATACAGGGTAAATGCTCAGTAGTTGTTTGTTGAAAGGAAATGAAAAAAAGTACCACTAAAGTGCTTTATGAGAGACTATAGACATGGTTTCTCACTAAATTTAGAATAAGCTCCAAAGTCCTTGCTAAGCCTTCTAAGGCACTGATGATACTCAACCCTCTTGAACCTTGCATTACCCCACCCCTCACTCGCCTTCCTCCAGATAAATTTCTCTGAGTTCCTAAGCCACACCAAACTTCTCCTTTCACCTATAATTTTCTTCCCCAGGTCTTTACTTGAATGGCTCCCTCCCATCTTTCTGGCCTTGGATGCACATCATGTCCTGAGAGAAATTCCACCCGAAAACCCATTAGAAGTCAATCCCATCTCCCTCCAATCCAGCTACTTTCTGTCCAGTCCCCATCCCAGGCTGAAAATGTGTGGTTTATTAATTTACTTTGTATTTACTCTTGTCCTGACCTTTTTCTCTGTAATAGCTGCATGCAGGGTTAACCTATTTGTATCCCCAACCCCTGTGACCATGTCTGGCCCAGAGCACATACTCATTTGGGAAATAAGGAAATGAAGATTACTCTGAAGGCATAGGGCTGGGGGCAAGTGGAAGGCACAAAGCCTAGAGGAGAACTCAGAGGAAGCACAATGATCCCCTCTAGTACAGCACTCAATGACCCACCCTCCCCAGGAGGAGGAGACAAAGGTGAGATAAGGGTCCTATCTTCCCTTCTGACCCTCAGAGCAGACAGTTCTGGTCCTCCACATCTATCCAGATACACTGCCTGTAGGTCTAAATGACATCAGCTTATTATCAAACTAAAACTCAAAAAATAACTTTTAAAGAAAAAAAAAACACACACACAAGCAACATCCATGAGAGTGTTTTTATTTCAAGCGGCTTCAATGATTTCTCGTGAAAATCTGGATCTCTTTAAGATAATCCAAAAATAAAGCCCAGGAAGACTAGATGCTTCTACAAATCAAGTCTCCTGGTTTCATCATAGAATTAAATGTGTCTTATTTAGGAGCAGTTTGTGAAGCCCCAGAGATTCCCCAAAATTCATTCTGAAATTACAGATTTTATTTCCAAAAACAACCATGATTAAGCATGACATTTACAGATGCCTGCTCTTCAGTAAAGCTGCAATTTGGGAAAAATCAAAGCCATAAGGAACTAAATTACATAAGGGAGGCTTTTCATTACTCTCAATCTAGCTCACTCTGGGTTAAAAGCAAATGGAACTTGATTATTCGGCCAGTTACTTTACAGCTCCTGTGTTTAATTTGCTTTTCCTCGGATTAAGAAAGTCATATGAACTATTATTACATGTAGGTTTGAACTTTTTCTAAAGCTCATTTCGTGATTAGTGTCTTTGACGAGCAAAAGCCCTTCATTTGCTATGATTTACCCTAGCTCAACCAATAAAATGCCTTAATTTAAACCTAGCTGAAATCGGCTATCCATTTTATTAAAAAGCAATTCAAAATAAAAATGAAAAGAAACCTTATTATGTATTGACAATTTAAAGTTTTCTTAGTGCATTCAATGAGCTGACAGTCTGAACAAAGAACTGATATATTTTTTAAGTCAATTTTGGGAACTTCATATTGAAAAGGCTTCTTTTAAAAAGTATCTCAAAATACAGTCTCTGCTAAGATGTTGTTGCCTTTTAAATTAAGATTTAAAATAAGGCAGGCTTATAAAAAGACAGCC
This sequence comes from Lynx rufus, assembly GCF_022079265.1. Lineage (NCBI taxonomy): Eukaryota > Metazoa > Chordata > Mammalia > Carnivora > Felidae > Lynx > Lynx rufus. The sequence continues at coordinate 14,288,670 of NW_025814845.1, forward strand.
AACCCCTAACATCTTCTGCAAATGCTCATGCACTTGTCAATTAGACGAGATGCTAGTTTTCTGTACATAGGGTGGCATCTATTTATACAATCTGCAAAAAGTTTCAGTGGCTTAAAGGAGAACCAGAAAGGTGGTTATTATATTCTCTCACTTTAACTGACCAGTACCTTCCAACATTTCTACACATGCAATGAAACCACCTGGCCTCTCATATGTGCATCTTGAGAAACTTAACAGAAGACCATGGGTGAATGGAAGGCAGGTGGGGGGACAATAGTTACAAACAGAGAGGGAGGGAGGCAAACTATAAGAGACTCTTAAACACAGAGAACAAACAGGGTTGATGGGGGGCGGGGGGAATGGGTGATGGGCATTGAGGAGGGCACTTGTTGGGATGAGCACTGGGTGTTGTGCGTAAGTATCCCAAAACCAAGAGCACACTTTACACACCGTATGTTAGCCAATTTGACAATAAATCATTTTAAAAAATAAAATAAATAAAATAAAATAACAAAACAAAATAATAAAGTGAGTAGTATAATCTAAAATAATAATAATAAAAAAAAAAGCACCTGAGCCTTAATGTAAAAAGAGAATGGATATTTTTTATACCTTCAGTCCTGAGATGCACCTAGTTGACTTTTTGTGATGGACTTTCTAAAAGTCTTCCTAAGTTCTGAAAGCCGCTAGAAGTGTGTCTGCAAACACACATACATACCCAGACACACATCTTGAGTCTGGGATTTGTAGCACATCTCTACCTTCCAGAACCCTCATACCATAAGCAACACTGGGGTCCCTTAGAACGAGGTGCCGGGTTCCATCTTTTAATTCAACTGTTATTAGCATTTTCATGGTTCCCAATTCAGTCACAGCCTGCCAGTCTCCTTCAGAACAGACTGGGACTTTTCACTGTCATCGTTCATTTGATGCAAATGCCCTCTTTTTAATTCTTGCTCTTCTACAGAAAGACACTCTTTCCATCTGCAGGTGCATGCTTTCCTCTCAAAACTCCACATCCTCTGCAAAGCACCAATTCACCCACAAAGATCTCCTTACTGTATAAAAACAGCGTGGTGACATTTCTTTATCACTTCTCCATCTAGCCACCAATCTGTGCTGTTAAGTACAATTGCAGTCTTTTCTTATTGCTCATCACACACATGGCTGGTTTTTCAACATGGTCATGTTTTTATGATCATACTGAATAATTATCAAGTCCCTACTACGTGCTAAATATTGTTATGGGCACAGGGGACAAGAAATGACTATGTTATTGTCCCTACAGTCCTCATGTTTACTATGTCATTGGGGTAATGGAGAATCCCATTGTTGTTTACAGTAGTGTGTGAGCAATTCCATTCATTCATTCATTCAACAAACATTTGAGCACTTCCTCTGCATCAGTCACTGTGCCAAGTATTGGCTATGCAATAGTGAAGAAATCAGTTCTGGTTTTTGTCCACATGCTCCTGGAGTTTATAATCTGGTAGTAGGAAACAGACAATAAGCATGCAAGTAAACACAGTTTTTAAAGTCAAACAGGAGAGCTGTGAATGAAATAAAGAAAATGAAGGACTAGAATGTACTGGGAGGAGCAGGGCTCCACAGAAAGGGGGATCTAAGAAAGTGGCATTAAAGTGGACATTGGAGCACAGAAGGAGTCGGCCCTGGCAAGACCAGCGATGCACAGGCCAAAGGAGCTACGTGTGCAAAGATCCTGAGGCCGAAAGGAGCCAGGCACAGCCAAGTCACACGGGCTGTGTGACTAGAGCTTAGCAGAGAAAGCAGAGAATGGAAGGCGATGAAGTGGAGACGTATTCAGACAGACCATCACAAAGATGATTTTAGAAAAAAATGTGTACATGATATCATGTTGTATGTATTGTATATTATTACATTATGACATAACATATATATCCTCTATTCCCATAAGACACACTGACTTCTTTCAGGCTGTGGACGATCTCACATATCTTCTATGTATATTTTTAATTCTCCTCTGAATATCACATAGGAAGTAGACTGGAGAAGACAGAGTGGGGGGTATGCAGTAGTCCAGGAAGATGATGGTGGCTTAGACTATTCACTCATTTAGCAAAAAAAAATACGGAGGTATATATTCCACAAAGTACTGTGCCAGAGATGCAGCAGTAAAGGAAGCAAAGGCCTTGCTATCAGAGAGTCCTCATTCTAGGAAGAGAAATGAAAGATAACAAAAGTTATCAGAGAAACACAATAGGTCATGTGGCCATAAGGGCTACAAAGAAAATCAAGGCAGGTGAGGGATCAGAATGGTCAGCAATGTGGATGGGAGGCTTCTCAGAAGAGAAAACACTTGAGCGAAAACTGAAATGTGAGTAGGAATTGGACAAATAATATTAAGAGGGGGAGAAAGATGGGTGGGGGGATGGAGGAAAGCAGATGGAGGGAAAGGTTGATGGAACTAGAACCTGAGAGCTTCAGAGAAGGAAGACAAGACCAGAGACGGCAGAGGTCAGAGCGTGAAGCAAAGGCCTGTGCAAAGCTAACCATCTGGGACGAATCCAAAAGTCATGGGAAGGGTTTTAAGCGGGAGAATGAATTACAACTATCACGCACTCGGCACTGCAGAGGATGGTTGGGAGAGAGGCCAGCCAGTGAGACGGTGATGGCTGTGAAGATGGTTGGTAAAAAAGCGTGGACCTGGCAGGTATCAGGGACATAGAATGGACAGAACTTGATCACTGCCTAGATGTGTGCACAGGGATGGGGGGGAGAACAGTTCAGTAGGCTCCATCATGATATGCAAAATTCTTTGAAACACGCCCCTTTTATACCCTCTGACCTCAACTTTATGAGCACCCACATACTGTGGCTATGCTGGCTTTCTTTAAGCCTTTGAACATGCCAAGCTCCTTCTCAGGGCCAGGTCTCTGCCCCCCACAGCTCCCGGTGCCAGGAATGCTCCCTTGCTCTTAGCTGGGCTGTCCCTTCGTTTATTCATTCAGTCTGTTCACAGGTCATCGAAGGAGGGCTCCCCTGACCTTCCCCCAGCCCATCTTGATTGCATGTATTCATCACACCCTTGTCTTTAAAACCACATACTTTTCAATATTCATGTGTTAATTTTCTCAGAGGTTGTTTATCCACACTTCTGTTGACGTGTTATTTATATATATGGGCAGGGTCCCTGCTGAACTCCAGGACAGCAGTGGCTTTACTTTCTTTCTTCAGCAATTTGTCCCCAGCCCTTTGAGAACACTCAATACCTATTCTCTAGGAAAGAAGGACTGGAGGGATGAAAGGAGGGAGGAAAGGAGGGAGGGAGGAGGGAAGGAAGGAGGAAGCAATAACAAACTGTACAGAGCTCAAAGCTGTACAGAGTAAAGTTGCCAAAAATAAAAGGTTCTTTCTTTGGGAGACAAAATACACGTTTAAAAACAATACACAGAAGAAAAGGAAGAAAATAAGCCCAGTTTAATCTTGATACCTATTAAAACGTTGGCTTTAAACTAGGGATCAGCACAATTTTCCTGTTAAGGACCAGAGAGTAAATATTTTAGGTTTGGCAGGTTGTAAGGACACTGTTACAACTGCTCACCTCTGTCCTTGTCATGTAAAAACGGTATTTCCATAGGCAATACATAAACACACACTTATGTATTATGTAAATACATAACATAAAATTTTATCTAGAAAACCAGGCCGAAATTGGCCAGAGAGGTTGCTGACTACTACTTTAGACTAATTCAGTAAAGGTAATGACGGGACACACAACTGAAACATATAAGGAAGGGGAACTAACTTTTACTGAAAATCAGACTTTGCACAAGATACTTTGCATACATATTTCATCCAATCTTTTTAACAATTCTGGTAGGTACACATTACTACACCTATTTGGCAATGCTTATGAATTCAAAGAGGAGATATTACCTGCTCAGATCATACAGTTAAGGAGCCGGAATTTAAATCCAGGAAGTCCTTCTGACTCTCAGCCTTCTTGTTGATCATTTACCCTTTTCATTGACTTTCCTCCTATAGCCACAAACCACCTTCCTACTCCAGTTTCGGAAAGAGGTACAAACATTTATGCACATAACATAAATACACTGATTTCAATTCCACACACATTTATCGAGTACATACTTTGTGCCAGGCATTGTGAAAGGGGCTGACGACTTAAAATTTACAGACCATCTTTCTCTACAATTTGTCTAAATTGCAGCTTGTTAATATCGGATACTGAATTTCAAAGGCTACCATTTGGCACTCCTGCATTAAGTCCTTTATTTTCCTAAACTTGCTAATGGTGCTTTCCACCATATTAGTGATGTTTTTCCATGGTCCTGCCTGCCCTCTGTAAATAACCACAGGTGTGGATTTTGTTGTGCTGGTGTGCAAGGCCTGGTGCTGTCCCCTTGCAGAGAAGATTCCCCATCAGACTATGCCCCACAGCCCCAGCTGCTCTATACAGCCAATTCCCAGCTACACAGCTCCCCATTGCCAGTTGATTCAGTGTGATTCACTGTGTCTCTGCAACACTGATTCCATATGCTTGGGTAAAATACCCTTCCACCCTCATAGGGTCAACCTAATAACAAGGGTGCTATTTCTGTGTTTTTGGATGGATTTAAGAGTAAAAAGGTGAATATCCATATACCACTACTGTCTAATTCTGAAAATATCTGCTTCCCCCAGCACTGTCCTGTGGGGCTTCCAGGTGAACCAATAAAAATCTCCTGTATCCCTTATCTAGTGATGAAAATTATATCTTAGAAAAAAATGTTACCGCCTAGTTTTTGTTTTTCCAATTACCTTCTATGTAATAGCATCAATATTGGAGAAAAATGTTTGAAGAAAAGGAAAAAAATCCCACTGTTTTAAGCAATCTCGGGCTGCATTTCCCTTGAACCATTGGCTTTATTTACTTGGAAGACTGTACTTATTCAATTTAGGGTGCAGGTTCATTCAGCAGAGATTCTCGATGAGCACGTTTCCCTAAGCCATTACAGTTGTTGGGGTTTTTTTTAACAGAAACAATCAATATTTTACATCATCTGTGTACTTGCCATCAACACTCTATTCTACCTGTAAAAGGAAAAATTCATTTATGAAATATTTAGTCTGTTATTTTCAAAGAACTACCACCTTTACTGGTAGTTAGCATTGATCACAGTGTTAGAAATCAAAGGAAATGCTATGCCAGGGAAAAGCTGGGCTTTGAGACTCCACAAATAACAACCCAAATGACCTACTTGTTACCCAGCTTGTCTTGGCCAGAATTCTGTCTTGAGCAGAATTGGGACCAATCAGGAATCAGGATTTTCTTTCTTGTTGTCAATATCAAAGCTTTTTCCTCCGTTTCATCTTCTGAGTCAAAACAGTCAACTGAATACTGTAGATTCTCTTCTCTGCAACCTAAATTGTTCTTATGCCATCTCCTCTCCTTTCTGCTCTCGACCAGGTCTTTGATATTTCTCAACTACGTGGAAGCAAGAGACACTTCATATGGCTTCTTTCCTTCAGGCTTGCTCCCCTTAGGCCCCTCGCCTACATGCATGCTAGAGGGGTCCAGCTATTCATAATAGTAACAACTATGATTTATTGGTACTTTATGCATATTACTTATTTAGGTAAAACAGGCACAGACACACACACACACAGGCCCCAAACCACTATCACTCCCATTTTCCACATGAGAAAATCAACCTTTAGTGAAGTTAAAAATTCAACCAACCCCATAGAGCTAGTAAGCTACAGAGCTAGGATTCAAATGTGCACTTTTTTAACACACAGATTTTGATGTGTCATTCTATTCCAAACTCCTTTTCTGTAGATGCAACATCTTTTGGAATAACTCAGGTCAGATGCCACCTTTTTCCAGGGAAGATGAAGTATCTCGAGGGATAGTTTTATGAACACTACATCCAGTAAGAGAGAGAGAGCGCGCGCCAAATAAAATGAGGCTGCAATTACAAGCAGAATGGAGAAACTGGCAAAAACAAGATAGCTTCTCTTTATGGTCAACTACAAAACTCACCCAGGAATGACCTCAAATTCTGTTATCAGACAGATATAGCACACACTATTCCTTGCAGGTAAAAATATCACTAACTTTTAAAGAATTTGGGTCTTAGAGGTACTAAAATGTGGATTAGCTGAATGAAGTTTGTTGGTTTAATAACAGGGGAGACCCAAGTGGTCCAGGCTCGGACATTCAACACCCTTATCAGATGGGGGCAGAATATTTGGCCGAACTCTCACCTAATTTACCTTTGCTTACAGATTAAGCCCACTGAGGTGGTAGTATTAGGAAAAATAAGTATGTTGGCTACATCTTTCCATCTTCGGAAATGTCCTACAGGAGAAATGAACCTACATCAGAGTAGAAAAACTAAAAATCAAGGAAATACACCTATGATAAAGGAAGCACTTTGGGTGCTGTGAGTCCCATAATTTGGAGTGTTGTTGGATGGGCAAAGTATACTTTTATACCTCATGCTAAACTGAGAGATTAAGGGAAACTGGCACTTAGCAGGAAGTAAGACTGATAAGATTTGGGAACCGCCCCTTTCTCATGCACTTCATGTGGATCTCCATCAGCAAAAACAGAAATAATAGTGGTACTAAGTTTCACTTTCTTGGGGCAGAAGCCATTAAACTAAGCAATAAGAACCTTTGACTTTAAGACTGTGTCCAAGCAAGATAACTGCCTGTGTAATCAGAGCATGAAATTTTCAGGAAACAAAATAGACTGGAGGCCTACTATCTAAGGGAAAAGTATTTCCAAGGAAACCTAAAATCTAGCCACCCATCTCTAAGCCAATCCTGTGGTCTTGCAACTTCACTACCTGGGACCTCTGCCATTACATCTATGCAGCCACATGAAGGGCATCCCTACCCATAATTTACTCAGTTGTTGACCCTGAAGAAATACAAATAACATCTTATAAAGCAGGATCAGCAGCTAAGGGAAATTTGGACATGAAAGATCCTCCCAGAGAGCAAATCACCAAGACTGTCCAATGGCTGGCTAAAGAACTTAGTCTACTGTTGCAGTAGAGAATTTTGTCTTAATAGTCCCATTCTTGTCCAGCAAGGTGTGCATTCTGTAGACTGTAGACTACTATGTTCTTCCCACTCTCTCCTTTTCCAAATGGGAGTCCGATAGCAGTTCACAACTGTATTCGGGATATTGGGGGCCTGTTAAAGTTTAACCAGCTTGCTCAATTATAAAAATCTACATTCAGATATGATTGAGGTGACTGACCATCAGTCACCCAGAGACCTTAGATTAACAGATGGATGAATAAACTCATGAAACTTGGGGTGGTAACTCCCAAGGAGAGGGTGAAAACATTCCACACAGGTCGAGCAATTTTAAAGATGCCTGGAAAGAACAGCCAAATGGGTGAATAATGGAAGTCCGTATTATAGACTACCCAACAGCCAATCCCCTTCCTTTTGGTGCTTGCTAACAGAAATATAATTATGTATTAAATGGCAATATTCCTAGAGCGCCTGGGTGGCTCAGTTGGTTCAACATCCAACTCTTGATTTTGGCTCAGGTCATGATCTCATGGTTTGTGAGACTGAGCACCACATCAGCCTCTGCGCTGACGGTGCAGAGCCTGCTTAGGATTCCCTCTCTCTCTCTCTCTCTCTCTCCCTTTCTCTCTGCCCCTTCTCTGCTCACACACACTTTCTCTCTAAACAAATAAATAAACATTTAAAAAATTAAAATGGCAATATTCCTGGTTCCTAGAATGAATCATGATTGGTTTATCTAGATAAATCAGGACATTCCTATCTATAGCCCTTGGGCAATCATCCCAATCATCCTTGCAATTTCAGTTAACCAAATTAGACCTAAGGAGTGAGTTCACTAACTATAAATGGGAATTTATACTTTGACAAAAGTAAATACTTTGTTTCTTTCTATTTGGAAAAACGTGGAAGTCATTTTGTAACCATGCACCAATGAATGCAAGGATAAATACTTGCATGCTGGGGATTGTAGAAGAGGATGGGAAAATCTGGGGCCATATTTCTTGTTATGAAAACAAATCAACTTCATAATTGATGCTATAGTGGAGATTTCTGTTACAGTTCAAAACATGTCAAATTCATAAACTGACCATACGCTGTGTGAAGAATGTGGAAGAGAGACCCTTGTGAGGAACAGAAGGAAGTGATGAAGATAAATTATCACTGAGTCATAACTTCTTTAAAGACTATCTATCCTTCTTGAAATGGTTACTTTGGTGAAGTATTTTTTTAATTGACTCTCAATTTGTGTGGTACGTAGAACTGTTAATGAACATACAAATGTCCAAAACCATACCAAAACAGACAAAACACAATAATGGTGCTAAATACAAATGAATATTTGCTGAACAATTATCAATGGATTGTAAATACACTGAGACACCAATAAAAATTACAGTTGAAAATCTACCAAGCAGTTTACTGTCCCTTTTCTCTCATTCACTTAAATGCACCTTCCTAGAGGTTAATTCTACCCCATGTTAATCTTTTCACTTCCCCCAGTTTTATAAACTTAGAGTTTATACCCTGATAAGTGTCGTCTTCAATCAGTGGACTTCCAATTTTAAGGCCGGTTTTAGAAGACATTTTAGTATTGCATGTTCAGCCTCTTTGATGTTACTTCCTTTATTCTTCTTAATACTATACTTACTTTTATTCAATCTTTGATTCAGCAGATTATTTGTTACTTCTCTAATTCAAATTGTCAGCAGCGCTGACCTGAACACTGCCTCCTTCTTGGCATCTGTGATGTCACACTCTACTTATTTGTATTCTCTCTGACCTACTACCTTTAATGTTTGCTGTGCCCTTCCTTGCCTTACCTCTCAATATTAAGGAGTACCAGGATATAGTCTTAAAATCCTATCCGTGATCTTGCCATGAATGATGTCATTCGATCCCAATTTTACATAAAATACGTAAGACTCAAACATTTCTATCTTCAGCCCTAACATCCACCAACTCCCTACCTGAAATCTCCATTCGGATATCTAGGACATGATAACACTAACACAGTTATATCCAAAACTGAACTCATTTTTCAATCCCTTCCTCAGTTTTCCTCATGTCCAGAAGATGGTACCACACATGCGGGAGCTAAAGTCAAATGCCTAGAAGTCACCCCTACCTTCTCTCCGTCTATTCCCCACAGCCAACTCATTAGCACATCTGGTCAACCCCATCTGCATGGTACATCTTGAATCCATCTACTACTCTCCATTGACATTCCAAACTCAATACATCTCCTGACTGGGATATGACAATAACCTCATAACTCATATCACTGCTTCCATTCTTTCTACTTCATCATGCATTTCCCATAAGCTGGCTAGAATGCTTTTGAATGTAAATTATATCCTGTCACTTCTCTGCATAAAGCTCTCATAACAGTGTCCTATCACATTTAGAGCCAAATTCAAACACCTTCTTCTAGCCTCCAAGGTCCTCAGCATGATCTACTTCTCTGACTCCCCTCAAATCTCCCCACTTCTCTCCCTACGCTGCAACCTCCCTGTCCTTGTTTCTGACCTTTGTACAATCCCAACTTATTTTGTTTTGAGGTCTTTGCCAAAGCTGTGTCTTCTGTGTGGAAAGCTCTTCCTCTAGATAGTCACACAAATGACAATTTCTTATCATCCAGGCCTCTATTCATATCTCATCTCTTCAGAGAAGTCTTCTCTGGCCAACAAGGCCATATTCTCAGTTCATCTAAGAACCTCTTTTCTTTCTTCACAGCAAGAATTGCTAGCCTGTATCTTCTTGTCCATTTATCACCTGCCTTCCTCCAAAAGCATCTATATTCTTGGAGATCAGGGACCCTTCCTGACTCACTGCTGTGTCCCTATTTCCTACACATTCCACAGATGATCAATAAATATTTGAATTGGTAAAGACTTTTGGGTTCCTAGGCACTAAGGAAATTCTTCCTTTGCCTTTAAAAAGGGATTTTCTGGGGGCACCAGGGTGGCTCAGTCGGTTAAGCATCTGACTTCAGCTCAGGTCATAGTCTCACAGTCCGTGAGTTTGAGCCCTGTGTCAGACTCTGTGCCGACAGCTCAGAGCCTGGAGCCTGCTTCAGATTCTGTGTCTCCCTCTTTCTGCCCCTCCCCCGCTTGCACTCTGTTTCTCTCTTTTAAAAATAAAAACATTAAAAAAATGTTTAAAATAAATAAATAAAAAGGGGTTTTCTGTTACATGCTTCATGGTTTTAAGTTTAATCAGGAAATATTTGAGTCAATTCTCCTTTCATTCAATCAAGACATATTTACTGTGCCAAGCATTTTGCTATGCAAAGAAAAATGATACAGCAGATTCATCATGTAGTGGTAAAGAATGACATGGAAATGAATATAATATAAATTGAGGTCAATCAAACTACTAAGAAATCCACTAATGTTGCCTTGTGCAAAAGGGGTCAGGAGTGGAGACAAACAAAATCAGTTACAAGTACAGAGGGAAAATGACATTTGCTACATACCAATGATTCAGTAGTTGAGTTCTATAAATGAAAAGAGGAAAATACTGCATTGGTTGCATTTCTCAATCCCATATAACGATGCTCCCAAACATGACAATGACGGCAGAAGAGACTGGTTTTTTCGTACAATGTTTTTACAACCCGAAAGTCAAGTTTTAACTAAATTCAAGGACACTACTTCCAAATGCCTTGTGTGATTCAATCGCAGGCACTTCTATTTTAGCATTATTTAAGGTGAAGATCAAGTAGGACTGTAATGAAATAGACGCTCTCTCAAGTTCCCCTCCCTCTCACAGCTGCCACACTCCTCTCTGCCAGTCCCCACCACCACCCACTGCCTGTGGCCCATGACTTTGCATTACTCTCTGATCTCTGATACAAAGAAAATTCTACTAATCCTCAAGCAATGCCATGGCCTGCTCACTGGCCCTCAAATGTGCCTTACTCCATCCCACCTTCTCAACCCACCTACCTACGTGAAATACCGCTCCCTCTGGCTTATGTTCTCCAAATGCTGCCAGTTCTCAAACTCAAGAGGCCCATCTCTTCCAGGAAACCTTCCTCTTCAGCCTCCAGCCACTATGAGCTCCTGCTTCTCAGACTATGTGCAGCATGCATTGCCTTTGCTGGCTATCTGAAGATTTAAAAACACCTCCTGAAATTGCTGTTTAGCCTGTCATTTACCTGGGTTTTAACAACTTCCTAACCAAATTATTGAAGTTTTCAATACAGTGGTTCGGTCTCCCATTCCTTGTCTCACCCATACTCATAGGTAACAATGGCACTGCCAGAGGAACTGAGTAGTCCTGCAACTCCAGCATTTTGCCTGCAAGGAATCACTTATTCCCAGAGTGCTACAGGAGCGGGCCAGGCATGGGTATAACTGACCGCCAGGTCATCCACCGGGGCAATGCAGATTCTTCTATGTTAGACCAACAACTTAAGGTGTCAGCATGTCACATGCTAAGAAAATCAGTAGATACAAATGTACTCCAAGATGAATCAGCTTTTGTTAAGAAAAAAAAAAAAGAAGTTCTTCTGACTAAATAGCTATCTAACTACAAATAATTTTCATAGATAAGGAGGACAATTTCTATTTCTATCTGTTTACTTCTAAACAAGTCAGCCAAGCGGTACTTGGATGAGGTCTTTGGTTTAAAAACAAATAAAAATGGTTTTTCCTCTTGTCTGAAGGAAGCGGTGTGCCCTCCTCTGTATCAATTTCATAAAGGTCAGTGTTGACTGGGGTACATCAGTTGTAATTTAACACTATTACCTCTGTACTCACAACAGAAAGAGTTCTTCGGGACACTGGCCCAGGGATTTCTCTCTATTCCCTCACCTCTGCTCTTCCCTCCATGACTCCTCTTTAATCTGGTCCCCCCCTCCGCAGTTATATTTTTAAATAAGAATCAGATCATGCTTCCCCATTGGTAGCTTCTGCTGCCTCTTAAGAAATGTCATGAGTCCTTAAGATGGTGGTCAATGATCTTTAGGATGCCTTTTTCTTGCATCATCTCTCATCCTTCTCCCTTTCAATCACTCTACTCTGGCCATACGGGATTTCTTTCAACTCCTCAAAGATGGCATTTCATTTCCAGCCTTCAGGCTTTCACTCATGGGATTCCCACTGCATGGAACTCCTTTTTCCCATCTTCTACAGCCAACCTAACTCTTACTTCTTCTTCCAGTTAAATGTTATTTCTTCAGGAATGTGTCTAGGAAGGTTTAGTGTCCCTGATATAGTTTCCAATGACCATCATGAACTCTCATTGGTAATACTCATGAAAATAATTTGTTTTAATATCCAGAGGCCTGCTATGTTTAAAGGTGCCATAGTAACACCTAGTAACACCTGGGTGGCTCAGTCAGTTGAGCATCTGACTTCAGCTCAGGTCATGATCTCACAGTTCGTGAGTTCAAGCCCCATGTCAGGCTCTGTGCTGACAGCTCAGAGTCTGGAGCCAGCTTCGGATTCTGTGTCTCCCTCTCTCTCTGCCCCTCCCACACTCACACTCTGTCTGTATCAAAAATAAATAAACATTAAAAAATAAATAAAAGGTGCCATAGTAAGAAGAGAGGCTGTCAACCTCAGTGACTGCTGCATTCCAGCAAACTGCATAGTGCCTTGGTACATAGGTCATGTTCCAGGCGTTTGTTGGATTAATAAGAACAAAGACACTGGAGCTAGAAGACCCAGGTTAGAGCCCATTTGTGCTGTGACCTTGGGCAAATAACTTCAGCTCATTCATCCTCAATTTCCTAATCTTTAAAAGAGTTTTATCACCACCAAACCCTAGGATAGTGAAGACACCAAATGGTAAATGGTCAACCAAAGAGGTTATAAGTTGGAAAAGATTTATATAAATTAATTCTTATACACGGTGAGCCAAAGAATGTATACATCAAAAATGATTTATAGAAATTATTACTTTTGATTTAATAAAGATACTACCTAAGTTCCTTGATATATATATATATATATATATATATATATATATAGCCAATACTTACTGGATAATTGCTATAGTTAAAAGCTTACATGCATTACCTCATACAATTCTAACTTATACAATACTTCCAGAAGATCTGCATTATTATCATTAACCCATTTAACAAGTAAGGACAATAAAGTCACAAGTAATAAGTGATGGAACTGGCATTCAAACAAGGCAGCCTCACTCCAGGGTTTGAGAGTGATTATCAGGGAGGCCTGCTTCCCATTATGATAGAGTTCTCTATTTCTTGTAGGAAGAGAGCTTAGCTTTTGTGGGAGACAAATTATACCTTCGCCCCAGAGCCCAGTCGTGGATTCTAATAAAGGAGGTGGTTTTGCTATTCAAATAATTGATAGGAATTCAACACTTTAGAACATCTTCATTGTCACTCTGACCATTTGTTTATACAGCCAATGTGTGCCAGGCACCAGGATAAGCACTTTCTAGTTACTAATGCTCAATAACCCTCATTTTAACAACAAAGTGAGACTCAGGAAGGATAAATCAAACAATTTGTGTTCCTAGAACTTTATTTTCAAGGCCAGGATTGAGCATGCTTCCATCTAACCAAAGCTGTGTGCATTAACCTACTAGAGTCTACTGACTAAGAGCCTATGCTGAAAAGCTTTATGAAAACATATATCCTTGGCAAGGCTCTTTCTCTAAGTTTGTTGTTTATATTATTATAGGATATTAGTGAAATAATAAGATAACCATATGAACAAGTATATTCAGCGTCTATCGCTGCTATAGCAAATGATCACACACTTGTGGCTTAAAAAAGCACAAAGTTATTATCTTGCAGTCAGCTGGGTCAGAAATAGGACGTTGGACAAAGGTGTTGGTAGAGCTAGAGTCCTTTCTGGAGGCTCTATGGAAGATCTCCTTTGCCTTTTCTGGCCTCTAGAGGCCACCCACATACTTCAGCCCACAGCCCCCATCTTCCATCTTCAAAGTATCTTCAACTTTGTATCTCTCACACCATTCTTCCTTAGCAAAACCTTTCTGCAACAAGTGCCAGGAAAGGATCTCCACCTTTAAGGACTCCAGTGATTGTGTTGGGCCCACTTGATAATCCCAGAAAATCTTCCCATATCAAGGTCCTTAACTTGGTCACATCAGCAAAATCCTCTTTGCCATGGGGACCCGATGGAAGCATCAGAACAAAGAAGAGGTCTGGGTATTAGGAAGAAAGCAAAAGCAGGAGCTCCTGGAGAGGAGTGCCACAAGTCCCACTCTAGAGCTGGGACGTCCCACCAAGATCTGAAGACAGTGTGTTTGCAATTCTGTAGTTAGAGAAGAAGTTACACATCAGCAATTTCCCTTTTTTTAAATTTTCATGTTTAATATTCAACTCACATGATCTTGTTTCTAATTAATACAGTAGACCTATTAGTCATCTTTATAAGTTTGGGAAACCGACGTGAAGAGCAGAAAGAACAAAGGCTTTGGAGGTGGATGGACAGGGACTGAAATCTGTCATATGTATGCTCTGACATTTGTGTTACCTGCAGCAGGTTGCTTAATCTTTTACAGCCTCAATCCCTGTATCTGTAGGATAGGAACAATTCTACTTAGGCACACAGGATTATGGATGTGAGGCTCTAACGCAGTTCTACAGGTACACTCTAAAACTGAGCCCTCACACCTACTGGGGCAAAAACATCATGAAGCCCTCTCCAACCAGTCTGCCCATGTAGGTTGCAAGTATAATGAACAGAGCAAGAATATGATCTTCATTTTTGGATTCTTTTCCACTCGCCCACTCAGCACCTGGAAGAATGCCTAGTCCAGAGTAGACATCCAATATATATTAGTTGAACTATATTAAAGTTTGCTTTTCCCTTTGAATCTTGAGAATAAACCTGTGGTTTGGATCAGTGATGCATGACATAGTCAGGTTGGCCTAGAAAGACCTAAGCCCCTGAAACGTGTTTTGGAGCCCTTGGACACTTCTGGAAGGCCACACAATATTCAGACACAGACTGTGAAACTTAAAAATGGCCTTGCATGTAAGCCATGGTGGATTATTAAGAAACAAAAGAGATTAAACCACATAAAATGGCTCACTTCGTCACATCCAGCATAAAACAGATCTGTAGTAAGAGTCCAAGTGACAAGTAGATGAATGCTTTCCAAAACCTTAAGACTGATTTAAATCACGAAATACTGTATGAGGAATGAACCATCTCCACCCAATGCTAAAGGAACATATAAATTAGGAAAGAGGGATTTGGGCAAAAAAAAAATCAGTATTTCAGAAGCTAAATAGTGTTTTCTAGCTCTGGTCATTCATAAATCCAAAACGAAGAGTCTAAAGTCTGTAACTCTTATAGAAATAGTAACTGTGTGGGATAATCTTCTCCCTGATTAAGTTAAAAGTTATAAATCTAGGCGCGCCTGGGTGGCTTAGTTATTAAGTGTCTGACTTCAGTCTAGATCATGATCTCACCATTCCGGAGTTCAAGCCCCGTGTCAGGCTCTGTGCTGACAACTCAGAGCCTGGAGCCTGTTTCAGATTCTATGTCTCCCTCTCTCTCTGGCCCTCCCCTGCTCATGCGCTCTCTCTCTCTCTCTCTCTCTCTCTCTCTCAAAAATAAATAAGCATTAAAAAATTAAAAAATAAATAAAGTTATAAATCTATACCATGATGCTCAAACTCTTATCCCCCCACCCTCTTCTCAGAAAATGACACTCTGTTTCACAGACTATGATCATGTTGAGCATGACGTCTCCTCAAAACCTAACTTGTTCCCTGCTGTTTCATAGAAGAGCCCCATTACCCTTCCCATACTTCTTCCCAAGTTCCACCTGTCTACCTGCCTACTTATTCATTTAGTCAATAAATATCTGGGCATTGATGATACAAATATGAACAACCAACCATCCCTTGACGAGGACTACTCAGTCTCTTAGGGGAAACCAACAGGCAATCAAATATTGCACAAACAATATTCAGCACTTTGGAAGAGTGACCTATATCAATACGGCTAGATCTCTAAGACATAGTATTAAGTGAAAAAATCTTAAGACACACCATTTGTGTAAATTTCCAAATGCATACATTGCTACAGTCTGAAGTCTGTGTCCCCCAAAATTAATATGTTGAAATCCTAGCCCCCAAAGGTGATGGTTCTAGAAAGTGAGGTCCTTGAGAAGTGATTAGGTCATGAGAGTGGAGTCTGCATGAGTGGGATGAATACTTTTATAGGAGAGACCCCAGAGAGCTCCCCAGCCACTTCCACCAAGAGAGCACACAATGAGAGTCCGTGACTCAGGTGAGGGGCCCTCACCTAACATGCTGGTTGGAGCACCTGGGTGGCTCAGTCGGTTAAGTGTCCAACTTCAGCTCAGGTCATGATCTCATGGTTCATGGGTTCGAGGCCCACATTGGGCTCTGTGCTGACAGCTCGGAGCCTGGAGCCTGCTTCAGATCCTGTGGGTCCCTCTCTCTCTGCCCCTTCCCTGTTGGCACTCTATGTCTCTCAAAAAGAAATATGTGTTAAAGCAAAACATGCTGCCACTCTGATCTTGGACTTCCTGCCTCCAGAAGTGTGAGCAATAAATTCCTGTTTTTTATAGGTGACCCAGTCTGGGGCATTTTCTTATGGCAGGCTGAGTGGACTACGGCATGCATAAAACATACGACATACTCTTCATGCATACCCACCTGTGCAGACAGAAGGATGTTGAAATGAATTGAAAGGATACACCCCAAATTCATAGTAGTGGTTGTTAAAGCAGGGGAAAAGAGATAGGAAAGGGAACACGGAAGGTGGCAAAATGGATGCCAACCCTATTGTTAGCATTTTATTGCTTTTATGTAAAAAAAAGGTTGGAAGCAAATACTTTGTAAAATTATCAACTCTCAATTTGGGGTAGAAAATCCTCCGGTGCTTATGATTCTCTATACTCTTCCATATTTTTATAAGTAGTACAAGTATATTTTTATAAGTCTATTCAAATTTAAATAGACAATTGCATTGCAGCACAAGAAGTGTTTTACATGGTATATACAAATACAATGGTGATAAACAGAAAAACGATTCTCTCTGGTGTTTTCAGACCATTGCTCTCCACTCCCCAAGGTCCATGCCCAGTGTCTTCTGTTTGACAGAAGTTAGTCCCTCCAGCAACTACCCTATCCACCCCCTTTCCTTCACAACTCAACTTCGTGCAAGAGTTGCTTGTGTTTCCTCACTCACACCCCAACCCATGGCAGTCTGGCTTCAGCCCCATGAAATCGCTCCAACCTCCTAATCACCAAATCATTTCAGTTCTCATTTTACTTAACCGTGCAAAGCACTTAAGATAATTGACCAAGTGCTGGAAAAGTTTCCTTCCCTTGGCATCCACAGTACTACTCTTGGCTGTCATTCCTTTTACCTTCCCACGTGGTCCACCTTTGACCCCTTCACTTGTGCCTTCTCCCTGGTGCAGCCACTTAACGATAGTGTGCCTCCTAGGATTCCATTCTGAGCTCTGCTCTCCCCCTAAGTGACCTCCCTTGTTCTCATGGCTCTACCTGAAACGCACTGGCTTCTAAATCTGTACGCTAGTCCCTCCTAAGATCTGGATGCACACCTTCAGCTGCCAGCTAGCTTTTTCCTACATTCCTCACCAGTACCTCACCCTCAGGTCCCAAAGCAGCCGTATCGTCCAGAATTCTCACTGAAGGGTACAGCTAGACACGTGGACCTTTTTTCAAGCACCTCTTTTCCTGCCTCATTCCAGGGCTTAGTGACTTGTCGATGTTAACTGCCATACATCTCTTGCCTAACGCCTCCCCTACACTTGTCACACTGCTTTCATTCAGATCTCTCATGCCACATCGTCTGCACTACTTTTCCAAGTAGTCCCCTTGAGTTCTATGAATTACCTCCATCATTTCCTTCTGAAACACAATTAATTGTCATTCCCTTGCTCAACATCCTTCAATGGCTCCCCACTACCCACAGATTTTAATTTAAACTCTTCAGTCATATGCGCAGGCATCTGAAACAATCCACCACCATCTACCCTTCCAGACTTACTTGTGGACACATCTCCCCACACTGCCAATATGCAGTCCACATGGACTTTCTCACTGTTCCCTGAATGTGGGTTGAGTTTTCACATAAATCTGAGCCTTGGCACAGGCTGTTTCTACGACCTTGGAATCCTGTTCTCTCTCATCCGCTGAATAAACCTCGACACACTTCAACATCTCATTGAGATGCTATTTTCCTTAAGGGTTCCTTAATTTCTCTTGGCAGGTAGCTATTCCTGCAACTTTTCTTCCCTAGGACTTTGTGCCTCTATTTTAGCACTAAAATCACAGTGATCTGAGCGCGACATGCTCCCCTCTCCCAGCGGACAGCAAGCAGGAGATAGGCTTTTGTGATGGCTTATTCATTCAGCAAATATTGGAGAGCTCTGCTAGTGGAAGGCTCTGTTCAAGGTATGCGGGATACACAGCGAACAAGACAACATCTATGTTGATGGAGTCTAAATTCCAGAGGACAGGACTGCCATCCATATATTTTAAGGTGTGACTTGGAAAGGTTTGTTTAAAACCTTTTTTTTAATTTTCTTTTTCAGAGAGCACATGGGGGTAGGGGCAGAGAGAAGAGGACCGAGGATCTGAAGCAGGCTCTGCGCTGACAGCAGCGAACCCGACGCGGGGCTCCAACTCATGACCCGCGAGATCATGACCTGAGCCGAAGTCAGACGCTCAACCGACTGAGCCACCCAGGCGCCCCGGAGAGGTTTGTTTCACTCATCAGTAAGGCCATCATGAAATCAGAACGTTAACGCATATTACCACAGTGGCTTTTGTGTGTCATCCTAGCTCATCACCTCAAGCCAAGCTCTTCCTTCACTCCACTTCGATTCCCTAAGTGCCAGGCACTGAAATATGCACAAACTATAGGATCTTTAAATACTTAAGCCTCAGTCTTTTTTGATAAAACTATCCCTTCTCGTGAAGGCTGGCAGGAACCTTTCCACAAGAGGGTATGTGATTACGCATCACAGTTAGGTAGACAATGTCGACGCAGGTTCCCCACAAATCAGCAGGAGTCAGACCCACACCGCATGGGTTCACGAAATAGAAGGAACAACAGATGAGCTCTCTGTGGCTGTGAAGAGAACGCACAGACGTTAGTGCTGCTCGCCTATACTGCATACCTTTTTAAGTTTATGGGGCACTAGCTCACGTATGTCTCATGTACGTATTTGAGTATTTGTATACAGAGACTGGGGTTTCTCTGAAATCGATACATCTATCATGCATGAAAACTCAGAATGCAGAACGAGTATGCCAGAGACCAATCAAGACAGAGACTGAAGAATGCAAAGAACTCTAAGTTGTGATGGGAACAGACGCAAATGGCCTGGAACAATGAGGAAAGATGAATCGTGAATAACAGCGTGGCAAGCATCATTTAACACTTGGTATTTCTAGAAGTGAACACACAACTATAGGGAAGCTAACTGTTGATAAAACTGCACCGTGCACATTGCCACGTGACAGTTATTTGCCATGCACTGCTTTGTTCTAGGCTCTAGAATCTAGTATGTTAGACTTCCCTCTTTACACTGGTCAAGGATGAATAGAAATGCTTGCACAAGAGGTCATGGGGATCCAACCTTTTGAATTTGATATTACTTTGTAGCATGATTATTGAAGAAAGCATTTAAGCTTACTAATAATTAGGACACACACCTCTAAAGTACATGTGTATAATTTATGATTAGATCGATAAAAATGGAGGTGTACATTCAAAATATTTTACAGATGGGGATACAAGGCAAAACACTTTGGAGACTGCCACGTTCTAGACACCAAAAGGCTAGCAAGGAGTTTTAAATAACAGACCAAAGTCATATTTGCGAGGTTAGGCAATGCAGACAAGGAAAGGTAAATGAGGAAAAAAAAAAGTACAGAAGAAAATAATTCCAGATCCCACAAAAGCAAGCAGTTCAAAGGCCATGACCAATGGTTTGGTGGTAATTAGCATAACTGCCCTATGCTTTTTGCTGAGTGTAGGGACCACAGCCAGATATGATGTGGCTATTGGGTTAACTTGTTCCCCTGCTTAAAACCTCCAATTACTTCTCATTGCCGTAGGATAAAGTTCAAATCCTTAACAAAAACCTCAAATTCTCAACCATCTGGCCCCGTCTGCCTCTTCAGCACTATCTTTTGCCCTTTTCTATTTTCAGATTTTCTTCGGGTCTTCAAGAATATTCTTGACTCCTGCGTCTGTCTGTCTTTAGGTGTCATTCAGATGTCAGATTAATTTCTACTTTTTTAAAGAGTTATTTTCTGACTCCTAAAACACATTCAATTTTTCCCCATATGTTCCTATAGCATTCTTTGCTCATTGTTCTAATATTCTCAGCATGCTGCTAATGTACTGTTGAAGGTCTTTCTTCCTTGCTAGCCATCTGTGAGGACAGAGAAGGCACTTGTATCCCCCAAGCACCCAGAACAATGTTTGATTTACAATACATATTCAATAAATGTGTTGACTGGAGTGAAGTTGAGTGAAATGTACCTTGAGACCCAGAGAAAAAGACTTTCTTTGAATTCCCTAAGCGTTTGCTTATGGCATTCCACGATGGCAGAATTATAAGGCTTACCTAATAGTTACAACAATACAACAATATTTGACCGTTTCATTTGTAAACTTAAAGACATTTCGCCATCCATTGGTCAACAAATATTTGAACGTCCCTGTGGGTCCTGAAATTGTGCATGGTCTCCTTACTCTGGGTTGGCAGACACCAAACAATTAACGAAAACTGCATTCATTAAGGAACAGTATTAAAAGGATTCACGACTTATTCTGACAGGAAGGAGGATGGCTGGAGTTCACTGCTTGCAGTAATGTTATATATTCTCAGTTGGTTAGTCTCAGCAAGGCTGCCTGTGCCCTGTGTCAACAGACTGGGTTGGATGATGTGGATGCAGGACCAAGCAGTGGCAGAAGGGGAAGGAATGCAGTGAGGCAAGGAGAACGCTCTGAATCAAAATCATCTTTGCAATAATATACATCCTTCAATGAAGGCTCCCCTGTGCGCTCGCTGCACTTTCAATCCTCATCTTCCCCAGACCCTTACCTGGAGCCAGCTTGCCTAGGTGAGTCACTTCCGCCAGCCCTTCAGCTCAGGCTCAGAGAGGCCCTGCAGGTTACTTTCATCGAGGTTCAAACTCCTCAAGTACCAATGGTTCTTTTTCCCAATCCACAAGGTCGGCTATCAAGGCTCCCTCTTCCCATACAGGACCACCAGGACTGGGCACTGGCTTTGGATCTTTACCTTGCATAGGATCTAGAAATCCGCAGGGAGATTTTTCAGGTCATCTGTCCTTTACCCCATTTACCATCTAACTGGATAATAGGCAGAGTTTCTGCTGAGCTGAGCCCAGCCCTCCTAGGACCATATCAGGTCAACCCAGAGTGCCCTGCCCAGGCAGGAGAGAGAAAAGAGTATAGAGTACAGGCTGTGTATCAATTAATATCGCCTTGGTAATATCTCAACTATCCTGATCACTAGCTTGGTGACTTTGGGCAAGT
Source organism: Lynx rufus (assembly GCF_022079265.1). NCBI lineage: Eukaryota > Metazoa > Chordata > Mammalia > Carnivora > Felidae > Lynx > Lynx rufus. Next base: position 14,310,239 of record NW_025814845.1, read on the forward strand.
TGCTTAACCCCTTTGAGCCTGAATGTACTTATCAATAAAAAGGATTTTTAAAACTATCTGGTATCCGTCTTACCAGGATATCCCTCCAGAACCCCAAATAAGTTGAACTTTTGACCCTACATACAAACACTTTCCTCCCTCCCACTCTCTCTCTCTTTCTCCTTCTTCTTCTGTCTTCTGGATAATGACTTCCTAGCACCATAAGCAAAGGCCTTTATTCAGTCACCAAAGTTTGAGTATACAGCCTGCTTAGGAGTACATGCCTGACTCTGCTTTTCCTTCTCTGATCCCCCACCTAACTTCATGCCCCCATTCAATCAAAGACCATCAGAGACCAATCAAAGATAAGACAGAACTAAAGATGGTTCAAAGACCATCCAGGATGCCCCAAGAATCTGCGAAACTCATTTTCTTCTCTGTCAACACCTCTACAAAATTGGCCAATCCTACTAAAGTCTGGGCAAATGCAAGATTTCCTCAACTGACCATTCAACCTGAACACTCCCCCTTCCTTAATCTTTCCTGTAGAGCAGGGCAAGACAAATCTTCCTAGGGTGTCACTTTCACTGTGCCATCTTTTGGCGAAATCTTGAATTCTTGCCTGCCGAATCAAATTCACACTTCTGAGACTCTCCCTAATCTCATTTCTCAGCCTCGGCACTTCTCAGACAACCATCTACTCCAGTCAAACTGCTGTCCCCACAAATCCCTTCCTGCCACCTACCAAATGTTCCCTGGCAACCTAAGCCTCACTGGTCATCCAATGCCCAGCTCACAGCACAGCCCCTCTGTAGGGTGTTCCCCAGCAGATCACACCAGTGTGGCCTCCCCTGCCTCCTGCACCAGAGGACAAGATTACCCCTTCCAGAGAGCAAGTGCTCCATGTTCAAAACCCACTCCTTCCAGAACTTCCCATGTGTCGCTGGTCTCACCACCCTCCTGACTTCCCATCCTCAAGATTAAAATAACTTTTTCTCAAGCTAAAATAATTAAATGAGCCCATATGATCAGGCTCTAACTATTTTTCAGGCACTGCACTGAGCCCTTTATACACATTTGTTCAGTTCATCCCTAGTACAATCTGTCAAATTGGATTCTCTTCATTGATTTACCACTCAGCACACATTTCAGTGAATTTTAATAAGGAAATAGTAAAAACTAAATATATACAAGATATAGATACATATGCAAATATTATAATATATAAGCAATATTCTAGTACAGGAGCCTAGTCCATACATTTTTTTCTTTGAAGGATTATATAAAAGCTATGAATGAAAGTAAAAGAAGGTAAGGGCTAAGGAGATACAGGTGAGCTGTTACATTAGATGAAGTCATCAGAGAAGTAATATTTTAATGGAGATCTGAATAAGTGAAGATGAAAGCCAGTGGAGTAAATGGGGCAAGAATATTCCAGGTACATATAAAGAAACTAAGTTACAGAGAGGCCGTGTGGCTTCCTAAGGTCACACGGGAACAGACACAGCATCTGAATCCTACTTCTGACTCCACAATCTAATTCTGAGACCCCATTCTTCATCCACCATTTATGTTCTGTAACAGTTCACTCTGTAAACTAGCTGTAGCTTTTTGAAATTCTTGTATTCCCCATTTGTTGGCAAGTATGGACCATCTATGTGCCAGCCACTGACCTCCATGGCATTCTCCTCTCCCATTTCTTCTCCAGCTGGGACACAGTTCCCGGGTTTTACATCCATCTCTCACCCATATTCTTCATGGTACTAATCCTAGACTCTGCCTCCTATCCAGGGTCACATCTTCAATTACCTTTGCTCTCTGCAATGGACTCCCGCACATGAGTCCCAAGCTTAGTTTTCTGGCCAGCTTCTTGGAAGTAGGGCCATGCCTCATTCATCTCTCTATTCCAAATACCCATCATAGCACTAGATGCTCAATAAAAGCACGCTTCTCTGAAATCAATTAAACTTGAACGCCACATTTCCAACTGCCTTTGGGACAATTGGCCTGGATTCTTTCCCAGTTGATATCAATATTTCTAAAAGTGAACATGTTATCTTCCCTCCAAAACCTGTTTTCCTCCTGTGTTCCTTGCTTCTCATCATGGCACCACGAGGTACCCATCCCCATCTATCTCCTTCCCATTTCCTTAAGTTTGTGCAACTCTTCCACATTCCCACTTCAAGTTTGTGCAAATGTTTTCTCTTTCCTGGACTAATGCAACAGCCTCCTAATGACATCCTTGTCGATGATGCATCCTACACAGCTATGCAAAATTAATGTGTTTCATTCTGTTGCTCCTCACTAAATTCAACTGGCTTCCCACTGTCTGCATAATCCCATCTCACTCTCATGTTCCAGAACCAGATAGCCCAGTAACTACTGGACATCTCCATTTTGAAGGAGGAAGTCATCCTTAAAGGCGGCCTTAAACTTCATAGTCCCCAAACTGATTTCACTTCCTTTCAAACAAAACCTCCCCTGTATCTCTCATCTTGGTAAATATATGCCACCCACCAGCTACCCAACCCAGAAATCTAGCTCTCCCGAGCTCCTCTTTCTCCTCCAATCCCAATTCCCACCTGTCATCAGCTCCTGCTGGTCTTGTCCTCTATTTTACTCAGGAGTACCTTCCAGTCCTCACCGGATCACACTGCTGCTTTACTATGTTCAAGACGCCTCAGCGGCTATCCCACCTTAGCCAGTATGCTTGACTGCCCTTTCACCCAGTTGTGGCCATTTGTCAACCACTGCAGTTATCTTCCCAACGTGCGACTGAGATCACCCTGTGCTCTTAACTGGAATTTATCAGTAGTCCCCACTGCCTTCATGTCCTGACCCTGCCTCCTTCTCCAGCTTCCATTTCACTGTTCCCTTCTTCTCCCCAGCTTAACTGCAACCCACAGAACTTCTCTCTGTTCCCTGACTGTAGCACATGTTCTCTTAGGACCAGCCTTAGAATCAGAGCTCTCCCCACCCAAAGCATCCATCACTCCACTTGCTGCCTTTCCCTGGAAAACTCATTCTCATCCTTCTGCCCCATCCAGGCTAGGGAGCATTCTTTGATCCTTCCCAGCCTGCATGAGTGACTCATATCTGTGTTTCCAAAGCACTCAACACTGGATGCTATCACAGGACTTGCCACATGCTAATTACCATCCTACATGTCAGGCTCTTGGACTCAGCCTTCCCCATGGGATGTTTTAATCTCTGTATTCTAGCACTTTGAACAATACTGGACAAATAATAGATGTTAATATATGTTTCTAGTACTCAGAACAATGCTTGACAAATAATAGATGCCCGGTATATGTTTTACAAAAGAATAAATTGCCTCACATTTGGAGAATCCCCTACCGATACAGAGAGTAGTGATATTACCCAGTCTATGGGTTAATGCTGGTTTTCTGTGTAATGCTTGTTCTGTATTTCAAGTGACTCTGAAACCATTATCACTTAATAACAAATCCTGTGATCATGGAAGGTCTACTCTGTGCTCCTTCAGCTTATTGTTTCATAATAGACAAGGACATGCCAATATCCTCCATCAAGGACATACACTGGGGTCCTGTGAAGGTATTTAGCAAGTGCCTTTGACAATGAGGTAACGTAATGTGCTCTACCCAATCATTACACCGTTCAGCTCAAGTAGAATTCTAGGGCAGAGACAGAAGATAGGATTTAAACGCTTAATTCCTGTACCTTCAACAGCTAATATGCCTTCTTATATTCTGAAATATTTACCAGCAGTGTCTCTCCTACAGTAGGTAACTGTTAAACATGTTTTAGATGGATGATTGTTGAATAACATCCTAAAAACTATTTATAAAACTATCAAAACAAATTGCATTAAGACTGAAGTTATAACTGTCACCGCTTGAGATCTGAAATTCAATTCTAATATATTTATGAAAAGCCACAATCTCTTGCTCAGGGATCCAAAAATAAATGTAACTGTGTTTTAAATTGCAATGTTTCTGACAAATTACATCTGTATGTCGTTCAATCTTCCCCAGTTAGTGTTTGTAGTTTCTGCACTGTTGGTACGTATCCTGCGAGCTGAACAATTTTGAAAGTTATTTTAATGACTAATTTTCATTTGGCATCTACATCCACAACTTTAACCAGGAAGGTTTTATAGGGTTCAGCTGCAAATCTGGTACTTAAATCACATCAGAAGGGCCAGTAGTACTTGTCAGCTTTGCAGTTTAGACTTTTTGCCTTCTTAAAAGTATCTAACAATACCTCCATCAAAAACGGAGTTTATTCTATCAAGACATGGCAGAAGTATTCCCTCACTCTGTGCCCCTGTGTACTGCTATATTCTGCAGGGTCCATCTTTCTTTTGCCGTGTTTCTCAATACCTGGTTCTGAATGCTCAGGATTTCATACTTGTTCCCCAAGGTTCCCTCCTCACCACCTTCAAATTAATGTAAGGCACCTGTGTTTCAGAGCCTGCACTAACCCTCTGATCACAGCTTCCGCAGGAAACAATGATGAAACTGGACCTTGAGAGCAGAGGGAACGGGGAACAGATTGCAATAACACTGTGCATCTCAGTGGGGAGAGATGTGGTTTCCAATTAAAGGGAGTTTGGGGAAATAGAGTATGGAAAGAGTGATTAAAGAATCGCTGGACAAAATGGAAGAAAGGTCTAGCAGATCAGACTTTCACAAGTACTCACAATATTAGGTCAGGTACAATATGCTTATGATAAATGATTGATGTTACAGAATTACATTTAAAAATTAGAGTGACAGTCTCCTTGATTTTAAAAATTTGACACTAATTTGAAATGCCTCTGCCGTTACCAGGACATTATCTAAACCGGCAATCAGAGAGCTGGAAATTTTCAATTCCTTTATGACCCTGTTTAAACAGAAGTTATTACTCATTTTGTACTCACCGAGCTTCAAAATCATATTTGTATTATAACAAAAAGTACACTTCTTCATAGACTCCCAACATCACACCTTTTAAAAACCTTTAAAATGGCTTAGGTATCATGTCTTTAAGTGGTTGACAAATAAACCCATATTACAGATGGAAAACAGAAGACAGGAAGAAGCCGGGCAACAGAATGAATACAGAATTTTGAGCCCCATTCTTTTAATAGCTTTATTCTGTAAGACCTCAGAGAAAGAAAGGTCAAGTTCAAAATCACTGTTTGCCTTCACTGTATCCACATGAAAGGAATGGCATCTATGCCACCTGGATGGAATCTTGCTTTTCAACACCCATCTCACTTCATCCTTACTTCTGTTATAGCATTGAACATTTTAAAATACACGTTTAGTCATTTCTTTTCTCCCTTACTCAGCTATACACACCTGGTACCTACTCCGTAAATATCTCTTGAATAAACAGTAACCTTTCTGAAGGCCAACTCCACATCTCATTAATCCCTGCACCAAGAAGTTTCTTTGTAAATATTTGCTGAATTAAACTCATGTCATCATTACAGAATCCATTCCTGTAGTCTAGGAGTGGAAATGATTACCAGCATTTCATAAATGGAGAAAGAGGAACAATGACATTATACTCAATGGCTATTTTACGTGCTCTTACCTTTCCAAATTTAATTAAAATTTTTCTCAGTTAAGCCACCCTCCAAGTTAAATTTGTTCTTGGGACTGGCTTTGCAGGGTTATTTCTGAAATGTCTGTTAGTTCTATATTATTTTGTTTTGTGTCAAATTCTCTGCAAAAGCAACAAGTCCTGAGAACCCTCTTCCACTGGGATGAGATGCTGGGTACAAGAGTTTACTTCCACCTTAAGTATGAACACAAAAGAAGATACTTTTTTCATGAAACACTTCTCTTGGAGCATGTACCATATACAAAACATGGATAAATGGTCTGGCAAGACCATTTTTTTGTAAGTAGTTTCTTATGGTAGTCTAATGGAACAAAGTACAAAAAGTTACAACTGAAAATAAAGCCCCTGGCAGAATACCCATTCTGGGAAGTCGATCGGTTTAATAGTTACATGTGTTCTTTTCTCCCAATTTTATTATGAAACTCATGAAGGCGTTTGGAAGTCCTATGTTCTCTTATTAAAAAATAATAAGCATATTGGGGGGACATTCCTGGGGACACCTCAGCATCTGTAATACAATGCACAGACAATACCATTATGAAGATGTGAGAGGGGGTGCATAGTCATAAATATTGTGGTATTACTATATCAGTCAAAACTGATTCTGATTCCCATTTGGGCTGCAGATAATGTCATTTTTAAATATACTGCTCTGCTCAAAAGATCCTTCAAAATATTAACTGTTGATGTCTAAAGATGAAAGTCTATTTTTCCTCCAAAACCTTTTTAAAGACCTATAAAAAATGCCAGTTCTAATTCCCTAAAGACTTTTCATTCACTATTCATGAGAAGATTCTGCCTGAGTACATGAAGGGACCTTTCCCTAAGCCAATCCAAATTTCAGGAAACCAAAAAGTTACAGACTGTTGTTGCAAAATGGGTTGACTACTTGTTTTTACCTAAATAAGTAATTGGGGAAGAGAAGTTTCTAAAAGGTCAATAATATATCCAAAGGGTATTTAAATATATCCAAAAGGGCATTTCCAGTGGGAGAGCCATTCAGCCACACTGGCTGTGCTTGTTCAGAAGGAAAAAATCAGCCCATAACATGAGCATGAAGGCCAATTGCTCAATACGGCAAATTCTGTACTTGTATCTCTGTTCAAATTATTCCTTCGATTGGCAGAGCATGTGGAGAACTTCTGTGATTAAACAGTGTGTGCCTCTTTTTTCAGAATTCCTAATGCCATGCGCATATACACACATCTAGAGCTGCCCACAGTGCACTGACTGAACAAAGAGAGGGAGACATCCACAGAGGGGAGAGGAAAAGAGCTGAACCCCGTCTCTTTTCAGCCCTGCCATGGGATCCGCTTCCAGTGCAGCCTGATTCTCTCTGTGAAATCTGATATGAAAGAAAATGCACCTGACGAAATGGACATGTAGACATTGAATGATATTTCTGTTTTTGTTTTTTTTATTTTTATAGCACAGTCACTGCTATAATGAAAAGATTCACCACCTGATGAGGATGATAGCCAAGAGGATAATAATGTTGGTAGATGTGGTGGTATAGCCATTCAGGCTCTGGGGCCTGGAACCTTTAGGAAGGGCCGCTCTCTGGAGCATGAACTCAGACTGTAGACTGTTACAATCATGATTCAAAGGGAATACTTAATTCACGATCTTAGCTCTTACTTGTAGGGGAACCAAAGAAGTGATAACTACTCGCTGGGGGCCCCTCGGACTACTGATCCTAGAGGTGGTAGGCCTGGAAGGTATAAAGGGTAAAAGAGAGTCACGGCAACAACATCCAAAGACAACACTGACTATTGCTCTAAATACACAGAAAACACTGAGTATTTATTAAGCCCTTCTTTGGAAACACAAACTCTCATAGCAGTGCATTATGGATGCAAGAGCATGCACAGTGCAGACAGGTACTATTTTGGTGCCCTATAACTATCTGTAGAGACCTGGCCCAATGAATGGAAAAGACAGACAACCCAAAAAGAATGTCACTTTCCAGTAGACAGCTTAACAAGCAATCGATAATTTGGGGTCTTTACTGGATCTATCACCGGGCAACACAGTTTAAATCCAGTAACTGTGCCTTAAGCAACTTTTGTGAATCGCTGTGCCAGTACTTACTAGGTGCACAAAAATGGGTAGTTCCTGTATGATATTCACCATCAAGGGTTTACCATATAATAGCTGCAAATGAGACATATATGCATAGTTTATTCTGTCTTGTCATTCAGATATAGGTCAAAATAAAGGAAAAATGACCAGGAAAATTCAAAGCAGAATTCTTTGAGGAAGAGGCAGGGAGAAATTCAGTAAGGCTGCACAAGGAAGTCACTGCATTTGCAATGTGTCTTGAAGGATGCGTTTAGTGTTAAACATATAACAATGTTCAGTGGGCAATGTTCAGGCAGAAAGTTCATTCTAAACAGTAGGTACAACTTGAGATATGTGTGGGGACTAGTGATTAGTCCAGTTTAGCAGGTCAAGGTAGAGTCATGGAAGACAGTGTTGGGATGGAAGACTGTCAACATACTGGGGGAGCCGGGACTACTAAGCTAGAAAAAGTATTTTTAGTTCTATAAGTCATGGGAAGACATTAAAAGATTTTGCACGGGTGAATGATCTGACTCAAGTCAGTTTTTAGTGAATGTGGTTGGTTTCGAGTGGGGAGGCACTTAGTACAAATAGGAGACAACCATGATACTCTGGGAAATGATAAGCACATAACCTTGTGTGTGTGATGGGAACTGGAGAGGGAGCTAGACTTAAAGCTAGAAAAGCATCAGTAGGGCTTGGTGACTGATTCCACATGGAAAGGAGGGGGAGGAAATGATTAAGTACCATAGACAATTCAATGCTTTGGTTTTTTTTTATAAACTGTAGGCTTCAAAAAATGATGCTACCGTTAACAAAATTTTGAAAATCAACTGTTCTTTGAAGACACAATAGGTCTTTTCTAACATACTGACTTTGAGGTGCTGGTGAAATTTGCTAATAGCTCTGACCAGCAGAGCGTGGAAATGAACTGGAAAGGGATCAGGCCAGAACCACAGATTAAGGAGACTTCGGTATCAGAGATGCACCAAAACCACAGTTTGTTTCAGCAGAGAATGTAGACAGAAAAGATAGCTGAGACAGAAGTGTGTGAAAAGTTGCATAAAATGTACAAAGAAAGAAAAGGGGTCAGAAAAAGAGATCTGAGAGGAGTAGGAGGAACCAGAATAACACAGTCACCAAATCCAAGGGAGACTTCATTCAACAAATATCTGTTGTTGAGCAAATCTAACACGTCAGGCTTTGTGCTAGATTCTGGGGATACACAGTGGGCAGAACACAACAGCTCTGCTCTCACGAAGTTCATGGTTTTTTAAGGAGTGTTGATAAATAGCATGAAGCATCACTGTGAGTTTGGAGTGATGTAAATTAAGACCATCAGGACCTTTAACCAAATGAACAGTTGTCTTTTTTTTTTTTTTAATACAGAAGTGATTCAACGCCCAAGGGTGAATAAATTTGTAGTGACAGGTGTACTTATATAACCTTAAAACACTTTTAAGGATGGTATGGACCCACTGAACAAAATGTACACATTCTCCCATCCTTATTCCTTCCCTCCCTCCTCTCTCTCTCTGTCTCTCCCTCCCCCTCCCCCCCCCCACACTTTAGTCTGCTTGGAATAAGAAGGGAGGCTATTAAGTAAACAAGCACACTCTGCTATGAAATATTGAAAAGCAATATTATCCACATGTTCTAGAAAACCAGTGAGGAAAAGGAAAACAAATAAAAGGGCCCAAAAAAAGAGTAAGAAGGACCATATACTTTAAGCCCAGAAATATATCTTCAAAAAAGATTCAACCACTATGTAGTCTACAATTCTGCAGAAATCGTGCACACACATTTTATATTAAATGGCTCATTAATTTCCAAACCACCCATAGCCTTATTTTATGAAACTTTGCATAGGCCTTGGTCAGAAAAAAAAGCGCAGTAAAGGGAGGGGGTGAGGGTGTTGAATTTTAACACTCCATCCTGTCATTTGCTTAGTACCTTCTGAGATTTAACGACATGAAGAAAACAGGATAATGCCTATGCCATGAAGAGCTTTTCTTGGGCTACTCAGAATCCACAGACTTTTCACTAGTAACTGTGTGGAATCACTAATCTGGATTTGCCTTATGCTTAATAACACACAACTTAAGCCGAAGCCATCATACAACCATTAAACAGCAATACAAAATCGCAGGGATTTTTCACTCCAGTATTGCTGGTTTGCAAACTCAGGACCTTCCTGGGTGAAATCTGAAACTGGTCCCCATACATGGAGGACAGGGAAGAAAGAGGCAGACGACTCCAGATTGGAAGGTAGCAGATGCAATAAACAAGGGAATTTACATATGAGGTTTGCCTTGAGGGGTGCAAGACAAGTAGGTCTCCACCCCTGCCCGCTAGAAACGTAAAAGTTGATAGAGAAGTCCTGCCAGGGCTCATTCATGTACACCATCCAGATGGCCTCAACAACACCTTTCTCACTCAAGGCTATGTCCTTGAAAACAGCTCCTGCTACAGGAAAGGCAGGCAGAACACACATTCTAAGGGCAGGGAGGGAGTAAGGAGCCTTCAACTGCCCAGGTCCAGCTGGTGGATCAAACAAGTAGTCACAGTCACGTCCTCTGGATGACCTCTTCCAACAACAATTGAAACGTACATGCATATCCCTCCCCACTTTTAGCTGTAGACGCCTTCACACAACATATGCCATCCCTAAGTTAGATGGCACAAATTGAGGACACCGATGAAAAATCTTACAGGTTTTTTTTTTTTTTAACTCTGACCTTATCTCTGATTCTCTTTCAAATATACTGTTGAATTATCATCTCCATCTGTGTCTCCACTGGTAGCAGGATTATGTTTCATTTCATAGCCAGGGAGCTAAATAATAATAATCAATTTCATGAAAACTATATTCTGGGCAGGCTTTTGATTTAACGTGGAAGCTGATGAGAGGCAGGCTAAAAGTGAGCACTACAGTTTGTAAGAAACCTTTTCTACTTGTATGTACTTATTTACAAAGAGTCCATTTTCTGTCCTCTGTAGCATGAACAGTGTTTTAACCACAGGAACTCAGAAGTGGTCATCAGCATATTAAATGCATTACCTGCTGAAAGAGAGCAGGGAATAAACTTTTTTAGCTACAGGACTATAAAGTTTTAACAGCCCAGTTCAACCCTGCTCCCATCCTTCCTACATTTCCTCTCATGTGGTTTTCTCCTTTGTCTCTCAGCAAAACTGGTTTTCATAGTATTCTGGCCCTAGAGTCAGGTCATAAAATACACACATGCCCTCGTGCGTGCAACACACACACACACACACACACACACATACACACATGCTCTTCTCTAATTCCTCATTTCCCTCTCATCTTCATACATTCCTATCAGTCTAATCCTCCAGTTAAAATGTCCAAATTCTGATTAAATCATTTTATGAACGTCTGTCCAAGAGGCATACATTCAAGGGAAAACCATCATGGTCACCTCAGAAGTTATGCAAATGTCTCACTTATTTGAAAGGAAACAAGAGATCACAGTCTATTGTTTTAAAAAGAATGGAAGGCAGAGTCCAAACCTTTACAAATGACAATCTTGTCTTATCCCAGGATTATTAAAGAGCATCCTATGTCTGAGCTTCAGCATATATTTGGTGGAAATAATCGAGACTCCACATTCAGTGGATCATTCTCAAATATTAACCTTGAAACAGTAACAACAAGAACAGAAGGATGTATCACAGTCTTTATTCTCCTCCTACGACAATTAACTAAAAACGTGTGAATACAATTCAAGAAACAGGTGTCAAATCCATTCAAGCCAGAAAACTCTTCACTTTTGGTCTCACCTTAACCAAGATATAAACCAGCATCTTCCTATTCTCCAAGTGAACAATGAACACATGCTGATTTTAAAGATAGTACTAAGTTTTTTTTTTTTAATGTATCATACTCCCCAGATGTGACTTCATCTTTTTTTTTTTTCCATTTTATCTAACACACAGACATTATGGCCACCTGTGGCACTGTGAATAGACTGGACACGCTCATTCAATCCCCATCCGGCCAATTAAAGATTAGGTCCAGTCAAAAAGCTGTTATCACTGAGGAGCCGAATAATGTAAGCCACCCAGTTTCCCAGACTTTCTCTTCCTCATCTATCTTCAAGTCCCCACCACTGTGTTATGCATGAGTACAGTTCCTAAAAGGACAGCTAACTCTCTACCCTCTTCTTAGGTCTCTGCAAAGACAGAGACCCTATAAACTTAACAATTTACTCAGCCCTTTCCACTTAAAATGCCATTCTGGAAAACAAATCAATTTCTTAACAATTATCAGTATCCCTCATAAAATATATCCTAGACATTCTTGGTTCATAATCGGTGAACTCTTGCCATAAGTGGAACAGGAACTAAACAACAGGATAGGTCAAAGTTGGGAGTTTAAAAGGTAATGGTCATATTTTTTTTTTCCAGCCTACAAACGACCAAGACTTTTTCTCTTTGAAATTTCACGCTCAAGTAAGACTAGTGTCCTCCCAGTTACAATGACCTTAACTACCAGAGGGGAGGCAAGAGAGGAAAAATGTCCATTTCTCAGTGTCCGAATTGGAGTGACAGACTCAAGTTGTCCAAAGTGATTCTATTTGCCTGGATATAAACGGGTAGAATGTGGATCTCTTCCCTTGCAACCTCAAACCCAAGTTTTTCATCCTCTAAATCCAAACTGTGCCATAGCCTTATGTGCGACCCCTCATCTTCTATCATCTGGGAAATAGCCATCTCTTTATTAGTCTCAGCTTCCTGCAGCCACCTTCATTCTATTTATGGCTCCTCTAAAAACTGTAGACATGGAAGCCACCTAAAAACAAACCGATTCAACCAAAGGTGCTTGGGGTGGGACATGTCTCATCCCCTGCTTCACGATGGATCCCACTAAACTCCTTTCCTGGCTTTCGCAGAACACACGATACTCTGAAAGCAAACACCTTGCACAAGAGTGCCCGGTACCTTTCCAAGGCTGTACCGTATATAAATTATTTCCAGGTGTCACTGAAGACCATTTTCTCTGAACACGCTAAACTGAGGCTGGCAATAAAACAAGGCGCACACTCCTCCTGAAGAATCTGACCCGAGAAACATTCCGCCTGTATGTTACCAGCGAACAAAAATACAGAGTTTTAATGAGGAAATGTTAGGGAGCATTTAGGAAAAGTGGAGGGAGAGGATCAATACTGTTTCAGCTCTGTTATCCCCAGGTGTTAGGGGAAGGAAGTGTGTGTGGTCTGCAGTCATCTGGCAGATGCATAAACAACATCGGAAATTTTCAGAGAAGGCAAAAGTAGGCACAAGATCGCAGGGGACCCCGCCACCGGCGAGTTTCACACGCACTTCAAACAGCTCTTCTTCCCGACCTGGACCTCGCGTGCACCCCCTCTCCTTGGCACCCCCATTCCCGCCGCTCCCACCCCCCCCTTCCCAGTCCCGCCTGCGTGGCTGTCTCTCATGCAGCAAAGGCAACAAGCGTCCCCAGCCCAGGAAGGGGTCCCCGTCTCAGCTTGCGAGGGAAGGAGGGGAAGAGGGGCGCCCGCTCGCATGCTCAATGCATCCTACCGCCTGTGGAGCTCGCCTCCTCCAGCTGAGCCGAGATGCTTTCCACCCTCCTCACATTCATCTTCGGGGACGCAGGGTGCAGGAGCGGGACTCGAGAGTCGGCGGCCCAGGGACGTGTGTCGACGGGTCTGCCACCGGAGCGCACTCGCCGCTCGGCCCGGGGCTTCCGCGGCGCTGGGAGCGCGAGGCGGCGGCGGCGGCGGGCAGGGCGCGCGGAGCGGGCTGCAGGTGCGGCGGAGGCCGGCGGGGGGCGCCGGGGGCGCTGCGCGGCGCTGGGCGGCGGGGGCGCGCGGGCAGCCTGGGAGCGGGCGCCGTTCACCGCGAGCCAGAGAGCGAGGCGCCCCCTCCCCTCGCGCGCTCCGGCGCCGCCCCTGCCACCTGCTGCCCAGTCAGCTTGGGGGGGGGGTGGAGGGAAGGGGAGGGGGGTGCTGGCGCGGTGGCTCCAGCGACGGAGCAGCCAGACCTGAGACTAGAGGGGATAACGGGTTAGGAGAGGCGCCTCCGGGACCCCTTTTTGCTGCGCGCGGCGCCTAGCGAAGAACGCGCAGGTGGATTCTCGGAGGGTTCAACTCCGACAGCTAGGCTGGAGATGGGGCACAAAGTTAGGCCGAGTGCGAAGGACACCAGCAGGGAGGCGCAAGGAGATGCCCTTCTCCAGAACCGGGCAGAGCGCCAGGAACTCCTAGAACTCCTAGACAGGAAACTTTCCCAGTTGAAGCTAGAACCAGTCATGCGACTTGGCTAGCTGTTAGGAAAAGCTGGCTCTGCACACCAAGGTGTGTGGGGACAAGGCCTAGATGAAGAATATAACCTTGTGGGAGCGGGGGGGATGGGGGTATTGGAAGGAAACTGGGAGGCATTTCGTACGAGCTTCCATGGGGAGGTTTCATTTGAGGACCCCCAGGCAGCAGTACTGGAGGTATCCCTCACCACCCCCGTGGGCATTCATCAAGTAGGTCACCTGCTCTCTTAAGCAAATCAAGGCCTGCTGGCAATGTTTGGGAAGATGAAGACAAACCAATAAACCTCTTGTGGCCATGGTTACATCCTGGGAAAAAAAACACACACACAATTAAAATGCTGATTTCTGTGTTGCCAAGAGTCAAGTGCGTGAATCCTCTTTTAAGAAGAAAGGTCAGGTTGACCAGTTCTCTGGGCAAAACGAATTCAAATTCCCTCCCACTCTCAAATGCTCATCATTTCGCCATTACTTGGGTTGAAGCCATTTCTAAATATTTGCAAAACCGTCCACTCTCCCTATACACCACACCCCACCCCCATACACCAGCTGAAATCATGTCACCAGCTGAAATCCTGCCCCTTACTCCAAGGTCTCCAATGACATTCCCTTGCCCTTTCCCCACCCCAATCCCACAAGTGACTCACTCCCTCTATTGTGAGGCCTCTCACTTTTCCTTTGGTTCGTGGTTAAGGGGATTGATGCTAACATGGTTACAGAGAAGAGATTCATGTGCTAGATCATGTGGTGCTAGCCCATTGCTCCTTTTTAGAAGCTACAGCAAGCCCAGCCCCTACCCCTCCCCAGCCCCCCCCCAAGTCGTATGCACAAAGATTCCCATATTTTCTGTAAATAAACTTAGGCCACTCTTCGTGGAACATGGATACAAGTTGTTCCCTCAAAGAACCATATTTTTAAAAATGCAGAAAATAGTAAACTCACTATGTGCCAGCTTTTAATCTCAGATTTTATGAACATCGTTTCATTTAAGCTTTGCAAAACACTACAGAGCAAGCACAGTTATTATTCCTATTTAGTGGAGGACCCTGCCAATGCTTGGGTTCAAATGCTAGTTCCACTATTTACCAATTTGGTGACTTGTTGCACATCAGCTACAACAATGGGATAAAGATGGTGCCTATTTGACTGGCTTGTTGTGAAGATTTAAGGTAATTGAGAGTTGTAAAGGGCTTAGTGCTGTGCCTGGCACACAAGAATCTCTAATTCAATGGCAACTCTTTCCAGAAAACACTCTCACAACTTCTACTGTTGGATAATCACTAACACCTGCCCAGTTCTAAGTTCCATCATTTTTTTTTTTTATCATAGGACATTTAACATAGCCTTTGTGTATCGATTGGGGTCCAGAGGCCTGGGTGGGAATCTCAGTTCTAACTGTTACTGGCTGTGTGTCCAAGAGCTCATAACTTAACCCGCCTTTCTCATCAATAAAATGTAAAAAAATAATGTCTACTTCAGTTAACTGTTGGGATTGATTAAACGAAGCAACATATGTAAAGTGTTTAGAATGGTTCCTGGCACACAAGAAAAACTCAGGAAGAGTTACCATCACTATCATCAACATCGTGGTAGTTAGCAGTCATCATTATATTTAGTTTTGATGACTCAAAGGAAAAAAAAAATGCCAGCACTACATTTTCTAGGACAGGTCTACCAAACCTTCCTTTGTAATGAAGAGGAAGTAATATACAATTTGTCTTCCATCTACAAAATACACAGAACATTTTGTTGGGCCAACTCTCTTCTCGAATCTTTTCCAACGAGCATCTGTCTGTTTTGATACAACCAAGTGTCTGTCCCCGGATGAGTTGTAAAGAAGGCAACAAAATCAGGTAAAGTGCACACTGTGCTCAATAAGTTTGTAATATATTGTTTCCGAAATATTGTGTGGGAACTTGGCTACCATGAAATTCATTTCCAGAACCCCCTTACAGAAATCCTCAGTCATTGCCAAGTATCACAGGGAACGTCATCTTTCTGTTGCCACTTTTATGGTCATCTCTGATATTTGGGACTAAAGGGCCAGGATGACTGTCTTGCTTGTACTGTCTCCTTACTGGCACTTCAGATGTCCCACACGGTTATAGAGAAGAGATCCATATGCCAGATCATGTGTTGCCAGCCCATTGCTCCTTTTTAGAAGCTATAGCAAGCCCAGTCCCTACCCCACCCCAGCCCCCCAAGTCATACACACAAAGATTCCCTTGTTTTCTGCAAATAAACTTAGGCTACTCTTCAAGGAACATGGATACAAGTTGTTGCCTCAAAGAAACATATTTTTTTTAAATGCAGAAAATAGTAAACTCACTATGTGCCAGCTTTTAATCTCAGATTTTATGAACATCATTTCACTTAAGCTTTGCAAAAGACTACAGAGTAAGGACAGTTATTATTCCTATTTAACTAGTGGAGAAATTATGACTCAGAGAGGTGAACTGGTTTGCCAATTTTACACCAGTAGCAATCGGTAACTCTGGGATTTGAACCCTCCAGTCGAATTCAAGAGTCCTCAAACTTAATTACTACACCATACGACCACCATGAACTAGGATTTAGATGCTCTGGGCTCTGACATTTCCCAGCTCTGTGTCCTTCAGAAAATCACTGATCATTTCTAAGCTTCAGTTCTTCATCTGTTAAAAGGGGAATTTCTGCTTCACAAGGTCATTGTCAGGATCAAGTCAGGTAATGAAAGTGAAAGCTACACATAAACCTTGAAATGTTGTGGAAGTATCTAGGATTACTTTTATTATTGCCCTGATCTTTTATTGCCTATGTTATTGCCTGGTCTTTTCCGAAAGCCCCAATAACAAATAATAATAGCAAAATTTCTCCCAGTGAATGTTTATTGAAGTGTTAACTATGAATGTTCTGTGTTTAAAACTCTACACCATGATATCACTTAATATGCGGAGAAGTTATGTGAGCTATTTTTGCCTTGATTTTAAAGTAAGACTGAGACTGAAAGAGGGTAAGTAGCCCAAGATCAGTCAGCTGTGAAGAGGTGCTGCTGAGATGTGAAACCACATCATTTGATGGTAAGACTGGAGCTCTAAGTTTCTACCTGATGGTTCTCAAACTTTATCATACACAAAAATCACCTAAAAGGTTGGTTTGAAAGCATCCATGCTCCAACCTCCATGATGGATTCACTGAGTTTGGGAGAGAGGTCTTGGAATATAATTTTTGTTTAATTAATAGACTATATTTTACGGCAGTTTTAGGTTTACAGAGTTCCCCTATTCTCCTTTTCCACTCCCTCTCCCCCCCCACCACCACCCAGTTTCCCCTATTTTAACATCTTACATTAAGGTGGTAGCTTTGTTACAGGTAATGGACCAACATTGTATTATTATCAACTAAAGTCCATAATTTAGATAGGATTGATGGCCTTATAAGAAGAAGAGAGAGAGATCACTCAGAGGAAAGGCCATGTGAGGACAAAGCAACCATTTTTACAAGCCAGTAAGAGAGAATTCTCACCAGAAATCAAATCCTACTGGAAACTTGATCTTGAACTTGTAAGCCTCCAGAACCATGAGAACATAAACTTCCACTGCTAAGCCACGCAGTCTATATTGTGTTGTTGTGACATCCCAAGCCGACTAATACACACTTGAAGACCACACTCTGAGAAATCACCAGTCTACATCAGAGGTATGTGTTCTGTCACCCAGCAGCATCTGCATCATATGGGAGCTCATCAAAAATTCAGAAATTCAGCCCTGCCCCAGACCTCCTGAATCAGTATCCTCATTTTAAAACATCCTCAAGTGGTTCCAGGTATGCAGATTAAACTGTGAGATGCTCTCCTCAATAAGACACTGCTGTAGTTTACTTGGGCAGCTTGGAGGCAATCGGAGCTCATTGGGCACGAGAGGAGGCTAGTGTGAAAATCACAACCAATTCGCTGCGTCTCCCACCCCCAACAAGGAGGCAACCCTGTTTTACTTTCTGCCAGTCCCTACTCACACGGATAGAATTGTTTATTGCCTAATTAGGTTTCAAGCAGCAAACATCCTCAACCTTAGTCATTTGACTACACCTGCAAATTTCTTTGTAATTCTTGATCTCTCAGTATTATAGCAATCAAGGAAAATAACCTACTCTGAGATCTTCACGTTCAAAGAAGTATTAACAACATGCCGTGCTAAGACAAAAATGAGGTAAACGTTTTAGGGCAAGAAGGCTAATTCTGACGTTCCTGTAGAACTTCTACACTCACTAGCTGATTTGGTCTTTACACTCTGCAAAGTAGGCAAGCCAGATTTCATCACCCCCATTTTGCAGACGAAGAAACTCAAGCCAATGGAAAGTAAGAGACTTACTCGAATTTTCACAAGGAGCATGGGATGCAGCCAGGACACAAACTTTCATCATCTGACATCTTTTAGCACTTGGTGCTGTAAGCTTTGCCAAGTTTATATAAGCTGGACAGCTTCCAAACTAACTACAGTTCTCTAAGCACCAAAATTCAGATTTGCCTTGCAACTTCGTCATGCAGGATAAGTCCGTATTATAAATGTAAAGTTATTATATCATTTAGGCACATCTCCCCGGACTTGTGGACTTCAGGAAATCCACTGGTTCCATTCTCTCTGTGGCAGGAGGCATGATTAAGGGATTTGCTTCGGAACAGAGATTTAGTTTAACCAGAGAGCTCTGGAACTTATAGTGTCATTTATGAAGTTAATTCTGGAAAGGTTTTACCTACATTCCATATCTCTAGGTTCTATATTTGAACTGTATGTTCTAATTGGGTGAGAGGTTTGTTAAATTCCAAGCCACTTTATACTTTTTATCCTTGTATTTTCTTTAATTGCTTACTGTACAGCCTTTACACTAAAAATAGGTCTGTGGGGAATAAGAATCTGCTAGTTTATCTATTAGAACAGGTTGAATGAAATTGTCCAAAGACTTTATTGTAACTGAATTAATGTGTTTCTAGCATGTTCTTTTTAATCAAAAGTTGGTCAGAGCTGAAAACTAAATTTCATTCTAAATCGCTTTTCTACAAATATTTGATTCAAATGGATCAAGTTCTTTAAAAAAAAAAGCAGGATAAATTTGCATTTCTTTGTTTATGTGTGCATACACAAAGTAGTGTCTTATATTACTGACAAGGAAGTTATTTAACTAGCATATTTAAGATTATTCAACAAATTAACATTTGGGGGAAATGTGTTAAATTCATTTTGTTTTAAAATGTGTTCATAAAAGTAAAGTTCTTTGTATAAATTAGAAAGGTTGTAGGGAAAACAAGAAGCTTTTTTTTTCACATTAAGGTAAAAAAAAAATTGTCACAGTGCTGAGCCTGGATAATTCAAAACTAGGTTGACAATATGTCAGAACCGAATAGTGAAAGTGCCACATACACACTTGTCAACGTAGATGAAGTATTTGATGTTCAAGTTCAGGAGTTAGTTAACCTGTCAACAAATGGACAAAAGGAAGGAAAAAAGACAGACCTTCAAAGTCTCAGCCACTGGATTTTCAGAAGTCCAGAATCTTTCAGATGGTGATGATAACAAATGGTAGCAAAGAATTAAAATCCAATTATGTTGGGATGGTAAGTGCTCACAAACATGCACTTTCCGATTTGGGGAGAGTTTGGGGAAATCCAATGAAAGGTATATCCTTGGTCATAGAAGCAGACTCAGCTGTCAATGAGAATTTGGGGCATGGGTAGAGGATGCGGGGGTAAAGACTTAAGATCATCTGGTGGCTAGATTATTGAGTTAAAAAGTAGTCTGATATGACAAGTCATTTTTATTTCCCTTATTGAGTTTTGGCAAGTACGTAAATTTTATCCACAGTGATTGGAACACCTACTGAAATATTCTCTTTCATTCATTCATATGTAACCGAAGTTTGCTACAACAAAATACATAAATTATTTCAAAGATCTTTTTCTCCCGCTTAGGAAAAGCAATACTTGGATAAGTGGGACAGCACGACTGCGTATATAGCAACAGGATTATACTGGGAAAGTGTCGGTAGTAAATTAATTTTGATATTATCAAATCTAGTGTTCTTTGTAGATAAAAGTTTGGCATAATAAAATAATATAGAGTGGTCACGCTGGGGGAGATGCACAAGTGAATGCGCGTATTTCATTATGTATGAACCTTGATTTCTTCATGTATAAGCAGGACCTGTGTCTATAAACTAGATCTCAGGAATGTGTATTCATCATTCAACATGTATCAAGCCAGGCACTGTGTGATATAGAGGATGTAATGAAGGAAAAACAGAATTCCTGCATTCAAGGAGCTGGCAGTCTAGGGGTGAATCCACACAGGCAAGTAAGCAGCTGTAGTAAGAAGTGCGAATGCTTATATAGCACTGACTGTGAGCTTTGTACATTAGCGTTAACTTATCCAATCCTCATAGCCCCATAAGAGCATATATGTTAGTTTTGCCATATAAAATTGTGCCCAAAACTTAGCAGCTTACCATAACAATCATTTGGTTAGCCACAGTTCTGTGGTCTGCCAATATAGCACATGCTTGGCTGGGCATACCCAGGCATCCGTGGTCAGCTGGCAGTGATATGATTATCTCACATGTCATGTAGTTGGAGTAGTGGGGACACCAGGATCATGTCTCCCTCATCATCCAGCAGACTGGCCCAAACTTCTTCATTTGGTGATAGTTGCAGAGTTGTTATGAGCAGCAACAGAACACAGGGGACACCGCACAGCACTTCTCAAACCTCTGCTTGGTACCCATTTGCTACTGTCTTGTCGGCTTGAACAAGTTGCGAGGCCAGCCCGGATTCAAGGGGGCAGAAAGAATTTACCTTTGATGGAGGAAATTATAAGGTCAAATTACAAAAGACTGTATACAGGGAGAGGAAGAATTTGTGGCCAATTTCTCAACCAACTCTAGGGAGGTACTATTAATATTTCCGGGAGGCACAGAGAGTTTAAGTGATCCAAGCTCCTCAAGCCACAAAAGGGCCAGGATTCGAACCAGGAAGTCTGGCTCCATAGCCAGTAAGCTTATCCCCTATGCTATAGTACAAGAGCCACACGGAGCTGATTCATGTGTGGAAAGATTTAGGAAGAGCCCCTAACTTGATCTTGAGTGTTAGGGGAGCGTTCGCAGAAGAACTAACATCAAATCCAAATCCTAATGAGCAAGGATGAATTAGCTACTTGAAAAGGAAGAAAGGACAGGAATGTTCCCTCGGAAAGAGACCACATATGCAAAGTACTAGGGATTGAGACAGGCAATAGTGCATCCAGAGAACTGTGAGCTGTTGCCTGGGCTGGGGTATGGGGAGCCAAGTTCTGTGGCAGGAGAGGTGAACTTTGGCCATTTATGTAAATATAAAACCAAGGGTTTAGGCTTTAGTCAGAGACATTAGCAGCTCCTTGAAAGGTTCAATCTAGGGATTAATATGTTCAGATTCTGGCTTTAGATTCCTCACTATGGCACCTATGAAGAGTAAGGATCAGAATCAGGTAACATTGCATGCAGGGAAATCATGTGCAAGGGTCTTGCAGTGCTCAAACTGTAAATGATGATGGCCTGAACTAAGCGAGAGGCAGTGGGGATGAAAAAAAGGCACACTGGAAAGATATTTAAAAGACTAGACATGATGACCAGTAAACGTGATGATGAAGGGGTCATGATGATGCCCAGGTTTTGGCTTGCATGCTGCTTGGATGATGGTACCATGACTTGAACTGGGGAAGTCACAAAGTAAAGGCATTTCAGGGAAAGAAATGATGTCTTTTGATTTGCATGTGGTGAGTTTGAGACATCTCCAGGGCTACATCCAGATGAATATATCCAACTGTGAGGTGGGAATGAGAAGGACTGGGTTGGAGCAATCAATATAAAGGTCATCTATAAATGGAAGAGATTGTCCAGGGAGCATATGTGGAAGACTATTATTAACACATAGCATTTGTTAGGTATTTGTTCTGTACTGGGAACAGTTTTAAGACATTACATTATTTAACAAATTTAATTCCCACAGCAATCCTATGAGGTAATACTGTTATTACACCCATTTTACAGATGAGGAAATTAAGACACACAGTTGTAGTGATTGGAGTCAGCATTTGAATTTGAGCAATCTGGCTGGAGAGCCCATGCTGCTAATCTTGTACTCCTTCTCTATCCAAAATGAGGGAATATTCTAGTGCAGAATCCTGCACAATACAAATACTGTTAAACCCTGGCTCAACATGGTGAATGAGGTACAAAAATCCAACCTTGAAATAAGGAGGTTCATTATAACTGTAGAGTCATGTCATTACAAGGTAGATGGGAAAAATATATGTCTCAATTGTATGCACAATCAACACACACACAAAAGTACACTCCTAAAGAGTGATTATTATATCAACTGATCATACAGGAAACTGAAAGAGTCCCCCAAAATCACAAGGTGCGGGCTAGGGGAGGGGGCATTTGCTAATTCCATCTTACCTTACCTCATAGCTCCTCCTGTAGAAGGTAATCACAGTAGTCTGTCCTATTGAAGAACCAGGACTCAGCGCAGGATTGGAGACAGTTTTCAAATGCATTTTGTCAGAATTCTGGCCTGTCTTGAGCCATGGAAACCAAGAAAAGAGAATTTTCCAGGGAGACAGTGGCTACAGCAACAAGAGGTAACAAGATGTCAAGTACACAGAGGCCTAAAATAATTTATCCATTATATGTAGGAGCAAAGAGGTCATGAGCAACCTTCTTATAAAGGTTAACAAGCAACTCTGTTCACATATTTAAGATTTATCTTTGAATATTTACATCGTTTATTTTTCAGACTATAGTTATGTATGCTTGGTATTTCCAGATAATAATAAGAGGTATCATTTTTGAGCACCTCTTATATGCCAAGTTATGTAATTGGCACTTTTTATTACATTTAACAACCACATACAAGGTAGTAGATTTCCCTGTAACAAGTGAAGATACCCACCTTTACAGCAGTGCCCTGAGATCGCAAGTCTGATCATTGGCAAAGCCAACATGCAGAGTCAGAAGTCACCAAATTCACAGACCTTGCTTTTGTCCTCTATACATGCGGTGTCCGTTGAGTTCCTAGGACAAAAGTGGGTAGGAATGTCATAAATACCTGCTAATTCAAACATCTCCTTTTAATCAATCGTTCCAACTTTGCCTTTACCATTTTGGCTAGCATTTCTAAAACATAACAATTTAAGCATCCACTGGCATCACTTGGAGGGATGTTTTAATAAATAATAAAAGGGTCAGAAACTGAAGACAAGTTGAGGAGAAAGAAGGGGTATTTTTGTCTTATCCCTTTTTTTTTTCTGGAAAACCGGGGGTTGGGTGGTGGTAGGTAGTGTCCCTGCCTATGACTTCCGAGCCAGGGCACTTACTGAAACCAGCATTTGATGATGGGGCCAGTTCAGCAGTCCAAATCCAGTCTCTATCTGAACTATTCAGAGTCATTCTGAAGGTAAATCAGGGACTGAGGGAACCCTCCAAAGAAGAGTTTCAACACAGACTTTGGCAAGTGGAATCTGGAGTTTTTTCAGATGTCAAGATCCCATGACTCAGCTCCTTCTTATGCAGTTCATACGCTTTTAGGATTGGGTGTTTTGATGGCATTTAAGGGGTGAGGGATCTATACTGAATAAGAGATAGCCCATAATGTGTAGCATTCTTTCTTGAATATCAGCATCTTTTATCCTATTTAGACATTGCAAAGCCATGTTTGGCTTTGTAATATTGAGAGATCAAGATTAAAAACTAAACTAGCCTTTGCTGAACACTTATTATGCAGAACTTTTGAAAACATCTTAAATATATATCATATATGATATATATTATATGAATTATCTCATTTAGTACTTACATGAGGAAGGTGCTACCAAGTGCCCATTTTACAGAAGAAAACAGTGAGGTAAAGAGAGATGAAGTATCTTACCAATGCAACTGGCTCCATTGAGCAGTTCATAATCTGGAATCACCAGCTAAACTGATAAAGGGAAATGAGTCCAAAAAGAGAATAATCAAAGTGTGAAAGTTAACTTGTCTTTAAAATAAACCTGCATAGGAAGCAGAGAAAGTGGAACCAAAAGGTAAGCCATCACTGACCCGAGGGCTGGGCGAGCTGGGTTTTTACATTTGCCAGAGATATTTGTCTAACTTTCAGTTGATATTTAACTTCTTCGACCATTAGTTTTCTCTTCTGTAAGATGGGAGTAGCAAGTCTTCTATGCAAAGAAATGAGGTTTAAATGTGATGGTGTGTGAAAAAGACCTTAGTAATTTGCATATCTTTATATGTTAGATCTTAGAACAATTTAAAATGATCCATCTGTCCAATGAATTAAAGGCCCAGGGGCTTACAGTAAGTTTCATCAAAAGAATAAGGCTGATGAGACCATTTGTGATGCTAGGTGGGCAGGAGAACATTATTTTTTTAATTAATAGAAATTTAGCAAATGGCACATCATCAAGGATCAATAACTAAGCAGATGGTAAGAGTAAAACGTAATCATTGTTTTTGGTAACCAATGAAAATGCAATGGTTTTAGATTGTTAGAAATGAGTGCAAACCATGCTTGGGATTAAAGGTCATTTTTAACTAACGAACAGCAGTGCATAAAATTATAATAGAGCCAAGAAGCACAATGTGAACATTCTAACAGGAAAAGATGCTTCGTGAGTGCAAAGATCCTGACTGCCCAGTGGAAGGTTAGACCACTCTCTCTTTTGCCCCCATTGTCTTTTCTCTCAAAGCATTTTGTTCCTTTCCTACTCAGGATTCATCACAAACTGTAAATATTGTGTGTGTATTTGTTTAATGACCATGTCCCAAAACACACACACACACACACACACACACACACACACACCCCTGGAGTCTCCAAGAGGACTAGAATCAAATTTGGTTTTCGGACAAATGGATATCCAATGCCAGCCTCCATGCCTAGAGAAAAACAGGACTTAATATAAAATCTGTTGAATAAAAAGGACAAATGGTTCTCTGTCGTTTCTGGGTTGTCCTCTCTTCTACTCCTGAAGGCACAACACACAGACCAGGACACTTTGCTATTTTCACACAGTAAAAGGGCTCCACTTTGCAAGCTTTACCTGGAGTATTATTGAGTCTGATCAGCACACTACCTGTGTGTGTAGCAAGAAGAGGGTTTGTGGAAAGCTATTTGAAGCTATTCAGGGGAGAGCAAGAAGCCTTATCAGAGGCATCCAAACCCCACTGCTCCTGTTGAGGCATGCTCAGCTCAACCTCTGTGCAGATGGCTCTCCCCAGCACCCCACTGAGTTTCAGGGTTCCCCTTGCTCTTACTGCAGACTGCCCTCTCTGAATAGCCCTTGATGGCCCCTCTCTTTCCTGAGGGGCTGCCCCGTTGGTTTAGATGCAGACAGTAAAAGATGCCATTCACAGGCTTAGATGGATAAAGTCCTGAAGGTGGATCTGGCCTTGAATGCCCACAGCAAACCCTCTCGGTCCACCGGGCACGCACCGGTACGCAGCACTGCCTTCAGACTACTTTCCAGGACCTTGATTATTAAAAGTCTCCTTCCATAGTCTCTTCCTCCCAGGCCCCAACCCAGGATATATCTTATATCCCTGCCCTTATTATCCTTTCGTCTCTAACTTTGAAATTTGATGGATGATCAGGAAGGTTCTGATCACACCTGGCCCAGATTATGAGCAGCAGAAATATTAGAACCCTCCCTGTTCCTCAGGGAAAGAAAAGACTTTTTTCTTCCGAAGTACAGCTATGTTCTCAGTGTTCTCTGTAACTGGATGATAATGAACAAATGTTTGCAGTATCTACTGGGGAAGGTCAATGCCCCATCCTCCTCCCACTAGGGCACATGACTCCATGATGGACTAAAGAAAAAGCCAGCTGCAAATTCTAACATGTTTCCCACATTTCCATCTACCTCTCAGATGAGGAAACAATCAATAGAACTCTCACGAAAGCATATAAAAAGATCAGATTATCCTCAGGGTTAAATGCAACTGTATTTCTCGGGAGGCAGCCCCATCTCAGAAATACTTGGAAAAAGGGAAAGAATGAGCAATTAATACCCAGACTATGATTTACCAGATCTTACTCTATACATGCCGTCGTGTATCAATCCATTTTAAAGACTCTTACTGGTATGCCTAACTCAAGACCCAGCTTCCCTGAGTCCCATAAGATGTGGTCGTGTGGATCTTCTGACAACTTTCTTGGGGACCCGAGCTGAAGCTCTGTTTGCTGAAGCACAAACTTGCCTCATCCTGGCTTTTCTTCCTTCTTCGCTGGTTCTGCCCTTATTGTGGATAAGTTCATCCGGGTTGTGACAGCTAGTTTTTAAAATCTAGGAAAATGTCATCAAAAAATAAATTAGATTAATAGTTATCAAGCAGGATGATCAAATTTTGAGACATCAAAATCTAACATCTAGTTGCAACTTTAAAATAGCAACATGAGGTCTTTGTAATTTTTTTAGTCCTAGCTCTTATTAAAAATAAACCAACCTCCATGTTACATATGGACAATGTATATTCATATTATATAAATATATATTAAATATTAATATAAATATGTACACAGAGAGATTCTATACATATAATATTAAAGAAATTGCCTTCATTAACATTCATTTGCTCTCATACATCTAATATATTTACTTTTAATTTTACTCACAATACTGTTTTCCTCCCCAGAAGCATATTTATTTGCAATTAAGAAATTATACTAAGAAAGTTAACATTTCAGCAAATAAAACTGTAAAGACAAAGAAAGCCAAATGGCAACCAAGACTTTAGACATTAGCCCCGGAGGGCTGTACCTCGCCTAAGTCACCTCGTATCCATTTAACGAGAGCTTTCTTTAGCTTGACAAGAACACAAGTGAGGACTGCTACAGAAATGCTATTCTTAATTTCCCCATACGTGGCAATCATTTAACAATGAACAACAAGAACAAAGGCTCCATTTCAAAGGTTGCTTCAAGCAGAAGTTAGCCACAGAGGCAGCTGGACGTTGTTCCCTCCTGCCACATGATGACGGGCATGAAAATGGGGCAAGACAAATTGGAATGTCAAAGATTAACTTTAGATCCTGACATTCCTGTCTGAATAATCTCAAGCTAAATTCTCCCTCTTTATGTCAAGGAACACACACTCTCTAGGCATTTCAGTTAGCAGTCTCTCCACCCACCATCCAGATTCTCTTTTTCTGGGATGTGTTTAGGTGTTGGAGAGAATCACATGGTTTTCTCCAGAAATCATCCTCTGCTGTATCTAGTTATTTTAAATCCTCTGCCCACAGCAGACACTGCAGGAAATTTACAGAGTGTGTCAAGTCCACACTGACCGGGTCCTCCCAGCTCTTCACCTTCTCCACTCTGAAAACAAGATTTGGGAAGGGAAGCTGAGCCCCAGAGTGTCCATGGACATCCGGCCAAACCCTCCCCATACTCTCACAAGTGTGGCATAACCAAGGTGATCGTATCTAGCCTGTGGGCAGGAGGCTTAAGAAGTCAGAAGCAACATCTTGAGGTCTTAGGGTAGGTTTGTGATATTCAGAAGCTGTGCTGAGCTTCTCAGTGATCCCTTAAAAGTGGCCTGTGGGTGGTGGTATTTGGGGACTCTTCCTACCGAGCAGCCTACGGAGCCACAAGAGCACAACAGAAGTAACAGCCTCTCCCAGAGAGCAGATGCTGATGCATTTCACTGTTCATGTTCCTCCTGGCACACCGCATAAATTAAGTCCTCAACAAATATTTGCTAAAAACTGAGGCTTTTTCAATAATCTAAACAGACATTCCCTTTATCATTTTACTCTTTATGTGACGATGGAATCAATTAATCATTCTTTTGCTTTTGATTCGGGGTATTAGAGAACACCAAGTTTAATCAATTCCTTTTACAAAGTACCACAAGTCCAGAAATTTTGAGCAACCTGACCACGATTGCCCATTGAGTTCCAGTTGTAGTCAAGACTATAGGAGACTGTGGGCACTTGACCGTCCTGGCCTCCTCAAGGTCTGTGCCCCCGGCCCCTGACTTATTCAAGCTCAAGGGCCTTCTTTTCAATTGTGGACCTTCCACACAATATTCCTTCTGTTGGGAAAGTTCTGCTCTCTATCGCTGAGTTGTCCCTTCCCAACCTCAGGTTTCTCTGCAAATATCACTTCCTCAGAAATTTCCTGAGTGCCCAGGCTAAAGGACACATCCCCATCTTCCTATTCCTTTCCCTCTCTCTCTCTCAAAGTCCCCTGTTCCTTTCTTTCCCAGCATTTGCCATGAGCTGTAAATATATATTATTTGCAAGTAATTGCTTATTTAATATCCATCTACACACACACACACACACACACACACACACACACACTAGTGTCCTAGAGGACTAGAATCACATTTGGCTTTTTCACCAGTAGACACCCAGTGCCAGGCTTGGTGCCTAGCACAAAATAGCACCTCACTAAAAATCTATTGAGTGAAAGGATGAAAAATTCTCTTGTTTCTGGGGTCACCTTTTCTTCTACACCACAATGCACACTTCTCTCTCTTCAGTAAAAAAGATAACTGATGGTGCAGCCAGCCTGTGAGATGATTCTCCTGGATTATTTCGGCACTGCACGGAGGGTAGTTAGCTTCCAGACTCCACTTCTAGGTATGACATCTGATCATCAAAAGGGAGCAATGAAAGAGACAATAAAAATGCCACTGCATTGTATCTGGTTCTATATTAGGATGATGCTTTCTCTAAGGCACGTAAATAAGGGAGCAAAGTATCAAAATGATGCAAATGAACATTTGAATACATACTCCAGAAAACAGCAGAAGACGAAACTTGGAATTAAGAAATGGGGTGAGGTTTATTATTCAGATCACATCTCCAAAAGAAATAATGATCTATTTTTGGTACATTAAATGAAGAAACTTAAATTTCTTCACTCTCAATGGTTTCTTCTCATTTGTGGATTGTCATCTTCTTCATTCATCATGAAAACCCTTCAAGGATTCCTTGGTGCCTTGAGGATAAAGCCCAGCTTCCTCTGAAGGATGGGTCTGTCGTTCCATAATCTCTTCCCTGCTCTTGGTTTTTGATCACATCCTAACACTCACTTACTTGCCACTGTGCTCTAAACATACAGAAGTGCCACGGTTCCCACCAGCCACAGTGTCTCACAACCCCATGTACTTGTGGGGCTAAAGAGCCCACTCAGGAGGAACAGCTCTTTAGTTCTGTATTGACTTTCTACTGCTGCTGAGACGAATCACCATAAATGCGTGGCTTAACCAAATGCAATTGTATCGCCTTGCAGTTCTGGGGTCCTAAGTCTGAAATCAGTTTTATGGGGCTAAAATCAAGGTGTTGGAGTGTGGCATTTCTTTCTGAAGGCTCTAGGAAAGAATTCATTTTCTTGCCTTTTCCAGCTTCTAGAGCCCTTCTGTTTTCCTTGGCTTGTGGCCGGCTTCCTTCCATCCAATGCCAGCAATGTCTGGTGGAATCTTTCCCACACTGTATCACTCTGACACTGACTCTTCTGCCTCCTTGTGTGCTTAAGGATTCTTGTGATTACATTGGGCTCTCCCAGATAATCCTGCATAATCTCCCTATTTTTATGTCAGTGATTAACAACTTTAATTCTGTCTACAATCATAAATCTCTTTTACCATATAAAGGAACACATTTGTAGAATCTAGGGAGCAAGGCCTGGGTGGCCATTATTCTGCCTACCACAAATTCCAAGTATACCCGATGTGGCATATCTCACTTGGTGCCATTTCCCTCATGAGTGACACAGTTAGGTGTTCCTCCTCTCATCATTTATCTGCAATTTGCTCTGCTACAATACACAGTAGGGCTTATTATTTTGTGTTAAAATCACTTATATATTATGTACATCCTCTTCGTGTGACTATTTCAAGATTTCATCCTAATTAAAAATCAGTTTGCCAGTGAGTCAGGTACTGTACTATATATTTTGTACCGTTTGGTTTTTACATTATACTACGAGAGAGAAAGTGCATCCATTAAATAGACTGAAAACTTAAGTGTCACAGTGGTTAAATTGTTCACTCAGTCATGCCTCTTGCAAGCCAGGGCTGGGATTTGAACTCATGTCTGTCTGGTTCCTGTGTAGTCAAATTACTGCTAAAGTACACTCTCTCATCTTGAGGTCCCCTATGACTCACACTGAGGTTCCAGCACCCACTAGATTTTCACTAAAGATTTGTTCATTTTTAAGTGAGTCCAAGAATCTCTTTTCCTGTTACTATTTAACTCTCCACCTTGGTGATGAAGTCAATCTCTTCAGTACATCACAAATCTTTATTCTGCTTCTCATCTCAAAGACAGACTTTTTACCAAATTTGAACATTTTTTTTTCAATTGATAGAATGCCTATCCATTGTTTTAATTCTTCGTGTATTTTTCTAGTTCTTTAACTGATAGAGAGATTATCATTATCCAAAGACAATGAAAGCTGCTTAATAATGAAACTGTATCTTGTCTTGAAATATCAGTGCCCCTAAGCTTTTCATCTGCTCCTCTGGAGGAAAAGCTTCAAATAAGTGGTTTCCAGCTCCAAGACTTCAAAAGATCTAAACTGGGACTGGAGCATCTCGTGTGTGAATATCTTCCCCATCAAGTCTGATGATCAGATGGGTTTGCAGATCAGAGTTCTAAAAGACATTGAATAATATTCTTTAGTCTGCATCACCTTATTGTGGGGGTCCTCATAAAAAAATTTCTCTGCGCATTGTAGAAATTCAGAAAAGTTTGATAATAAATGAGTCAATCACTGTAACTTAGTTGATAGCATCACATGTTGTAGATAAACAGGTACAGGAAGGACTTAACCATAATGAAGAAAATTCTCACAATTTGGCATCAGAATTTATCCAGTTTACTCTAAGGCACACCTTCTCATTAACAGAATGCCCCATTATACGCAAATACTTTTTCCTTTGTAACAGTAACACAGGAAAACAAATCAGTATTCCTTTGGTTACTAATGTGTGCACTTTCTTTTTCTCGTTCACATAGAACTGTTATCTTTACTAAACACTGTTTGTGCTCAAACAATAAATCTATTTACCAATACATAGGTTGACCCACATGTCTACTCAGCTGGAAGAAAACAAAGTCTATTATATTTTAAAAATATGGAGAGATACAAAACTTTTTTTTTCTGGTTGTTTGGGGTTTTTTTCTGGTTGTTTGTGACTATAATTGAGATTTTGTACCAAGCATCTATGATGTGCAGTACACTCAATCAGGAACTGGCCCTGTACAGGCACTAACCCAAAGAAGCATGGTTTACCTTTCATGTGTCCTGTGGACCCAAGCAAAACATACGCTTTTACAACCACAGAGTTAGAGAAAATCAGGTATGGCAGAGCATGCACTTTCCTTAATATCTCTTTCCATAATTTATATATGTCCCTTCTGTTCATATCTCATTCACCAAAGCAAGTCACATGACAACAGAGGTAGGTAGAGCGGATATTCACAGAGAGAAGGACTCCAGGCAGAAAGAAGGGCACCAGGAGAGTCTCGGAAATGGTCTGTTGAGGTTAGTGGGTTGTTTGGTTAGGATTTAAGCATTAAGTGGTAGGAATGAGGATGATAATGACAAAAGATGACAGTAAGGGCACTACCCTAAGGACACATAAAACTCCTTATAAACCCTATCAGAGAGTTTATATTTTATCTTGAAAGCAATAAAAAAATAGGTTAAAGATTTAAGTAGGAAAGTGGCACGATCCAAACTGTATTATAGATTGATACCTCTGGCTATTGCATAGAGGCTTTATTTTCATACATCTTGAGTTACCAGAAGAAGATCCAAGTGGTGATATCTAGAAAACACTTGTATACACAGGACTGGAAGGAATCATTAGCACATAGACTTTAGAAGTTTCAAACATATAGTGTTAGATGAGATGGGGCCCTTAGACCTGATTTGTTTGCCTCCAGATGCATGAAAGGAATTGAATTTGAAGGTCTTCTGATAGGACATGGGCTCTTTAGTTGACCCTAATCCCCATCATTATTTTTCTTATACTTTTTATTAACTAACTGGCTCCTGAAGACATTTGAGTTTGTGACTTCTGATACAGTTAGGGTTGCCAGATAAAATATATGATGCACAATTAAATTGGGATTACAGATAAACAATGAATAATTTTTTATTATGAATCATATTTTTATTTGCTATATCTGGCAACACTTGGCACAGATGATAATTTAAGTGATGGAAATGGATGGCATTAGTAGGGACAGTGTCCAGAGAAAGAAGTGAAGCAGGTGTTAGTGCCTGGCATACAGAAGAGAGTCAGTATTTACCATTAACGAATAAAAGTCAAGGGCACAGAAAGAGAAACAGCAACATTTAGAGAGTATTTAAGGGGAAGGAGACAGAGAAAAGTAGAAAGGAAATCCAAGAGTGCAAAGTAAGGAAAACCAAGGCCAAAATGCCTCAGAAGAGGTCAACAATGTCACATGCTGCATGGAAATCAAGCAAGATAACAACTGAAATTTTTCCACTGGATCTGTGACAAGGTCATCATTGGTATCCTTGGAAAAACATTTTACTAGAGTGGCTGGAGGAAAATCAGTTACCTTCAATTGAGGAAAAGATAGAAGAGAGAGAATATACAACTCGTCAAAGACTCTTGGCTGTGTTAGCAGTGAATACAGGAATTATAACTAAAGTAGGCATGGAGTCCAAAATCATTGCCTTTTTTTGTGGCTAAGAAGAAATTGAGTGGTAGGAATTTCTAATGTTGTTAAGAAGAAACTAGTACAGAAGAATAAGTCAAAGATAGTTAAAGGAAGAGAAAGAAATAATCACTGTGGAAATTTTCTTAAAGAAGCAGACCAACATATGATCCATAAAGCTGTTACAAAGATGTCTTTTAAGAAAAAGGCCACAATTGTGGCAGAGGGGATGAGAAGCATGGGTGTCCATGCAATGAATTTTGGCAATAAGAATTTCAGAGGATTTCTATATGAGGGCTTCTACTTTTTCCCCCCGGGGATGAACTCTTCTGTTGACTTAGGTATGTCAGGAGCTAGAGAATGTATAGTGGTAAGAAAAAGTTTCCAATAGTCTGAAGAAGTTTTCAATGGCCATGTGAATCTCAGGAAAGAGAGTTCAATTGGGAAATATATGAGAGTAGTGAGTAGAGTTGAATACTCTGTTGGATTGAAAACTACATTCAACTTCAGAGTCTCTACAGAAGTCCCAACAATGTGTGGGGCTCTTGGTCTCCCTCTCCATGGGGACTCAAGCTTTCTCTTTGGGTTTTATTTTAATATGAAGGGAATCTAGATCCACATGCTGTGCCCCTGAATTAATTCCAGAATATTAAGTAGCCAAGTGGTGCTATGAAAAGAAAGAAATTAGCAGCCCAAGAAGGAAAGAAGGGGATAAAATCAGGGATAGCTGTGACTCTTGAGACTTTGCTGCCTAGGCTCATCTCCTTATGTAACTTAGAGATGATACATTTGTGTTCAATTAATTTTTAAAATATTCTCTATCTTTGAATTTTTTTCTAGAACATTTTTTAGTCATTATAAATTTGAAGACAAATTTACTGCTTAATAACATAACCTAAACTTTCACATATTTCATATTTTTTGAAAATTTTCATATTTTTAGATGATACTGTAGTCATATTCATTTTAACAAATAGTTGTGAATGCCTTCATATGTCAAGTGCTCATATTGGTAGGATAAACAGAGTACCTGATCTCAAAAAGTTTTAAAAAATCCAATTATAAGGTAATCTACACCAGGAAAAAACTAGTTAATAAAATATGACTTCAAAATCCAATGCAAAAGCCAAAAACTAAATAAATACTAAGTAAATAAATAAATAAATCAATCAATAAATAAGTTAATGGCTAGTCCTCTTATAAATGGATTTACCATAGGTTCCTTTAAACAACAAATGTTCCTGGGACATTGGAAATATAATTTGATTCAAAGACCCTTGGTGTATCTACAAAGACATCGACTACATTGAATGAGATGTGTCTGTACCTGCCAGGTCACCTCCGTGATTCATACCTTTATTTTTGTGCACTCATTATAATCTACTTGTATTTCCCTCCCTTCCGGAGCCTGGGGAAGATAGGAGGAAATTGCATGGGTGCTTAACTGGAGAGCATCTCAGTGCTGGTGAACTCTCTCTCCTGTTCAATTTTCCCTTGTTCTTCTCTTATTTACTCTATCAAAAGCTGCCTTGGGGACATGTTTTATTTGGTGCTTATACTGTACCCTGGGAATATTAGCCAATGAAGAATTATTGCCAAGATCACAAACTCCATGAGTGTAGAAAGTGTCTCTCTTGGGGGGCGCCTGGGGGGCGCAGTCGGTTAAGCATCCGACTTCAGCCACGGTTAAGCATCCGACTTCAGCCAGGTCACGATCTCGCGGTCTGTGAGTTCGAGCCCCCCGTCGGGCTCTGGGCTGATGGCTCAGAGCCTGGAGCCTGTTTCCGATTCTGTGTCTCCCTCTCTCTCTGCCCCTCCCCCGTTCATGCTCTGTCTCTCTCTGTCCCAAAAATAAATAAAAAATGTTGAAAAAAAAATTAAAAAAAAAAAAGAAAGTGTCTCTCTTGGTCAATATTTTGTCTTATTTTATTTATATTTTACAAACACAGTGTTTATTATGTTACAGGCACTGTTCAGAAACATTTACAAATATGGCATCATTCTATCCCCATAGCAACCCTATGAAGTAGGTGCAACCAGTTTTACAAGAGAGGAAATTGAAAACTGAGGCCACAGAGTTAATAAATGAAAATGTCTATATTTGAACCTAAGCTGGCTCCATATCTTGTACCTGTAAGCACTATGCTGAGCTATTGCCTCACGACCATGATGTCACCATTGAATTTTCAGCACCAAGCACGGTATCTATATTTTGTAGGTACTCAGTAAATACATAACTAAATGATACAGGAAAACTAATGGGTTACATTTCCATTCTCTTTTTACTAAACCACAGTTCTGTAAGATCAACCCCTTACCAACCTCAACCCCACTCCCCACCTCAGAATAAAGGATCAGAATCTACTTAGTGTTTCCATCCATTGAACAAATAATTATTAAGTGCTGTTAAAAAGCAAAAATCAACTTCACTAAATGTCAAAGATCTTACTGACTTTATTCAACAATTCATAAGTCAGGCAACATCCCATCTAGGAGATAGGAAGGAGTTCCAAGGAGCTATACAAATTGAAGGAGTTTTATAGGCAGAAAGGAAAGAGAACAAGGAAGCATAACAGGCAAAAAAATAGATTGATTACAGCAAGGTCACTTTCCATTTCTGGGAGAGGCCAAAACTGTAATTAAGTTGCAGTTTGGTGACATGGTGCTTTGCATTAGTGACTTCACTTTGGGCCTGTTGTCTTGTTTTAACAGTGTCTATCCTGAGAAATTCACAGGTGATATACAGTTGACCCTTGAACAACATGGGGGTTAGGGACACTGACCCCTCTGCAATCAAAAAGCTGCATGTAACTTTTGATTCCCCAAAACCTTACCTATTAATACCCTACTATTGACCAGAAACCTTAACCAATAATATGAACAGCCCATTAATACATATTCTGTATATGTATCACAGACTGTATTATTACAACAAAGTAAACTAGACAAAAGAAAATATTAAGAAAATCATAAGAGAAAATACATTTACTGTACTGTAAAAAATCCAAATACAAGCAGAGCTGTGCAGTTCACACTGATGTTCAAGGGTCGACTTATATTTATCGACTGACCTGCCAAATAGTAAGGGTGAAATCTCACTGAGATGAGTGGGATTAGGGTTCTGCCCTACGTGTGCCAGCTAAGTGTGTGGCTGCTGAGACCAGCCATCATTTACCTTGGGGAGCACAATTGCCTACAACCGAGTAACTACTAGAATATTCTGAGATTGAATTACACTAAAAGCAGCCAACATAACAATGCCACAGCTACACATCTGCACCTTTTCAATGATTGTTGTCAACTACTAAAGCTTAGAACACCATCTGAATATTATTACCGCTTCTCATGAATGAAGAGACATTTTCATCTAGAGATCAGGCACCATGAAACTGCTACACAAAAATCTCAATAGGTAGGTACTGGGGAAATCACAAAGAAAGGAGGATAAAGGTAGCAGTAGTAATTGCCTGCTCAGCAAAGAGAGACAAATCAAGAAAGCTTCTGTTTTAAAAAATTTTATAGAGGGGAGTATTTCCATGACAACTAAGTACTTAGTTATTCTAATTGCGAGAGAAACAAAGCATCTGAAAAGTCTGGAAATTTGTTCCAGGCACACAGAATAAATCCCAGCAAAACAAGAAACATTGATGTCTCATTAAAAGCAGTGAAAATTCACCACTAATTCAATATTTTAAAAATTGACTATATTTCCTGAAATTATCTACATTTCAGACAAAATATTAGCTCTTCAAATTGGCTTGAGGTACATGTAATGCTACACATTGATAATCTTTTGATTTTTTACCTTAATTTTCGAAGATCAAATTGATTGAAGAAAGTAGAGTATGTTACCAAACTGAACCTTATAAGTAGTGACAAAACCATGGACTTTAATTTAAATTGATGTTAATTGAATGGTCTGATTTATCAGAAGAGCTGTCTCCCTCTATATGCACAAAGGATATTACAAACAAAACCTTATTTCCGTTTATGTTAAGATTTGTTTTGAGATATATACTGGTTAAAGTAATCAAAGACACAGCAAGTGGACCTAAATCAATAAGACTGGTCTAAATTTATCTGAAATATGCAAGACAGAAAAAAAAGGATTCCTTTTAGTACAAAATCATTCTCATCCAAATGGACCATTATCCCTTTGAGGAATTCTATTGTGGTTCAGATCTTTGCCTCAAAAGGCAATGGACTTCCTTTCTTATTCTCTTGAAATATATTTCTCCTGACCCTTTCAGGAATTCTTCCCTGGGAGTTGAGAGTGTGTCCTATTGGCAATCAATGTATACAATAGAAGTGGTAATGAATGCATAGTCTTTAGAGTTGGATGACTGGTTCAAGCCCTGCCCTTGTCACTTCCTAGTTATCAATAAAGAGAAAATCATTTGATTTCTCTGAGCCTCAGGTTTCTCATTTGTTTATAAAAAAATTAAAAAATGTATCAATCTAAGATGATCGCTTGACAAATATTATTGTGCATCAGGCAAGAGATTAGGCACTGGAGATAAAAATAAGTCATGTCACTGTTTTTGAGAAATATCTAATAAAGAAGGTATTTTTAAATTAAATGTATTTGGAATACTACATGATCAATTATATTATGAAGATATAAACTGAACATTCATTGAGCTTAAAGGATGAGGAGATAGCTTTTCCTGAAGAAGACGAAAACAATTACTCAGAGGTAATGATACTTGAGCTATCTTACAAAAAGTATGCTGAATGGAGGGAAGCAGGGAGAGAGTGAAAGAAGGAGGCTGGATGAAAGAATAATTTGTGTCAGGTCTCGAAGGAGAATGCCTTAAAGTTCCGCAGGTTTGGAGTATCTTAAGGAGTGTGTGGTTGGGGTTGGTGGGGGTCCTCTGGGAAGGGAGGGAAGGACAAAGAAGAAGTCCTAGGCCAGATGGTGAGGTACTTGATATGCCATGTTGACAAACTGAGAATTGGAATTTTCCCAGAGAAAAATGAGAAGATGATGTAAGTTATGGCAACTAGGAGTAACACTTTTTTCCCCCTTAAAGATAATAAAGGCTCTTGTCACCCAACTTAATCTGAAGCAAAGACTGATTCAACTAGTTCTAGATCAGGACTTGACTCAAATTCCCCAGGATGTATTCAGAAGATGGTTGAAAGTAAGGTGACCAACTCATTTTCCAGGACTTTCTCAGCTTTCTAATGAAAACTCCCACCTCCTGGGAAACTCCTCACTCCTTATCAAACTGTGATTTAATGATTTAATAATGATAAATCCATCTTGAGACCCATTCAAAAGTAATTTGATACCAAAACACCAAAAGAACTTCAATTCAAGATGGTTTACAAGTCCCCCAGGTGGCTTAGTTGGTTAAGTGTCTGACTCTTGATTTTGGCTCAGTTCATGATTTACAGCTGGTGAGTTCAAGTCCCACATCAGGTTCTCTCCATGATGTTTCAGATTCTCTCTCTCTCCCTCTCTCTTCCTCTCCCCTGCTTGTGCTCTTTTGCTCTCTTTCAAAATAAATAAGCTTAAAAAACTTTTTTTCCAAAAAGATGGTTTCCCCATAAAGATGGTCCAGCTGCATAAACCACCAAAATTGTATTTTAAATGGCCCCCAATGTGTTTACAATGTTCAAGGAAAATGGAAAGTACAGAATATGAAATCCATTTGTTTGGGGGCACTTATATAATACCTTTCCTCCAAGGAAAGAGCAAGAACACTTTCATACCATCAGCAAAGTGTGGCTTCCAAGTTGGGTTTTTAATTTACCACCTTGATTAAATAAATAAATAAACACCAGAATGATTAGAAAAGCTAATAGTTAAATTTCCAAAGCACTTGTTTTTTATTGTTTCCTAAGGAATTTGTTTAACTTTAGAGGCATTCAGTTGTCTGCACTTTAAACTGAGATGCAGAAGACCTTCATGGTTTGTTTGGGTTTTTTTCCTAAAACTTTTTTGGTATATTTTGTTTTATTAAGGGTAGTATTTCCCTTTAGCGTCTTACTAACTTAAGTGTTCCACTAATTCATAATGAGAGTATGTAAGTGTGTGTGTGTAAAACTTTTAAATTATTGGGGCACCTGGGTGACTCAGTTGGTTGAGCGAGCAACTTCAGCTCAGGTCATGATCTCCCAGTTTGTGAGTTCCAGTTCCACATTGGGCTCTGTGCTGACAGCTCAGAGCCTGGAGCCTGCCTCAGATTCTGTGTCTCCCCCTCTCTCTGCCCCTCCCCTGCTCATGCTCTGTGTGTGTGTGTCTCTCTCTCTCAATAATAAATAAACATTAAAAAAAAATTAAAAAGAAAACTTTTTTTTTTTTTTTTTTTTTTTTTTTTTTTTTTTTATGAAGTTTATTGACAAATTGGTTTCCATACAACACCCAGTGCTCATCCCAAAAGGTGCCCTCCTCACTACCCATCACCCACCCGCCCCTCCCTCCCACCCCCCATCAACCCTCAGTTTGTTCTCAGTTTTTAACAGTCTCTTATGCTTTGGCTCTCTCCCACTCTAACGTCTTTTTTTTTTTTTTCTCCCTTCCCCTCCCCCATGGGTTCCTGTTGAGTTTCTCAGGATCCACATAAGAGTGAAACCATATGGTATCTGTCTTTCTCTGTATGGCTTATTTCACTTAGCATCACACTCTCCAGTTCCATCCACGTTGCTACAAAAGGCCATATTTCATTTTTTCTCATTGCCACGTAGTATTCCATTGTGTATATAAACCACAATTTCTTTATCCATTCATCAGTTGATGGACATTTAGGCTCTTTCCATAATTTGGCTATTGTTGAGAGTGCTGCTATGAACATTGGGGTACAAGTGCCCCTATGCATCAGTACTCCTGTATCCCTTGGGTAGATTCCTAGCAGTGCTATTGCTGGGTCATAGGGTAGGTCTATTTTTAATTTTCTGAGGAACCTCCACACTGTTTTCCAGAGCGGCTGCACCAATTTGCATTCCCACCAACAGTGCAAGAGGGTTCCCGTTTCTCCACATCCTCTCCAGCATCTATAGTCTCCTGATTTGTTCATTTTGGCCACTCTGACTGGCGTGAGGTGATACCTGAGTGTGGTTTTGATTTGTATTTCCCTGATAAGGAGCGACGCTGAACATCTTTTCATGTGCCTGTTGGCCATCTGGATGTCTTCTTTAGAGAAGTGTCTATTCATGTTTTCTGCCCATTTCTTCACTGGGTTATTTGTTTTTCGGGTGTGGAGTTTGGTGAGCTCTTTATAGATTTTAGATACTAGCCCTTTGTCCGATATGTCATTTGCAAATATCTTTTCCCATTCCGTTGGTTGTCTTTTAGTTTTGTTGGTTGTTTCCTTTGCTGTGCAGAAGCTTTTTATCTTCATAAGGTCCCAGTAATTCACTTTTGCTTTTAATTCCCTTGCCTTTGGGGATGTGTCGAGTAAGAGATTGCTACGGCTGAGGTCAGAGAGGTCTTTTCCTGCTTTCTCCTCTAAGGTTCTGATGGTTTCCTGTCTCACATTTAGGTCCTTTATCCATTTTGAGTTTATTTTTGTAAATGGTGTGAGAAAGTGGTCTAGTTTCAACCTTCTGCATGTTGCTGTCCAGTTCTCCCAGCACCATTTGTTAAAGAGGCTGTCTTTTTTCCATTGGATGTTCTTTCCTGCTTTGTCAAAGATGAGTTGGCCATATGTTTGTGGGTCTAGTTCTGGGGTTTCTATTCTATTCCATTGGTCTGTGTGTCTGTTTTTGTGCCAATACCATGCTGTCTTGATGATGACAGCTTTGTAGTAGAGGCTGAAGTCTGGGATTGTGATGCCTCCTGCTTTGGTCTTCTTCTTCAAAATTCCTTTGGCTATTCGGGGCCTTTTGTGGTTCCATATGAATTTTAGGATTGCTTGTTCTAGTTTCGAGAAGAATGCTGGTGCAATTTTGATTGGGATTGCATTGAATGTGTAGATAGCTTTGGGTAGTATTGACATTTTGACAATATTTATTTTTCCAATCCATGAGCAGGGAATGTCTTTCCATTTCTTTAAATCTTCTTCAATTACCTTCATAAGCTTTCTATAGTTTTCAGCATACAGATCCTTTACATCTTTGGTTAGATTTATTCCTAGGTATTTTATGCTTTTTGGTGCAATTGTGAATGGGATCAGTTTCTTTATTTGTCTTTCTGTTGCTTCATTGTTAGTGTATAAGAATGCAACTGATTTCTGTACATTGATTTTGTATCCTGCAACTTTGCTGAATTCATGTATCAGTTCTAGCAGACTTTTGGTGGAGTCTATCGGATTTTCCATGTATAATATCATGTCATCTGCAAAAAGCGAAAGCTTGACTTCATCTTTGCCAATTTTGATGCCTTTGATTTCCTTTTGTTGTCTGATTGCTGATGCTAGAACTTCCAGCACTATGTTAAATAACAACGGTGAGAGTGGGCATCCCTGTCGTGTTCCTGATCTCAGGGAAAAAGCTCTCAGTTTTTCCCCGTTGAGGATGATGTTAGCTGTGGGCTTTTCATAAATGGCTTTTATGATCTTTAAGTATGTTCCTTCTATCCCGACTTTCTCAAGGGTTTTTATTAAGAAAGGGTGCTGGATTTTATCAAAGGCCTTTTCTGCATCGATTGACAGGATCATATGGTTCTTCTCTTTTTTTTTGTTAATGTGATGTATCACGTTGATTGATTTGCGAATGTTGAACCAGCCCTGCATCCCAGGAATGAATCCCACTTGATCATGGTGAATAATTCTTTTTATATGCTGTTGAATTCGATTTGCTAGTATCTTATTGAGAATTTTGGCATCCATATTCATCAGGGATATTGGCCTGTAGTTCTCTTTTTTTACTGGGTCTCTGTCTGGTTTAGGAATCAAAGTAATACTGGCTTCATAGAATGAGTCTGGAAGTTTTCCTTCCCTTTCTATTTCTTGGAATAGCTTGAGAAGGATAGGTATTATCTCTGCTTTAAACGTCTGGTAGAACTCCCCTGGGAAGCCATCTGGTCCTGGACTCTTATTTGTTGGGAGATTTTTGATAACCGATT
This sequence comes from Lynx rufus, assembly GCF_022079265.1. Classification (NCBI taxonomy): domain Eukaryota; kingdom Metazoa; phylum Chordata; class Mammalia; order Carnivora; family Felidae; genus Lynx; species Lynx rufus. The sequence continues at coordinate 14,351,899 of NW_025814845.1, forward strand.
CAATTTCTTCGCTGGTTATGGGTCTGTTCAAGCTTTCTATTTCCTCCTGATTGAGTTTTGGAAGAGTGTGGGTGTTCAGGAATTTGTCCATTTCTTCCAGGTTGTCCAATTTGTTGGCATATAATTTTTCATAGTATTCCCTGATAATTGTTTGTATCTCTGAGGGATTGGTTGTAATAATTCCATTTTCATTCATGATTTTATCTATTTGGGTCATCTCCCTTTTCTTTTTGAGAAGCCTGGCTAGAGGTTTGTCAATTTTGTTTATTTTTTCAAAAAACCAGCTCTTGGTTTCGTTGATCTGCTCTACAGTTTTTTTAGATTCTATATTGTTTATTTCTGCTCTGATCTTTATTATTTCTCTTCTTCTGCTGGGTTTAGGCTGCCTTTGCTGTTCTGCTTCTATTTCCTTTAGGTGTGCTGTTAGATTTTGTATTTGGGATTTTTCTTGTTTCTTGAGATAGGCCTGGATTGCGATGTATTTTCCTCTCAGGACTGCCTTCGCTGCGTCCCAAAGCGTTTGGATTGTTGTATTTTCATTTTCGTTTGTTTCCATATATTTTTTGATTTCTTCTCTAATTGCCTGGTTGACCCACTCATTCGTGAGTAGGGTGTTCTTTAACCTCCATGCTTTTGGAGGTTTTCCAGACTTTTTCCTGTGGTTGACTTCAAGCTTCATAGCATTGTGGTCTGAAAGTATGCATGGTATAATTTCAATTCTTGTAAACTTATGAAGGGCTGATTTGTGACCCAGTATATGATCTATCTTGGAGAATGTTCCATGTGCACTCGAGAAGAAAGTATATTCTGTTGCTTTGGGATGCAGAGTTCTAAATATATCTGTCAAGTCCATCTGATCCAGTGTCTCATTCAGGGCCCTTGTTTCTTTATTGACCGTGTGTCTAGATGATCTATCCATTTCTGTAAGTGGGGTGTTAAAGTCCCCAGCAATTACCACATTCTTATCAATAAGGTTGCTTATGTTTATGAGTAATTGTTTTATATATTTGGGGGCTCCGGTATTCGGCGCATAGACATTTATAATTGTTAGCTCTTCCTGATGGATAGACCCTGTAACTATTATATAATGTCCTTCTTCATCTCTTGTTACAGCCTTTAATTTAAAGTCTAGTTTGTCTGATATAAGTATGGCTACTCCAGCTTTCTTCTGGCTTCCAGTAGCATGATAAATAGTTCTCCATCCCCTCACTCTCAATCTAAAGGTGTCCTCAGGTCTAAAATGAGTCTCTTGTAGACAGCAAATAGATGGGTCTTGTTTTTTTATCCATTCTGATACCCTATGTCTTTTGGTTGGCGCATTTAATCCATTTACATTCAGTGTTATTATAGAAAGATACGGGTTTAGAGTCATTGTGATGTCTGTATGTTTTATGCTTGTAGTGATGTCTCTGGTACTTTGTCTCACAGGGTCCCCCTTAGGATCTCTTGTAGGGCTGGTTTAGTGGTGACAAATTCCTTCAGTTTTTGTTTGTTTGGGAAGACCTTTATCTCTCCTTCTATTCTAAATGACAGACTTGCTGGATAAAGGATTCTTGGCTGCATATTTTTGCTGTCTAGCACCCTGAAAATCTCGTGCCAATTCTTTCTGGCCTGCCAAGTTTCAAAAGAGAGATCAGTCACGAGTCTTATAGGTCTCCCTTTATATGTGAGGGCACGTTTACCCCTTGCTGCTTTCAGAATTTTCTCTTTATCCTTGTATTTTGCCAGTTTCACTATGATATGTCGTGCAGAAGATCGATTCAAGTTACGTCTGAAGGGAGTTCTCTGTGCCTCTTGGATTTCAATGCCTTTTTCCTTCCCCAGTTCAGGGAAGTTCTCAGCTATGATTTCTTCAAGTACCCCTTCAGCACCTTTCCCTCTCTCTTCCTCCTCTGGGATACCAATTATGCGTAAATTATTTCTTTTTAGTGTATCACTTAGTTCTCTAATTTTCCCCTCATACTCCTGGATTTTTTTATCTCTCTTTTTCTCAGCTTCCTCTTTTTCCATAACTTTATCTTCTAGTTCACCTATTCTCTCCTCTGCCTCTTCCATCCGAGCTGTGGCGGTTTGCATTTTGTTTTCCATTTCCTTTAAAGCGTTTTTCAGCTCCTCGTGCCTGTTCATTAGTCCCCTGATGTCTGTAGCAAGAGATTCTCTGCTGTCCTGTATGCTGTTTTCCAGCCCAGCGATTAATTTTATGACTATTATTCTAAATTCACTTTCTGTTATATTATTTAAATCCTTTTTGATCAGCTCATTAGCTGTTGTTATTTCCTGGAGATTCTTCTGGGGGGAATTCTTCCGCTTGGTCATTTTGGATAGTCCCTGGTGTGGTGAGGGCCTGCAGGGCACTTCCCCTGTGCTGTGGTGTATAACTGGAGTTGGTGGGCGGGGCCGCAGTCCGACCTGATGTCTGCCCCCAGCCCACCGCTGGGGCCACAGTCAGACTGGTGTGTGCCTTCTCTTCCCCTCTCCTAGGGGCGGGATTCACTGTGGGGTGGCGTGGCCCGTCTGGGCTACTTGCACACTGCCAGGCTTGTGATGCTGGGGATCTGGCGTATTAGCTGGGGTGGGAAGGCAAGGTGCACGGCGGCAGGGGGGGCAGGCTTTGCTCGCTTCTCCTTAGGTGATCCACTTCAGGAGGGGCCCTGTGGCAGCCGGAGGGAGTCAGATCGCTGCCGGAGGTTTGGCTCCGCAGAAGCACAGAGTTGGGTGTTCGCGCGGAGCGAGCAATTTCCCTGGCCGGAGCCGGTTCCCTTTGGGATTTTGGCTGGGGGATGGGCGGGGGAGATGGCGCTGGAGAGCGCCTTTGTTCCCCGCCAAACTGAGCTCTGTCGTCCGGGGGCTCCGCAGCTCACCCTCCCTTTGTCCTCCAGCCTTCCCGCTTTCTGAGCAGAGCTGTTAACTTATGACCTCCCAGACGCTAAGTCGCGCTTGCTGTCGGAACACAGTCCGTCAGGCCCCTCCGCTTTTGCAAGCCGGACTCGGGGGCTGCTTGGCCGGCGAGCCGCCCCTCCGCCCCGGCTCCCTCCCGCCAGTCCGTGGAGCGCGCACCGCCTCGCCGCCCTTCCTACCCTCTTCCGTGGGCCTCTCGTCTGCACTTGGGTCCGGTGACTCTGTTCTGCTAATCCTCTGGCGGTTTTCTGGGTTATTTAGGCAGGTGTAGGTGGAATCTAAGTGATCAGCAGGACGCGCGGTGAGCCCAGCGTCCTCCTACGCCGCCATCTTCCTAGTCCATCAAAAAGAAAACTTTTAAATTATTCACATAAAAAGTCTATATTAAGGAATTATATAATTATGTTTAAAAAGCACAAACAGAAAGAACTATTAAATATTATTATATCTCAAATGTAATAAGCAGTAAAAAGAATAACATACTGCCATAATATCATTACAGTTGGTGTTAAAATTATGCCAAGAATTAACAGTACTAAGCAAATTGGAAAATAATAAAAAAGAAAAATTTTATATAATATGTAGTGAAGTATTATGTCTAGAAAATATTAAATATATGAGTTCAGTGTTTACAAAGTACCATAAAAGTATTTTGACCAGTAAAACTAATCTTAACCCCTTTTTGTACATCCAGGAAATTCATGTAGAATGTATTTTTCTGGGGAATAAACAAATTAGGATAGTAATATAGTATAGAATTTCTAATATTAGTTTGTTTTTTTTAAGTAATCTCTACACCTAACATGGGGCTCAAACTCACTACACCAAGAGTCACCTGCTCTACCAAATGAGCCAGCCAGGTGCTCCTAACTCTAGTTTTAAAGGACCCTTTGTCACATGATCTGATGGGGAGATCAGAAATTCTGAGGAACATGGAATATCATAATATCCTTTTTTTCCCCAAGGAATATCTGCTAATATCTTTTTTATTTGTTATCTTTTTATTTTATTTTTCATTTTTTTAAATTTACAAATTAGCATATAGTGCAACGATGATTTCAAGAGTAGATTCCTTAGTTCCCCTTACCCACTTAGCCCATCCCCCCTCCCACAACCCCTCCAGCAACCCTCAGTTTGTTCTCCATATTTATGAGTCTCTTCTGTTTTGTCCCCCTCCCTGTTTTTATATTATTTTTGTTGCCCTTCCCTTATGTTCATGTTTTGTCTCTTGAAGTCCTCATAAGAGTGAAGTCACCTGATTTTTGTCTTTCTCCGACTGACTAATTTCACTTAGGATAATACCCTCCAGTTCTATCCACGTAGTTGCAAATGGCAAGATTTCAATCTTTTTGACTGCCGAGTAATACTCCAGGGTATATATACCATATCATCTTTATCCATTCATCCATCGATGGACATTTGGGCTCTTTCCATACTTTGGCTATTGTTGATAGTGCTGCTATAAACATGGGGGTGCATGTGTCCCTTCAAAACAGCACACCGGTATCCTGTGGATAAATGCCTAGTAGTGCAATTGCTGGGTGGTAGGATAGTTCTATTTTTAGTTTTTTGAGGAAACTCCATACTGTTTTCCAGAGTGGCTATACCAGTTTGCATTCCCATCTATTAATATCTTGAAAGCCACTTGTGTATCATTGTTAAAGGAGGTCATCAAGAGGACATGACCACTGGTTGATCCACCAGCTGGACCTGGGCAATAGGAAGCCTCGCCCTCTCCCCTGTCTTAGGAATGTATGTTCTGCTCACTGTGCCCACACTAGGAGCTGGTTCAAGGATGCAGCCTTGAGAGAATTAGGTGTTGCTGAGACCATCTGGACAGTACATGTGACAGAACCCAGTTAAGGCCACTACATAAACTTCTAAGATCCTGGCAGGTGAGTGTGGAGATCTACTCATCTTGTGGCTGCCCAAGGCAAGCCTCATATGTAAGTCCCTTTATTAAACCTGTCACCTACCAACCTGCAGTGGTCTGCCTCTTTCTTCAGTCTCTCCTTGGCCTCTGTGTATCTGGGCCAATTCACAAACCAACAAACGTGGAATGCAATTTGGCAAATTCTAGTTAAATTATGACAAAAATCCCTGTAAAGTGTATTTTTAAAATGAAATTTAGAATACAAGGCCAATTTGGCAGATGCCTTTGCCCCACGAAATCAACAAATCATCTAATCAATTTTAATGTCTACTTACACGTTTGAATGATACATAAATTAATATTTTGATTATGTGGAAAAGGACTTATATGTGAAAATGTCCACATGATCTTTCAATTTGGATTCATTGTAAGTACCCACCTTAGGGCCCATGGAAGGTATTAGAAAATCCAAGGATGTGTTCAGGAATTGAAGCTGACCTGTGCGTGGCTTTGGTAAAGGCCATTCTGCCAAATGTTGCACCTTTACAAGCCAGGAGCCCCACACCTTCTTCCCTCAGGTTCTAAATGAATTCAATCCTTGAACGGACTGAGGGCTAATTTCTCCTCTATTTTCCAGTGAAATAAACATTGCAAAATCATTTGGAATGTTTAGTTTGAAGAAGGCAGGGACAATGTTACAATTTTCAACTTGTTAAGGCAGTGTCAAACAGAAGTAAGGCTAGATAGATTGTTTTTCCAGAATCAGAAGAATGGGCAGATCAGTGGAGGGGTGGTGACATTCTCTAAGCATAGGTAAGAATCCCAGCAGGTGTTCTTGGTGCCGTAGCCATCTCCCCGTCGCCTAAGTTCTCAACAAGAGCGCAAATAGGAATGTCTGAAATCTGTATGGCCCCAACCATCACCTAGTGTTTTGAAACATTTGACAGGGGTACCTGGGTGGCTCAGTTGGCTAAGTGGCCGGCCAACTTCAGCTCAGGTCATGATCTTGCAGTTCGTGGGTTCGAGCCCCGCGTCAGGCTCTGTGCTGACAGCTCAGAGCCTGGAGCCTGCTTCAGATTCTTTGTCTCCTTCTCTCTCTGCTCTTCCCCCACTCACGCTCTGTCTCTCAAAAATAAATAAACATTTTTTTTTAATTTGACATATTTTGAACCTTTCAAGGAGTATTAAAGGGACATGCTATGTAGGTGTATGTGCCTAGTTGTCATGTGTCCCTGGCATCAATTACAGGAGGAAGAAAAATCACTGAACGAAGCCTAGTACTGAGCTGCTCTGAAGTCACGTGGTCTACCACCATTTTGCCCAAGCCACCTTTTCTGACCATCTTTGTTGGATTTTGTGCTAACATTCTGTCCAAAAGTTATTATTTCTATATACTGTTTCTCAGCAACTACCATATCATTCTCCAGATGGGATGTGGCTACATTTCTGGGTAAGGAACACTGATTCCTATTTTATATTAAACATAATTATGCCTTTGACAACTACCTGGGCCAAATAGGGTCACATTATGTGGAGGGACACCTGCAGGCTATTGGTGAGCTATTTTCCTGCCTTAAAATTCCCTAATACTAGTTTTGGATAGATTCTGTGAAATTAAAACGGGGCTCAGATCAAATTTTGTCTCTGTGCCAGGGAAAAGGATGTTTCCCATGTCTGGGTGAATAGGGATGGTGGAGAATGAAAAAATCTTCCTCTCTTTCCCCACATGTGGATTCTAGTACACCTATAGTAATAAGAAGAAGAAAAAATAGCCAATATTTGCTCTGTAATTATTATGTGGCAAATACAGTACAGAGCACTGTTGTCCATTCAGATGTTCATTCAACAATATTTCTTGATTGCCTTTCTGTGCCTGACAAATGTCTTCAGCACTGGAGAGTCAGTGGTGAATAGAACACAAATAATTCTTGCCCTCATGGAGCAGGTGGACTGGGGGAGAAGTAGAATAAATCACAAACCAAAGAAATAACGTGAGGTTGGGAAAAGTGCTATGCGTTAGGTAAACTGGGTGCTATGTGATAGAAAAAATGAAGGGGAAAATGAATGGTCAGGAGAAACTATCCGAGGTGATACAGGATGTAGGATGAAGAGTCACCTATGTCAAGAACCTTGCAGACATAGGAAAGAGCAAATGCCAAGGTCCTGAGCAGCAAAGAAGGCATCAAAACTCTGCGTGCATCATTTGTCCGTTTATTCCCCCACGCAACCTTGATATGATGGCATCATTAGCCCCCATTGAATGGATGACAAAACTGATGTAACTTCCCCAAGTTTGCACTGATAAGTACTAAAGCTGGTATTTCAACTCCGTCTATTAATTATTCCATTTCAATACAAGCATACTGCCCACATTTTCCTAATATTGTTTCTTTTTTCGTAATACTAATGCTGTTTTTTTCCTAATACTGTTTCTTTTTCCGCTTGACAATGCATCCTAAAGATCCCACAAATGGAGGTAGTTCAACTTTACCTCTTTCTCCCCTAATGTCTTGTGAACGGATATACCCCTGTCTTGGTTTCCTAAGGCTGCTGTAAAAACATGTCCCAAACTGAGTGCCTTAAATAACAGAACTTTTTGTGTCATGGCTGGGGAGGCTAGCAGTCCGAAAGCAGGGGACGGGCAGTGCTGGATGCTTCAAGAGCTCTGAGGGAAGGACCTGAAGCAGGCCTCTGTCACAGCTCCTTTGGCCTCGGGCAGTCCACAGCCTGTAGACGGCCGACTTCTCCCTAGGTCTTCTCATATCGTCTTTTTTGTGCCCAAATTTTCTGCTTTTTATAACACCTGTCATACTGGAGTAGGGTCCACCCTGATGACTTCACTGCAACTTGATTGTCCCTTACTTTAACTCGATGGGAAAAGCCTCATCCCCAAATAAGCTACATTCTTCGGTATAGGACGTTGGGACTCCAACGTCTCATTTTTGGAAGACACGATCCAGCCCATAACAACCCACGTATATTATCTGACAAAAGTGGGGCACGTGCTGGGGTACTTTTGTTTCTTAGTATCTAACGTTCTTTTTTTTTTTAAGTTTTTTTTTAATGTTTATTTATTTTTGAGAGAGAGACAGGAACAAAGTGCAAGCAGGGGAGGAGCGGAGAGAGAGGGAGACACAGAGTCCAAAGCAGGCTCTGGGCTCTGAGCTGTGAGCACGGAGCCTGATGCAGGACTCAAACTCATGAACCGTGAGATCACGACCTGAGCCGAAGTCGGACGCTTAACCGACCGAGCCACCCAGGCGCCCCTAATGTTCTCTTATTTTTCATTCTATTTCCTCTTCCAACTACATTCTGTACCATGACCACCATACCATCATGCTAGGGTAACTCAGGTTAACAGCTGGTTTATAATTTTCTTACTTATCTCACACACACGCACGCACACACACAAATATACATGTATAGGGAGATGTCTCTCTGCTTTATAAACTATGAAATACATTATAAACACTGTTTTTTTTTGTTTTTTTTTTAATTTTTTTTTCAACGTTTATTTATTTTTGGGACAGAGAGAGACAGAGCATGAACGGGCGAGGGGCAGAGAGAGAGGGAGACACAGAATCAGAAACAGGCTCCAGGCTCTGAGCCATCAGCCCAGAGCCTGACGCGGGGCTCGAACTCACGGACCGCGAGATCGTGACCTGGCTGAAGTCGGACGCTTAACCGACTGCGCCACCCAGGCGCCCCTAAACACTGTTTTTTTATCTTACCTTTCTCATTTAACAATACCAGTCATAGAGGCTTATTCAAATTAACTGGTATAACTTGATTATTTATTTTAACAGCACTAGAATATTCTATAGTGTATAGGGACCATAATTCATTCTACCCATCTTCATTGGTTAGGCTTTCTCAAGGACTCTGCCATACTTTTTCTCTCAGTCTGAGCTTTGTATGGTTTATAGCTCCCAAAGTGATAAGCAGATTGGATGTGTTACTAGGTGAAAGCCTGTGTAACCCATCATCAGGAATTAGCCATCCCTGTCCTCAATCAAGCTCCACACAACACTCATCTTTAAATGTAGCCATTCACTATATGGTCGACTAATCTTCCACAAAGTAGGAAAGAACATCCAATGGAAAAAAGGCGGTGTCTTCAGCACATGGTGTTGGGAAAACTGGATAGCAACATGCAGAAGAATGAAAGTGGGCCACTTTCTTATACCATACACAAAAATAAATTCAAAATGGATGAAAGACCTAAATGCAAGACAGGAAACCATCAAAATCGTAGAGGAGAACACAGGCAGCAACCTCTGACATCGGCTGTAACAACTTCTTACTAGACACATCTCTGGAGGCAAGGGAAAAGCAAAAGTGAACCATTGGGACTTTATCAAGATAAAGGGGCCTTGGGAATCAGGCTTTCTCCCTGACTAATTGGTTCATGAAATCATCCAGAATAGAGATTTAGTCTTTGTCGTGGTTATCCTCAGTTTCCTCATCTTTAAAATGCAGGTCAGGATGACGGCTACGTCTGAGGATTATTAAAAGAACTGACTTCAGGAAACTTTTTCCATAGTCAGCATGATGAGTCAATAGTAAGCATTCCATAACTATGATCCCTTTTGTTGTCATTATGCATACTATCTCTTGCTTATTTTGATGAGTTTCATAATCCCATTGACTATTTATAATTACCAGTGGTATTGTAAGGGCACAACATAATAGTTTCCTCATTGCCAATATATTATCTGAGTGCCAGTATATTATCTGAGCTGCTGAATTTCATCATGGAGAAGTTTCCTGTGAAGAGAGGCAGAGAAGTTGAGAAAGATGGCAAAGGACACAACTGAAGATTCTCCAATGACAAGTGCCATCAACATGTGGATAAAAACTGTGGTTGAAAACATTGGAAAAAGAATTAAAGTATTTAATCATGACCAAACTAAAAGTTTTTAGATCATTATATTGCTTTTTCTGTGTTATATGATTACAAAAAATACCTTGACTTAAGAGCATCAAGGAATATAACAAAGACCTCTAGAGCTTTAAAAAAACAAAAAAGGTCTTTGTCAAGCAAGAGAACATTATTGAAGACATTCACTGTGCAGTCTGTCAGGGAAAAACTGGGGTTTTAAGAATTAGGGTTTCATGGAAAACTAGGGTTTCATGGTGGTTATGTTTATCAGGCACTAAAAACATGTGAATGGTCCCTTTAGAAACTTCCCCTTGACTTTATCTCCCCTACCTCCCAAGTATATAATCAATCACTCATTACAATCCTGAGGCAGCTCTTTCTGCCCTTGGGTCCTGTCCCCATGCTTTAATAAAATCATCTTTTTGCACACACAAGAGAGAGAGAGAAGAAAGAAAGCAAGCAAGCAAGCAAGCAAGCAATTGAATGGCACAGAATAAGTCTATGTTTGACTAAGTAATTTTCATTGTGTATTGTGTAAGAAAGGATCTTCAATTTGGCCTAGTAAGAGTCTGGTATACATGGTCTTTTAAAATGCATGGTAAGGGGCACATGGGTGGTTCAGTGGGTCAAGCATCCAACTTCAGCTCAGGTCATGACCTCACAGCTCGTAAGTTGGAGCCTGGAGTTGGGCTTTGTGCTGACAGCTCAGAGTACAGGGCCTGCTTTGGATTCTGTGTTTCCTCTCTTTCTGACCCTCAACCACTCATGCTCTGTCTCTCTCTAAAAAATAAACATTAAAAAATAAAAATAATTAAAAAATAAACTTCACGATAGTTTATTAGCTCAGGTGATCAGGGTTCATTGTGACAAAATACAATATCTTATTTTGTTACCATTTTAGCAAGTATTCCTGTACCTGGAAGATACTCATTTTTCAGGAGAAAGAGTCCAGTTTCTAAATGTTTATTGGGTCTATTAACATGCCAACCCTACTTTTAGATCAATGATAAAAATGTTAAACTATTTAAAATAAAAAATTACTTATGGATTCAAACCTATATCTGGGATTTTTTAAATGTCCAAATTATTTTGAGTAGAAATGATAGTTATAGATTTCTATTTTAACATTCTAACCCATGATAGGTATTAGGAAATGCAATGAGAAACATTACTTTCAGTGTTTTTGACACTTTTGAAAAGATATGCCATATAAGTAACTCATAAGGAAGCCAAAGTTATAGAGCTATGTAATTCAGTATCCCTGACAGGCAGTAGATTAGGGTAACTTCCTGTGACATGCTTAGTCAAAAGGAAACGGGTATAAAATGTGGATGTCTGCGAATAGGAAAATGAATGTAAAGAAAAAAAGCTCAAGTTTTATAAGCTAAAAGGCTTGCAAAAACCTGCACTGTAATACATGTGAGAAATAATCTCTGGAGATGAAACAGTGAAGCATTCATAGCAGAAGCAACTTCTGTATATTTAAACATGTTATCGGCAACAGTAACTCCCTTAAACTTACATTACTGTATTTTTCATTCAACTATGTATCTTCCTGGTCTTTGTGTCTCACTAATCAAGTATAGCCTTTCATGGGGGATAATATCTTTCCTTCGCCAACTTAGGGTACTCAATGCCAAATGAGAACTTAACTGAGGGAGTCATTTCATGCAGGCCTTAGGATAGTAATGCTATTTTGGTCTCCAGAAAAATCAGCTAAAGATAGTCTCAGATTTTAGAAACAACATCATGAGCTTATGTTTTCCCAGTCTTCATTTAGAAATAGAACATTCTAATATTTCATTCTCTTTTGCATTATTATATATGCCAAGATCTATGAATATAGAATGAACAGTATATCCATAATAACAATGACCAAATACAAATACGCTTAGCTTTGACTTTCAGTTTTTGATATTTCCTAGAGAACACAGTCAATAGAAGCATCTTCATTTCTTGGAAGGGTTCTTCTCAATGAATGGGAGTGGTGGGTGCCAATATGGCTCAGGGGACTCCTGCCATAGGGAAAGCCACAGCTCAAGAGGAATTCCAACAGACAACCGTTTAATATTTCATTCACAAAGAGAAATGACTTTTTTGGCTGTTGTTCCCATATTTAAGCATATTTTACCACCAAGGAGGAGAGGGGATAGATTTTTTTGTGAGGCATCTACACGGACTTGAGAATTGGCTGTAAGTTTGTTTCCATATATCTCCAGGTCTCTGCTGAGGCTCGGATAGAGACTCTCCCTTCTCCAACATGTGCTGGGTTAAAGGGATTCTTCAACAACACTTCAAAATCACAGTCTTCGAGGCAAGAGGTTGTCACTCTTAATTTTTAGAAATTCAGGAAGTTTGCAAAGGAGTCAATGGATGATAGGGAAGAAGATGATATGCACAATGTCTTAAACTAAGGTGTCAATATCTAAAAGCAGCAGGGGATTGCTACAATCCGCTGGAGAAGGCTCACAGAAAATGGACAAAGGAAACAGACATGCAGTGTACAGAAGGAGGAACCCCACATGCTCAAAAGAGTTTCAAAAGACATTCAAAATTACTGGCGACCAGAAAAAGGTAAAAAAAAGACACCAATAAGATATCACATTAAAGCTTTTAAGCTGGCAATCATCAGAAAGTTGGATATTGCCCAGTGCTCATAAGGATATGGAGACCCTCACCTTATGAACTGCTAATGAGAGTGAAGACAACTGGGACAGAAATTCTGGAAAGAAATCCAACACTATCTGACTATATTTACGTATATAATATATAAATATAATGATATATTTACATGTGTAAATGCATACATTTGTATATGTATTTGCATATTACATTTTTAAAATATTTTTACATACCACAGTATACCAGTCTGGGATGTATATTCCTGGAAAATTCTTATACACTCCATATAGATTGGTTCAAAGCATTATTTGAGTTCGTAAACATTTGGAGGTAACCTGAGTGTCCATCATGGGGAGAGCAGAAAGACAAAAATGGTGTTGCATATCACAGAGAATTATTCAGTAATTAGAAGGTACAAATTTGTTATAAACTTGGCAATATAGATTGATCTTAAAAACTTAGTGTATACTGGAAAAAAAGGAAGACACAATATGAATCCTACATTATATCATTTATGTAAATTTAATATACCTGTATACAACACTTGAGAAAAACACATGCATATTAAAAGATATCCTTTAAATACTTTAAAATCACTGTTAAAGGAGTATGAGATTTTTTCAAATGCAATCTTTATAGTGAAATAAGATGTATCAACAACCAAAAGATAGATGTCAGGCCCAGAATACTATAACACTTTGAAATATTTCACACTCTTCTCTAAAATCTACCTCTTTTCCCTATTTCTCCAACTGCAACAGTTTTATTTAAAAAAAAAAAGGTGCTTGAAGATTGGGGGTGGGGGTGGAAGAAGCAGAGAATGTGTGTCTGCCATGGGGATGTTCATGGAGATAGATTAGGAAGAAAACCAAGGACCATCATCATTGAATCATCATAAAATTCCATGTGTCTTCCTAGAACAATCCCAATGCTTATAATGAAACTTGGATTCATTGGTTATTTCCCCTTAAATACTGAAACTTACCATCATTATCACTATGCATATTAGATAGTGCATATTCCTTACTTGTGATTTGAGTAATCAACAAAATAGGATTTAAACAAATCAGGACTTCTGCAAACTTGTTTCTCATTTATTTATATGCCTTTTACTCCTTAATTTAGGCCTTTTTTCCCCCTTTCAAGTCTAGTTCTAGTTTCACAAAATAGTCACCATCTCTGCTGAAATGGATTCTCTCAGATCAGTCATCCTTGGGTGTGTAGGTGAGAGTGTGAGTGTGATGGAATAATTTCACACACACATACACACACTCACTCACTAAATATTCCTGTCCATGGAACAATACTCTACTAAATCTTCATCAGCCTTTGAGGGTCTAAATAGGACTGATAAAACAGGACCCAGGAAATACAGTCCAGCAGCAAACTATTTTACTCTTCCAACCCCAGCAGTTTTGGAGGGAACATGTTTATGCACGAGTGAGAAACTGTATGTGATATGCATGTGTGTATGTGTGTAGGCATGTACGTGTGTCATGTGTGCACAAAGTGTGCACAAGGCGCTGACAGCTCAGAGCCTGGAACCTGCTTCGGGTTCTGTGTCTCATTATCTCTCTGCCCCTCCCCTGCTCGCGTTCTCTCTCTCAAAAATAAATAAAACATTAAAAAATTAAAAAAAGAAAAAATGTATTTGCGTATTTTCAGGGAAGCATACATTCTCCACTTGAAACAGCCCCTGTCCCTCCCTTTAGTTCATTTACAAAGCTTCACCCTTTGTATCACCTGCCCAAAAGGCATTAATTAGACTTCGTACCTCCACCGTCCTGCTCTGCGGTGGTCTCCCGGATACTTTGAGCACATGTGAATATCTGAGGGGAGGCCACCTGAAGGGCATGAGCCTGAGCGCATGGGACAAGATGGCAGCCATCAGTCAGTCCACGTGAGGATTAGACTAATAAGAAAGACACAGTTCTTGAAGGAGCTCTAATTCTGCACAAGTTTCAGAAACAAGCATATGTTACATGGTTTGCATCATATTTTGCTTGCTTCAAGAGCATGGCAGAAGAAACAGAAGAGCAAAAGGGCAGAACCTATGATCTTTTTTTGCTTCACTTTGGGCCATTTGCAAAATGACACATCACAAGAAGATAGGAGCCAATTTTCAAATCTGCATCCCTCAGTCGGCTCTCCATACACAGTCCGCAGAAAGCCAGCAGTCCCTTCCCGCCAGCTTTAAGGGATTTAGTCTGCTGGTGAAACCTTTCCAAAGGGACAGATGTGCGAGCTGATACTAAAATCAAAAATCCGCCTGCAAAGTCAAAAGCAATGAAATTGTGTTACAAATGCTGATGAGGGTGCAGAGTGCAGGCGGCCATGGAGGATTTGTCCAAATGGCACCATTCGATAGGTTTCTCTGCAAATGCAGACATCTGCTTTGTCAGCAGAGACCCTGTGGATCTGTAAAACGTCGTGTTGTACACCATCTTATTTTTGTGTACGGAGAAGTTTACACATACACAGTGTGGCACGAGGTGTTGGGCAAATTTACCTGAGCAGAATCAAATCCAATATTATCATATTTCTCTTGGTGTCCAGTTCTCAATTTAGCAAAGGAATAGGAGAAAGTCGCAAAGTATTCATGATAAAATAACCCAATTTTAAGAACTATAATTAGAAGAGAGCTTTCAAAGTTACATATTTAAGTAGATAAATGCTAATGTTTAAACACATCATTGCCTTTAAAACCAGCCATTTGCAGGGGCGTCTGGGTGGCTCAGTTGGCTAAGAATCCAACTTCAGCTCAGGTGACGATCTCATGGTTCATGAGTTCAAGCCCCACATGGGTCTCTGTGCTGACGGCTCAGAACCTGAGCCTGCTTCAAATTCTGTGTCTAGCTCTCTCTCTGCCCCTCCCTCACTCTCTCTCTCTCTCTCTCTCAAATAAACATTAAAGAAATAATAAAATTGCCTATTTGTAATCTGTATAGGTCCATTCATTCAATTAACATTTATTAAGTGCCTACTGCAAACAGCATTAAATTTGGGAGTATATTACACCATCTTATTATTTTTTAATCAGTCACAGTTTATCTAGAAGTAACCACACCTAAGTGTATACACACGGAAAAGAATCAAATGTTCCCACACAATGTGTAAGAGTGTTCATAGCAGCATTGCTAATAATAGGCCCAACTGATAATATTAGAATGGATAAATAAATTATGGTTTATTTTTAAATGAAATAGTAGGGACACCTGGGTGGCTCAGTCAGTTGAGCATCTGACTCTTGATGGCCACTCAGGTCATGATCTCATGGTCATGGGATTGAGCCCTGTGTCATTCTGTGGGATTCTCTCTCTCTCTCTCTCTCTCTCTCTCTCTCTCCTCTTGCCCTTCTCCTCCTCTCACGTTCTCTGTCTATATAATGAAATGAAATGAATGAGATACTATACAACAATAAAAATGAGCATGCCAGGTACATGCAATACTATAGATGAACTTTATAGAAACAATATTGAGTGAAAGGATATGATAAATGCTATATGCTTCCATTTATACAAAGTTCAAATACAGCCAAAATTAATCAGGAGAGGTATAAGCCAGAGTAGTGGTTTACCAGGGCTGTGCCTGGTGCCTGGAATGGACACTAGGGTAGAATCTGGAGTGCTGGTGATGTTATGATTATTGACCTGGGTGCAGGTTATATGGATGTTTACTTTGTGAAAATTTGAGCTGTACCTTTCTCTGTGCATTTAAAAATTTTTTTTTAATGTTTATTTATTTTTGAGACAGAGAGAGACAGAGCATGAATGGGGAGGGTCAGAGAGAGAGGGAGACACAGAATCCAAAGCAGGCTCTAGGCTTCAAGCTGTCAGCATGAGGGGCTCAAACTCACGGACCGTGAGATCATGACCTGAGCCGAAGTCAGACGCTCAACTGACTGAGCCACCCAGGCGCCCCTCTCTGTGCATTTTTTACTTCAATTAAAAGTTTATGTACATAAAAGGAATCATATATATAATATTAGTGGTGAGAAGTATTTGCTGTATAATATTCACTTTAAAAACTTGAACATCTTACAGTATGATTACCAGTTGGTAAATGTATCACTGTGTACTGGCAGAGAACACAGAAAAAGAAAGTGATAAGAATATGTTAAGCTATTGAAATTAATATCAGTTGTATTTCTTTGTGAACTTCTTTTGACATTGGCATAACCTTACAAAATTACTTTTTAAAAGGTAAAAAACAATATGCCATACGTAACACTCCTCCCACTTGCCTGTCCACTATTAAACTCCCTAAAACTAAAGTTATCTTGTAGCTGACACGAATGTGCCCTGAAGAGACATAACTGCTCCATAAATCAGTTTTCCTTTATACTTGCACAGTACACATTTATCATCAATGTTGTTTCCAGATCATATAAAATATCAGTAATGTTCCGTGATGTGGTTATTCACATGACAACGGTGAGACAATGGTGTCTCAAGTCCAAGAATTGGGGTCAATGACTCCTTTTCTGGCACTAGGTATGAAAAAAGGATGAAAACATGCATGTTCATATGTACACACGATTGAACAGTTTACATCCCTCATGGAATAAGGTGGGACTTTCACAGGAGAAGCAAAATCTATAATGCGCATGGAAGTTTTTGTACTCTAACTTCCCCCAAAAGAGACAAATCATGCTATTTCAAACTCTAAACTGAAAATGAAAGTTGTGTCAAGTTCCAGGTATGAGCACAAAGCAGTAATCTGAACACCAGGTGGCAATTTGGTATCATAACAGTAGTGCATAGGAAGAGTGAGTAAATTCTCCAGTTACCACTCAAAGTGAACACTCATGGGCATATGAGGCAGGCCAGGGAGAAGATCTTGTTTTTCATCCCCTTTTGTTTTCTATCCCTTCTTCTAATTTATGTTCAGAGAAAGCAGAGTTCGAGCAGACTGTGAAATTGAGCAGGACATCATCATAAATATGGGGACCTACTGATGCTATATGACATTCCTTTTCCTTTTCCTTCCCCTAATTCTAAGTGGACTAAGCCCTACATTTTATGCATAAAAATGTTCTAAAGATGTCCCTAGTAAACTACCCCCATCTATTTTATTCCAATCATGCTTTCCCCTTGGCTTCTTTCCCATAAAGGTAGTAAGTAAAAGAAACCTACTACCCTGGTTTAAGCAAAACTTAAGAATTTGTTGGTGAGCTAAGGAGATGCCCTATGGAAAGAAGAGCAGGAATTTAAGGAAAAGTGGAGACAGTCACATGAGAGTCTGGACCAAGGGCTGAGTCTCTCCCTTATGAACCTTTGTATCTGCTTTGCTCTATGCATTTCATTCTTCCTCTTTCCTTTCTCCCCCCTCACCATCCTCTCCCACCTCTTCTCCCTCCTCCCCTCCTCTTTCTTCTTCTTCCTCCTCCTCCTCTCCCCTTCTCCTCCTCCCCTTCTCCTTCTTCATCTTCTTCTTTGTCTCTCTGACTCTCTCATTCTTTGAAATGGTATGCATATGAACCTAAGGCTGCCACCATGACTTTAGCTTCATACTTGCAGCCAGTTGGCTACAAGCCCTGGATCCCAATTCCAAGTTAATGTTAAAGGTAATCTTATTGGTCCTATTTGGTTCTCGTGTCTTGGAGTTGTGGAAGATGCCTTTTTGGGAGAGAGTATGATGGATGCTAAGACCATTAAGTTTCCATGTTCTTAAACAGTAGACGAGGAACACCACTCTAAAACACCCCTCCAATTCTTCAAGGAAAAGGAGAGAGAAAAACCAGATTGAACCTGATGGAATTCTCCCGTGAAGGTCCAGGACAGTGTGACCACCATGAGCGTGACCGGAATCCTGAATACAATGGCAGAAGAATCAGTACTGAGAACACACATCACACTGGGATTTTATCAGGTTACGATCCTGTCTGAACGTCCTCATGGCCCCAGAATGAATTCCACATGCCGCCAAGCCCTGAACTCTTGGTGCTCTGTGGAGTCCTGCCTGCCCTTCCATCTCTTCCTGTGACTCTCTTTGCTTGTTCACTGTGATTCTCTCCACCGACCTTTATGTACTTCAAACATGCCAAGATCTTCCCTATCTTAAAGACTCTGCTTCTGCTGTTCCTTAGGCCTCACAATGTCTCCCCACAACCTTTTCTTCACATACTTGACTTTCTCCCACCCTTCCAGTCACCTTTCCAGAGTCACTTCAGACAGGTGTTCATCAGCCACCCTGTCCACCATAGTGTCTCACTAAGGTACTCTCTATCACATCACTTTTTAATATGACACTAACCTCAACCTAACTTGACTTGTTTTTAAAATTGTTGTTTATTTTCTGCCTCATATACTGAACTATAAGCTCCACAATTATAGAATTTATTCCTTTTGTTCACTGATTTGTTTTTCCTCATTGCTGTAGAATGTGTGCCACGGGAGGTGGACAATAAATGTCACGTGAATGTAAATTGCCAACTAAAAGGTTAAAATCCTTAATGCAAAATTACACTACCTTAGTCTCAAATAGCAGTATCAAAATGCCCACCAGTTCAGAAATGACAGATTTTCAAAATAGCCTACTGTTCCCCAACTTTCTTTGTGAACTAGGTCTGGGACATACGGAGGAGAGAGGGAGACTTTGAGGTCCATGGCTTTGTTATGCTCCTTCAGGGTCCATACTGACAGAGTCAGAAGAGCAAAGGGGAGGGCATTATGCCACCTTCACAGGAACAAACACGAAGGAATTCAGAAAATGGTGCAGCTCCTCCTGTGGAAAACAGTTCGGCAGTTCCTTAAAAAGCTAAACATAGAATTATCATGACTCAGCAATTCCACTCCTAATTATACAATCAAAAAAATTAAAAAGAGGGACATGAAGAGAAACTTACACATTCATCACAGCATGGTTCCAATAGTCAAAAGGTGGAAGCAACCTAAATGTCCATCTAAAGACAAACAGGTAACAAAATGATATATGTACATGCAATGGAATATTAGCCTTGAAAAGGAATGATGTTATAACACCTGCTTGAGAACATCACCATGGGTTAAACAAACCAGACACACATGGGCACATGTTATATGAATCCATTTATACGAAACACCTAGAATAGGAAAATTAATACAAACAGAAAGTAGATTGGAGGTCACCAGGGGCTAGGGAGTTTTGGTTAATAATTACAGATTCCCTATTTATGGGTAAAGAAGACACTACATGTCCCAAGCCTAGGGGATAAGCAGACATACTTGCAAAACACATACTTGATAAAAATCTGCTAGTCAAGTATACAAAGAACTCTTAAGATTTCCGAGTAAGAAAACAAACTCTTAAAAAGTGGGAAAAAGATCTAAACACAGGCATCTCAACAAAGAAGACATACAGATGGCAAATAAGCACAGAAAAAGATGTTCAACATCATATATCATCAGACAACTGTAAATCATAACAACTATACACCTATTAGAATTGCCAAAATCCACCCATTAGAATAGCTAAAATCCATAACACTGACAACATCAAATGCTGGCAGATATGTGGAGCTCCAGGTATTCTCATTTACTGTTGGTGGGAATGCAACATGGTATAGCCATTTTGGAAGGCAGTTTACCAATTTCTTACAAAACTAAACATACTATATAATCCAGCAATTGTACTCCTTGGCATTTATCCAAATGAGTTGAAAATATGTCCACAGAAAAACCTACAGATGGACATTTATAGAGGCTTTATTTATAATCGCCAACACTTGGAAGCAACCACAAAGTCCTTCAGTAGGTGAATGGAAAAATGAACTGCAGCTCAGTCAGTTGGGCATCCGACCCTGGATGCTCGGGTCATGATCTCCTGGTTTGTGGGTTCGAGCCCAGCGTCAGGCTCTGCACTGGCAGTGTGGAGCCTGTTTAGGATTCTCTCTCTCTCTCCCTCTCTCTGCCTCTTCCCAGCCCACTCTCTCTCTCTCTCTCTCTCTCTCTCAAAGTAAATAAATAAACTTAAAAAAAAGTGAACTGCAATACATTCATGCAGTGGCATATTAGTGCAAAAAAGGTATGAGCTACAAGGCACAAACAACCTGGAAGAACCTAACTACATATTACTAAGTGAAAAGAACCCATCTGAAAAGGTTACATGCTATGTGACAAACTATATAATATTCTGGAAAAGGCAAAATTATGGAAGCATTAAATATATCAGTGGTTGACAGGAGCGTGTGGAGAAGGGAGGGATAAAGAAATGGCAGACGGAGGGTTTTTAGGACAGTGAAAGTACTCTGTACGACACTATAAGAGGTGGATACATATTATTACACATTTTTCAGAGCCCACAGACCATCCACCAAGAGTGAAACCTAACTTAAACTCAGGACTTTGGGTGATAAGGATGTGTCGATGTTGGTTTATAGATTGTAACAAATGTACCACTCTGGTATAGGATTTTGATGGTAGAGGAGGCCATGTATGTGCTGGGGAAGAAAACGTATGGGAACTCTCTATACTTCCTATTCAGTTTTGTTGTGAACCTAAAACTGCTTGGAAAAAATAAGGTTTATTAAAATTAATTAATTAATTACTTAATTCGTTTTAAACACCCAAAGTTTTGGAAGTAGTGGTGATGTTCGCACAACCCTGTGAGAGACACTACTATATTGCGTACTTCATAATGCTTGAAACGATAAATTCAGCGCCGTTGGGTAGATTTGCAGCATTCAGAGCTCTGGAATTCAGCGTCTTAGATAGGCCGTGTGTTTCTCTTTGGAGGGCCAGAGCACTAGAACGTGGAAAATCTGTTAGTGACCACATGATCTTGTGGATGTGAAGAAATAACTGGAGGAGACATGGGGGCTGGTGCTGCCATTCTGGTCGTGACTATTAATATGACCTAATTTATTCCCATATGCAGGACACCTGCAGTAAGGTGAGTTGCAGAAACATACCAGAAAGGACAAACAATAGGTTATCGTCCTTTCTACAAACACTACTTGACTCCCTTATTTTTATTAATAGCCCTACAACGTTTATAGGCCCTCAAGTTCAGAACCTTAGAAAAAAAAAACGAATTCTCCTCTCCCTCACTCCTCAGCTCTCATATCCTATCAGTTCCTGAGTTCTGCAGATTCTTCTTTCTCAATGTCACTCACATTCAACTCCATTTCTCCTTGAACGTCTGCTTCCAGGCCTTCAGTACACCCTCTTTGTCTATAGCAAAGTTTTTTACCTGTCTCTATTCCAGTTTCTTCCCCTTTACTCTCTTCTCCACGTACTCTTGCTGAATTTGTTTTCTTAAAATACATCTCCAGGCATATCACTTGACTTCAAGATAGACTCGAGTCATTCCTGATTGTCTGTAGAATGAGGAAGGAATACCTGCCTCACTCTGGAATTCCAGATCCTCCGAGCATAGGTATCAATTCACAAGACATTTATTAGAGACCAACACCTGTATCCTGAAGGATGGGGCAGGGAAAGAAGTCAAATGAATGCCAGCCTCACAAAGCTTTGGCCGTCTTCACAGAAAACTCAAAAGGAATCTTGCCACCAATCAGAGTGTCCCTCATCAAGTTTAAAAGATCTTGACTTTGTACTCCTCCCCCCACCCCCTCCCGCAGGGTATGAGTGGGACCTTGGGCAAGGCCATTCCCTGCAATGTGGCAGCCCTTAAAGGCGCTGACAGGTGAAGGCTGTCTTTTGGCGAAATTCCTCACAGCTGGACACGTGGGTGGGATGTAGGTGGAGAATCTCCTTATCTACCATTCACTCCATTCTTCTCAGACTTTCTCACCTCTGGGTGTACATAAGTAACTCTCCTAAAATCTTTCTCTCTTGTGTTTCTACTTTTTTTTCCTTTTTTTTAAAGTTCATTTATTTATTTGGAGGGAGGGAGGGAAGGAGGGAGAGAGAGAGAGGGAGAATATGAATGTAAGAACAAGCCAGGGAGGGACAGAGAGAGAGGGGAACAGAGGATCCTAAATGATAGGGCTCCATGCCGACAGCAGTGAGCCTGATGCCTGAGGTGGGGGTGGGAGTTCCAACTCATCACACACCATGAGATTATGACTTGAGCCGAAGTCGGATGTTTAACCAACCGAGCCACCCAGGCAACTCATCTGCCTTTTTTTTTCTTATACAATTTCCTTTGCTCATTACAAATCCCACTAGCTCCCTTCCTTTCAATGACTTACCATCAATGAGTGCCCATATCAAATACCGCTTTCTAACAGCAAACTTTAGCTTATCAGTTGCATACGGTCTCACACCTCTTGCACCTCAGATTTCTTTGCTCGGGCTGCCAATAGCACCACTTCCTAGCATTCCTTTTCCTTCTTATTCTCTTCCATGAACCAACATAAGTGCTTTGCATATACTGTGTTAAATTCACTCTTGTAATTTTTTGAAGAATCTGGAATAGTACCTTAGGATTGATAGGACTTCAATAAATAATTTGTGAGTTGAACATATGCACCCACATGAATACTGTCCACTCAAAGCAGAGAAGGACACAACGCAGGACATAGAGAAGAGAAATTAAAAACAAAGCTGAAGTTTGGTTCCTTGCTTTACCATTCAAATGCCATTGAAAACTTGTGAAGTGCCAGGTTCAAGGTTCAAGGTGGGGTTTCAGATAAAAATTCAATTATTCATACTATCTCCACTCCAGAGTGCTACAACTAAGTGGAGACCAAAACCTCAGCTTTATTAGTGTCAACGGTGGATTTTAGAGTGCAACCTGAGTCTAAAAGGGGCCTTGGTCTTTCCTGATTAAATTATCCAACTAGGTTCAAGCTAACATACTAGAACTGAGAGGTGGGCAAGAACCTGAGCTGGCCTAGCAAAAGAGTAAGGGAGGACATGAGTAGAAAGATCAGAAATTTGTATTTCAATAAGACTCCCTCCTTATTAGAAACATGAGAAGCCAGAGGAAAAGTCAGGGGCCAGTGTGTGACTTTTAAATAAGGGAAATAGCTTTCTTACCTGGTTCATGAACTGACCCCCAAAGCAATTCCAAGTGAGAAATGTTCCAGAGATTTTGAGCATGGCATCATTACTAGACGAAGTATAAAGGTTTAGGGGCACCCGGGTGACTCAGTTGGTTAAGTGTCCAACTTTGGTTCAGGTCATGATCTCATGGTTCGTGAGTTCAAGCTCTGCATGGGGGCTTTGCACTGACAGTGCTGAGCCTACCTGGGATTCTCTCTCTCCCTCTTTCTGCCCCTCTCCAACTTGTGCGCATGGGCACACTGTCTCTCTCTCTCAAAATAATAAAATAAAGCTGAAAAAGAAGTGTAAAGTCTTAAAGACATTCATTTGGATGTCTACAATATGATATCTTTATTTGAAAAATACCGTCATTCCTTTAGGGGAGTGTTTCTCATAGCGTGGTCCCTGGACCAATAACATCAGAATCACTTGAGAGATTGCTAAAAGTGAAATTTATCAGGCTTAACCCTATACCTAATAAATTAGAAACCGAATATTTAAACAAACCTTCTAGGTGATTCTGATGCACGCTAAGGTTGGAAACTACAGCTTTAGAGCCACATATTTTTCTGCAGGATATTCCTGGACTGTATAATTATCTCATCTATATCTAACATGTTTCAGTAAAGCTGGTTTAAAATTAGGAAATAACATGAATCCTTGTGCTAATCTTTTTTTAAAAGTATGCAAAGCATTCTTTTTTAATGGGGGAAAAAACATTAATTACCATCCTATAGAAACAGCTGTCTATTGCCCAGGGAGACTTCTATTTAGGAAAGGAAAATCCCATAACAGAACAAGTACATTGTTTATGCAAAGATGAGCACAGGAATCATTTGCTGGTGCATTTCTACATAAATTACATTTGTTTATAATATTAATCAATCTACAGCATTAAATATTTCACTTTCCTGGGAACGCTAGAAAAAAAAACACTCCATCAAAGACAAAAGTTATGTAAGGACAGAAACGTTGGAAAATTACACACAGTACTCAAACTGATGAAATTTCTAAATATTTTAACGTGGAAAGATGTATAAGTCAATGTACACTATCTATGTTGACTATAAGTCAGGATACCCTGCGGGTCTCAATACTCGCAGGCATGTTTCATTCTGCTATTTAATAGGCACAACTTTCATCTAAACCTGGGATATTATTTGGTTTCATAAATTAAGTGGGCTACGGCTGGTAAAATACTCAAACATATGCCTCTTTGGTGATCCAGTTCACCTTTATCTTTTTCTCTTTCATTTTTAAGACATAGCCTATTATATTGGGGCATCTGGGTGGCTCAGTTTGTTGAGCGTCCGACTTCAGCTCAGGTCATGATCTCACAGCTTGTGAGTTCCAGCCCCGCGTCAGGCTCTGTGCTGACAGCTCGGAGCCTGGAGCCTGCTTCAGATTCTGTGCCTCCCTCTCTGCCCCAACCCACTTGCATTCTGTCTGTGTCTGTCTCAAAAATAAATAAACATTAAAAAAAATTTTAAAAAAAGACATAGCCTATTATAGCTCTGGAGATGCCTAGGGAGCTGTGTATTAATTGTTTAAAAAAATGATGCCCTTAGATTTCCATTAAGCTTAAAAGTCTACTTCAGTGTTGCTTGCAAAAATGAACCATATTCTCTTGCATTTATATATTTATATTCTTTTCATTCAAAACTAATTTTATACATTTATCCATGCGTATCTACTCAATCCCACTAAGGTAAAACATGATGATTGAAAAAAGGCAAATATTAGTAATAGATAGCATAAGATACTCAGAAGTATCTGCGTTTAATACTGACTCTGACACATTTTTTTAATCTTATGACCTTAGTCAGTTTACTTAACCTCTTTGGGCCCAAGACTCTCATTTCTAAAATGAAAATTTTGCATATATAAAACTTACAGGACTGTTGTGAGTACATCTCTCTATGTGACCCATCTCAATGACACTCCTCTCCCCATATACAAATAGTCACAGGGGCAGCTGGGTGGCTCAGTTGGTTGAGCGACCTACTTCGGCTCAGGTCATGATCTTGTGGTTGGTGAGTTTGAGCCCCGCCTCGGGTTCTGTGCTGACAGCTCAGAGCCTGGAGTCTGCTTCGGATTCTGTCTCTCTCTCTCTCTCTCTCTCTGCCCCTCCCCCACTCATGCTCTGTCTCTGTCTCAGAAATAAATAAACATTTTAAAAAATTTTTAAAAAAACAGTCACAAAACGCTTGCATGGCTTTCTTTTGGAACAAGGGAAGGAAACGGACTTTTCGTATGTGTGCTCTCTGGACAAAGAACAGAACCAGCAGTACAGGACTACCGAGAGAAACGTGAAGGTGTCAACTATAAGAAATCCTAGAAAGTGTAGGGAAATCGTGTCTGCTGTCGGGCCACATACGTTATAGTTGAAAGCAAATTTAGCCAACTCTCTGAGGGGCCTGGGAAGTGCCAACTGCCATCTGAGTCACATATGATAATACACTGCGGTCTCTGCCCTCCTGAGTACCAATACCAAATTCTAGCCCCCCATCCCCGTTAGCAGCTAAAGTTAAGAAACACTGACTCAGAGCTATGGAGCTTTTTCTTGTCTAAGTTCAGAGTTTCTACTAGAGCCTGGGACCGGGCTGAACTGTCAGCCGCATGCCAAGGGCTCCAGGTGTGGGGAAGCTGTGCAGGCTGGTGTTGAGGGAGGGCTGGACATCCCCGGGTCACGTAGACACTCTCCAACATTGAATCTCATGACTCTACTCCAGGATTCAACCAGTTCCAACAGAGCTCTCTTTTCAGTAACCGAATGTTTCCTGGCCTCAAATTCAGAAACCGAGCATAGATATATCTGGCACCTATTATGTCAAAAATAAATAAGCCCTTATGAGTGTAGGATGTTGGAAGGTTACATAGCTCAGAATAAAACAAACAAACAAAACAGATAGCAAAAATACTTCCTTAATCCTTTTGGATTGATCCTTTTGGAGCAATAATCACTTTCACTTTGGACAACATTACAAGAAGAAAACCAACAAGAAAATTATTGGTCTTTTCCAGGACGGGAACATCTGACATCCAAGAGAGCACATGTGTCAGCTTATGACTTCTGTATTTTTAAATATAAGCATAAATAAATAAATATCTACATATTTAAAAATACACATATAGATATGTACATACATATGCAGGGAAGCAGCCATTATTCCATTTTACTCCATAGCACAGGTTGAAGAATAAGTGTTTTGAGCCTAGAGTCAATTACAGTAGTAAATAAATTGACCAAAAATGTATGTGAATGTAATGGCGAAAGGTTCTGACAGATAAAAACTGTGACCATTTTGCTGACTCTTTGGGAGTATGACTGCCTGGACTTAAAGCAAAACAAGCAAGTAAGTCACAAACCACATTCAAATCATCTTACACATTTTAACTCAATGACGGGCTTTAAGCAAGAAACATTTACTAATAAAAAAGGAGGGAATTATATCATATTATGACCACAGGTAGTTTTATAGAATGGTTTTGGGAGATCTTTGACATTGAGAAACACGCTGCTCAATAGCCATTTGAAAATCAATTACCTATCACAGGAGAGGGCTACAAAGGGAGTCAGAATCCAAATAAAATAGTGAGGAAACCTTTGCACTAAATGACAATGGGTTAATTGCCTTACTACTTAATCCTGTTAATATGAAAATGGCTAGACTTGGTAGCAAAACAAAGGATAAGAGTGGAGTATACAAAAAATGCAATTATTTTTATTTTTGTTTTTTTAATTCCAGTATAATTAACATACAGTGTTCTATTAGTTTTCAGTGTACAATACAGTATCTCAGCACTCCCGTATATTACTCAGTGTTGATCATGATAAACGTACTCTTAATCCCCTTTACCAATTTCCCCCATCGGCCACCCATCTTCCTTCCCTCCGGTAACCATCAGTTTATTCTCTATAGTTAAGACTGTTTTTCTTTCTTTTCTTTTCTTCCTTTTTCTTTCTTTCTTCTTTCTTTCTTTCTTTCTTTCTTTCTTTCTTTCTTTCTTTCTTCTTTCTTTCTTTCTTTCTTTCCTAATTTCACATTTGAGTGAAATCATCTGGTATTTGTCTTTCTTTGACTTATTTCACATAAAACTGCAATAGTTTACTAACAGATACACATCATAAAAGAAACGTAAATTAAAACAAGAATAAAGTAGCACTTTTCTCTTATCATATTAGCAAAGATTAAAAAGTGTTAGCCAGAACATGAGAAAATAAGCCCCCTGCTACCGCTTAAGGAGGGGTATGTAAATTATCAAGAAATTTGTCAATATAATCAAAATTAATATGCGCATCAACTTTGACTCAGCAATTCCAATTCTGGAAATTTCCCCTACATGCAAACATGCACAAATGCTTTTAAAATAATGTCTTTTCTAGCACTGTTATTCAGAATTAAAAAGACCAGGGGTTGCCTGGCTGGCTCAGTTAGTGGAACATGTGACTCTTGATTTTGGGGTCACGGTTCAAGCCCCATCTTGGGTGTAAAGCTTACTTTTAAAAAGTTAAGTTAATTTAATTTAAAAGACCAGAAATGGGACACCTGGGTGGCTCAGTTGGTTAGGCATCTGACTTTAGCTCAGGTCGTGATCTCGCAGTTTGTGAGTTCGAGCCCTGCATCAGGCTCTGTGCTGACAGCTCAGAGCTTGGAGCCTTCTTTGGTTTCTGTGTCTCCCTCTCTCTGAACCTCTCCTGGTCATGCTCTGCCTCTCTCTCTCTCATATAAATAAACCAGAAATAACCTGAATATTCAACAATAGTAGACCAATTAAATAAATTATGGCCTATAGTGCAATTGAATACTATATTGACATAAAGATAAATGATATGCTGAAAAAAAATGCTAAGTTAAAAAATTATCCAAGATGAGGTCCCAATAGTTCATTTTTGCTTTTGTTTCCCTTGCCTCCAGAGACATGTGTAGTAAGAAGTTGCTGTGGTCAAGGTTAAAGAGATTGCTGCCTGTTTTCTCCTGTAGGATTTTGATGGTTTCCTGTTTCACATTTAGGTCTTTCATCCATTTTGAGTTTATTTTTGTGTATGGTGTAAGAAAGTGGTCCAGGTTCATTCTTCTGCATGTCGCTGCTCAGTTTTCCCAGCACCATTTGCTGAAAAGACTGTCTATTTTCTTAAGTGTTTATTTATCTATTTTGAGGGAGAGAGAGCGAGTGTGAGTGGGGGAGGAGCAGAGAGAGAGAGAGAGAGAGAGAATCCCAAGCAGGCTCTGCGATGTCAGCACAGACACCCACATGGGGCTTGATCTCAGGAACCAACCATGAGATCATGACCTGAGCTGAAATCAAGAGTCAGATGCTTAACTGACTGAGCCACCCTGAGACTTTTTTTTCCATTGGATATTCTTTCCTGCTTTGTCGAAGATTAGTTTGCCATACATTTCTGGGTCCAAGAGATGTGTGTAATATACTGAAATCTGTGTTAAATTTTTATAACATCAACATGTAACATTAGTATCAAGATATGTTCACATCATGTACTGCTGATATGAAACAGACATGCTATTCTTGACAAAATATATAAATACAATCTAATCATGAGAAACATCAGATGAACTCAAATTGAGAGACATTCTCTAAAATAACTGACCAGTTCTCATAAAAAATATGAAGTAATAAAAGAAAAGACTGAGGAACTGTCCCAGATTAGAGAAAAGTAAGGAGACATGACCACTAAAAGCATTATGGGATTCTAGATTGTATCTTAGAACAGAAAAAAAGACACTGGGGGCAGGGATCACTGAAATTTAAATATATCATTTAGTTATTATTATTGACCTGCTGTTAATTTTTTTGGTTGTGATAATTGTACCATTTTTCCACAAGTTGTCAGCATGAGAGAAAATTTGTAAAAGATATGCATGAACATTCTGTACTATTTTTGCAACTTTTCAGTAAATCTAAAATTATTTCAAACTTTAAAAAGGCATTGCATATATTATATATGTTTTTATATGCATAGAATATTTCTGGAGGCACAATTAACTATTGACAGTGATGGCCTCTGGGAAACAGACAGACCTTAGGGTTCTGGGGGGGGGGGAATGGATATCTCCTTCTAATTGTTGATCTTTTCTTCTCTTCCTCATTTTTTTCCATGTGTATTTATCCTCTTTTGAATAAAATCTAGCTAATCAAAAGTAAAAAAGCAATGATTTAGTATATCAACATTACTTCTGCAATTTCTTAATTTTTATTATTTATTTATTTTTTATTTGGGGAGGGGGCAGAAGGAGAATCTTATGCAGACTCCACGAGCCCAACATGGGGCTCTGCCTCATGACCATGAGATCATGACCTAAGCCAAAATCAAGAGTAGGACGCTTAACTGACTGAGCCACCCAGGTGCCCCTTAAATTTTTTAAAAATCAGCTCTGATAATATTTTAAGTTTGGTCGTCAATGATTATTGCAATACCTTTGTAAAAAAAAAATCAATGGAATCATATAAACATATAAACACACATTGTTCCGTGTGTACATGAGTGTGGAAAAAGGCAAAAAGATGAAAAGGTTATAATAAAAGAACCTTAAAAACAATATTGTTTAAATACACTTGTAAAATGTGAACAAATGTATGAACCTCTAATTTCTTTTTATAATATCTTAAATAAAACTCAAAAGCAATGCTAGTAGATGTGACACAGCAAAGTGACAAACTCTACCTATTTGAGCTGAAACTACTGTTTTTTGAGCCATTTTGAATCCTAGTTCTGACTATGGGCATGAAACCAGAGTAGGCAGGCCATAAGAATTCATGCCCCAGGGAGGATCTGGTCCTGTGGCAATTAGGGTTTTCATTTTCGAATCCTCCTTATGTAGAATTTAATACACTGCCCTGTTACAAATGTTTGTTGAACAAATACCATAATATAGTAATATCTTGTGCATTTAAAATATTTGTCTCCTTTTTAATCTTCCAGTTTCAATAAAACCAATCAGTGCATTGAGATGTATAGGTTTACACAGCAGAGAAAACCCTACAAAGACCACTTCTGTAGTGGAGAAGATAGTGAAAGGTATGAAACAATGTAGAGATCTCCCTTTCACCGCATACACTTCCTGTGTTCATTGAGACCTTTAGGGCTGACTGACACCATTGAATACAATGGGAAATGCTAAGTGTTTTGTCTTTATTAGCATATGCAATGCTTCAGTTTGCTGAAAATGTGGTTAATATGCATCGCACAAAGAGTCTTCTTTTCAAAAATATGTTATCATTACATTTTCCAATACTAGAAAGACAGTGGTATTTTGTCTGATGAATCATAAGTTGTTCCCAGTATTGTTCTACTCTAGCAATTGATTTTCTAAAGAAAAAAAAAACATTTTCATGAGGTGTTTTGTTTTGTGCTTAAGATAAAATCCAAGAGTGTTTTCATATTCTAGGCCACTTGTTAAACTGGGCTGAAGCAGTACTTAATAATAAGGAATAAATGAAGACAAGGAGGGAAGGGCAACACCCCACTTGGGATGCTTAGTCGATTACCTATTTTCACATGTCTTATCTTGAGAAATAAAATCCTGCTACCTCTGTCCATACCATAAGAACTCTACAGGCTTATTGTAAGCTTTTGAATATAAGTACCAGGAAACCACACAGGAAACAACAGTAATGAAGTCACCTGCAAAAATCACTTCACCTGAAATTTTGGCTGTGACTTCCTTTCTCCAGGCTTCCTTTTTATTGCACTGTGTTTGGGTATGAAATATATGATAATTTCTTTTATTTTTGTGCTTGACATTTATAAAGTGATCAGAAATAGATGCTAAACTACTTTCAAAGCAGAAAAGCTTATTTGACATTCAGAAAATTTGCTTTTGCTCACATGCCCATTTCAAATGTTAAAAGTGAGTTTGTTCTTTCCAGAAGATCACTGGGGCCAAAGGTGTATTTGCTACTGCAACATGTTATAGTCAAGTGATGTGTGGCCTATCAGAAAAAAATAAAATGAAACTTCCTATCAACTCATCATGGAGAGTTCTCTCCCTGTATATGTGTTTTTCCTATGTTTCCCACAAACATTTTAAGGAAGCATCAATTTTGGGCTTCCTTTACCTATCCACTTGGGAATAAATGATTGTTTTGATGACTTCAGATCACATGTTTCAGTGTTACACTCAATTATAGGTAAGAAGCAAGTATAGAATAAGCTGCCTCTTCCATTCTAGGACTGTTTGTTTTGCTTTGAGCTGAAAGAGACCTTTTGTTTCTTGAGTCAAGGATTCCGTCTAAAAACCTTTTCTATATGACCCCATCCGTATTCATGAATTCAAATACCATCTTGCTGTTGATGACACCCATATTTATATCGATACACAGACGGCTGCTACAACAAAATGCCATAGGCTGGGTAGCTTATAAACAACAGAAATTTTTTCTCACAGTTCTGGAAGCTGGAAGTCTGAGATCTAACAGCATGTTTAAGTTTTGGGGAGGACTCTATTCTAGGTTGCAGAAGATGGCCATGTGGCCATGTGTGTCCTCACATGGCAGAAAAAGTTTGAGAGAGCTAAGGATCCTAATCCCATTCATGACAGCTCCACCATTATTCCCTAATTACCCCCCAAAGACCCCATCTTGTCTAATACTATCACATTGGGAATTAGGATTTCAACATAGGAATTTGGGGGGAGGGCACCAACATTTGGTTCATTGCACACACTTGACTTCAATCATTCCTGGGTTCTATACTTCATAAGGCCAGAGCCTACATATATTTTCACTGCTGTATCTCCACTGCCACACCCCTGTCTGCTATATAGTTTGTGCAAACATTTGTAAAATAAATTAGTTAATCCTCATGCATTTGTGAGTACTTGGAGTTAAGCCAACCGTGAGGTTGAGGGCATAGTTCTCCAGACTACCAAATGTGCCAGGACTTTTAAGTCAAATATAAGGAATTGGGATCCAACCACAAAGTTAGAGGGGGAAATTCACACAAGTCAATGCTCACCTCTGATACCAGTTACAAATTCAGGAGCTTTCCCAAATCAACCTGTTTTCATGATTCACTAGAAAGCCTCAAAGAACTCATGGAGAGTGATGATACTCAAAGATATGGTTTATTACAGAGAAAGGATACAAATTAGAAACAGCCAAAGGAAGGATGGATAAGGTCAAGTATAGAAGGGTTACATGTGAAGCTTCTCAACAGAAGCTGTCCTCAACCTACTTTACCCTCTGCCACTCATAGGTGACAATATAAGCAGAGTATTAACAATCTTGGAAGATCACATGAGGTTTTGTTCTCCTTTTTTTTTTTAAATTAGGGCTTTATTATGTATACCTGATTGATTGGTATACCCTATGTTCCAAGGGGTCCACCAAGAGTCACTTCCTTAGTATAAACTATAAGGTGTGCTCTCAGGGACCTGCCATGAATAACAAAGACATTCCATTACTTGGGGAATTCCAAAAGTTAAAAGGTTGCCTCTCAGAAGCCAGGAACAAAGGGCAGACCCCTCCTGGGGCAAAGGCAATTTTTTTTTTTTTTTTTTTTTTTTTACTGCACAGTGAGTTTATTCACTTTAGAGATTAAATGAAAATATCATATCCAGATCTTCCTTGACTCACAATGGGGTTATGTCCCAGTAAATCCATTGTAAGTTGAAAATTTCATAAGTCAAGGGGCACATGGTTGGCTCAGTCAGTCAAGCATCTGAATTTGACTCAGGTCATGATCTCACGGTTCGTGGGAATGAGACCCACGTTGGACTTTGTGTTGACAGTGCAGAGCCTGCTTGGGAATCTCTCTCTCCCCCTCTCTCTCTGCCCCTCCCCTGCTTGTTCTCTCTCTCCCAAAAAATAAACCTTTAAAAAAAGGAAAATTTCATAAGTCAAAAATGCATGTAATACACCTAACTTACCAAACATCATAGCTTAGCCTCGCCTACTTTACACATGTTCAGAATACTTATATTTGCCCATAGTTGGGCAAAATCATCTAATGCAAAGCCTATCATATAATGAAGTGTTGAATATCTTATATAATTTATTGAATACTATACTGAAAGTAAAAATTAGAATGCTTTTATGGGCACAGAATGGTTATCAGTGGGTCCATTGCTGACCATCATGATTGCTGGGTGATTGGGAGTTGTGGCTATCCAGTATCACCAGAAGGTTATGGTACTGCATGTCCCTAGCCTGAGAAAAGATCCAAATTCAAAACTCATACTAGAGTTTCTACTGAATGCATATTGCTTTCACACCATCATAAAAATCAAAAAATTGTGTGTCAAACCATCATTGTTGGGAACCATCAGTACAATAGTTGGAAAAACTAGAGTGGGGACATAGGACTATTTGTCCCTGAAGTTTAACTTGTATCTAAAATGGAAATTCTCTCCCCATCTTGCTAAGCAGTTCCACCTCATGAATTTTTTATCTTGATTAGTAGCACCTCCATTTTTCTAATTTCCCAATGTACAAATGTTGATGTCATCCTCCTCTCCTACATCTACTTCATTCCCATGATCCAAATGATTGCTGAGTCACATCACTTCTTTTTGTTTCAGAAATGCCTCTTAAATCTGGCTCTTTTTCTTCACTCTTTACTGCTAATATATTAGTTTGAGGGTTTCATCATTTCTGACTTAAAATTGTGCATGTGGCTTTATTCAGTCTTCTGTCTGCATTATCTACCTACTCATTATTTACTAATTGGTCATCAGATTTATCTACCAAAGAAGCAGAAGTGTCCACATCACTATCCCTTTTAAAAATCTGAATTGGATCCCTAATGCTTATACCTAAAATTCAAACTCCTTGGGATGTTTTACCAAGCTTGGAATAATCTAAACCTAATAAACTATATTCCAACCTCCTCTCCTAACGTTCTCTTTCATATACCCTCTGATCCTGCCCCTATGGGCTTTAATCATCAGATGATCATATCTCTAAGTTTCTTTCACGGGGTTTTGCAAGAATTGTGCTTGTCTCCTTTTCCAGCTATAATGTTTTTAATAAAGATCTAGTTCAAACGTTTCTCATCTCCAGGCAGAATTACTTGCTCCCTCTTCAGAGCTGCCACCATTTACTGTTCCTATTTCTGGGACAGTGTCCAAAATACTGGCTTTTTTATTTTATTTTAGAGAGAGATAGAGAGCACACAAGCAGGAGAGAGGAGCAGAAGGGGGGGGGGGGAGAGAGAGAGAGAGAGAGAGAGAGAGAGAGAGAGAGAGAGAGAGAATCTTAAGCAGGTTCCATGCTCAGCATGTAGCCCCACATGGAGCTTGATTCCATGACTCTGGGATCATGACCTGAGCCAAAATCAAGAATTGGACACTCAACCAACTAAGCCACCCAGGCATCTCTATATTTTAATTTTTTGATATACATATCTCTTTAGTGACACTATATACACTTCATGATGGGAGGAACTCTGTCTAGTAAATGACTAGAGAGGGCACTACACTTGATAGATGGTCATGACATAGTTTCTGAATAAATATAAGCCCTTTGGATGTGGCATTATGTCTTGTTTTCCATCATATCTGTCATGGCTACCACATAGTAAGAACATAATAAATTCTTGTTTAAAAACTAAACTTAATGAAGGAATACAAATGAGTGAGTGAATAAAAAAATACTCTGTCTCTAGTAAAATCATCAAATTTGGCATTAAATCACCCAGGTCACTGTGTTTAATAGTCTCAATTATATTTTTTAGGGGTCAAGATAAAAATAGCTAGCTTAAAGCAAAAGTAGGTTTTTAAGATTAATTTCTGAGAGATAATTCCATGAGGTTTAGCAAAATCATATTTAATTCATTTCAATGTAATAAGTATTTATGTGGGACATATAATATGTGCAGAACCTTTACTTAGGCACTAAGTGATTTTCAAAGATAAACAGCACACAGAGCCCCCCTTTAGAAAGCTCAGAGTATAATAGTGGTGACACAATTAGAAGAATTAATTAGAAGAACATTGGAGGAACAAAGTAGAATTATACCACAAGATGTTCAAAACAGTGTCAGGACTCAGAGTGGGAGTAATCCAACCCATTTTGAGGGTCAGTCAATGCATTATAGCTTGGAGAGGATAAGACCACATTGAAAAAAGGCAGAAGTGAGAGAAAAGAGTATTCCTAAGTGAAGGTATTCCCAAATGTGGAAGTGAGAACTGCATGGAGATAAGTAGGCAGCTTGATGGTTACACCCAACATGCACATACAAAGCAATGCTTCTCAAACTGTGGTCTGTGAGACCACCCACAGTCCCTGAAGCTCTCTGTCAGAGAATTCAGGAGGTGAAAACCATTAATCTAAGCATTTTCTTGGCACTTTTTCTGATACAAAAGCAATGGTGAGTAAAACTATTGGCTCCTTTGTAGAAATTAACGCCAAATCACCAAATTCTAATAAAATTTATTATTAGTTTACCTAACAGCTGGGAATTATGTTCTTTACTGCCATGCACTCTCAAGAAGAAGAAAAAAAGAATTAGTTTCAGTTAAGAATGTCCCTGAAGTAGTTAAATTTTTAAATTTTATCAAATCTTGATCCCTCAGTACATGTCCTTTGAATTTTCTATTTGACAAAATGGGAAATATGCATGAAGTATTTCTCCCATCTACTGAATGAAGCAGTTATCTCCGGGAAAAGTACTTGTGTGGTTATTTGAGTGAGAGCTGAAGTAGCTTTTTTAACTTTTTAACCCAGAACACATTTTTACTTGAAAAAAATGACTGACAAACTATGATTATTCAGACTTCTCAGTAGGTGGCAGATATTGTCTCAAAATGAATGAAATGAGCCTCTTACTTCAAAGAAGGCAACTGATAATGATTGCTGCCAATGATATATCTTGAGCTTCCAAATGAAAATTAGAATTTTTGAAATTCATACCTGACATAGTATCTAAGCTTCATCATGCCCCAATATTTTCTGATGACATTGGTTGTTGCATTAATTAATGCATGTTTTACACTGTAAAATGAAATGTATCAATGTTTCAGAGATCTTCGTAATTTGATGAATTACGTTTTTCCAGATATCCAATGCATGGAGAAAAGATCCATCCAAACCACAAAATAGATTCACAGATATTAAAGTAACAGAGTATGAAGATGTAATTGATATGTTTTCCAACTGCATATTATAATTAACCTTTAAAAAAATTACTACTCGTCAAGTTTTAAAGTAATATCAAACAATAATATCTACCATTTTCTGAAGAGGCTATTAAAATGCTCTTCCCTTTTGCAACTAAATGTCTGTGCAAGATCAACTTTTCTTTATGTATTTAAACCAAAATAACATATTGCAACATACTGCATGCATAAGCAGATGGAAGAACCCAGATGTCTTCTACTAAACTGGACACTAATAAGATTTCCAAAGAGTTAAACAATGCTATTATTCTCATGAAATTTCTTGACAATATAGTTAGTTTCACAAAAATACATAATTTATGTTAACAGAATAGGTTTATTATTTTTAAGTGAATTAATAAAGGTATTTAATTTTTTTGTTTTAATATCTAATATGGAAATTGTTAGTTGATATGACTAAACAAGTTCTTTGGAAACCTCAGTGATTTTTAATAGTATAAAAGGATCTGAGACCCAAAAGTTAGAGAACTATAGGGATAAAGGAATGCCACAAACATTTTTAAGTCATTCTATATATAGAATATTCGCCGTCTGCTGGGCACCATGGCGGATGTTCTGCTTATATCGGGAAAATAAAAAGCAAACCTAATCTTTGTCCTCATGAAGTTCAGGTCTAGTGAAATATGATGACAGTAATCTATCACAAAATTGAATCTGCAATTACTACTAACTGTCATAGTGCAAAACGTCTTTGAATAAAATGTCTGGAGGAGGAGAAAGAGAAAAAAAAGAAAAAACTCCGTACAAATGCTTCTAGAAGCAACAGGAAAATGCTGAAATATCTTTTTATTCATTCAATTTTCAAGAAATATATTCAGCATTCTTTAAATCCTTCTGCAATTTTTTAGGTACATTTATTGTAAATGGCACATGGTTGCTTCTATTATACAGTAATACACTAATTTTTAAAGTGCAGAGTCTGTCCATTTATATTTAATGCAATTACTGATAGAATTGATAATAATTTAACATCATCTGATTTAATTTTTATTTGTCCCACCTGATCTTTCTTCCTTTTTTTCTACTTTTTCTTGTCCCCATGTGAATTTATTATTTTTATCACCTTTGCTTTCTCCACTAGCCTGAGTGCCATGCTTTGACTCTATCCTTTGGTAATAAGGGTTTCTCAACATCAGCACTATTGACAGTTTGGATCAGGTGATCTACTTTTATGAGAGAGGCTTTCCTGAGCATTGTAGGATTTTAGCAGCATCCCTGGCTTCTACAGGTTGAAAGCCAGCCACATCCTCTGAGTTGTGACCATCAAAAATGTGTCCAGATATTGCCAATATTCCTTGGAAGACAAAATCACCCTTGGTTGAGACCCACTGTGCCAGACTTTTCAGATTTTAATGTAAATAAGTACAGTTTTTCTTTTTCTAGACATGCAAAGACCTTTTAACCTTTATATCTATTTATCCCTCCTCTCAACTGTTAAAACATGCCTATTGCTATTTTAATTCTCTATGTATTTCAAGCCCCATAAGAAATTGTATCAGTTTACACCCTTAACATTCATTTAGACTCATCCACATGTTTACATTTATATTTCTTTTCATATCTTCCTGCAACTCTGAGCTCCTAACCATGAATATTTTCCTTTTGCCTGCAGAATATTCTTGTATTCTCTGGGGTCACAGGCTGGTGATAAATTCTCCCATTTTTTGATTATCTGACAATTCCCTTACTTCGCTATTATTTTTGAAGAATGTTTCCACTGAGTATAGAACTACTGGGTGATATTTTTTTTAACAATTTGAAATTTCATCTCATTCACTTTCTTCATACCTTACTTCTGTGGAGAAATCTGCTTAGTCAAACTGTTGCTCTTGGAAGGTAACATTCTTTTTTACCAGATACTTTGAAGATTTTCTTTTTTTGGCTTTCAGCAATTTGACTGTGATACACCTCAGTGTGGTGTCTTTGTATTTATCCCGCTTAAGATTCATGGAGCTTCTTGAATCCATGGCTTGAAACCTTTTTGTCAATTTGGAAAAATTCTCCCCCATTTTCTCTTCAAATATTACTCAGCCTCATTGTCTCTCCCTTCTCCTTCTGAGACTCCAGTTCCATGCACACAAATGTTTGCACTGTATCTCAGGTGTTTTTACATTTTGTGTGGTGTATTTTCTACCAGCGTCGTCTCTCCCTGTTGCTGCATTCTGTATGCTTTCCTCTGAGCCAATTCCTGCTTCACTAATTTTGTTTCCAAGCTGAGTCCAATCTGCTGACAAATCCATTCACTGAATTCTTGATACAGTTGTTGCATTTTTCAGTTGTATAATTTCCATTTATATAAAATATGTTTCAGTTTTCTGACAAAATTCCCAATTTTATCTTATTTCTAGAATATCTGAAGCATAGCCATTTTTAAATTCCATAACTGAGGAACCCATTATCTGGATTATCAGTAAGTCTATTTATATTGTCTAATCCTTATTCTGACCATTAGTCACATTGTCGGTTCCTCAAATGTCTGTGTAATATCTTGGGGGTTCCAGACCCCACACACAAAAATGACTAGGATCATTCGAGGTCTTACATTATGCTATCTTCTTCCACATTTGGGCTGAATAATTCTTTCCTGTCTTTGTAGCTTTCTGATGCTTTCAAACAATTTTTTTGGCACAATTGTTCTTTTCAAACTATCTGGCAGAAGAGACCAGTTTTCTTTTCTTTTCTTTTCTTTTCTTTTCTTTTTTTTTCTTTTCTTTTCTTTTCTTTTCCTTTTTTAATCCATTACAAATGATACGTGGTCCAACATTCTGATAGCACAGTGCGGTCTACTGTGCTGTATTTGAATGCAGTTGTGGCAAAAGTGATTCATGACACAAGTTCAAAACATCTCACTAGTCTATACCATGTTCAACAAGATGAACCCCTTGAGTTGGTATTCAGATATTACAAAAAATATTTAATTGCTATAAAAGTTTCTAAATACTCTCCACTTCTGCATTTGGTTTCTTGCTTTCTTGTAGTAGTTGAGGGACTGTGCGTTAAAGACACTATTAGAGGCCACACTTAGAGATACATGTTTCCAAGAGACAGAAAGGAAATCTGCAGGTAAAGGAAGAGGTCTAAAACGAGCAAGACCTACTTTGTCTTGAGTAAAAAAGTCTATGATTCAAACTAGATTCATGTGATTTCAATAAATAAATGGGCTAATCTTTCAAGGTTTTGCTCCAGAAAGATACAGCAAACATTTGCACAACTCTACCAGTAGTAAAGGAAACACTATGCCTTGAGGATTATTTAAAGCAAACTCGATAATGTCATCTGCATATGTACTAACACCTCATTAAGTCAGAATCTGTAATAATTTGGCCATGTAAATTAACAGTGTAAGAAGAATTGCTCTAAAGTGCTTAAAACCACTTAAAGAACTCCATTTTCATTCATTCCCAAATACTTTAGAAGCATTTTTTCTCTTACACAGATAAAGCATATGCTAATTACAAACTCTTGCCATGTATTCTTTACAGCAATTAGCCTTAAGGAAATGGAAGCAAAGCTTAGGAAATTTGTTCTGTTACATACCCACATGAAATTCATTTAAAAGAAACAGAAACTTCTTTGAAATGTTACTACAAATGTAGCCAAAATTTCTACCTCCCAGTTAGTCCAAATTAGAAGCTTTAACTAGAATATTACTATATAAAGTATAAAGCTTTTTCCTTAAGTATCTGGGACATCTGTTGCTTTTGTTTGACCAGCATCCTCTATTCCTCTTTTTAGTAATACAAATCCAACTTTCCTTGGGACTTTCTGTAAGGTCAAGTGATTTGCGTGGTTTGGACCTCATTACTGAATCCAGAGGTGACGTCTAGCCAGCAATGGACAGTCAGAGATCCCCATCTCTCTGCTACAATCACACATTCAAAGATAGGCATGGGACCCACAGTGGGCCAACAAAAGACATACACTGAACTTTTGTTGGAACCATCAGGAAAGAAACTTTTCTCTGCAGACACTTACAATGCAGCAGATTGTAAGCCTGAGACGACCACACAGAAACAAATTTCTACCATCTTTTGGCAAAAAAGAGCTGAAAATGAAGCTAGCACTGAGGAAAAGACGAAGAGTGCCAGGAGGAGGAAAGAGATCAATGTCCAATATTTATTGAAAGCCAGACCCTGAACTAAATTTGTACTGACTTGTTTCTATGAGTCAATAAAATAAATCTACATTGTCATTAAAATCGGTTGGGTCACTCACATGTAAGAGTCTTGACTAATTTCGCTGCTTATTTTGTTATGTGTAATGGGCCACGGTAAGTACTAAGAATAAAAAAGAAGCTCAGAATAGGAAGTGAGTGTTGAAGAAATTATAGTATTGTTAGACAGAAAGGATATTAGTAGTCAAGTCCTTAAAGTCAAGAACTTTTGTTCTTGTCATGTAAATTACATTATCCTGAGTACCCAGCTGAGTAGGCACTCAATCAACATTAGTTGAATGAGTGGTTGAATGCATTTGCATGTGTGTACTCATTCATTCAACAGATATTTATTGAGAGCCTACTATGCATCAGGCACAATTCTAGCAGCTAAGGGTACAGCACTGAACCAGATAAAGTTTCCTCCTCAAAGATTGGCAATTTGAGCTCATATAAATATTTTCTAGTTTCTGACTCTCATTCATTCTTCACTCTTTTTTTTTGTTCTTAGCACTTAATTGCTTTCTAAATTACAATGGATTTTGTTTATTTATCCTGTTTATTTTAAGCATCCTCCATTAAAGTATAAACTCTTTTGTTTTATTTGATTTTATATGATATAGTGTTGAACCAAGACCCTGGAGAATGGAAGACAATTTATAATTTTTTTGGTTCAATTTACATTTCTAATGCTAAGACATGCACCAAATATCAGGGTCTTTTCAAGAAAGAGCACATTCGAACTGGCTAATCATGACAAATTTAATAAAGGGACAATTTGTAACCATGCAGGAAGTTAAAGGGAAAAGATTCTGGGCTACTGCACTGGAGAGACATTCTCACTGTCAAGCCTGAAAGTACACAAGTTGGGGACAACACTAGAACTCAGAGATAACAGCTGCCATTGTAGAAGTCTGCTCAGTAAGAGCTGTGGCCACCAGAACACAGCAGTCCCCCAAGGAGAAAGCCAGAGGCCAAAAACCAACCCTACCCCACTTTCTTTCCTCTATTCCATGTAGAACTGCTTCCTTCCATTGACAAACCAGCTGGAAGCCAAAAAAATAGAGAAGGATGGATTGTAACATATACCTAGCACACAGGGACCTAAACCAGTTGTTGAATGAAACTGTATACATATATGAAACATATAGTATTAGCTGGTGAACTTGAGCAAAAGGATTTCACTGCATAACTGAGTGACTGGGAAAGATTTCCTGGATGAGGCATATATGACTTAGCCGGATCTGATTTGGTTTTCAAATAAACTTCTAGAAAGGCCTGTGTAGGAAGAGAGTGTTCCAGACATGGTGGAGAGGTAGAACCAAGGTCACAAAGGCATGTGCTAATTTGTATTGATCATGAAGTCAATACGGTTGACAGAGAATTTATAAAGTCACTACTTCAATTATTCAGGAGTGATGTGATGAATACCAGAAGTAAGATAGTGGCATTAAGAATGGAGACCAAGGAGGCACTTGGGTGGCTCAGTCAGTTAAGCATCGACTCTTGATTTCAGCACAGACCATGATCCCCAGGTTGTGGGATTGATGTCAAGCTTGGTGCTGAGCATGAAGCCTGCTTAAGATCCTCTCTCTCTCTCTCTCTCTCTCTCTCTCTCTCTCCCCAACCCCCCCCCCCGCACTTTCTCTGTCTCTAAAACTAAAAAAAAAAAATGGAAAACAGGGGTATGCATGGGAGGGAGACAAGGGAATAGCTAACAGGGTCAAGTTTAAGTCCCCAAATCTATAATTTTCTCACCCTACTTCCCCAGGGTATTGGCCAATGATATATCGTATAAAATCACACAAAGCAAAGGATCAGCTCTATTTCTGACTCTCTAGAAAAGACTAAATTAGAGAATAGTAGCATCTTCTACCTGTCATTTCTGGAATTGTCCAATAATGACTTCTCCACTCAAATGAAAGTAGTAGAAAACAAACCAAACACACACACACAAACACACACAATCTCTGACACTATGCAAGAAGAGAATCGGCCAGGCTTGTCAGAAGCAAG
Organism: Lynx rufus; assembly: GCF_022079265.1. Classification (NCBI taxonomy): domain Eukaryota; kingdom Metazoa; phylum Chordata; class Mammalia; order Carnivora; family Felidae; genus Lynx; species Lynx rufus. The sequence goes on from NW_025814845.1 coordinate 14,394,413, forward strand.
ACTTTCTGAATTTATTTGCAGTTGGGAGACCAGGGGTACAAGCCAGTGCTATGTCTCAACACCAGCATGTCCAAAATGCCAAGGAGGACCTGGAAGGACATCCTGCTTTTGTTTTCTTAGATTCTGTATTTGTCTACCTGTCATTCATTCAACACAGGGCTAATTATATTAACTATATTTTCTTATTTTCTATATTCTTGATGCTGTGGCATTTGGAGCCTTACAGACCCAGGGAGAGACTTCCCTTCCCAGGGCTAAAGACAGTATCTTACCTAGGAGCACACCTTTCTTTGCAAACCAATCAGTTCTGGATCTATGGCCACTTCCTAATCTGACTCTTACCAAGCCAACATTTCCCCTGCCCTAAATCATCCCAGAGCCAAATACCAGGCAACTAGGACCATCGTATAGCCAAAGCCTACTGGAATTATTCAAACTGGCCAAGCCTATACTGTGGACTCTGCCCGACCTTGTCTTTCCCGCAGAAACTCCAACAAAGTCTCTGGCCAATGTTCCCCTCCCTCCAGGTCTTCTGGACTCTGACTACCCCGATGCTTCTCTGTGGCCCTGTGTGACATGGTTCCTCATATGAGGAAATGTAAGTGATAAATGTTTCTTTCAGTGGCATTGGCCTCTCCATGTCACCCTTCAGTCATATTTCTATAAATTAAATCTGGATATAATTTTAAAACAAATAATGGATGTTAGCTTTTGAGGAACACATCAGAGGCAATAGGTAATAGCTCTTCTCACCTAACAGTTGGACATAAACCTCCTTTTCCCTTTATGAGAAACAGGGGAAGGAGTGGAGAGAGAGACAAGAATGACTTGCTCTAATATTGCCTTTGTGCACTGGTCAGAGAACAAACACTAGCCTTCCAGATGTGATTTGTGATTTATCTAGAGGAAAGAGGAGCTCCAGGTTGATTGCAAAATATTCCTGTGCTTCTGGAATGAACCAATGAGGGAAAATATTACTTTAATTTAGCAAACATTATGCAGCTGCTAATATGACAAAAATGCTATTCTAGACCTAGAAATGCTGAAGTGAATGGAACATGCCCCTCAACCAGAAGAAAGTTATCAATGTTTGTAACCATCTAACGGCAAGTCAAACTGAGCTCAATGCTATCTGGAAGTATAATCTTCCATGTAAGGAAAAGGCTAGCATAGGTATGGATGGAAAAGTCAGAGGATGTAAAACCTGACACCTGAATTTAGAGACCCTGACCTATTATTTAGAAGAAAAGTGCCTTTATCTAGAAGTATAATGATCACAGTTGTATCTCAATGAGTTGCAGTGATCACATGAGATCACATATATTTTATCTTGTGTGATTACAAAGCTCTACATAAAAGCCAAGTTCATCACCTAGCACATGGCAGGCATGCACTATCTGTGGAAGGAAGGAAGCAAAGGGAGAAGTAGGGTGAGGAGGTGTGGGGGGGGATGCAGACAGGGAGGGAGGGATGAAAGCTCAGTAGAAAGGGATAAATTTAAAGATGCTACACTCCAGGCTGTGAAGATGGGGTGAGGGGCCGTGAGCCATGGAACACAAGGAATGCAGCTCTAGAAGCAGGAAAAGCAAAGAAATTTCCCTTCTAGAGCCTCTGGAGGGAGTGTAACCTTGCTGACACCATGCTTTTGGCTCAGTGAAACTGATTTGGGGCTTCTGGCCTCCAGAACTGTAAGAGATTGTGCCAAGGCACCAAGCTTGTGGTCATTTGTTTCAGGAAACTAACACAGAGAGGAAAGAAAGAAGGAAGGAACGTAGCTACCTCTGGGCCTTCTTACAACTGGGGAAGCACCATTTCACATTCCATATCCTGGCTGACAAACTATATCCAAGCACTCGGTGAAGAACAAAGGAAATAGTTGGTGCAAAGGTGCTGACCCCTTCTGAGGTAAGAGGTCCCCAAATTCTAATCTGTCATTTCAGGTCACTTATGGTCATTAAATATTTAATGAAGGTTCAACTATTATTTGGGGGGGGGGCATATGGGCATTTTCTCTGCTAAGAGAGGTTAATCATATCCTATATTTTAGTTGATTTAGGCTTTTTACAATTTCAAGATTTCTGAGGAGTTAAAATAATATGCTTCTCTGCTCTGTTTTGGCTGCTAATATAAGAATGGCAATCTCTTGTGAATTTTACATCCTAATTATAAGTCTCTATACGACATACCTTTTTTCTGCTTATGACAATAAGTTAACAAACACTTACATCAAGAAAAATTGGAAATTTTTTTCCAAAACTATGAAATATACCATGCTACAGATAGAAGTTCTGAAAGACGAAAGCAGGGTAATTACAATAAAACCCTTATCTAGACACGTAGAGCAAAACTGCTGAAAATAACAAAGTAAAAGGAAAAATGTAAAAGCATCAGAGGCAGTCAATACATAGTCCCTGGAAAGCAACAAAATTAAGACTGACATCTATCTTCTTATTAGCAATCATGAAAGTCAGAGGTTGATGGATACAAATACTTAAAAAGCTGAAAGAAAATAACTGTCAAGCCAGAATAATAGATTTCAAAAAAAATAGGGTAAAATATAAGCATTTTCAGATAAACAAAACTGGGAGAATTAATTAAGAACAGACCCACATTAAAGGAAATATTAGGGAAGTACTTCAGGTAGAATAAAAATGAGCTTATATGGATTTTTTAATGGAACAAGGAATAAAGAATAACAGAAAGCTATATATGAAATTACATAAAAATCAAAAGTGAATATATAAAAGTTAATAATAATTACGTGTTTTGGAGGTTAAACCATATATTGAATTCAATTTCGAGGAAACCCCAGAATGGGAGGAAGGTCCTTGTGGTAGACTGAAAAAACACTCCTATGATATTTTGTTGTTCCTTCCATGAAAATGGTAGTGTTTCTCTGGCCAGCCTCAAATCTGAAGTGGCCTTTTGACTTGATGTGACAGTAGAATCTCGAGAAATCAAACCTGTACCAGTTCTGGCACCAAGGCTTCAAGAGATCTGGAAGTTTTCCCCTTCATTTTCTTGGGACACTCCTTGAAAAGTGGAAGTGAGCTCATCTTAGACTACGGAGCAAGAAGAGACTGCCTAGAAAAAAAGTTCTAGTCAACACATAACACCAAGTACTTAGACATTGAATGAAGCCATCCCAGATCTACTGTCTACAGGCCTCATTCGTGGCCAGGCAAGAACAGCATGATTTCCATCCATCCATGCTCCTCAAATTACAGACCTATGAGCAAATAAATCATTGTTATCTTAAGCCATTAAGTTTTAGGGCAACTTATTACGCAGCAATTGATAACCAAAGTAATACATTAAATAACGGTAGGATCAATTAATTTTAAACTGTGGTTTAACTCAGAAAAATTTAGAATTTGTAGCAAATTATTTAATTTTTAATTAAGTAATTATCATTTACTTAGTATTTTAGGAAATTTGGCCATTGTTTCAGTAACATTCTTCAAGAGGATTGAAGATATTTGGAGCCCATTCAACCTAGAGCAGGAACTAATTTCTAAACCCATGTGTACCCTTAGAAAAAAAGTTTAAAGGGAATAAACTCAGCCCATAAAAGAGAAACTAATGCAGAACCTTCCTTGTTTTGAAGAAAAATAAGATACCACACCACCAGAGTGAAGAAAAGGTAGTTATTTATTTTGTTTCATTTAATCTTTCTCGAGTCCCAATCCAAGAGTAGAAGGAAATAAAACTTCAAATTTTATTCAGTCAGGATATAATGGAACAATTTAAGGCATCTCTTAAGGTAACCCATCTCTTTTAAATGACTCCATTGTGTTCAGGTTTGATCCCTCGTCCAGTCACTCCTCTTCAAAATGGCAGTCACATGTTACTATGGGGCTTAAAAAAAAATCCCATTCTAATTTTCTTAATTAAAAAATTAGCAGGGGCGCCTGGATGGCTCAGTCAGTTAAGCGTCCTACTCTTGATTTTGGTTCAGGTCATGATCTCAGGGTTTGTAAAGTCAAGCTTCCCATTAGGCTTTGCACTGACAGTGTGGAACCTGCTTGGGATTCTCTAAATAAATAAATAAATAAATAAGCAAGCATTTTTTAAAAATTAGCAAAAGTGGGGATTCCCTGGTGCTTTGCTGGTCCCCAGTTGCACTCCTGAGGTGTACATGCTCTGATCTTCTCTGTAGATGTGCGGGGGGATTTTTGGCTAAAGTCTGAAGTTTGTGTACCTCTTGCTCACTGTTGCTTAGCTTGAACAAGACCTGAGGGTCCCTGCTGCTGATGCCTCCTTTCCATTCTCCTTGGTCCTACAGAACAGCTATCACTGCCACTTTGACCCCGACACGGGCGGTCCACCTGCAGTGGTGGCTTTGATTAAAGGGTCACCCATCTAGTAATCACTATCGCCAAGCCTTCTGCAGCCTGTGTGAAGTTTAGGGGAGCCTGTGGGAACTTCAGGGATCTTTCCATGGTTTAGGAACACAAAGGCAGTCTCTCCCACTCTGTGTTTCTCCCAACTTTGTCTCCTTCATCTCTCCATAATTTCCCAGAGAGACTGGAGCTACACCTTCCTTTCCCTCTTCTTCCTTCTATATGGACGGGAGAGCTCCCTGTATGATAACTTCTTAGACCTACTCCCTCCCCTTTCCCTTAAGGACATAAGGTTAGACAAGGTGCAGGGACAAAGAAATGGGTATCATGATTAGGGACGAAAATTGAGAGGACACTTCAAAACTTGCTCCTTACATTTGTATTTTCATATGCAGGTTTGTTGTGTAGAGCCTGCCTGCCAAAAACTTGGGAGCTTTGAGCCAAATGACCTATAATCAAATTTCTCTGATCCCATTCTTAGCCATGTGACTTTGGGCAAATTCCTAACCTCCACACATCTCAGTTTCCTCATCTTTATAATGCACATAATTATAGTATCTACCTCATGGGATTGTTGTAAGAATTAAATGAGTTAGTTGAGGTAACTAAATGTTACCCAAACAAAATGTTTGGAAATGGGTCTACTACTTTGTGAACTCTTCTTAATTACTATATAATGATTGCTACAGGTATGTAACAGATCTGCCTCCAAATTAACATCAAACAGTAATTTGAGAGTTGAAGTGATAATAATATTTCAGACACTATTTCTGCCATTGGCATGTACAGTTGTTATTGGAGCTTATGAGAGAGGGAGTTATTTGTTTTTTAGTTGTTTTTTTTCCCCCAAGGTTTTGACCTTCCGATCACTGGGGTTTGAAATGAATCTGCAGTGAGTTTTATTATTTGCTCTGACTCAGTGTGGGATAATTGTTATTTAAATAGGACTGTAGGTATGTGCTGGAAGATGCTAGGTGAAACACTAGAGGAAACCAAAGAGAACAAATAACTCTGCCCTTGAATTGTTTACTGTTCTATTATGGAAGACATAGAAAAAAACGGACTAAAAATGAGTCAGTTCCAAGAGGTAAGTGGCCATTTACAATTTCACTGAACAGATGCAGTTCAATCCAAAGGAGAATTCGCCAATTAAATCTGAGACGAGATGATAGTATACTGGGCTTTCTGCTTCTCATTGCCTCCATCTAAAATAAACAACATAGGACTCAACTAAGTGCTATCCCAGTGGTAGAAAAAAAAAGTAATATAGCTCTCTCGGCACCTAACTTAATTATAGAAGCACGGAGTGTTGAAGAAAGGCCCTGGAGAGAAATAAGCTCGTGAAAGGTGTGCGCGCGTGTGATGGCTCTGTTGAATAGGGGTTATCACTGTAGCCCAGCCAGGCATGAGGTGCCCAGGCAGATCTGCCATGGCCCCTGGTGGAGACTGCCCAGCAGGCGAATTAAAGCAGCATCTCTGTGGATCCCTGCCAGCCTGCCGCTTCATGCTCTGCAAAGCAACTCCCAAGGATGACCCACTCTACAGAATTTTATAAAGACCAATTTCATTCTTTTCAATTCAGGTACACTTAGCGAGTGCCTTTTGAAATGATAAATAAATAAATAAATAAATAAATAAAGCCAATCATTAGACTAATTCTGTTTTTCAAGGCCATGTATATGCATTTCCCTTTAGTAAGTATCCCCATGTTAATAGAGTGTCAAGAAATGAGATGAAACAACACACAAAATTATGTATCAGTGAAACAACCCAAGAGACAGTCAACAAAACCATCCGCATTTTACAGATGATGAAACTGAAAAGCAAAAAGAGGCGACTGGAAGACAAAGAGTCTAAACTTAAATTTGTTGTAAGTAATTTTTTTTCTCATTAAAATTCAACACCATTTTATCATAGGTGTGAGATAAAGCAGAATGTTGGGGGGATACTCGGGAGCAGAAGTATTTATGTTTTATTATCTACTCTAATGTTTCTTTTTTATGATTTCATTTTTACATAGGGTTTCTGGAAGATGTTTGCCTTTTCTAGAGAGAGATTTTCTGAGGTGTGTGATGATTTAAGGTGTTTACAATTCTGATTACTCGTTATGGCATCTTCTTAAAGTAGTTTTATTCATGTAGGTCATTGCACAACTGAGACCAAAAAAAAGGAAATGGTCTGTTGGTCTGTCACAACAATAAAAGAACATTTAAATTAGGAGTGTGGTAAAATGCTTTGAAATTGAGTTGGAAAATCAGTGCAATTCACTTACCTATTGATAAAATGAAATAGGTTCTAAAAATAAATAGCTTGGAGCCACCAAAAAATATATAGAAAGAGTTTGTGGCTTGCTTTTCCTCATGCAGCAATAACCATATGTGCAGCCAAGAGAAAGAACTATAAAAGATAAAGAAAAGGAAAAAAACAACAGCCTCATTTACTTAAGGGTAGATTTGTTCAGACGCACAGGATGGAGGGAAGATGTGATGAGCAGACCACTTGAACTGTTAGTTTCAGAGACAGAGACTGGGAACGCTATTCATCTATCTTCACAAGGACAAAATTGGACCAGGCATCAAGTTTAGGTCAGTATTACAAGCTGCTCTTCCTGGTGGGAATATTTCCAGAAGGGAAGCTCCTTCTAAATAAAATGGAATTGGTAGTAAACAATTTGTGGGAGATTAAGTACAAAAAGGGTTTTCAATCCTACTTTCAGTCAAGCAAATGGGTTCAGAATGTTTCTGTTTTACTTATCTATTCATTCCTCATAGAATTCTTCTATAGGGTACTCATCCTAGTCACTTTCTGGAATGTTCACTTTCTTAAATTCAATTAAATTAAAAAATTATCTTTGAGGGTATTTTATGTGCCAGACACTCATATGGTGGAGTAGGAACATAAAGGTGAAATAACACGTGCTTCTGACCTTCAGTAGACTTTCCCCACACTGAACTTTCATTCTGCATAAGTCACACCTCAATTGCAAACTCTTTCATGAAGGTTTTTAACTATTCCATCATACTGTGCACTTCCCATTTGAAATCCATTTGACCATGTAGTTTAGCATTTGTTTTTTCTGTGTTTTTTTCTTTCCTGATCCATTTGGTTATCTATTTATTCAGTAAATAGTGATCGTCTAATACCCATTTTCATGTTGTAAGAGACTGGGACACAACAATGAAAAAGACAAGGACTCTCCCATCAAGGTGCCTATATTCCAGCATACAAAGGAAGATAAGAAGGAAACAAATAAGAAAAAAATGAACAATTGATAGGAACTATGAAATAAAAGTTGTAGGACTGAGTGATGGGAAGGGGGGATAATTTAAGTAAAGATACTAACACTCATACAGCACTTATTATGTGAAGCACAACTGATCTCTTAATGAAGACACTTATTGGATTTAGAGCCCTTCTAACACAGATCTCGTCACAGATTCTTAACTTCCTTACATTTGCAAAGACCCTATTTCCAAATATGGTTAAATTCACAGGTTCCCAATGGACAATACTTTTTGTTGGGGACTACTATTCAATGCACTATAAGTCTTAAACCAAGCTTCTGAACTAGATATTATTGTCATCTTCTTACAGGTATAGATACTCCATTACAGATAGAGTAAGTATGTGTTGTGTTCACTTGGCCAGTATGTGATGGAGCTGGGATTTGCATTGAGATGCTGGCTTCATGGTCAGGGTACTTGACTACTATTCTACTGGTGTCGGGTCAGCATTTGTGTTGAGTCTCAGATGCTGAGACGGCATTCCAAGTAGGAGGACTTACAACTGCAAATAAAGGAGCTCTGACTTCTCGATCAGATGGTATGAAAGTTTTGATACATGGCCCCAAAATTCTTAGACACTCTTCTTATCAAGCCCGAAGTCTATATGCCTCCCCTTGTATCTTGATGGCCATCTGACAATAATTGACTAATGGAGTTCCGTGGAAGTGACCCCGTATGACTTCTGAGGCTGGATTGTAAAAGGAGATACAGCTTCCATTTTGTTTTCTTGCTTACACTTGGAGCCCTGAGCCACCATGTGAGAAGTCTAACTGCTCTGAGGCTGACATACTGTGAGGAAGCCAAGCCACATGGTGAGAACACGTGTGCACACTCTAGTCCACAATAGTGCAGACATTACATACGATATAGTAATAGATATCAAGTCCTCTCAGCCCAAGTGCCAGACACATGAATGAATAATCCTTCAGATGATTTCAGTAACCAGCTATGGGGTTCCCTCCAGATTATGCATCTTCCCAGATAGGCCACGATGTGATGTAGCAGAAACAAGCCAGGGTGTTGTGGCATGCCAAAATTCTTGGCCCATGGAATTTGTGAGCATGATAAAGTGGTCGTTGTTGAATGCCACTAAATTTGGGGTGCTCTGCTATATAGCAAGTGGTTACCAGATATAGCTATGACTTCTCTTCTACTTGGTCTCCTAAATCACATCCCACAGAGCTAACACAGAACAGGCGTAGAGTGGTTGAGTGGAGAAACAAGAAAAAATAGGTATTTATCAGCTGTTGCTCAGGAGATCAAAAATCACTCTAGCTATTTTAAGTAGGAAGAGAAGTAAGGCAGTTAATTAAATGCTTACAAACTTTTGGGAAGATTGGAGGGTAAAAGGTCAAGAAACTACAGCTGATATTTAGGAACTCACAAAGAACAGGAAAGTTGACACCAATGGACTACACTGCCTGCAGCACTGAAGCAGGTGTTCTGCAGGAGTCCACCAGGAAGCCACTGCAAATTTCACATCTGCTATCTGCCCGTGTGTCTGCCAGGAGCTGCTGCCAGAGAATAATGGTTTATCTTTCCCTCTCACCTTCCAAATCTTGGATGAATGCCAGTCACTGGCAAAGCTATTCTATAAACCAGATCCTGGATATGTGGGAGGGTCTAAATGGGCAGGAATGGTGCAGAGATTCAACAATATATGTACTGTTTGCCTTGGATACTCAGGGTCTGTATATAATGTTATTCACATATTTAAACTTTAGAAAAATGAGACTACATAATTCTTCTGTGGAATATGATCCAATTATTCCTCATACAAATAATGATATGTCCATCCTCTCTCCAAATAAGGAAACCCAAAGTCTTATTAGTAACTGCATCCATCTTTGGATGATGTTCATTTCTCTTGTAGGTTCGTTACAATCTCCTTCTTTAAAGACTACATTATAAGGTAACTAGCACCAGCACCCTTAACACAATGACGAAGGGGGAAAAAGAAATTGGTAAATATTTAGGCAAAACACGCAAGAAAGAAAATGCATGGCTACCATGGTCCTCTATTCTCTAACTCGTGGCTCCATGCTCCCTATGCATTCAGTGAAATTCTCAGATAGTAATGGTTCTTTACTTAACAGAATAACTCAAACCTTCATTCCTGAGGGAATGAAACATTAGTGGTCTTGACTGTATGAGTTGCTTCAGCTTTCCATTAACCATGACATTTAGACATTGAAATACTAAAAGGGGTTCCCATAAAATTCCCTGGGTTCTTAAAATTTTTCTTTTGACTCTATTGTGTAACAGCTACCTGATTTGTCCTTGATAATCAGGATCAATCACTCCAGACAAAAAACTCCCTTTCTTGACTGTCATTTCACTTGTATGAAGAACCCAAATGACTAGCTGACATCCCACAGCTTCTAGGCAATGTAACCCTTAGTGTATACCTGGTAGACCCTTTCTCCTTGAAGAACTAAGACCTGAAATCAGCAGATCCAAGCATTGCAGGAGTAGGAAGCACAGTTTTATCAGCAGATCATTAGGGATAATAATGACAAGAAGGTATTTTCTTTCTACCCTTTTAATTCCAAGGTCTTTATGTTCTGGGTTTAAGAGAATCATAAACTGGTCAGATGCTCCAAAAATATATCTCATTGGATTGGACACAAGCCAAGTATGAAGGTATTGTCAATTATTTCAATACTCCATTCCACTAATCAATATGCTTAGTTGCTTCTGGGTGAATGGATACATGGCAAGGCAGTGAATTCCAAAGATAAGAGCCAATGCTTCATTTCTTAACTGTAACACAAAAGTAATGTTGTATGGGACATCACGATAGTGAGGCATTCAATATATCCATATATCCACATCCTCACTAATACTTGTTTACTTTCTTCTTTTTGATAATAGCCATTCAAACAGGTGTGAGGTGGTCGCTCATTGTGGTTTTGATTTGTATTTCCCTGGTGATTAGTGATGGAGCATCTTTACATATATGTGTTGGGGATTTGTACATCTTCTTTTGAGAATTTCCTATTCAGGTCCTTTACCCATTTTATAATCAGGTTATTTGTTTTCTTGCTATTATGTTCCTTATGTATTTTGGATATTAATCCCTTATCAGATGTATGGTTTACAAATATTTTTCCCATTCTGTAGGTTGTCTCTTCACTTTGTTGATTATTTTTCCTTTGCTGAGCAGAAGCTGTTTAGTTTGATGCAATCCATTTTGTGCATTTTTTTTTGCCTTTTTCTTTTTTTGAGAGAGAGAGTGCATGTGTGCCCATGTGCATGCATGTAAGTGGGAGAGGGACAGTGGGAGAAGGAGAGAGAGAATTTTAAGTAGGTGCCACACCCAGCACAGAGTCCAACACATGGCTCAGTCCCAGATCCATGACATCATGACCTAAGCTAAAATCAAGTATAAGACACTGAACTGACTGGGCTACCCAAGTGCCTCCTTTTGCTTTTGTTTCCTATTCTTTGGGAGTCTTATCCAAAAAGTCATTGCCCAGACCAGTGTCAAGAAGATGCTTCCCTATATTTTCTTCTAAGAGTTTTATAACTTTAGGTCTTTTTTAAAAAAAAAAAATTAATGCTTATTTACTTTTGAGAGGGAGAGACACAGCGTGTGAGTGGGAGATGGTCAGAGAGAAAGAGAGACACAGAATCCAAAACAGGCTTCAGGCTCTGAGATATCAGCACAGTGCCTGATGCAAGGCTCAAATTCACAAACTGCGAGATCAGACCTGAGCTGAAGTCGACGCTCAACCGACTGAGCCACCCAGGTGCCCTTATAACTTGTCTTATATTTAAGTCTTCAATTAGTTTTGAGTTGATTTTTTTACATGGAGTGAGAAAAGTGTCCAATTTCATTCCCATGCATGTGGAAAACCAGTTTTCCCATCACCATTTGTTGAAAAGACTGTCCCTTCCCCTTCCGTGTTTTTGACACTTTTGTTGAAAATCAGTTGACCACAAACGTGTAGACTTATTTCTGTGCTCTCTATTTCGTTCCATTGGTCTTTATGTCTGTTTTAATGCCAGTACCATGGTGGCATTGATTACTATAAAACTACAGTACCATTGATTATTATAGCTTTGTAGTATATTTTGAAATCAGGTAGTATGATGACTCCAACTAAGTTCTTCTTGCTCAATATTCCTTCAGTAATTCGTGGTCTCTTGTGGTACCATAAGAATTTTAGGATTTTTTCTGTGTAAAATACCATTGGAATTTTGATAGGGATTGCATTGAATCTGTAGCTCATTTTGGGTAGTATGGACATTTTTGTAATATAATTCTTCCAATCCACGTACACTATCTTTCCGTTAATTCATGTCTTCTTAAGTATATTTCATTACTGTTTTACAATTTTCACTTTACAGATCTTTCAACTCCTTGGTTAAATTTATTCCTAAGTATTTTTGAGGCTATTGTAAATGGGATTATTTTCTTAATTTTTTTTTGGATTGTTCATTGTTAGTGTATAGAAATGCAACTGACTTTTATATGTTGACTACGCAACCTGAAACTTTACTAAATTTGTTTATTAGTTCTAACAGGTTTTTTGGTTTGGTATTTAGGGCCTTCTATATACAAGGACATTTTATCTGAAAATAGAGACAATTTTAATTCTTCCTTTCTGATTTAGATTCTTTTATTTCTTTTTCTTACCTAATTGCTTTGGCGAGGGCCTCCAGTACTATATTGAACGGAAATGGTAAGAGTGGACATCCTTGTTTTATTCCTGATCTTAGAGAAAAAGTTCTCAGCTTTTCACAGTTGAGTATGTTGGCTGTGGAGTTGTTACATATGGCCTTTATTGAGTTACTTCCTTCTATATCTAATTTGTTGGGTTTTAATCTAAAAGCTCTTTTCCAAACATGGCTCTAAAATCCCTTTCATTTGACTTATCACTCCCTGCCTCTTTCTTGGTAGAATGGCTTTTGCTTTGAGGCTATCAGGTTAAAATGGGCCACATCCTTAACCTGTTCTTTGCCCCAGGGTAGATCTTAATGGAATTTAATTGCTCAAAGTATTTCTCAAATGTGTCATCTGTGGCATGGGAAAAAAAAAAAAAAAGGTTTTTCCAACCTTAAAGGTTTCATATTTCTGGACTCTTTTTTATATCTTTTCATTTCTGCTGGCAAACTGGCAAATTCCCATCTCTAGTAACTTCTAGACTAACACTTAAGTTCTTTTCAATCACTTTCCCTAGAGCTGCTGGCATAGGAGGTATATTGTCTATCTTCCACATTATTATATGAAACAGTTTTATCAGATGTTTTTGCCACTGCATAACATGGTCACCATCTTTCCACCTCTGTTCTGAGTTTCTTGTCACTTGTTTCCAGAGCACTAAGTCAAATAGGACTCTTGCTACTGTCTTATGACAGCACTCTACTTCCAGGATCCATTTCTCCCTTAGTCAGGAGAAATAAAACCAGCTGGTAAAATAACGAACTTCAACACCTCAGGAGCTGAAATTTATTGTTCAATGCAAAAGTTTATTACTTAATCATTCCTTGTCCACTAAGGTTAGAGGAGCACTCTTCCTTCATCACATCATTCAGACACTCAAGCTCTTTCCATTTAATGATGCTGTCGTTCAACTCATGGCTTCTGGGTTCAACATGAGGGAAGAAAGAGAATCATAGAGAATTGGACATGGAATATTTTTATGGACCAGGCACACATCACTTCTGCCCCATTCCACTGGCCAAAATTTGGTCACAGAGATAAATCCAGTGAAAGGAAGCTGGCAAACGCAGTTTATCTATGTGCCCAGGAGGAAAATGAAGTGAGTACAATGAACACATAATATTGCCTCTGATGTGCAGTTGGTTCATTCCCAATTATACCATTTACTAGTTCTGCACCTCTCTGAAGGTGTTTCTTCATCTGTGAAATGATATATATACCACAAAATTGTTTTCTTGTAGAGAATTCTAAACCCAGCCAAACTATTAACTAGATAAGGGTAAAATAAAGATATTTTCAGATTTGTATGATGTGATAGAGATCATTTTTCCTTTTCTTCCTTAAAATTAAGAATGTTATGTGAATAATTCTGGCCATTAGAATATGAGAAGAAGTAAAGTCTACAAGATTTGAACCAAGATAGTGAAAATTGCCCTGCTTCCCAATCTCTCAGCTCCCTTGACCTTAGAATATAATTATTGTGCCAATAAAAGATGAGATCGTGTCTGTCACCCTGGGTTCCTGAATAGTTATATAAATTAATATGAAGAACAGAGTACTGTGCCAACCCACATGGCACATATACCATGAACAAGCCAAACATTTGTTCATTAAGCAACTGAGGTTTGGAGATGAATATGTTTAGAGAGCCCAGTGGTTCTCAACCACCGGGGAGTTGACATTGATTCCCAGGGGATGTTTAGCAGTGGTATCTAGGTAGCAGGGATGACATTAAACATTCTGTGATGAACAGGACAGCCTCCCTCAACAAAGAATCATCTGGCGCCCATGTCAATAGTGCTGAGGTTGAGAAACCATGATAGCCTAGCCTGCCTGATAAACAATACCTCAAAAATTTTTCCTGAAGTCCTTCTCAAGGAGCCACCAAAGAATGTACCACCACAAAGCAGAGATATGAATCAGAAAATAGGATTCAGGAACCAAAGGAACCCACGAAGAAGAGAGGGAGTTCTCAGGAAAAGTGATGGAATGATCCCAGATGCAGGAGGCCAACACATCAGTCAGTCGAAAGTGGAAAAGAAGACACTGAGGAATGATTTCTTTTGGGAAAAGATGATATGCTACTTGATGAGTTTGAACATATTAAAAACAACTTTCAAGTTTTGTGGAATTAGTGATAGATACAGAGAAAATAAAGTAATTAAAAAATAAGACAATTATTTACTCCAAGCAGAGTTGTGCAAGAGAGGGAACAATACGTAATAAGATCCATGGTATAATTAATCACATGGGAAAACTGTCAATTACATTTAAATTTCATAGTAAGGAAACAAAGATATTGATCTAACCAAAAGCTGTAACGTAACTGTATTGCCAGCCTAGGGGGAAGGGAAGTGTTAATTGAGGGTGTGTATGTGCATGTATAGGAGGAAGGAAAAGGGAGGAAGTTAAAAAGTTAAAGCTTCTGATGCCTGGGTGGCTCAGTCTGTTGAGCTTCCGACTTAGGCTCAGGTCCTGATCTTGTGGTTCATGGGTTCGAGCCCCACAGAGGTGTGCTGACAGCTCAGAGCCTGAAGCCTGTTTTGGATTCTGTCTCCCTTTCTCTCTGCCTCTTCCCTGCTCATGCTGTCTCTCTTTCTCACAAAAATAAAAAAAAACATTAAAAAAGAAAAAACAAAAGTTAAAGCCTCCTCTTCTCTCATAAGAAGCCAAAGGATAATATTTAAAATGGAAAAAAAAAAAAATAGCAACGTAAGCATACTACTTAGCTCTATGAGGGTAAATACCAGAAGACGCAGATAAAAATAAAACTAATTACTTCTGGGGGCACCTGGGTGACTCAGTTGGTTAAGCCTCCAACTTCGGCTCAGGTCATGATCTCATGGTTCATGAGTTCGAGCCCCTCATCGGGCCCTGTGCTGACAGCTCAGAGCCTGGAGCCTGCTTCGGATTCTGTGCCTCCCTCTCTCTCTGCCCCTCCCCCACTTGCATTCTCTCTCTTTCTCTCTCTCTCTCTCAAAAATAAAAAAATATTAAAAAAATTAGTTATCTCTGTAGAGGTGGAAACCGGAAGGAGGGAGCAACTCGGTGAGGAGACACTTGTTTTTCATTATCAACTACTACCTAATAGGACCACTTAATTTTTTACGCTGTGAACATATATTACTTTGAGCAAAAGCAAAATCGTTTTTATAAAAGTATGCGTCAAATAAACGAATTCCAAGGCATTAAAATGATTTAATACCTGGGGATTATGTGAATGCTCTTCACGGTAATCATCATACCTGATGCTGAAGATATTGTTAGTCATTGAGGCCAGGCCTCAGCACAGGTGCAGTCACGTATCCGCCCATCAGCTGGTCATCTGCAGCAGGAACCAAGCGCCGCTGTCCTTACCTAATCGCTTATGAGGAAGGAAGATGCGGCTCCTGTCAATCCTCCAACAAACCTCTACTCAGTGTCTTCCTACCTTGTGGTAGGCATGAACCCCGCCTCTGTCCATGTGGCATGGTGGGGCTGTTTGACCATGACCGCAGGGTCTGACCTTGATTTAGGATACTTGACGTCCAGGATGTGTTCGCCATCAGGCCCACGTCTGAAACTCCTTTTTATTAGGAGCTTGTTACAATTTCTAACACGAGAAGTATCCCCAGATTCCTCTCCTACCACTCAGAGCCTCCTGCCAACCCTCGACCTTTCCAAAATCACACTCTTATTTGGCACTTTATTCCTTTTTATTTGTAGTCAGCTCTGCTGGTGTCTTCACTGGCCCCTCAGCGTTGATGCAATCCATATTGTAACACAACACAGCTAAGAACAGAGGCACTGCAAAGAGAAGATGTGAGTCTGAATTCCAGCTCTGCTACTTTCTAAAGCGTAACCGCGGGGAAATTATTTCATCTCTCTGTGCCTCATTTTCTTCACCTCTGAGATGGGGATAATAAGAATACTTCATCTCCTAAGCTTGATGTAAGGACTAAAAGAGTTAGTAAACATAATACTGAGAACTGTTTCTGGCACGTAGTAAAGCTACATAGAATATCAAGAAACGTTATGCCACACGGCAAAACCATGTAATTTTTAGGTACTGTTGTTATTGTTAATAACATTCTTGTCAGTGCTCGAGCAGCATCAGGCACATAACAGGCACTGGAAAACACTCCTAGGTATGGCTGAATTAGAGGACACACTCACCAGGTCTGAATCAACTCCTCTGTGCCCCCACTCCTGCCATATGGACTACATAATAAAATGCAGTTAGAGAAACGCAATGGGCACATTCCAGAAATAGATGGCTCCATTCTCTATCCTAGTGTTTCTCAGCACAGCATTTGACAGTTTTACCTCTGGAAGCTTCTAAAAAGATCCGCCCCAGAGAACCTACCACGCACTGTATGGCAGAGCCATACTGACCTCCCCGCAAATTTCCAAGAGGCCTCAGGGCCTCGCGTGTGGCGCCTCCCTCTTCTGGCTGCCTCATGCTGAGTGTAGCTAATGCTTGTCAGCTTAAAACCATAAATATCTACTTCTCAGAAATCTCAGCATGTTTGTTACACCACCTATAAGTGGTGTCATTCTTCTTATATTCATAACCTTCATCCACCGCTATAATAAACAACATGTATTTGTGTGTGTGTGTGAAACCTGTTATGCATACACTCTCTGATGGGAAGTGCTCTTGCTTTCCCCTCTACATGCAGAATCCACTTTGGTTCTGGGCACATATCGCAGAGTTTTACAAAAATGACACTTCTTTCAAATGAGGAAATTACAGTCAGTTTCATAAAGGAGGTGATTTGTGGGCTAGACTTACACACTTTTTAATGTCATAATTTTTCTAGAGTAGCATGAGATTGAATAATGTTTGCACATGATTAAAATATGCTCGTGTTTTGATTTTCAATCTAGTCTGAGTTATAGGATTCCATTAAAACTGGAATTGAGATTACTGAAACATAAAAAAAAAAATATTTCCCCTGCATACTATGAAATATCCAAGCAAGCAGACTGAAAAATATTTTCCTTATTTCTTGAGTAATCAATGTTTTAAAAAACGCAAAAGAGCTCAAGTAACAATGACAAGTCTGCATTAGCTAGTTTTCTAACATGAAGACAACTTAAATACAGTTCCACGTCTGCAGAACATCATATTTAAAATAAAATAACCGCTTCGTAGTAGAGGGTGAAGTCTGGGAGTGTGATGCCTCCCATTTTGGTTTTCTTCTTCAATATTACTTTGGCTATTCGGGGTCTTTTGTGGTTCCATACAAATTTTAGGATTGTTTGTTCTAGCTTCAAGAAGAATGCTAGTGCAATTTTGATTGGGATTGCATTGAATGCGTACATTGCTTTGGATAGTATTGACATGAGCATGGAATGTTTTTCCATTTCTTTGTATCTTCTTCAATTTCCTTCATAAGCTTTCTATCGTTTTCAGCACAACAACAGATACATAGACCAATGGAATAAAATAGAGAACCCAGAATTGGACCCACAAATGTATGGCCAACTCATCTTTGACAAAGCAGGAAAGAGTATCCAATGGAAAAAAGACAGTCTCTTTAACAAATGGTGCTGGCAGAACTGGACAGGAACATGCAAAAGAATGAAACTAGACCACTTTCTTACAACATACACAAAAATAAACTCAAAATGGACGAAGGACCTGAATGTGAGACAGGAAACCATCAAAACCCTAGAGGAGAAAGCAGGAAAAAAACCTCTCTGATCTCAGCCACAGCAATTTCTTACTTGACACTTCTCTAAAGGCAAGGGAATTAAAAGCAAAAATGAACTATTGGGACCTCATCAAGATAAAAAGCTTCTTTACTGCAAAGGAAACAATCAACAAAACTAAAAGGCAACCGACAGAATGGGAAAAGATATTTGCAAATGACATATCGGACAAAGGGCTAGTATCCAATATCTATAAAGAACTCGCCAAACTCCACACCCGAAAAATAATTAATTATTTGCCTGTCTATGAACACAAGGCAGCTGTGCCCTGTATTATATCCTATTTGGCTTATGGGCAAGGGGAAACAAAAACCTATCTCATATGGGCAACAGTCATGTCATGTCAGGTACAAAGGCCCTACGGAGAGCATGAGACTCACCAGGTATTTCACAAGCTGAAACCATTAAGAGCTTTGCTTAATCTACTAAATGTGCACAATAATATCCATTATGCAAGAAATATAAAAGCATTTAAAGATAAGGAAGATCCATTATAATTTAGTATACTTATTTTATTTTTATAGATGTATGTACTATAGAAAATTTGTAAGATATGTAAAAATATAGCTAATAAAATTATCGTCAATCTTATTAGCTAATGCATACCTAAAGAATATTTAACTGTATTTATGTCCATATATATGTATATATATTCATTTGTTCAGCAAATATTTATTGTATGCCTACTATGTTCCAAGCACTGTTTAAATTTTTGGGACGTAACTCAGAGAAGTCACATCCCAGTGAAGGCAGGGATGATACAGGGTAGTGGGCAGAGGATGGGAAGACAAGCAATAAAAAATTAAGTATATCATACACTATATTAGGTGATATTATTAAAAGATGAGGTGCCATGGATAAAAGCTACAAAAGGGAACCTATTATAGCTTATTTACGTGGAGCTAAGGAGCTAAGGATAATAATTTTGTGAGACTGGTATCCAGGTTCTGTAGGAATCCTTCACAGAAGATCCCTTAAGTCCCAACTAAAGAAGACAATAGAATTTACACATATTTCCGGGTGCATCCAAAACTTGTATGCACCTAGGGTACGAGTCACATGGAGAGCCCCTATGCCATATGTCTCAATTTAAAAAGTATAAATCAAGGACCTCCTGGGTGGCTCAGTCACCTGACTCTTGAAAGCACCTGACTCTTGATTTTAGCACAGGTCATGATCTCATGGTTTATGGGCTTGAATTCCACTCTTAGTGCAGAGCCTGCTTGGAATTCTCTCTCTCTGTCTCTCTCTCTCTGTCTCTCTCTCTCTCTCTCTCTCAATCTCTCTCTTTCTGCCCCTCCCCCCTCTCAAAATAAATAAATAAACATGAAAAAAATTTAAGTATAAATCAAACCAAAAACAGTTAAAATATGTCCTGTTTTCCTACTTTGACAAATGTAAAACCTGCAAGGCCAGGGTTGAATTTAGCATATGGACTCCTTAAAGTTCTGTCCCAGACAGAATGGAGAAGGGAGAGCAGGCCATGTCCTAATCCATGGCCTGCCCCATTCTTGTGCCACTCCTTCTCCATTCTGTAATGTGAGGGACTTCATTAACAAGTAGATGGACACCCTCGCATCCATGCTCCATCTACACAGACATCCTAACAATGCAAAGAGCCCCACTTATGGTCAAAGCTCAGCCCTCTGGATGCTCACACAGCTATCCTGGCCCATTCTGACAAGACCCATGTGAGTCCTGGAACACTAGAACAGCTCAAGAAACAGGTCTAACAGACCCCACAAGTTTAAGGGCTCAATCTCATAAGACTGTCTCCACTTCAGATGCCAGCCATAAAAGAGGCACCCAGGATACTCACATCTCTGCCAGCAGACTACAAACTCAGGGGTTCCCCCACAGCCCTCCTCAGGTTTGATAATTTGCTAGAATGAGTCACAGGACTCAGGAAACACTTTATTTACTGTTACCCTTTTTTTATTATAAAGGGTACAACTGGGAAACAATCAAATGGTAGACATGCATTAGAGAAGGTATGGAAAACTGGGCACAGAGTTTCCATGCCCTTACACACCTCAAAGTGTTCACTGCCCTCAAAGTCCTCTGAATCCTTATCATTTAGGTGTTTTTTATGGAGGTTTCATTAGTAGGAATGACTGACTGGATCATTGACCATTGGTGATCGAACTCAATCTCTACCCACCTTTCCCTGGGGAAGCATTAGGAGCTAAAAATTCCAACTCTGTAATTGGCCTTGGTCTATCTGGTGACCAGTTCCCACTCTGACACTATCTAGGGACCCCAATCAGTTCTCTTGTTAGCATATGTAAGATACTCATGACTTCAGGGATTCCAAGGGTTTTAGGACTATGTGACCAAAACTTGAAAAAATACCAGACATTTACTTTCTATTATACCATTTTTATTATTCTGAGAAGCACAGTACAGGTCCTGAGAGAATGAGCCAATCCTAATCTCCCTCAAATGCAGAAAAGCCAGGGACAGATGGTGAACACCCTGCCATATAAGGCTATGATCCTTTTCTCCTAATCCATTATCTCCCTAAATGTACCTTGCCAGGTCAGGAGCCCAGCAATGAGAAGGCAAAGATCTAATCAAAGACGGCAGAAGCCAATCACATTCCTTTTCCCCAGAGAGGCTTCCAGATCTGAAGCAGTGCAAGGTGGTAGGAGGTGAATAACTCTGCATGTGTTACCTGATCAGAGTTTTGATCATTATACTGTTGACTGGGCATTTTAATTGCCAAAATGAGATGGTTGTTAGAAGTAAAGATGATGAAAAAGATATGGTACAAATCTAAGTTTTCATATAGAGGCAGAGAAAGAAATGGCCCACACTGCAAATCTGAAGGAACAATGTGAGAAAAAATTAAATTACTCTGTTGGTCTCTTATCACATTCATCTAAGTCGCTGAAAAGTTTATATAACCATTTGGTTGTTGAACCTGGTTTCTTTCTTGTGATTCTGTACATTGAGCCATGTGGGGTCCGAAGATTTATTTGTGTTATATTCTTTCTAGGACCAGATCTGTTTTCCTTCTGAAAAAAAAAAAGGGAAAATTTGATGGAAAATGTTAGAAAAAATGTATTGTTTTAACGTATCTTCTTTAATAGCACCCACAAAATCTTCTCTGGGATGAATATTATCCTGAGAGCTTTCCTTTAGGTGATTATCCTTGGTTATACACTTTATTTGCATAAAGAGTATTCTTGGCACTGAGTTCCATGTAATGCTTCCCTTCAGTGACATGGTCATTAGGAGGTTTGACTGATGGTTCTCAGCCCAGGGCCATGGCCTACTTCTTGGAGTGATCAGTGACTTGAGCAGCTTCCAAGAGTCAACTATAGGAAAAATTCAACCTTTGGTGTCATTCAGGTTTGTCTCCTGCAGTTTAGTTGATTGATTTTTCCATCTTCCCATTTGGGCGAGAGGCTTCAAAAGAGGAAAATGTTAGCAGTTATAACAGCAGTTTTTAAAAGAAGCTCCTTTTGGATCTCATACCCTTGGTTCTTGGGGAACTTCATCAGCTCATGGGTGATCATGTTTCCTATTTATACTTTGAGCCAGTTAGTCACTGTTCTCTTGATGAGGCACTCTTGAAAACTGGCATCTCTCCATGATTGACTGGGACTGTTGGCCAATAGGTCACCTTGTTTTCAAGTATCTATTTTTGTGGGGCTTTTTAAACAAAATACTTCAAGAATTTGGGCTTTGTTTGCTGGAAATTAAAATTCATTCCATTAAGTGTATGTTCTTTCTAAGACAGTTCATCCAACTCTAGGATTTTGAACAGACTTAATCAACACTTCCATGGAGGGACTGCCTTTACATTATAGTTGACCTCTGAGGCCCACCTCCTTCTGTTATTCTTCTTCTCCACATACCACTTCCTTTCTGTTTCCTAGGTTCCTAACTGACACTATTTCTATTTCCTCATATTGGTTAGGATTTTTCAGATCATTATTCCTAATCATATGATCAAACAATGTCTTTCTCATCTCCCTATATACCTCTTCTTGTCTCTTTTGCTTTAAAGAAGGTCCTTATAATTAGCTTTCCTCCTTCTTACTCTCTGCCTCTTCCTAAAGTGTTTATAAATCCTCAAATTACAGAAGTTATGCCTTGCCCTAATTAATTAAAACACTGGGAAGAAGTTTTCTGGACATTAAAGTTTTAACAAGAAAGACAAAAACATATGTCATGTTTTAGGACTTAGCATGAATCCAAGCTAAGTGTTAAGTGGGATTAAAGCATATCTGGGCATCTTCAAGTGAACAGAATTACGAACTCCAGAGGGATAGGAATTTTATCTGTGCTGTTCTTCAGTTTATCCCCAGAATCTATTATAGTGCTTGATACATAATCTTGATCCAATAACCATGTGTTAAATAAATGACTGCATGAATGAAAGAAGATAGAAAGAAGAAAAGTAGCTAAAAAGGAAATAAAATTATATTTTTGTCTGAGTAAAAAGGGAACTATTTAAGCTGATCCCTGGAGAGAGGTCAAGATAGGAAGGCAGCATTAAAATTGAGATTGAAACCAGATATTAGTATGAAGACCAGCACCACGGACACATCCCCAAGATGGATGGAGAAAGGAGCTTCAGGTAAGGATAAAAAGCTGCTCTGTGGGGGAACTTGGTGAGACACGAGGATACTTTGTGAAAAAAAAATATGATATGGTTTATCTTTACTTCCACAATGGCAAAGGGGAGCAAAAAGAGACTCTCTCCACTTGCACAACAGACATGGCATGCCTTCAGCACTGTGAGTATCCTCAGAAAAACAGCCCTATGTTACTATTTGGGATGTTTGTGACTTTGAGGGGAAGTGAAAAACATGCCTTTAACTTGAACATCAGGTTGAGTTAATGTAGGGCTGGTGAAGAAAAATAAGATTAAGAAGTTTATAAGGAACACCTCGAGGAACTCCCAGGACACAAACACTGGGTTTGAATTTGAAAGGAGCTGGAATTCTTATATTTTGTGGAAAAGAATGAGTCAATAAGATTTGCTTTGTCACCATTACTGTGGCAGTATTATTATCATTAATAAAGTAATTAATCCCATTGCTATTTTCTAATGACTACTGTGGCCCAGACGTTGCACTAGGAG
Source organism: Lynx rufus (assembly GCF_022079265.1). Lineage (NCBI taxonomy): Eukaryota > Metazoa > Chordata > Mammalia > Carnivora > Felidae > Lynx > Lynx rufus. The sequence continues at coordinate 14,417,501 of NW_025814845.1, forward strand.
CTGCAAGTAGTGTTATCAGGGCAGGATCTCTGTCCTAAAGGATCACCCAGCAGGTTCCACGTATGAGAAAAAAGCCATCGCTAGAAGGTGTGATGTGCACAGCAGTATGTGCTGGCTGCTGAGCATTGTGGTAACCCTTAGAGAGGCACGTGCCTGAGAGGCTTTTAGAAATGCAGAGAGAAAAAGTTTTAAAATTCACAAGAATTCAAATGAAGACCAAGCCCTTGGTCACTGAGCCTATGTCTGAAGTTTCCTTTTCTGAACATAAAATAACCCCCATCCACAGGAGTAATTCCTTAAATGTGCTATGTTAACCTAGACATTTTTAAGGCACCTCTGCTTTGTTAAAATCCTCTTCAAATTAAGTCCCCAATTGGAGGCTCACCTGCTGCAGTAAATTGAATATAACATTGACCTTCCTTCTCCCCCAAATAGTTCATTTATTATATCATAAGCCAGAATGGTAGGAGACAAATTATTAAGCAAATACCAGCTACAATTAACCTTGACCTGATGCAAATCTTTCTTTCTTTTTCTACCTTGAAAGTATATTCTGTGGAGCTAGTTATCAAGGTCAAACAATTCAACACTTTTGAGCCAAAACATGGCTGTGATTAAAAGAGAAACCTCTCACCTTGGCAGTGCTGAAATCAGAGTAAAACCATTGCAAACACAGTCTTCTCCGTACCAGAGAGCACGTTCATTATACTTGTTGAGCACATGACATCTGTCAAACAGGATGAGTTAAACATTTCTACAAGTCACTCATCAAATAATGAGATTTTTAAGACATTCAGGAGATGCACAAAAGGAGCATGTTTCCTTTTAATAATTGATTTGTTCAGCCATGAATAGCCAGCGTGGTAGCAGAGAAAATAGTGAGCACTCTGGTGCAGAGAAAATAATTAAAAGAAGACTAACACCATAAGTGCTCAGAGAAACATCAATGGATGGGGTCTCACATAATTTGCACATGTCATTATTTCAGATTAAGCAATTACTGTAAAATAATGACATCTAATGAAATATGGGAATGCAGATACTCTGTGAGATTCATAAAGGAACTACAACAAACCATTTATTTTGCCATTTAATAACCCACAGGCCGCTGCTGATTTACTGAAGATAATTAAGATTCAGAAACAACAGACTCAAGATCAAAGAAGTTACCTATATTTACCTAAGTCAAGGTTGTCCATTTTTTCATTTCAATTGAGCTTTAAAATAAGCAGGGACCCATATGCCTAGAGTCATCAGAGTGTCTAACAAGTATCCAATAAAAATAATTCCTCTTAGGTCAGAGATTGGCACTAAATAAAATAAAGTTAAAGGAAACATAAAGCCTACTCTTATTTATTAATAAGCATCTCCAAGTATCTTCATTCATTCGTGTCCAATACAATACATACTCTTCACTAGGTACCACACATTCTCCAAGACACTGAGGATACACAAATACAAAAAAGTGACATGGTGGCTCTCTTCCTCAAGGAGCTGATTATACTTTGTAGGAGAGAGAGCAGTACAGAGTGACAAAAACACCAAAGGATAAGTGTTATGACAGAGGAGGCAAAAGAACAGAGAGGCTAGGAAGAATTAGGTAAGGCTTCATAGAGGAGATAATAATTAAACTTGACCTCAATAGGCAGATAATCTGAGGAAGGACACTCCAGAAGAGAGGAGCCTGAGCAAAGACACTAAGTAGAAAAATTCTGGGTGACTTGTCCAGTTCACCTGGGAAAAAAGAATGACATAAAGGTCAAGAGCAGAAGTTCAGGGGACAGGCAGTCCAGGTGTAAATCCCAGCCTGTCACTTACTCTCTGTGCACAGTTGGATACCTCACTTCATCTCTCTGTGCCTCAGTTTCCTGTAAAATGGAGACAGTAGTCGTAAATTGGGGATAGATTTGCTCTGAGCATTGAGGGAGTTGATGCATGTAAACCACTTCCAACAGCGCTGCAGACATGGTAAGTGCTGTGTAAGAGTTGTCTCTGTCATTGGGAGCAGAATAATTTATTTCCCTCCTCCTTTCCTGCCCATTTCCTAATGTTTTAGTTTAGAGAAAGTCAGGGGGGATTTATTTCAAGCTGAGTGGTCTTAGCCAAATGACTTGAAGAACCATGAGGGGAATAACTGATCGGGACAGAAAAGATACCCATGATTTAGAAGAGGATGCTATCCAATGTGGTCCAAGGCAAGAAAAATCTGGGCCATCCTCGTGAATCCAATTACTATTTTTTGTACAATATCTACAAAGACTATTCTACGGTATATTGGAGCAGAGTCTGCAAAACATAGGCAGCTAGTACTGAAAGGCTTTCTTTTTCCCTCAGCCAAGTGGGATCCATTCTCCCCAGTGTTTTATAGGGTTAGGTGAAGAGACATCTCAAAAGCGCAAAGCTGAGGTGTAACGGTGATTAAATTCAACTCACCCACGATGTGTCCTTGAGGGTTCATTACTGGCTTTGGTGATCAGCACGGTCCCCAAATTTCTGTGATATAATTAGGATGACAGTTTCTCCTCTTAGAGCCAGTTTTCAGGGAACATATTGTGTTTCAACAGCTCTAATCCCTCTAGGGAGATGGGAGCGCGTGACAAATGCCACGCCGACCCCACTCTGGTGCGGCGACTGTTCTGCGCAGACTCGCGGCAGAGGCTTCATCCTCAATATGCACGTTCAGGGGTGTCTTGCTCAGACGCCATTTCCGACCCACGCAGCTGCTCTCGGACCCCTGACCAACCAGAGTCACAAGAACCAGCCAACGTCCTTTGCCCTAAAAGGATACAACATTCTTGACCTGCTCTTTAAAGTGCGCTATTGCCATTTCTGAATTTACATTCAGATTCAGAGTTGCAATACCAAATATCTGCAGAAGTCAAACAAGCAACGCAATATATAAAAATGTAAATAATAAGCCATAGGTGCTAATCTGTTTATATTGCAATCAAACATCTGCCAAATTATGCTTCCAATGATTGTACAGATCAAATGAAGTTGTCAAACAAAGAAATACAGCTGGTTCTTGGGCCGCCTGTTTTCAATTCCCATAATATTCCCTACCTTGATCTTGTTTTCTTTTCTTAATATATTTATTCAACGATCTCTTGCTTGATTCTCCTGAACCTCTACTTCCCTCCCATAAATTGACCAGGGGCCAATCATTTGCCTTCACAAGGAGTGGAGTGATTGTGGTCCTAAACCCATACAGAAACAAAGAGTGAACTGTAGAAAGGTAAGCCTTGAGGTGGATTAAGAAGAGTCCCAACTACCTATGTACCTTGAGCAAGTCACTTGACCTTATCTCCTCCACCATTCCCTCATCTGTAAAATGGGAATAATATTATGTGACCTGACTCCTACCAAGGATTTTTTCAGGGAAAATAGAAATTAATGGACATATGTTAATTATCACTATGATGCCCCAGGACAGAGAGAAAGAGAGAGTGAGAGAGGAAGCAGTTCAATTTACTGCACAAACAGCCACAATGGCAGCTGTAAGACTGAGGCAGGTGTAAAGCAATCTTTTTGCCTCCGAGGACCTGATAAATTCTCTTATATCTTTTCTCATCCCATCAGCAAGTGCTGTAGTTTCACAAAGTCCAGATAGTTAATGACCATATCATCTAGTCAAATTCACCCACCCTTTAACCAAAGCCCAGCGAGCAAGGAAAGTCATCTCTTCTTTATTCCACACACACATACATAGCTCTCCAAGAATACTTCCGGTTTGTTTTTGCATGCATGTTGGGAAATTTAAAAAATGTGTTTAGTCAGCAACTATCTCCTTTGGCTTCTCCAAACACATTGTTTTTCAGACACTTTATTTATAAATCTTCTTTTGGTGTTCTTTTGCCCACTGTGGAATACTACATTTATTTATATTGTATATATTCTCAGCAGACGTTGCCTACTGTTGAGACCCACATGTAACAATTTTGACCAAGTTGAAGAGAGTACATTTCATGGTAGTTTTAGACAGATGTATCCTTTTTTCAACCTTCTAATGCAGTCAAATAAACACAAAAATTTAAAAAAAACAACACATCATATTGGACGCTAGGTTTTAAGATCAAATGAGACCATTAAGAACACCTGTTATCGATAAAAGTCCATTATAAGATGCTAAAATTGGGCCATAATATATTACTACTGTAAACATAGATACCAATCTTGTTAGTTTTATGGTGTAAGAAAAACGAATTTCTAGGTCATAGAGTCATAAGCTCAGATGACACCTCAAATGGTCATTCTGCCTTCAGGTGTGACTATGCCAAAACCATCAAGGAACATTAGTCTAATTAACTCAGAGATAATTAACAACTACTGGGGCCCTGCTTTGAACCCAAGATTTTACTAGACACTCCCACATGAATAACTGAAACATTAATGGCCCCAGATTGTTGTTTTTGTTTTTGTTTTTGTTTCTTATATTTTCCTGTATCCTTGCCTTGTGGTAACCTACTTCCTCATTGACTAGGCTATGTGACTTGTAGTAGACAATGAGACATTAATGAATGATGCACAAAGAATGTCAAAAAAGTGCCTTCATACTTCTCCTCTCTTGAACCTTTCCTCGTCCTTGAGAAGAAGTCTGTGTTAGCCTGTGGGGGATCCCGTGGAACAGAACTGAATCATCTCGGCATAGAAATCCCTAGACTAGCCATTTTCCCAATAAACCCGTGGGGTCCTTGCAGACACATAAACAAGCCAATAAGCGGGCCTGATCCAGACCTGTAGACTGTGAGAGACAACAAATTACTATTTTACTAGTAGATAGCTAATTACTAAAAAATTAGCTATTCCTATAGCTAACTGCTATAATCAACTTATTTAATTTCTTAAAAATAAGAATTATAGAATCTTCATTAGCAGAATAGTCCAATATTTGACTTTCTGTGCTGTTAAGGAGTTCTTTCTTATCAAAACCTTGATCTTTAATTTGAGTGTCTTCTTTTATCCTCAGTGGAGATAGGGATCAGCATTTGCCTTACAGAAGCCCTTCAGCAGCCAAGGGCACGATTTAGAAACATCAGTAAGGGTACTTGAATACTGAGTCATGCTTGGAACTTCTCTTCATTGGAACAGATCATTGTTACCTGTGTAGGCTTCCTTTATATTTTATTTTGTTTTAAATTCCTTTAAAAACTGTTTTTCTTTGTACCTCTCTACTAAAAGTTACTTCATTTCTCTCCATCAGTCTTCACTAAAACAAAAATCTCAAAACCCTTAATGAAGTGCTTAATGGCTTACGAGGTTACTTTGTATTTGGCATAGCTCTTTCAAAACTTTGTAATCTATTTATTGTGAATAAAGACTCAGAAGATTTATTCATCAGATGTACAAAGTTAAGAGTAGGGACCCCTATATCAGGTACAGACTCAGGATTCCAAAAGCTAAAAACTTCAGCAGGACAGAAGGACCAAACTTTTAAAAAACATACTTAATTTTTCCTTTAGGCCAAGGAAAAAAGTTATACATTTTACAAACAAAAGAAGGAACTTATAACTTAGGTTGTTTTCCTTGTTTGGTAGGTATAATGATACCTACGAGAAACGCTAAGTCAGTTTACACTTTGCTAGTGGTACACGTTATGTCTTCTTCCCTGCCTCTAAAAACCAAAAATACTTGAGCATTCAAAATTTACCTGTGTCTATTTGTAATACTTATTAGCGATATTGTATATTTTATACTCTGTGATGCACAAATCCTTATATCAAGGAAATAATTATGAATGCTCCATAAATTGGGCTAACACACAGTCCGATGCAATACTGTTAAGTTCACAATAAATCTGAAATAATCTACATTTCTAATAAATGATGACTAGTTAAGTAGGTTATGTTAAATTATGATATACGTGCATAGTAAAATATTATATGGTCTTATTAAGAATATTTTCTGCTAAGGGACTACACATTAAAAATAATCAGGTTAAAATATGTAAAATTATCTAATTTTAGTAATACATACATGAATGACAGTCTAGAAAACTATATACTAAAATTCTGTGTAGAAACAAGAGAATTTCAGTAGGGTTTTTGCTTACCTATATTGCCTAGCTATTTGCAATAAATATGCTATTTTTTAATTAGAAAAACAAGTTATTGCCAGCGAAAAATGGGAAAAGACTTAATCTGACAGCATTTCATGAGAAAGGTTCTAGAAGCTGTAGTTGATCACATGCCCAATTTTCATTTAGCCCACAAACATTTATTGGTTGTCTTCTATATTCCACGTACCAGAGAGATTCAGCAGAGAACAGTCTCTTGAATCCTGGAGCATGCATTTTGTGAAGGAGGCAGACCACACACACACAAAATAATTACATATCAGGTGATGATAGTCCCATGAGAAAATAATAAAGCCAAGCAGGGGGCAAGAGAGTGAAGGGGGAACCCTACTTCCGTGGGGGTGACTGAGGAGGTGACTCATGGACAGAATTAAGTGAGGAGGAAACCACATGACTATCTGAGGAAAGCCTTCCTGACTGAGAAAGAGTGAGTGCAAAGGCTGTAAGACAAGAGTGTTCCTTATTAGAAACTGGAGATATGGCTGTCAGATTTTTTTTTAAGGATGTTTTAGATTTTACTCATAGAACAGTAAAGAATTCATATTGCCTTGTAATTTTTCCTGGACAGCTTTCTTTTAGGGTACTGTGCTAAATTCAGTTCTTGGTACCACATTTTCACTAGGAATACTGAAGAATTGGAGTGAGTCAAGAAGAAAGTGCTCAGGATAATGAGGGGATCTGGAAATGGTGTTACTTGAAGAACAACAGGAAATCCAGTTGCTTAATTGAAGAAAAAGAAGACCTGATACAGACAGGAGAGAGCTATCTTTTTTTTTTTTCTTTTAAAGCAGGCTCCACACCCAACATGGAGCCCAACTTGGGGATTGGGCTCAAACTCACAATCATGAGATGATGACCAGAGCTGAAATCAAGAGTAGGATGCTTAACCTACTGAGCCACCCAGGCTCCCCAAGCGCTATCTTTTAGTCATGATGATGAACTTTTTCTCTTTGGTTTCGGAGAACAAAATCAGGATGAACATGACAAGCAGACCTTAGCCAAGTATAAGAAAGCAGGTATTCATTATTACAGATCTTCTAAAAATGAATACTAGTATAGGGTGTTCTAGTCATGGACTAGTCAGGGGTTGAGCACCACTTGTAATGAGATTCTGTGAAGTTGGTCCCTTTCATCAGTATGACCTACTGATCCAGATTTTCACTCTATTGTGCAGGTGACATAGTGTTCAGCCTCGGTGATGAAGGCCTACCCTCGAAGTATGGCATCACCCCTCAGAGACACCATTCTGATGGGTGTAACCATTACAGGATCTTTTACCTGATGCATGGAACCAACCACTGAAATACCACAGGCCACTCTAGAGAAAACTCCTCAATCTGTAGAATCCTAGAACCTTAGGCTGGTTTACCAGCCTGACACATTCTATAGGCAAAGGCCATTCCTGGCTTGGGGTGGAAGAGGGAGGTGTCAACTGCCCTCTCAGCACGTGCAGAGATAGAGGCATCTGGCTTCTAATTCAGTAGCAGATTGAGTTATTTAACAAATGCTTAAGTGAGCAAATGATGGTTCTATTTTGATAGGTGTTAATCAAAGCTATTGTCACAGAAGCGGAGTCTTTTGCTACAATCTGTTCTTTGATAAATGTGCAAAATACATCATGGGGACCTTTCTTCTCGTAATAACATTGCCTGAAATATGAGATGTGAATAAAAGGTATTAAGAGAATGGATCTTTAAAATATTTTAGCAAAAACATCACACCTACACACTGCAACAATAACTGTTCCTTTACTATTATTTTCCAAGTAATGTGGAGAGTTTACATCCTGAGACACAAGACTCTCCATTTGGTTCTTGCCAAATTACATCCCATCGCTCTATCCCCATCCCTGAGCACAGGGCCTAAGATAAAGTTAAGTCCTCAATAAGTGATGGTTGAATGAAAAAATTATTGAGAAAGTTACTGTACTCAACAGACCATGCATGATTCCAGCAACACTGAAGTTGCTCAGGTCATTTTAGACTTCTGCTTTAGAATTGGACTCCAATATTTTTCATTTTAACTTTCTTAATGATTGTGAATTTTTATCCTTGTATGTTCTCTTTGCAAATAGTCAAATAGATGGTCAAGTCAGCAACCGTGCTTTAAAATTTAAAAAGGAATGAATGTAAAATAATGGACATGGGATTCTTACTGCCTTTTAGAATGGCAGAGGGGTGTCTATCCTTGAAACATACCATACCAGAGCCTCTATCTCATCCACACCCACCCCATCCCCCTGCTCTGGGGCCAGTTGTCTTCATCCCCTGCCTGAAAAGTTGCAATTTCCCCTTAAAACATCTTGTTTCTAGTCTTTTCTTCTTCCATTCCATAGGTTCGGAGCTTAGGAGAAAAAACCTTTATGTCCTGGTTCTGACATTCACTCATTTAATGACCCTAAAACAATTACTTAGCCTTTCTAAGTTTCAGTTTTATACCTTGTAAAATGGGGATAACATTAGAGACACCAGCTCAATGTCATTTCATGAGGATTCATTGAAAACCTAGCAGATATGCTCAAATGCTGACCATTAGTATTAGATCATTCATACTTTTATTTCCTGAGCAGCTTCCTTACCTATGGTTAAAACTTAAACTTTTTGACATGCACTTCGACACTTCTCATGACTTGAACCTCAGTTTCGATCCGATTTTGACTCATTCCTCCATCTTCCTGCCATCTCCCCACTCACCTCACAACTGCTAGCACAACAGATAACTCATGTCCCTGCTCATAAATTGCCCTGGTGCTTACTGACTTGCCATTTCTTCTGAATTTCTTCCTCCTAGAATAGCCTTATCTCATTTCTTTACCTGATGAATGTCTGCTCATCCATCCAGTATCGACTCAAATGCCATGGCTTCCTGATGCCTCCATTTTATGCTAATTCCTTATTTACATGTTAGTTATCTCCCTAGACCCAGCAGCTCAGGCAGTCATAGATCTTGTTTCTCTCTGTATTCCCAGTACTTCGCTCACTCCCTGGATATAATAGGCTTGCCAAATAAATTTAAAGATTATTCCAAAAGAATGAGCTACAGAACTCGTTTCTGAAATGGCACATTGCAGATACTAGAGTCTGTTTAGCCTCCAGGGCTGACTGACTTTTTAAAGGGGATGACTCTGATGAAAATGATTTGTTTTAAGCTAGCACATGCACATTACTGGTTGGCATGTCTAAGATGTAGACGTTTGAGTTCACTCTGGTTAGGAAATTAGACCACATACATGCCTACTGAGTTCTGGACAGGATGAAAGGTAGAAGAATCAATGAATGGATGTGCTCTTCCTCTCTCATGGAACCTATCACAGTGGACAGCATCCATGCATCCACAGGTATGTATCTCCTCCTGTCTATGAGCCCGGTGAGAGCTGGGACTACCTCACAGACTTGGTGTGACTTGCATGCTTGACACACAGTAGGTGCTTAATACACGCATGTTCACTCGACTGGGTTGAAAAATGGACAGCATTCCCTCCGGAATGATAAAAATCACAATAAAGGCATATAAATTATGAGATGAACATGAACACAGCACTCTTTCAGACTGAGGGCTGTTAAGAATAGTTGATAGACTTGTTACCAGTGCCAGGGCTGAGCAAGCTTATTTTCTTGGCATCGTGACTGAGGATGCTGACCAGAGTAATGGGAAATGTTCATCAGACCCTTGCTGTGCTCCTTCTGCTATCGCATATTTCTGTTCCAAAACAGATCTTCAGGTTTCTCCCATCACTACCCACTAACACATTAGGGGAAGCTCTTCTGTCTACTTCTCAGTGCACCTGTTTCCACACCAGTCAAAACTATCATGATCTTGGAAATCGTCATTCCAGTGACTAAATCAGAGGTTTGGGTTTCATCCTATGTGCCAGTGCTGGTGGGTTGGTTGTGCAATCCAGCCGTGTGTTGGGAAGGGCTCAAGGCTTCATCTAGGCTCATTGGAAAAGAGAATCATTATCATTTATGAAAGAAAAACTGATGGCATATCTGCCATGTATTTACAGTTCTTGGACATAAGTAGTTGAAACAAATAAACTGGCAGAAAATAACTTAAAGAAATCACTTTGCCAGTTTTAATTATAACAGCAAACAACGTCCATATTTCTAGTAGCAATGAGTTTGGCAATTAGATACAGAGAGAAGAACTAGCCAATGTGTCTTTATAAAGAAGAAAAGGAATTAGTATAGTTTATATTAAATTTGTTGTCAAATTGGTTTCCATATAACACCCAGTGCTCATCCCAACAAGGGCCCTCCTCAGTGCCCATCACCCACTTTCCCCTCCCTCCCACCCCCATCAATCCTCAGTTTATTCTCAGTTTTTAAGAGTCTCTTATGGTTTGCCTCCTTCCCTCTCTGTAACTTTTTTTTTAAGGAATTAGTATTTTTGTAACTTCCTGTCTCAGAAAGAACAAGGAAGTTTCCCAAGGTCACACAGTTATAAGTGGAGTATTGTTAGGGTCTGTTTGCTGACTAACGGCCATGCTCCTTCCACAATGCAGTGTTGGACCCCTTTACACATACACACATATAAGCACACACACACCGTTCTGTATGTCATGCAAAGGTATGTATTTGGCACATACAATGTGAACTTCACATATCAAGAATGTGATTTTGAAAACTCAAGAAGTAAATAGCAAAGTTCTCACAGACAATGGCTAAACATTCTAAATCTCTTTCCTTATTGTCAGGTCCCTTGGATCTTTATTCATGTTCTCTTGATTTCTTTCTTTCTTTCTTTCTTTCTTTCTTTCTTTCTTTCTTTCCTTTTTTAAATTTTTTAATGTTTATTTATTTTTGAGAGAGAGAGAGAGACAAGGCGTAATGGGGGAGGGGCAGAGAGAGAGACACACACGGAATCTGAAGCAGGCTCCAGGCTCTGAGCTGTCAGCTCAGAGCCCAACATGGGGCTCAAACCCATGAACTGTGAGATCATGACCTGAGCCGAGGTCAGATGCTTAACCAACTGAGCCACCCAGGCACCCCATATCCTACTGACTCTTAATTAACATGCCATCCTAACAACTTATTCATCTGACCCTTTCTTAAGTATAGGAAACTAAGTAGAAAAGTTTACACATGCAGAAAAAGAGCTGATAATCAGCAATAAAGGTAGAAGAAAAGCATGCCAATTATGATTAATGTGAATATAAGAATAATGATTGGTTATTGAGGAAAGATTAACTTGTATTCAATGCAATCTGCCCAATGAGGCAAAACTGCACTTGATGAATTTTTAAAAGATTTACATGAGATATCATTTTTTAACTGAAACACAATATATTTCCCAGTTATCTAGAAAATAGATTTGATAGAAATTTGCCATTTATTGTGTTGCTAGGTCAAGCACAGAATTTAAATAAGACATTACTATATAAAACATTTGGGGAATTTTTCTAGTGATAAAATACAAGTATTTTGTAAACTTAACAAAACGTGGACAAGCTTTTTTAGTATTTGGGTCCAGTACAAAAGGCTGCTCTTTTCAACATGGCTTTCATTTCCTTTGTTCATACTGAAATACAAACTTAAGCCTACAGATAGCCAGAACACCAGCCAGTTCCATAAACTTGCTCACTCTCTCACTCTGTGTCTGAGATGAAAGGGGAAGTTTCTTTTTCATTTGTTTCTTTCTTTTCTGGCTTACTAACACCGTAAAGTTTTACATAAGTTTGAATGTCTCGGTCAATGCTGCTCAGTAGATGGCTCAGTTCCCATGCACCTATGGTATGAAGAATCATCTTGACAGGAACAAGGTAAGTAAGTAATGAAGGTTACAATCTCAAGGGATGGGAAAGGCATTTCCTGGAGAGGAGAAGTATCTGGCTCAGTCACACCATTGGGAACAGACCATATGTCTCCCTGTGGCTTCAGTTTGTGCATCTATTTTGTCTCTACCCTATCTCTTTTGTTCACCTTACCCAAGTCACCCTGAGAGTCACAATGAGTGGTCTGAAAGTGGAGAAATCACAAGACTCCCAACCATGGAAGTAAAAATCAAACCACAAACCTGATAATTCTGAGACACAAAAGAAAGAGCAAATGACTCACCACAAACTGCATAATTAGAAGATTGCTTGAAAAAGAAAGCACTCCCAGGCCTGCACTCCATTCATCCTCCATTGGAATTCCCACCCCTAACCCCATCCCACCCAAGTTTAAAGTTCCCTCTCCATTTCCATGGGGCCACACATGAATTTTCCTCCCATCCAAATTTAAATGGACTTAATTCTAACAAACAGCCCCATCTCAGCCTGCTGAGCTGCCTTACTTTTTCCCAGCGTGACTGGGAATAGTCTGCTTCAAAGAGACACAACCTGGAAATTAAGGATGAGAACATTCTGCCCTCTTTCTGTGTGGATACAAATACCCTCAAAGAGCCACCCTACTGTTAACTCTTCTCTCTTCTCTTCCAGGCATACAGCTTCACACTCACTAAATATAATGCTTTACATTTTCAGTGGTGATGATCATTTGTATATATTGTTACCTTTCTCTGGTCATATAATATCTCTCCTTCTGGGTCCTAGAAAAATGACCTTTGAGTCTGTTTCCTTTTGTTCCTGGCCCATCTCTTAGCCTGTTTGATGAGTAAAAGATGAAATAACTTACAGAAGGATACACAGCATGACCGGGAAAGTGACTCATCTGGCCAAATAATCTGTCCCCTGGAAAATTACTGAGTCTTGCCAATGTATATAGACATTTATGCCTAAAATACAGCAGCAAAAATTAGGGGCTTTTCAGGCTCTTGTATCTGAAATGTTTCCACATTATCCTAATCATGAGTTCTAAGTTTTCAGCCCAAGAACTGGACAGATTTTAAAGTCTTATGGGCTCTTTTATATTACATGCCGAGTTCACTGCATATTTCTGTTCCTTTTTCTGGTGAGGAATACATAGCTTTTCCAACTATCATGGGGTTCTGTCCATCAACTTTCTATTTATTCACTGATTTTATTAATATTAATTGAGTATTTTCTATGTACTAGATCTCATGATAGCCACTGGGGTATGGTAAGAAATAAATCAGACATAATTGCTGACCTCATAGAACTGAGAGATCAGCAGAAAAAGCCATTAAATAAGAGAGACATTAAGTAGGAAAGGCATTCAATAGTGCCATCATTCAATAATGATGACAGGAAACTACATAGTACTTTGATCACATGTAACATGAAGACCTTTCAAAAAAATAAATCCACGTTCTCAGCCATACTAGCAGCTGACAATGTATATCACTGTCGAGGACTACTAGACTTAGTCTGCAATGTTCTCAGTGACGGTGCATACCAAACTACCACAAAACGCAGAAGCTTATAACAACAAACATGTATTTCTCCCTCATACATCTGCCCGTCAGCTGAGCTGGTCCCATGACATCTGAGTCAGCAGGTCAGCTGGAGCCACTAAGCTGGGAGTTGGGGGAAAGCTTTCTGCAACACATTCTTCTTATGGCACCAGAAGCCCAAGAGGGTGAGCCAACTACACAAAAGACCTCCAGATCCTGATTGTACCAGCATCCCTGGGGTCATGCTTGAAGTCAAAGTTGGGGAAACACATTTCACTTACCATGAGGCTGAGAACACCATGGATGTCCAGCACTTGCTATTACACTCGGGGAGGGGGAAATCAGGCCCAATCATTCCATCTACTGCATTCGGTTCAGAAAACCTTGATGGCACAATGTACTTACTTCACTGTTGTGATCAAAGAAGAGTTAACACTCTTCTGAGTAAATGTGTATAAACTTGATTTTTGGTTCCAAGGAATGCAAGTTTGTCAGGGAGATAAAATGTAACATGGGGCAGGGATGCCTGGCTGGCTCAGTTGGTAGAACATGTTGACTCTTGATCTCAGGGTTGGAAGTTCAAGCCCCACGTTGGATGTAGAGATTACTTAAAAATAAAATCTTTAAAAAAATGTACATAGGACAGAGTAGGGAGGACACAGCTCTTACCCGGGTCAGGTCCTCAGGATTCGTGAAAATATTCTCTGTTGTCATATTTGCATGAACGTGTTTAATCCCACAGAGGAACTCCAAGGCATGCCACTGGGGGTGGGGTGAAGGGAAGCATCTCTTTATCAAGGTAAGAAGGGATGAAAGGCACCAGAAGAACACAAATAAGGAGCTATGCAGACAGAGCACTTCAGACTGGAGGACAGCACTGTGGGAAGTTCATGGAGAACAGAGCTGAACCTTGAAGCTTGGCTTCTTGTTGGACGTATGAAGATGGGAAACAAAAACATTCAGGATCCTCCATCATTGTCTAACCAAATTCCCTCTACCCAGAATGTGCAGTAGAGGAAAGGAAATAGAATCCTGCCTCACCTGAAGAAAACACTTCCAATTTAATTAGAGAAAATCAAAAACAAATGCACAAACTCCAACAGCATGTCAATACGGGCAGGTTCACAGCCTCTGGTTTCCCAGAAGGGAATCTATGTTCTTGATAACAGAGTTTCTACTAGCCCACATGGAACTGGACGAAGCGTGTCCCAAACAGTAAAAACCTACTTCCCGGCTTTCAGCTATGAGGTCTCTGAGGTTGGGCCTGTGTTTCCTAAATCTTACATCACTGCCAATACTGAGAATCTTAATTTGTATAAAACAAGTGTAAATAACAAAGCCTTTCTGATGTTGACTTGAATGCGGGAGGACATTATAATCCTAGGGAGAGAAATTTATCACCTTTGGGAGGGAGGACCTCAGAGTTACGAGTGGAAGAGGAGCTAACCTTTGTCTTTTAAAAATTGTTTTATGACCTCATTCCAAAGGATTTGAAGGATCTGATCATCGTTGAGTGTGAAATACATGGTAATTGGTACCAGACACTGTGCTATGAACTTTACATACCTTACCTCACTTGGTCTTCTCAGATTCCCTAATTTATAGGTATTGATCATCCCCTATCATATGCAGGGAAACTAACTATGAAAGCTTTTTAGTGGGTCATACAAAGAGTGACTGTCTAACCTCTGGGGAAAGCTAGAGATGATCCTGACCCCTCCGTGTAGGTAAGGTTACCCATAAAGGTGGATCATAGATTTCCACTCCAGAGAGCAACTGCAGACTCGCTTCTACTCGCTGCTGAAACTCTACCATAACAACAGGAAAGAAAACCTTGTTTAACACCTAAGTCTCCATGGATGAGAAGAGCAGGGCAAGAAAACACAACACTCACAAACAACCCAAAGGTAGTATCGACTACCTCTCAATGTGAGGGTGGATCATGGGAAGCAAAAAAGAACGGATTGAAAGTGAGTTTATGAACTTATCATCAGCTCTCTTTCCCCAGAATGTCCTCCTAGGTGTCTTCCTTCCCCTACCTCAGCAAAGTCTGGAGTTTTAATTTTTGGGAGATGATAAAACAAAGGATCTCTGGACTGGAAGATAACAGATATAAAAGGCAGTTGTGTAAGGGTTAAATTGTAGTGTTGGCTAACCTGTAGCTTGAGAGATAGCAGCTTTGTGTTGACACTGTAGCTTGAGAAATAACAGCTTTGTTTTCACACTGAAGGCTAAGAGATAACAGCCTTGCTTTACTCTTGTAAATTACGCTTCATATTCTTGTAAATTAGGCTTCACCAATTAAGGAAACAAAAGTTCAAAGAAAAGAGCATCAGAGGCAGGGTCAAGGAGATCAACTGGTTGCGACTTAATGGCAGAAAGTCTAAAATAATCACCCCATCTGGGAACTGTTTCTAACTCATCTGGGAACTATTTCTTTGTTCTGTTCCCAGGTGATGATAAAACGATGTGATCGGCTATAAAAACTCTGTACCTGGCTGTTTGAGTCCGCACTCTGATCAAAAGTGTTGGTCCCGATGGGTCTCGATGCAATAAACTTTGTTGTGACTGTCACTGGTGCCTGTAGCATTCTGTTTCCGGAGTCGTGTGGATGCAACAGTTGGAGCCACCACGGTGAAAATGGGAGAATTGTGTGTACTTGTGCACAGTGGACACTGGACCCCTTTCTCCCACTCAGCTCTGAGAATGCTGGCAGTCAAGGTATCACCCCCCAAGGGGGTCTTTGATGAATGTGGCCATGTGGGATTCCACCAGTCCCTGAAGAAAGAATTGTAACCAGGAATCAAGAACAGAATTGAACGAAACAAAAAGCAACAGAGGCCAAAATGAGCACTTGGAAACTTAAGGTATGATAAATTCAATATACAACATTTAAAAAGATTTTCAAGGGGCACCTGAGTGGCTCAGTCGGTTAAGCAACTGACTTCGGCTCAGGTCATGATTTCATGGTTCTTGGTTTCAAGCCCCACATTGGGCTCTGTACTAACAGCTCAGAGCCTGGAGCCTGCATCAGATTCTGTGTCTCCCTCCCTCTCTTCACCCCTCCCCTACTTGTGCTCTCTCCCTCTCTGTCTCAAAAACATTCAAAATATATATAAAAAATAAAAAGATTTTCAATATAAAATTGAGAGACACTTCTAGAAAACAAACAAAAACAAAACAAAACAAAATTAGAAAAATAGAAGTCTAGTTTAAGTGCCCCGATATCTGAATAACAGGAGTTCCAGAAAGAGAGAAGAGAGGAGAAGGAAAGAAAATGATTACAGTACATATGTACCTGCATGTAATTACATGCATACAAACATCTTTTAGGTGGACAAGATGGAAGTTATGCCCCATCACTTCTATTCACCACTGGTGACCATACTGAATGGTGTTCCCCCCTGCCCCCAAATTCATATGTTGAAATTCTAACCTCCAGTACCTCAGTATGTGACTTTAAATTAAAATTAAGTCATATGGGTGGGCCCTACTCCAATACAACTGGTAACCATACAGGGAAGAAGATGTGAGGACACAGGGAGAAGGCAGCATCTTCCAGCCAAGGAGAGAGGCCTCTTTTTTTTTTTTTAATTTTTTTTTTTAACGTTTATTTATTTTTGAGACAGAGAGAGACAGAGCATGAACAGGGGAGGGGCAGAGAGAGAGGGAGACACAGAATCTGAAACAGGCTCCAGGCTCTGAGCTGTCAGCCCAGAGCCCGACACGGATGGCTCACGGACGTGAGCTCGAACTCACGGACCACGAGATCATGACCTGAGCCGAAGCGGACGCTCAACTGACTGAGCCACCCAGGCGCTCCGCGAGAGGCCTCTTAAGAAACCAACCCTGTCAGCACCTTGATCTTGGACTTCTAGACTTCAGAATTGTAAGGAAATAAATGTCTGTTGTTGAAGGCATCCAGTCTGTGGTGTTTTGGGACGGGAACCCTAGCAAACTAATACAATGAGAACAGTGGTCACAGGCCCTTCATAAGGTACTACTCTGGGCTGTGTGCCCAGGAAGAAGGGCAAACAGACAAGGGGGCAAACACACGCCTCCATCCACCACACAGGATAGTTTGCTTCAGGTCATGTAACTTTAGCAGGGCAAACTACACAAATCTAGCTAGGGCTTCTAGCTCAATTTCCAGTACCTCTTTCCTCCCACCAGCACTGCACTGAAACACTGGCTCTGGTCTTTATAGCCTAAACACAAAGTGAAAATGATTCTGAAAAAAATTATAAAAAGCTAATGGCAAAAAACTATTTAGGAACCTTAAAAATCACCATATGCAAGTATCTTTCTCCTCTGCCTCCAGGAATGATACATTTGTTGTGGGGCAATGGATTTTGTCATGCTTTCGCATACCCCAGCCTGCTATAGAAAACTTTCTAAAAATACATCTCTGTCGAAGGTAAATTCTCTTCTGTGTTCTCGGCAGTTTCCCTCTGAACTGTGCCTTTCCCTTTGTGCCATGGTTAGAAGCCTTTTCAAGTTTATTGCTGCTGTGATCTTGTGTGCAACTCTATTTTAAGCTGTCTACGACAGAATGAACTCCTAAGGTACTACTCCAACTGAAAACAAAGGAAAGATATAATACCGTATCAGTATTGAGCCTGGAATTAGAGAATCTCTGATATTTGGAGATGGGAAAAGTAAAGACAAATCTGGCAAGCATGAACAACAATACTTAATTTCTGAAATAAATCAAAGTCCATCTAAGCATGACTGTGTGTGTGGATAATATTCTGTGTCTTCATCAACATAAACTAGTTATTCTAGATCTCCGTGGTGAGAGGAGCCTTTTCAATGCAATCGCAACAACCAGAATAATTAAATTATGCTGGGAGATTATGTAATATGTTGCCTTTCTTGCTATATTATCTAAGACATGGCTCTGAAACCTGACTCCTTATAAGAATCTTAGTAGTTAACATATAGTCATGAAACAGGCTTTAAGTTCAAGTTCATATATATGTATGTGTATATATAAACATATATATGTATATATATTCAATACATATATATGTATATATGTTCAAGTTCATATATATGTATGTGTATATATATACATATATATATGTTCAAGTTCATATATATGTATGTGTATATATGTATGTGTATATATATATGTATGTGTATATATATACACATACATATATATGAACTTGAACAAAGTTTAATATATTATAAACATATATATGTATATGTGTATATAAACATATACATATATATGTATGTGTATATATGTATATATACATATATATACATATATACATACATATGTATATGTATATATACACATATACATATATATGTTTATAAATACATATACATATATATGTTTATATATATGAGCATATATATATATATATATATATATATATATATATATGTTTATTTATTCAGTAGGCATTTATTACATACTGTGTGCCACCTACCATTCCAGGTAATGAAGGTCAAGTTCTTACCCCCATGGAGTTTACAAATGATAAGAAAAAGTACTAAATAAGTAAAGCTATGGTGTCAAGTCAGTTATTTATGTGCCATAAGGGTTTAATAAAAGCGGAATAAAGAAATAATTGTGACCATTGTGGAGGACATTAAATAGGAGACAAGGGAATTCTTCTCTGAGATGACATTTGAGCAGACATATGAATGGCGTGCAGGAGCACATTTCTGGGGGAACAACATTCAAGAAGAGAGATAAACAAGTGCAAGGACGCTGAGTGATGCACATTCCAGACATGCTCAAAACAATACTAAGAGGTCAGTGTGAGGCAAAAAATAGTAGGAGCTGGCATTGGAAGAGGTAAGTGAGGCAAGACCCTTGTGGCTTAGAGGTGTGTTAAAGGTTTTGATTTTACTTTACTTAAGATTGAAAACCTTTCAGGGGTTTTCAGTCAGGGAGGGACATGATCAGATTTACATTTAAAATTTTGGTTCTGGTGCAAGAAGAGAGACCAGGGCAGAGCCTGCTAATGTAGTAGTCTACTGGCTAGGATGAGGGTGGTAACGGTCAACAAAAGGATCGAGTTCATGATATGTGTTGAAGATAGACTCTAGACTATCTCCTAGATAATGGATGAAGAGTGAGAGAAGGAGAAAGGTCCCAAGGAGGATTCCGATCCTTGGGGTTTGAGCACCTGGATGAATGGTGGTGTCTTTCATATAGAATGAGTATGGAACCTGGCAAATCAGAGTACACAACTCATCTGAAGGGCGTGCAGTTACTAATTCAGAAAATTGAAGGCCATTTTCTCTACATGATAAGAGTTTTCCTGGCTCTTTCAAGGATATTTGAAAACCCAATTCTTCTGTCTCTACTGAATGAGCTCCAATTTGGTGGTTGTAAGACCACAACTTATTTAAGAAAATTTTCAGTCAAATACCAGTCATTGGTATCACATCTGACTGACTGAAAAGGAGTATGTTTTTCTCTATACCATTCCATACATTGACAGGTGAAGAATGACTGCCACTGGGATATAGATACCTTTACATACTCAGTCTCCCACCTCCTTCTCTCAGGTCTACTCTCAATGCCTTAATCCTTTTGTTGATTGGACTCTAAGCCTCTGATTCTTTGCGCTGAACCCAGAAGAGAACTGGCAGATCATCTAGCCTTTTTCTCTGGTGCCTGTGCCCATGGCAGTCTCTAGAAAAACATTTTAGGGTACAGGTTGGGAGTTGTGAGACCAGGAATATTAGAACTGTTCTCAGTGGAATTTAACCACACAGTTGGGGGTGCATTTGCTACAAATTTTTTTCTCCCCCAACCTACCCACCCCAACATTTATTCTTTTCTCTACTGGCTAATGGCTCCATAAAGGACCGTTTTTGTTTATTCCAGAACTTCAGCGAGAAATTGACAGCATAGCCTCAGAGATAGTACCCCATGCAGTTATAGTAAATCTTGAGATCAATACATCAATAGCATACTTTTCACAACATGATTACAATTTTGCTAAGCTTATCCTGATGGAACCATAGAAGACCTGACATGAACTAATTTTTTTCTTTTAAGTTTACTTTTATTTATTTTGACAGAGAGAGAGAGAGCACGCAAGCAAGTGGGGGCGGGGAGAAAGAGGAGACAGAATCCCAAGCAGGCTCTATGCTGGTAGTGACTTTAACTCATGAACCCTGAGACCATGACTTGAGTCAAAGAAGTGTAGAGTTGGACGCTTGACCTAGTGAGCCATCCAGGTGTCCCTGAAATGACCTAATTTCAAGGAGGCCTTGGTACTGAGAGCTAACCTAGTCTACTTCCTTATATCTTTCATTGAAATGATAATTAATGCATCACTACTCTTAAGTGATTGAACCCATGCTGATTTTAGTGTATGTAGTGGAAATAAAATCAACCAAAAACAAAAAAAACAAAAAAAACAATGTATGGCTGTTAACTCTATCTACACAACTTTGCCACCCCAATTAAACATATGCAAATGTGCAAAAGGAGTAGTCAAAATGCTCCAAGTGAAAAACTGCAAATTGTGAGTTATGAGACTGATCACAGTAATATTACAAAATTGATTTTTCTTCTTCATAAAGCTTACTTTTACATGACCTAATTCCAGAGAGCACCCGAATTTATGGTTCAATTTGATTTGACTTAGCTATGGTCATTAAAAGAGCCACAAATTTGCTATTAATCATTGATTATATTCAATCAGCTCTCAAGGTGACTTATGTTTTCTCACTACTTGCAACAGTACAATCTGCCAAACAGCCTTTCTGGCATGAAATGGAACATTTCTCTGTAAGTAGTTAGAGGGTTCGGTTCAAATTGTATAAAGTACTTATTGATTACCCTTTCTAATACTTTTGCTTTTAAAGACCCAGAGCCTCAATGGCCACAGATGTGTTTAAATCTCTGATTCTTGAAGAAGAGTTTTCTTCGACAGAATGGTAAATTCTACAAAAGACCCCCCACACCGGTTTCTTTGTTTCTTTGTTTCTCATTGCCTATAAAGAAAGCTTTGAAATTTCTAAAGAAAGCTTTTAAATTTCTACCCGGAGGTAGCACAACATTCTTTCAAACTAGCTTTTCTTGTGTTGACAAAGAGAATAGCCTGAAGGCATCACTCATCCTCCTATCTGCTGTACTATGTGCCTGATACATAAAAGCCACTTCCTCTTGTGTAATAAAGGGATTTTGTATGTTGGGTGAGTGAGATATCACGTATTGAGCCTTAGCATCATTTCCACCCCTACTGTTGTTCTTCCCATACAATATTGCATGGGATGGAAAGCTAAAAACAATATATTACAGACTCCTCTGCGGGTATAGTCGTGAATACAGAATATTGGCGGTTCTGCCAATATGATAGAAATGCAAGACTTGGAAGGTGGAAGGGGAACAAGAAGCCTTTCTTCTTGCATGGTGGCCACATGAGGAAGGTCCACAGAAGGACGCTATACAGACGTGAATATGTATGGCAGCTGAGTTCTATTCCCTGTGTTCCAGTGTCTAATCTTGAGAATACAGCAGCAATTGCCTGTCAATCATAGATATGGAGGCATCACCAAAACCCCAAAGTCTTAAGTTTTGCTCTTCCATCTTTCTAATGGTTTTTATGATTCTTGGTATAAAATCTTTCCCTGGGTCCCCCGCTAAATGACACGGTACTCATACTCCTTTCTCCCTGTGAAGTCCTCCACAGAGCTTTTCCATGGAAAACACATTTTTCATTCGTGATCCAGCCCTTATATCCTTCTATGATACAGTGTTTAGACTCTTCCTCCACCTACCTCATCCAGGATATATCATGCCTATATAATATAAGATAATATATTTTAATGTGGGTTTTTTTTTTATTTGCATGTTTGGTTCCCCTGACAACCTGTAAAATTTTCTAAGTCATGGAAAACATCTCGCTTATCTTTGTATTCTCGACATCTAATAAAGCCACTAGCTTATAATATGTAAAAACAGCTATTTATTAACTTGAATTTGAAGTGTACAGGCTCTACCTCTTATTTACTTTGTGCCTTTTACAATCTTTGACACTCAACAAATAGTCAATACACATTTGTTGTATCAAATTATTAAATAATCCCATTATTCTCTTCAGTGAGAATCGTTTGGATCCATTCAACATTTGGATGTTGAAAAGCCCATATTCATGTAAGCTGGGTTCTGAACTTGTCAAAGATATTCCAAGGCAAGGAAATAGCATGGGTAAAGGTGGGAGGTGTGAGGAATACCACAGCATCCAAAGAGCCCCACTTATCTGGCACAGCTGGTGTGCTAAGGTGAGGGAAGGAGTGTGTATGACTTGGGATTTGCTCACCAGTCCTGAGCTACTTTAATCCACCGTAAGCAATGCGATGAGCAATGACTCCAATTGTGCTAATTACTATTCTGCCCAGTGATCAATGTATGGGTTCAAGAGTTCAGTGCAAGAGCTATTTCTTCACCAGGATGGCTGCCAGGGTAATTTGCTTATCTTGGCTCTTCTCTAGTATACCATTAAGTGACATCTTCATTGTATGAAAAAAGGTCTCAGAAGCTGATATTAAGTTAGATAGGGTCCACTGATGCCCAAGATTCCCTATAATTTAGCATTGATAACATCATGTTTAAGGCCAAGTTTTAAACAGGTAGACACCAAATCCATGGGAAAAACATGACACATCTTCCTGGATCATCCACTATACTCAACACTAAGAAATTTAAAATATGATTTTTACATTTAAACAAACAGTTACACTATGGAGCAAAATGCTAAACAAAGTCAATTTTAAAAAAAAATTCTTTTTTACATTTTATTTATTTTTGATAGACAGAGAGACAGAGCACAAGTGGGGGAGGGGCAGAGAGAGCCGGAGACATAGAATCCGAAGCAGGCTCCAGGCTCCGAGCTGTCAGCGCAGAGCCCGACCCGGGGCACGAACTCACAAACCGTGAGATCATGACCTGAGCCAAAGTCAGACACTTAACCGACTGAGCCACCCAGGCGCCCCCAAAGTGAATTTTTAAAACAAGACATGAGATTTGAAGGCAACTTCCTTCCCTTTCGTCCCCATATGCACAGAAAATAGGCAGTCAGGAATTCTTCAGAGTTCTTTGGGGAGCTCCAAAGGAAGATTTGGCTCTTTTGTCTCAAGGATTGAGAGAAGCAGTTTCACCAAGAAGCCTGACCTTTGGGACCCTCAGCCTCTTCATTATAAAATGAGAAACATTGGTATATTTCTATACACCTCCCTGAACTGTTTCAAAATAGCATATGCAACAGATAAGCTATAGCAAATGACTAAGAATGTGGCTTCTGAAACACAACAGTCAGAATTCAAATCCCAGCTCTGTCATTTCCTAGCTGTGGACCTTTGGGAAAGCTATTCTCTTTTGGCCTCAATTTTTTTATCTTAAAAATGGGCATGTTTATACATAACCATACACACCTATCAGGTTATTAAGGGAATGGTATGATTTAATGCAAATAGAAGATTTTAGAACCACACTTGCCACATGAGAGGCCATTATTTGTTATTATGATAAGATAGGGCCATTTTAAGTGGACATCTTTTCCATTAATAATGTTGATATCAGGGGCGCCTGGGTGGCTCAGTCGGTTGAGCGTCTGATTTCAGCTCAGGTCATGATCTCTCGGTTCATGGGTTTGAGCCCCGCATCCAGCTCTGTACTGATGGCTCAGAGCCTGGAGCCTGCTTTGGATTCTGTGTCTCCCTCTCTCTCTCTCTCTCTCTCTCTCTCTCTCTGCCTCTCCCCCACTTGTGCTCTGTCTCTCTCTGTCTCTCAAAAATAAATAAATGTAAAAAAAATTTCTTTTAAATAAAAAATGTTGATATCAAACATGTATAAATGCTTCTTATGTACTAGACATTTGAAATGCATTACCTCATATAAAACAACCTTAAACACCAGATGCTATTATCATCAGTAGTTTACAAATAAGAAATCAGGGTCTCAAAAGAGGTTAAAGAAAACTTGCTCCAGGTTGAAGGACTTAGTAAACAGTGGACACGGAACTTCAAGTTTGGACTCCACCTTTGGAATGGGTGTTCTCATATGAATATGAATCTCAGATGTTCCTTAGTACCAGACAAGTGGACAGTGATGAGGAAAGGAGAGATCACACCTAGATCAAGAAATGAATATATATATCAGACACCAGCCTGGGCTATTATATATCCCACCCCACTTAACTCTTAATAATCATGAAAGGTCAGGATTCTTACATGTTTTTTAGAGATGAGGAAATAATAAAATATGGAATAGGATTTAAACCCATATCCTCTATCTTCAAAGCCCCTGCTTTCTCTGCTACCATGGTCCCATCAATTACAATGCACGAGGTCACAAAGGTAGCTAGTCAGAAACCTGAACATTCAGTTACCTGTCTCACATGAATCCCCAACAAATAACCCCAGAGTACAAGGGGCAAACGCACACATACTTACTGCACAAATTGCAGATGGGGAATAAGCCAGAAAATGCTATTAGAAAATGTCTTGTTTTGACTTTTGAAAAAAGTAGAAAGAACTTAATAATTTTTAAATGTACATCTTATATATAAGGTCACACCCCCTTATTGTATGACTCAGTGTAAGACTGCACTGAATTTGTATTACCACTGCTGTGAAGTTAAATATGACCCAAAGCTGTAAATGCACTCTATAGTCTTCTGGACTTAAAGACTGACTCATCATTTGCTTATGTTTGTTGAATCAAATAAAACTGGGCTAAATTCATCCCACTGTCTTCTTCCAACCTGCTAGTACAGCTTTATCTGGCTACTAAAAGGAGATGAATGGGCAGAGGCTAACAGCATCCAGTAAATGTTCAAAAGACAGGGGTATCAATTGCTTTCCCTCACCAATAAGGACACAATAAGAAGTGACCTGGTCAAGGCAAGAGAGGCCTGAAAATGCTTTCTCTCCTGATGTCTCTCTATTTCAAGAGACTGGGTGACGTTGCTTCTATTTATAAACTCATCTGGAAATGCATGAGCTTTGCAAGGTCCTTTTTTCCTCTGTAGCTATATCTTGAAGGGGCATATATTAGAATAACAACATCAAGTAACCTAATACCTTGGAGTCAACAAAGGCAGTTTATATTAACCTGAATTTATGATCAAGCAGTAAAGAAAAACAAATAAAAGAAACAACGGGGATCTTGATTTTCAGAGGCTGTGAAGGCACTCTGACTAAGCAGAAATGTGTAAGTGGGTAATTAATCGGTAATAAATGATGTTAGTAGGTGGAGGAGGCTGGGCTTTGGAGGCTGGTGGACGGCCACTGGTTGTGTCACTCTGTGAAAGCTACTAGCTTCTTCAATTTCATTGTTCTCGCCCATGAAATTGGGATAATGCCTCCCAGGATTGCTGTGAAGACTAAATCATTCAACACAGTTAATCATCTAGTATAGTAGTGTCGACCAAATGGTAGGGACTTATTAAATAGTAGCTACTGGTATTATTATCTTCCGCCTCCTCTTCCTCTTCATCACCATAAGCAAGAGATCAAAAACAACTGCCACCAAAGTCTGCTTATATTAGCTTGTCCAAGTCTATGCCACAGGCAAGGCATCTTCAATGCTTTTTGGTGTCTGATTCTTTTCAAAGTCTTATGCAAAGCCTCCATATATAAACCATGTGACCTAGCTTTAAAGACTGGGCGTCGAAGGAGACAGAAAGGGAATGGGAAAACCTACTCTTACAGCGATTCTGATCTTGCTTTCCTTGCTCCTCTTATGTGAAAGCAGATCTGGACTTCCTTCGCTCTTAGAATCCACACAGACGAAGAACCACCTGAGGTCACCCTGTAAACAGCAATCAGAAGCTTAGCTACAGCTCAGGACTCCCTTCAAAAGGCCTGAGCTTAAACTAAGCCTCATCCAAAATGAAGACAGGAGGAAGCAGGCACTGGGAAAAGCTACGTTTCCCTGCTTCTCACTGCAAGGCATGATAGGCTTCCTTTCTAAATTTCAAGAAAAAAAAAATCAAGCCAAGAAACATCAGTGTTAACAGAAGGAAAATAGTTAATATTGGGTAAAAATTAAAGCTGACTTACTAGATTTTAATTACAGCACATTCCCATCTCCTAATAAACTGTTGCTACAGTTTTACATTTTTTTCATGTTTGTTTGTTTGTTTTGAGAGAGAAAGAGAGAGAGAGAGAATAGGGGAGGAGCAGAGGGGGTAGGGGGTAGAGAGAGAATCCCAAGCAGGCTCCACGCTATCAGCGCAGAGCCCGAGGTGGGGCTTGAACCCACGCACTGTGAGATCATGACCTGAGCCAAAACCGAGAGTCAGATGCTTAACCAACTGAGATACCCAGGTTCCCCTATTGCTACATTTTTTTAAATTAAGTCTAACAATAGTTAGAGGGTCCTTACAGAGCATTCAGCACTTGCCAAGCACGGTTCTTAGTGCCTTATGTATATTAGCAAAATATAAGATTCATAATGATCCTATGAGGTAGGTGCTATGAGTATCCCCACTCCCTTCCCTTTTTTTTTCCCCCCCCAGAAAAGGCATAGAGAGATTAAGTACTTTGCCTAAGATCACACAGCTAAAAAATAGCAGAGTGAGTATCTGAACCGAGACCAATAGATTGCAGTCTGTGCTGTTTGTCTTTCCGGGCTGCCTCACTGGGAAAGGGACCTACATGTCAAGACTGAAGCTCTGAGATTTCCCTGTGGACCATTTCAGACTGAGCAGCACAGATTTTAGTCTTTTTATTCATCTTGTTTCACTTATTCAATATTACATTATTAGACAAAACTCCTTGAGATATTTTTAAATCGCAGCTAATGATGTCACTCTACTCCCCACTCTGTCCCCTTACAAATGTGATTAAAGATACATGCTCATGAATCTGTGAGAAAATCTTCCAATACTGTTTAGGATTGTTCTTTTGGTTGAAAATACTTCGAAAATTACTGTGTTTGTTGTAGGAAACAAGCAACTGATAATCAGTTTTTAAGATGTCTTCAAACTGCAGGGCCTCTATCATTTCAATTTTCAACAGTAAGCCTCCGTTTTAATTAGCTATTGATTAGGAAAGAAGGTAATATGATCCAGTAAGACACGCTGAGAAAAGTATTTAGCAATCCCACATTGTCAGTCAAGAAAATATTTTCTGATCAGGAGGTATTTAGTTCTTAAGACACAAGAAGAAATTGAATGATTTTTGTTCATTTTGCCTTCTCTTATGACCCAGAAAAAGATATATGGAAGGCATAGGGTTGGAGGGAAAAAGCAGATTGGAATCTGGAACTACCTTTCCAAACTACCATTCCAATGGGAAATGAACAAGGGCCAAAGGAATAAGGATGCCTCCTGACAACTGTAATTTCCACAGACTTGCTGGAGCAAAAGGCTTTCTAACACTGAGAAGAAAAATTGAGTGTCTAGATTCTTTTGATGGCTGCAGAAGTCTTGTTTTGCTGACTGTTTTTTCTTAAGTTAGAGCTTATTTAAAGACAGAAGATTATAGGACCAGTCAGAGGAGACTCAAAGATAGCAGATTAAGGTGTTAGCTTTTTGGATTTAGCTATCCACCAGCTAGAGGAACTGAGAAAGCACAGGGTGGTGAACCTTTGACAAATATAAGTCAAAGTTCATTTTTATCCCAAGACTCAAGTAGGCTGTGTTGAATACAGTTCTGTTAGAACATTCATAAATGTTCTTCTTTGTACCAAGGCAATGGTATCTCTTTGAATTCTAACCTATATTTTTAGTTATCTTTTTACTTGCATTATGAAGAATATTTACTACATATGGAGCCCATACGGAGTCCAAATTTTGAGTGTATTCAAGTATGTGGAAATGAGATCCAGAGCAATATTCACTGATTCCAAAGTTCTGTCAGGAGGTTTGAGATTTAAAGTGAAGTAATCAACTGTGCTGTCTGATTCAAAGTCTGTTCTAGAGAAGGAAGCTACCATAGGGCTGTGGCTATAGCTTTATTATTGAATAAAGTAGAAATAAATAAGTAAAAAATAGAGAGGACAAAAAATTACAAATGTTATCAACCAGAAAAAAAGTGTTCAACATATTGAGGCAGTATGAAAAACAAAAAATGAAACCAAACTTGCTGACCTTTTACTTCCTATCCTTATGAATCAGACAGAAGGAGAGATAATATCAAATGGCATGAAGAAAATTGAAGTTATGACCTTATAAAAATCAGGAGTAACAAAAAGATCTCCAACTCAGATTTTAGGTTTCTAATAGAGTGTGTGAATTTTCATCTAAAGACATGTGGATGGGGCACCTGAGTGGCTCAGTAGGTTAAGTGTCGGACTTTGGCTCAGGTCAACTGTGATCTCACAGTCCATGGGTCTAAGTCCCCCATTGGGCTCTGTGCTGACAGCTCAGAGCCTGGAGACTGCTTTGGATTCTATGTGTGTGTGTCTCTCTCTGTTCCTTGCCCACTCATACTCTTTGTCTCTCTCTCTCAAAATAAATAAAACAAACATAAAAAAAACCTTTAAAAACATGTAGACAATACTGGGTCAGACCAAATAAAATTGCCATTCATTTCATTTCTTTATACACAGGCGATATCGCCAACCATCTTCTCATTTTTACCTTTGAATATTTCCTGGCATTGACCAGACTACAGGTGTTCATTCCCTCAAATCCTAAGCCATCTGTCTTTAAACATATCGGCTGCTGACAACCCAAAGCCAGGCTCCTGTCGGCTTTGAGGAGTTTAGCAGAATTGAGCAGGGAGAGATCTCTTCAAGAAGAGCCAAAGAGTGGAGGAGATGAGGTCGGCAGTTTGAGACGACACTGTGCTGGCAGATGTGCTAGCCTGGTTTGGCCCCAGAACTAGCCAGAGGGTTGAAAAACTACAGCAAGAATTCCATTATCAACCTATGGTTTAGGCCTGATTCCAAATCTTATAATTCACTCTTCCTAAATTCTCTACATGTTCGAAGAATTAGAAAGAATGTAGAGCAGCATTAGACATAATGACTTTGCCACTCTCCTACAGCTGATGCCAATTCTAACCACCTACTTCTGTCTCCTTCCCATCCTCACCCATCCTAGCAGCCCTAAAGAATGATACCACAACAGCAACTAAGCATTATTACTGCAAGCTCTCAAGTATTATGTATGTATGAGAAGGGAATTGCCTACTGCATATTTTATCTGCGTGAGATTTTTGGAACTAGCACAGGTAATATTTTTGAAATTATTTACACAGTAAGTTCCATCCTAAATCTTTCCTTGTTCTGAAGGTCCCCAGTAGAGACAAGCCTCTGTGGCCTCTGGAAACACAATCTGTGTCTTCTTTGTATCCCAGCATCTAGCATGGTGCCTACATACATCCACCAGGCATTCATTCATTAAACAAATATTTTTGTGCCTCCAAATAGTGTTCTTGACACTAGAAGTGGTGAACAAGGTAGAAAAAGGTCCTGCTTTCATGGAGCTCACATTCTAGCTTCTATAGCAGATATTCAGATACACAGTAAATGGTTTTTGAATAAATGGATGGTTGAATAAACAAAAGAATGTATGAATGGATAGATAAGTTTTTTTCTGGGGTAAAGACAATCTAAACTTAAATACAGAGTTAACTTTGGTCTTTTTTCTACCCATCCAAGTCAACCAAGTCATGAATTGTAGAGGAAGAATGATAAATGCACACATGTACAGTGTGTGTGTGTGTGTGTGTGTGTGTGTGTGTGTGTGTGTGTACCTGTGTTATATTTCATTCTGAAGAGTGGTTGAAATGATAAAATACTTTCTAGGTACTGACACTACTAAAGAGTAGTCACCCTAGTAATTTATTTATAAATTAACATTTGCCAATGAATGATGTATAGAATCTAATTCTACATATTGTTATTTGGTGTTATGCCAAAATAGATTTCTGTGGTATGATAAAGAGGTGGAACACTTTAGTTTTACAAGTTTCTTTTCTGGTAGGTCTTAACAGAACTTCTGGCATGATATGGTGTATGATTCTCTAGGACAACATGTTTATCAATTTATCTTAACAGAAAATTCATGTGTGACAACCACTTTATAAAGTACACTTTGCTTAATACGGATTGAATAAGTACAGTGAACACTATGTGCTCCTTGTGGATCCCCCTTCAGAGCCAGTGCACTCCTCCCCTGCTGCCAAAACTATCAGTGGCTGAAGGCTCATTGCTGTGCTGCTCACTAGGCATTGCGTTCAGCATCAGGGAACTGCCCCTCAGATGTTGACCTGTGGCCAATTACTGGCTGATGACAATGTAAAGGCTCATCCCTCTTGTCTCATTGTGAGCCCAATCTTAAGGACCATCTAAACTCCAGAACTCCCTGCAGAATCTCAGCTAAAAACTTCACTGCATCTACAAGCAGGTCCATTTGTCCCATCTTGACTTCCCCACTTCCTACTTCCTTTCAGGTATCTCTCTTCCAAAGCATGCCCAAATAAAATTTTGCTATACAATTCTTCATCATGGAGTCTGCTTCTCAGTAACCCAGTCTAAGACATTATGCATTACTTCAACAGATACTTCAGATGAACTTTTGATCCACTCACTTTTGTGTCTCCAAAAGTATGTTCCTCTTCCAGTGGAAGGAGAACTTTCGATTCAAAAATCAGTGAATCTTGATCTATGTTCCAAATATATAAGATCCCCTCATTGTGAATCCCTCTTTTTCTGAAAATCCTTCCTAAATTTTTTCATTCTGTAAAATCATTTGAGAGATAACCCTGTGTGGCGTGTGTCATCATTTCTTTTTTATTTTAAAGTTTTAAGTCTTATTTATTTAATTTGAGAGAGAGTGGGAGGGGCAGAAGTTGGGTGGAGAGAATCCCAAGCAGGCTCCACTCTGTCAGTGCAGAGTCCCACATGGGGCTCAGACTCATGACCTGTTGAGATTATGACCTGAGCCAAAATCGAGAGTTAAACACTTAACCAACTGAGCCACCCAGGCACCCCATGTGCCATCATTTCTAACATAGCATTGAACTTTTATCTAAATTCAAAATGAAGTCTCCTATCTTGATTGACTCAAGTCAGCAGTTGCAGAGCTCAATTTCAGCTCATTTTGTCTTACTTCAATATCATGTCTCTTTTTACAGTGTTTGGCCCTAGAATTTTCTGACAAATTTGTGAATAGAGAGGGAAACCAAATGCCATTTTCTTAATTTCAACAAATTGTGTTGTTGAGATATATGTAATGTGAACTGCTAGCTTTATGGAAAAAAAAAATGGCCCTGCCTTTAAGCAAATCTGATATGTAACAATATATGTTTATATACATACGCACACACAATTACATTTAAGAGCTGGAGGGAATCTAGAATCATCCTGGCCAACCGTCTCAGTATTAGAGCGGAAGAAATGGAGGTCCAGATTGAAGGAATGATTTGCCTAAGATCCCATAGATAATGGTAGAACTCAATCAGACCTCAGACTTCTAAAACCAAACTTAAAATAATTCAGCCTGTCATTCAGACTCATGATGGGGAGTGGAAGGGAAGGCAGGGAGAGTATTAGCTTTACATACAAAACTACACAGAATTGTTTTAGATAGCCAGATGTCTCATTTGATATCTAAAAATTTGATTACACACTTCTTTTTCAAAGACATAGCACAGGCATAAAAGCTAAGAATATTATGATTTGATAAATCATTAGTAAGAGCTTCAATCAACCTTATAGCAGTCTAAAAATCTACAATTTTAAGAAACATTAAATAATGGAATATGGACTGAAACAAAACAAACAACACAGATTGGCATTGCCTTAACAATTTCATCAGAAAATGGTTGTTATAAACATATTTTTCTGTGCTCATCTTTTTATAGATTCAATCAGCACTACCTTCACTGAAATCATGCACAGAGATGCCATGGCAACCGCTGCATTCTGCACAGGCACACACATGAAATCAACATGCTTAAATAACTGGAACTCATGCCCACTTAAGTCCATTAGATTTGGATTCCAGATACAAAAATGGCAACAATGATTTTTTTTTTGCCAACTATGGGCTCTATTTTTAATGGTTTTAGGTGTTGTTAACAATATGCTAGTGGAAAGTGCAAAAGGAAAACCCCATAGGAAGGAATAAATAGTACAACCCAAATCTAGATCCATTCACTGTCAACTGATTCTTTCAGGTTCTTATTGTAAGTGAACCTCACCTCAGCCTGTGCTACTCAAACAAGGCCTTTACTGGCAATAAAACAGAATGGCAGAACTTGGGATCTGTGGTTTTCTAACAAAAAAGTAAATGACTGCATCAAATTTTCAATCTTTTTCTCCATTAAAAACAATATGGTTTTGAAAACCAATTTCAAGAGACAAATGTCTTCATTTGAGCAATTGTTCAAGAGTCATGTTTCAAGGTAAACTTAGTTTTCTTCTTGAGCACTTGAGAGACATGGATACGGAGTAAGTCTAAGATTATACCCACGTAATGTCAGCCACTTAAATGGAGTAAAGAGTCCGGGCACCTGGGTGTCTCAGTTGGTTAAGTGTCTGACTTCGGCTCAGGTCACGATCTCGCAGTTTGTGGGTTTGAGACCCTCATTGGGCAGCTTGGAGCCTGCTTCATTTTCTGTGTCTCCCTCTCTCTCTGCTCCTCCCATATTTGCCCTCTGTCTCTCTCAAAAATAAATAAACGTTAAATAAATAAATAAATAAATAAATAAATAAATAAAGAGTTGTAGACACTATGACACTATGATAGGGACAAAGGATACCAAAAAAAAAAAAAAAAAAAGACACAATAGTTAATGGTAGCATTCTGCTGAGTTTGACAGCACTGAGCAGTGACAATGAGATTACCCCCTAGTGTTTAAAATGCTGTTTCCTGGGTCTTGCTCCAGTTCCACTGAATCAGAATCTAAGGTGTTTTACTACTTATGAAGAAAGTGGTCCTTTGGAAAAATACCAATAGAGTGTTTTTTCCATATGGAAAGTGTATAGGACCCATCAACCACCAGGAGCCAATGTGAGCTCATAAAGGAGTACCATCTGGACATTCCCTAAGCGGAGTAGCGACATGCAGCCATTGTGGTTTGTTAAATGACTCATTCTGGGGAAATGTGGTACACATGGAGAAGTTCTTGGAGACTGAAAACAATAATCAGGGAAGTAAGCAGAGTCAGGAGATAGAAAACAGCTACTCTGTAAGTACATGTAATTGTGCTCCTACTTGACTACCTGAATGGGTTTCACCTGGATCATTTGTCTTAGCAACAGTAACCATACAGTGAAAGAACCCCCAGTAATTATAATCTATTTTTATAACTGTTTACTCTTTTCAATGTTCATGTTATAATGCACGTGGAAATGGGCATGGAATGGTTAAAGACCACATTCATAGAAAGCTGAGGGAGATGCCTTTGCCTTCGTCTACTGAGCTTGACTATAAACACCATGAGATCTTCAAGTCTCCACCTCCCAGAACAGTGCTTGGTTTCTATGAAGCGCCCAATAAATGTTTGTTGAATGATTAATAAATGAATGAACAGTACAGGGGATAACTAAAGAAATAAGTTGGAGGGAATGAGGGAAGACATTTTCTTAGATAATATCTGACAGTATGTTGCCCCCTTATCTACAAAAGTCAAGCACCTGGCGAGCCTGGGTGGTTCAGTCCATTAAGTGACTGACTTTGGCTCAGGTCATGATCTCACAGTTTGTGAGTTTGAGCCCTGCATCGGGCTCTGTGCTGACAGCCCAGAGCCTGGAGCCTGCCTTAGATTCTGTCTCCCTCTCTCTGTGCCCTTCCCTGCTCATGCTCTGTCTCTCTGTCTCTCAAAAATAAATAAATATTAAAAAAAAAAATTCAAGCACCTGAAAAGAACACAGCATAGACAACAGTGGAAATCATAGGGATGGGGAAGGTTAGGGGGATTGCTGGGAAGCTCTAAGAGGGTCTGATGACCACTTTTTTTTTTAATCTTTTTAATGTTTATTTATTTTTGAGAGAGACAGAGTGTGAGCCGGGGAAGGGCAGAGAGAGAGGGAGACACAAAATCTGAAGCAGGCTCCAGGCTCTGAGCTGTCAGCACAGAGTCTGATGCAGAGCTCAAACTCACGAACCACAAGATCATGACCTGAGCTGCAGTCAGATGCTTAACCGACTGAGCCACCCAGGCGCCCCCGATGACCACTTTTTAAAGTGGAGAGTCACAGCTACTGGAATTGGTGTGTTTGCATGGAGTTTTTCAGTAATAAATAGGAAAATAATTACCTAGAGTTGTAGAAATGCAGTTGCGAGAAGTTGCTAGAAGGAAGGCAGTCCAGGGTAAGGTGATATGAAACAGCCTAGGCCATTAAAGAGAGTAGCAATACTACCTTTGACCTCTGATGTCTAAGGACCTGGCTGGTTCTTTAATGGAGAGTAGTTTGTTTCCAGCACCAGTTTTCTCTTTATACCTGCATTTAATGTAGTTTGGGGTGTGTGTATGTGACTGTGTGTGAAAGAGAGTCTACAACAGTTATTTGGCTAATCGGTTTCTGGTGATTCTAACTACTTCCAATAGTGTTGAAGCTGAATCTATGGAGAGTTCGGTGCCCAGAGTATACAGAGCATTTGAGCATCTCTCCCCATCTTCCTGTCTCAGACATGCAGACACCCAACACGGCCCAACATCACTTACACAGTTATCTTTTCTGAATGTCACAGGACCTCCCTGTAAGGTTAACCCATTTTCATTCCCTAAAAGAGGCAATTGAAATACAAGAATACAGAAAGTTCGTGAAGCTAATTACAAGTAGAGCAGGCCTCAACCTTTGTCTTCTGATTCAAAAATCACTTTTTAAAAAATACAAAATTGGATAATAGAATGAGCTTATCTCTCTTAATATGGAATTATGTATTTTTGCAAATAAATTCTTTAACATGTCATGCTGTCAAATCTGTAGTTTGGCAGAGATTCATCATGAAAAGTCTAAATAACATTTTAACATTCTTGGTAAAGAAAGAAATGTGAAGTCAGAGATGAACACCAACCACCCTGAGTTCTGATCCTATACATTTTGATGAGTTAAAAAAAAAAAAAGAAAGAAAGGAAAGAAAAATGGAGGATTTTTATTTGTAAAGAAAAATTATGTTAATAAACAACCCCAAATCATCCATCTTTTCATTGGAGAAACCTGGTGGAGAGCACCTTAACAAATCGATCAAAGTTAACCTCACAGTAATGAGACAAATTGATATCAGATACCTCCTCATAGGCTATTCTGAGGTTACAACATCTTCTGTGACATTCTGTCCAAATATATAAAACCTGAATTTGATCATGAAGAAAGATCACCCAACCCAGACAACAAAATAACTGGTGTGTACTGTTAAAGAAAAAAAAAGTTCATGACATTTTATTTATTTATGGTGAGAGAGTGCATATGCAAGTGGGGGAGGGGGAAGGAGGGGATGGGGGCAGAAGGCGAGAGAGAGAGAGAGAGAGAGAGAGAGAGAGAGAGAGAGAGAGACATAGAATCCCAAGCAGGTTCCATGCTCAGTGTGGAGCCCAACGGGGGGGGTGGGGGTGGGGGGCTCCATCCCACAACCCTGGGGTCATGATCAGAGCTGAAATCAAGGGTCAGACCCTTAACTGACTGAACCACCTAGACACCCCAAGTTCATGACATTTTTAAAGATGGTAAGGCAGACTTTAT
Source organism: Lynx rufus (assembly GCF_022079265.1). Lineage (NCBI taxonomy): Eukaryota > Metazoa > Chordata > Mammalia > Carnivora > Felidae > Lynx > Lynx rufus. Next base: position 14,453,497 of record NW_025814845.1, read on the forward strand.
TCAGGAACATAGCAATAGGAATAGAGACTACCACAGTGAGATTTTGTAGAAAAGTGGAGAGGGATGGATTCATCTCCCAGCACTGGATGGACAACTGGGAATTTATAGCCAAGGAGCAGGGCAGGGAGTCTGTGAATGGAAAATTTCTAAGAGGAAACATCAGAGGTAAGAGGGGATTCTGGCTCAACTGACCTAAAAGGGTTTTTGCTGAAGACAAGCCGTGGTGATCAGACATCACCTGGAGAATGGCGGGGGTGAAGAGCCTGATCAGATATAGAGGGTGACCAGATATTGAAGGTGGGGGTTCTGGTTAAACGGACTTAGTAGGGTTCTCGCTGAAACTGGATTTCATAAGGAACGAAGGGACTGGGAGAAAGTTCAGGAAGCCCAACTAAAGTTTGGTCAAGCAAAAAGTCTTTGTCAGTATTCTTCTAATGGGTCAATACCATAAAGAAAAAAGACATAGGAATTGTTCTCAGTGTTTAAAAGATTTAGGAACTGTTCCGGTTAAAGAGACATGATAACTAAATACAAAAAGAGATTAGATTGGCTCATGGACCAGGGGAAAGAAAGGTCTTAATGGGATAATTGGATTTTTTTTTAATTTTTATTAATGTTTATTTATTTTTGACAGAGAGAGAGAGAGACAGGGCATGAGCATGGGAGGGGCAGAGAGAGAAGGAGACACAGAATCCGAAGCAGGCTCCAGAGTCTGAACTGTCAGCACAGAGCCCGATGTGGGGCTCGAACTCACAGACCACGAGATCATGACCTGAGCTGAAGTCGGATGCTCAACCGACTGAGCCACGCAGGCACCCCGATAATTGGAATTTACTAAGGTCTCTGGATTAGATGACAGTATTGTATCAATGTTAATTTCCTGAGTTTTACAAATATACTCTGTCATGTAAGATATTAACATTTGGTGAAGCTAAATGAAGAGTATATAAAAATTCATTCTGCAAGGCCTGAAATTATCTCAAAATGAGAGTTAAAAAATAAAAACTTTAAAATCTGTTAAGGTAGATCTCATAGAAGTATTCTTTTTTTAATTTAAAAGATAAATAATTGTAGTGCTAAAGGGATCTGACTGATAATTAAATGTTAAAGCTGTAACAAGTAGCATGACCTGTCCAAAGTTGCAGTCAGCAAACACTAGCATTCTCTCTTTTATTCTTCATCCTACTTCACCTCAGTTCTCGAAATACCTGAGACTACTTCCAGAAGCCAGCTCTTCACATTTCACATCTTTTTCAGAGACAAGGGACGAAGGGGATGACAACATACATTAAGCATGTCCATGAAAGAGATCAACACTTTGCCCTGTGAAACTGAATAAAGGAAACCTCATTTAAAATGGGGTTGGGAGCCCTGAAGGCGGAGCTATCATGCAGACCCTAATAGGAATAAGCCTACTTTACTCTCCCAGCAGGAAGAAGCATTTCTCCTCACCTAGCAACAGGTCAGCCAATGAGAAACTGCCACAATTTAGCCAATAAGAAATCCTCACCATATGGCGCTCTCACTTGCCTCCAGTGGACTTTTTCACTCACAGCTGCCTCTCCCAGCTTGCACCCTTTTCTCCATAAAGTAGTGTTACTCTGCTTTGTTCTCTGGACTTGCCTATGGTTTTGCCATAACCTGCTCCTGAATTGCACTTCCTCTGTCATTCCCAAAGAAACGCATTTTGCTGTCAGAATAACTGGCTGCTTTATTTTCAAGGCTGACCCTGAAAAACACGCGTTAATACCCATTTAAGAATAAACATCCAGGGGCGCCTGGATGGCTCAGTCGGTTAAGCGACCGACTGCGGCTCAGGTCATGATCCACAGTTTTTGGGTTCGGGCTCTGTGCTGACGGGGCTCTGTGCTGACTGCCCGGAGCCTGGAGCTTGCTTCGGATTCTGTCTCCCTCTCTCTGCCCCTCCCTCGCTCGCACTCTCTTTCTCTCTGTCAAAAATAAATAAACATTAAAAATATTTTTTAAAAAAAGAATAAAACACCCTAAGAAGTGGTTATGTGTGATGGCTTATTATTGATTGGAGAATACAAATCACAGTCCAAAAGAAAAATCCAGGAACAATTAAAATTCATGGTGTAAATTGCAAATGCACGAGTAAATGAGGGAATTATGACGGTAGAAGAATAATCATGGACGACGGCTTAAATCAGTGGTCTTTAAACCTTTTTTTTCCATAAAAAAGATTTATGAAAAATCTGTGCATCTATAAACTGACAACTAAAATTCCATCATTAATTTATAACCAATTGCAAAAGGTATAATTTCTGGCAAATTACAAATACTGTCACTTTTTAATTAACCTGTCAGAGTGCTCTGTAAAATCTATCCAAAGTAAGTTGAGAACCACAATCATTCATTTAATAAATAAAAGTGCACTCTTCTTTTGCAGTCAAAACTTTCACATCATTCTTCATTCCCTTTACGTTCATAAGCAGTTCCATTCTAACTCCTCCACAGAATTTCATCCAAATATATATACATATATATACATAAATACACATTTATGTATATACATATATACATAATGTATATACACATTATATATATTGTGTATATATGTATTATATGTGTATATATATTGTATGTATGTATATATATATATATAGTATGTATATATATGTATATATATGTATATGTATGTATATATATGTATATATGTATGTATGTATATATATATTGTATATGTATATGTATATGTATGTATATATATTGTATATGTGTATATATATATTGTATATATGTATATGTATGTATATATATTGTATGTATATATATGTATATATATATGTATATATGTATTATGTATATACATATATATACATAAATATACATTAAAAATATTTTTTAAAAAAAGAATAAAACACCCTAAGAAGTGGTTATGTATGATGGCTTATTATTGATTGGAGAATACAAATCATATATATATATATATATATATGTTTTGTGCTTGGAAGTCTTTAATAACAAAAATCTGTATGTAAATTGAAAAGTAAGTTATTTTTAAAAATCCAGTGATCATAAAGCTTTAAGTTTTAAATATTATTTTTGTATTGAGCTATGATTATAAATATTATTGTGCTCATTTTAAAGAACATACATAATTATTAACACAGAAGTAAAATATTACTGGTAATAATTTCTTAATTAAATGGATGAGGCCAGGGCTTTTTCCCTATATGGTTCTTATATCCAACAATGAAGACTACACATTATCATTACTCTAAATATCATTATATTAATTAGATAAGGTTTGGCACTAATTCTATCCCTACTTTTTATCTTCTACAGATTTTAGCACAGCAAAAAAACTGTTCATCTAAATAAATGGATGGAAATGGAAGAAGTTTGATTTCAGAAGACCATTTAATTCTTCAACTCTGTCCATGTATTTTCTAAAAATGTCACAGAGCAATCACATCAAAAATTATTTTTGATGATCTATCAGACAATTAGTCAATTAGGTACTCCTGCAATATTGTTGAATTGAAAACATCTGCCTTGCAAAAAAAACAAAAACAAAAAAAACTTACCCAGACATTACAGTCATTCCCTTCTCAACAATGTCACCAACTTTTCCATTTGTCTTTTTCTTTTGGTGTGGAGTAAGGTTTCCACCCCTTGGCAATGCACTAGGGAGAGAATCTAGATGGTTTAGAGTCAGGATTTTTTCTGTAATGTAAGAGAAGGCCTGTCATGAAAAGAAAGTGGGATTTCTCAAAACCAAGCTCATTCTCTCCAAGATCACTTTGTGGGAAAATAGAAATCACATGTGGAAATTGAGGACCTAGAAAATGATTCCCTTAAAACTATCCATCTTCTCAGGTACTTCTTAGAAAATCTGTGTATCCCAGGAATATGAACACCCCTGGATCATCTTAGATTATTCCAAACACACACATTATTCCAAACCCAAGGAATTTCCATCAAGAAAATGCACAAAATTTAACCAACATGGAGGAGGATTTTGATAACACACTTTCATTGTATTTAATACATCTCAAATTATGGAATATTTCCCAAAGTGTCTTTGAAGGAAATAAAGTCTTTTGAATTATTCCATACAAAATAACTTTAAATGGTTCATCACCTTTGGAAAACATTGCGTTATATGTTCCCCTGGGAAGGATTACAATCCATATTAGCATACTCCAGGCCTGAGTATATACAGTTTACCTTAATTCAAATTTTCACAGATATATTTGCCTGTGTATGTCTCTTGGTTAATATCTTTCCGAACACACTTTCTGAATTGCTAAATTTTGACTTTATTGAATGTAGGGGTTATATGTCATATTTCTCCTAATGAAATCCATGGACAATTGCCATGTCCTTGATAGATGTTTAATAAATATCTGTGAACTGATTTACTGATTCATATACAAAGGAAATGAGGTTGAAAAGAGAAGAAAACCAAATAGAAATTGGTTAGCAGGAATTGTATCATAAAGGAAACCTTTAAACAAAGCCCCTCTAACTTATCACATAGAAGCAGGTATAATAAGGTAAACAAGAACCAAAGCTGTCACCCAAGAAGTCACCTCAAGCTCGAAGCACCGTTGCTTTCCCCAGGGGAGCCTGGCTCAGGGGGAGTACATCATGTAAGAACTTTTTTTTTTTTTAATTTTTTTTCAACGTTTTTATTTATTTTTGGGACAGAGAGAGACAGAGCATGAACGGGGGAGGGGCAGAGAGAGAGGGAGACACAGAATCGGAAACAGGCTCCAGGCTCTGAGCCATCAGCCCAGAGCCCGACGCGGGGCTCGAACTCACGGACCGCGAGATCGTGACCTGGCTGAAGTCGGACGCTTAACCGACTGCGCCACCCAGGCGCCCCATGTAAGAACTTTCAATGTGCAGTAACTGCTCCAAGATCACAGAGGATTAAGCCTCAGAAAGCAGTGACAGACACATAATCCTGTCATCACAAGCATTCATTGGAAGATCCTTCACTTGGAGAGAGAGAGAAAAAAAAGTCATTGCTTTTTATCCTCATACAATGTGAATCTAAGGGTAGAGTTGACTCGTCTTTAGCAGTCTCTCTGCAATAGCGAGATAGCAGAGGTAACATGCTCCACAAATAACTAGGTCAGTCACGGTACACCAAAAAGAGAGCTGGACTGGAAGCGAAAAAAGACAAGGATCTTTGTCTTTTCCTATTACCAGCTGGGTGAACTTGAGTATTCCCTCAATTTCTCTGGGCCTCCATTTCTCCACCTGTCAAAGCCTTGTCAACTTAAACATATCCGTGGATTATATGATCCTTCATCCTAACTGTGGAAAGAAAAAAAAATCTTCTTTTGAGACTTCAACATTTCCTTGCCTTCGATGCAAGAAGATAATGTCCCAGCGAGTATCTGCTTTAATTGACTTAGTTGCCTAACTAGTTCTGACATCTGCCTTGAGAACACTACTTTTAAGTAAACAATCAGAATGCTTCTGGGGGGAAAAAAACCAATTTTATTCCTTCAGTATAAAAAGATGATAAGGACCCCGGAGAGTGGTTATCCTGCATTAGAAAAACAAGGTCAACTTTTATACTGTTTGACAGTCTATTATATCATTGAAGAAAAAGTGCCTCATATTACAGCACTCTCTATCCTAATTTATTGCAGCCAAGCAGAAAGATGTTAGGGATTAAGAAAATCACTTTTTTTTAATTTAAATATAAGTTTGAGCATATTATTATTGCTGATATCAAAAATCTCACACCGTTGGGAAAAAGGATTTTAGTAATAGCCATAATGAACAATTACATAATCAAAATTAATAGAGAAAAGTATTCCTTTAGTGCTCAGTGGATAAAGAATAAGTTTAATTAACACAGTAAATGTGCTTCTCCTCCCATCCTCTCTCTAGAAGGGATGACAAGAGGAGGAAGACAGAATTAGGTCAATCCTTCTTGATGGCAGGACTCTTAACAAGTGACAAAGTTAGTGACAAAATAAGCTGATTTTACAAAGGAAGGAAGTACAAATTTTCCGTGGCTATTTTCTAATTTTTGACGACTTTCTATTGCAATATTACTTAATCCCCTCCAAGGCCTAAACTTCTTTTTGTGTGGTATTTGTAAATTGTAAATGAAGGACTAACCACAATTGAGGGTTTCATTTTTCAGTATGTGTTTGCATCAGGTCAAATGCTCTCACATGATATATTCCAAGGAAAAACTTGTGCCTCTGTTGTGTTTTTATTTATCATACTATCTTGGATCATTCCAAAGCAGTACCCCAAGCCCCAGCTAGAGATGTTCTATATATAACTGAAATGCCATAGCCTGATATGCAATAGCCAACACAGAATAAGTTAGCAATTAAAAAACCCATCTTGTCCAGGTCTTTAGGCTCACCTAAATTCTCTTACTGCACATGGCACGGAGGAGAAAGAACTCACAATTACAGAGTGGACTCTCAGGTATAAATGGGATGCTCCCCAAGGATTCTCAAGTCCTCATTCAGAGGAACATGCCAGAAAGATCTTTTCACTGTGTTGTTCTTAAAGTGTCTCTAAGTCTTCACCCAAATGAGAATAGATCCTCATCATGATAAGAATAGAATTCAATGGACAAAGGACATTGTTATTTGGCCAAACATATCATCACATGTCCAGCATAAGTTAATGCCATTTATACCAAGAGTACCGAGAATACAATGCCGTAAGATTGCAGTGTTATGCTGAACCATGTTAAATGTTGCTGGCGGTCAGATGTGAAGAAATTTCAATAATGTAAAACACTTCAGCCTAATTATTGAGGAAAGCAAAATGGGTAAAAGCAAGATTTGCCAATGCTTATTTAGCATTACTTCTGGGAGAACATGCAGTGATTCTACATTACTATGGTTTTATGAGCAAATTGTTTTTATTTTTTCTACTTTTAAGATTTAATATACTTCCCACTTAGCACAGTTTAAAATTTAGGATCTGGGTTGAAGTTACCTGGATCCTATCTTAATGTCATCTCCATCATTTATGGAGTGTATGATATCAGATAAGTGGCTGGACTTTCCACCTCAATTTCTTTTCATCTAAAAAAAAGCAGATATTAAAACTGTCTCCTTCTTAAGGTTGTTGTAAGGACAATGTAAGATGATGCATAAAAAGCACATACATCAGTTCTTCGAAACTGTGGAGTCTCTCTAATTCCTTGGGCTCCTTCGTCTTTTGTCGCCTTCTTCCTGATTGTTCTGTCCTACCTACCCTGGACCTGTTAATTATCTCGTTAGCACAGTCAATGGCATTATTTTATTATGATCCACCCAGTAAATTCCTAAGATTGGGTCAATGTTAAAATCCGTCCAATTTCTTGGTTTCTAAGGCTCTGTAGCTGAACATTGAAGAAAATCACACAGTCACGCACATGGATGCTACAATGAAGTATTGTCTCAAACATCATCTGAGACTTCAAATATGCTCAATGGGATTTCATCATATCATTGGCCAATTCTTATCTTCTTCAGCAGCTATTTCAAATTATCTTCTCGTTCTTTATGGTTCAGCTCAGATGTTACCTTCTCCAAGGAGCTTTCTCTGTCCTCTCCATAAGGTGCTTTAAAAGTTGATTTCCACGATAGCTAGTACATATTTGGTCCTGATGCCTGGCTCATAGATAATACCACAGAGATACTACTTGTCACAAGGATAAATGAATAAATACTGTTTGCACTTGCCTAGGCCTATTGTATCATTATGATCTGTTCCAGGGTCTGCTATCTTACTGTACCTCTCCGTTTCCTGGATCACAAAGTTTTTCAGTCAGGATTCTATCTTATCCATTTTCTTTTTTTTTTAATTTTTTTTTCAACGTTTTTATTTATTTTTGGGACAGAGAGAGACAGAGCATGAACGGGGGAGGGGCAGAGAGAGAGGGAGACACAGAATCGGAAACAGGCTCCAGTCTCTGAGCCATCAGCCCAGAGCCTGACGCGGGGCTCGAACTCCCGGACCGCGAGATCGTGACCCGCGAGATCGTGACCTGGCTGAAGTCGGACGCTTAACCGACTGCGCCACCCAGGCGCCCCAATCTTATCCATGTTCATACCCCTACCACTGCCTCCATGATGTGTGCTGGATGCTAAATCATTTTTCTTGACTGAATTTATCAACACAATGAAATTGATAAGATTGAAATAATCAGTTCGTTCATTCAGCAATTATTTAATAAATGCCTGTTAGCATCCCTACTATGCTAGGTACTAGAAATACACAGATTAAGAGACCTGGTTCTCCTTCTTATGGACTATGCTGACAAACTGGGCAGGAGAAACACAAACATACATCTACTATATGATACAAAAATCACTCTGGGGAAAGTTGTACCAAATACTGTAGACACACAAGACAAAGCACCTCAAGCGTAGGTATCAGCCGAAGAGGCTTCTCAAACAAGGCAGTCTTTGTGGTGATGCCTCAAGGGCCTCCCGTTTTATTATTACCTGTTCATCACGTGCATTTCATAGTCCTCTTTTACTTTTCTGAATTAACCAACTCTACTAACAGTGTTCTTAGTTTGCAGGTCAAAGGTTAACAGTTAATCAAGGAGACAGAAAAGGCCTGTACTGGGTTGACTCCTTTGTGCAGAGGAGGACAAAGCACTTTGACTGACAGTCCTATGAAAATTGCATGCAATGTAGGGAGAATTCCCAAAGTAAAATGAAAGTCTGTTATCAGAAAAGGGGGAATGGATGTTGGGAATACAAAGTAATCAAACAATGCACGAATTCTCCAATGGATGTAACTGGCTTTGTTCTCAAGTCAGCTATGTTTCCTAATGTAAATTTTTAAATGTGCTTTCTGGTTATATCCATTTGAAATATTTCAGTTGCAAGTAAGAGAAACCTGATGCACCGAGGCTGCAACAAATAGGGGTGTATTTTTCTCACTACATGAGAATTCTGGAAGTACCAGTCTAAGACGGATGAATTAATCACTTGCATCTTGGGACAGTGATTACAAAGTATGGCTCCAGGGTTGCTGGTGCCAGTTCATGAACAGGTTATTACTGGTCTGTGATGATGTTTCAGACTGACTTATGTCCCCCCAATATTCATATATCTAAGCTCTAACTCTCAATGTAACTATATTTGAAGATAGAGCCTTTGAAGGGGTAATTAAGGTTAAAGGAAGTCATAAGAGTGGGGCCTTAATTTAATAGGATTATCGATTTCTTCTTATGAGGAAGAGACACAGAGAAAAGCTCATGTGAAACAACAGAGAAAAGGCTGCCGTCTTCAAGCCAAAGAGAAAGTCTTCAGGAGAAACCTTTTTAGATGGGCAACATCATGGCCACAAGACAGCTGCTATGCCTCCAAGTGTCATATCCTCATTCCAAACAAGCAATAAGAAAGAAAGATAAGGAATGAAAGGCAATAGGGATGCCTGTTGAATCTGTCTCTGTTAATTGAGAAAGCAAAAACTTCCTGGAAACCCTATGCTAGATGATTCTGCTCGTATCTATTAGAATGGTGAAAATGGCCATCCTTACTGGAAGGGTGGCTAGGGAGAAGGGTGGCTATTGAGTCAGCCAACCAACAGTGAATGCCAAACCAGTTTTACACCAATCTCTTAAGAGCTTAGTTACTGTAAATCAGTGTCCTGGACCCATTTTAGATACCTGAGAGCCATAGCAAGCAAGCAAGCAAGATCACACTGACCTAAGGTAGTTCCACCAAGATTAGACTCAGTTGGGAGGCCATGCATATAGTAACCAGTCGGCCTTCTTTTCTACTCGCTAAAGCAGCATTGATTTAGTCTGATATATATATTTGTGTGTGTGTGTGTGTGTGTGTGTTTCACACACACACACACATATGAAAGAACTCACATTCACACACACACACACTATATATATATATACACACACACACACACACACACATATGTATATGTATATGTTTCACACACACACACACACATATATATGAAAGAACTCACATTCACACAGAGACACACACTATATATATATATATATATATATACACACACATACACACATATGTATATGTATTTAGTCTGATATATATATTTAGTCTGCGATATATATACCTTATGTATACATATCTTATATATCTATATCTATATATCATATAGATATATATATCAGATATATATATCCTATGAAAATAAATACATATATGTCACTGATTAAAAGAACCAACTCCCAAGCATCATCCCATGTATGAGTCTTCATATTAACTGAGATTCTTCAGTAACTAGGCATTGGTTTAGCAATTGGTTTAGCCCATCATTAAAGCTGTTGGTCTGGCATCACATTGTATACTGTTATTGGCTCTATTTGAAAGATAAGAGACAGATACCGAATAATTAAGACCTAAACCAATATTAGCATTCACAGTACTAGTATCCATGCCTCCTGAATTATATGCCTCATTGTTCCCCAACTTTTCCTAACAGGACCAATCAAAATGGGCCGGCAGATGTCTCAAAGAAACTCTCCATTCCAGTTCTACTGATGTCTCTGTCCTGCTCACTACAAAGTCTTTCTTTTTTTTTTTTTTTTTAATTTTTTTTTTCAACGTTTATTTATTTTTGGGACAGAGAGAGACAGAGCATGAATGGGGGAGGAGCAGAGAGAGAGGGAGACACAGAATCGGAAACAGGCTCCAGGCTCCGAGCCATCCGCCCAGAGCCCGACGCGGGGCTCGAACTCACGGACCGCGAGATCGTGACCTGGCTGAAGTCGGACGCTCAACCGACTGCGCCACCCAGGCGCCCCACTACAAAGTCTTTCTATCTCCAGGATATTCAGATGCTAAACTACTTATAAGACGCCCCCCCCCCCCTCCCGCCACTGGAGCTAAGTACTATTCTGTGTTTTTATTCTTTCACTCATTTGATGAGTGGGGACACAACAAAAAACAAAACAGACATGGAATTTACTGGGAAACCAACATTTGCCTCAGTGATAAATAAAGTCAGTTGCAAAATGATTACAAAGGAACCAAGAGCACTTTTTGCCTAGGGTAAGCTGTCCTTCTTGATGCTCTATACTGTTCACCAGCTATTATGTCAGCTTCCTCTGCCATCAGATACAATAATAAAAAGCCATCTCTGAGAATGGGAACAGCCAACAAAGTGGAAAAGTGACACTGTATCTATTTCAGAATCTCCCTAACCAACCACTCTGACCGTAAAGACATTACTTTGTAGCCTTCCCCTTAGTAAAAGCATATGTTAAAGGGTCTGACCTCAAAGTGGTAGACTTTCTTAGTTTTGACTCCTTAAATGGATTCAGTTACTTTTTAGGTGATACAATACTCCTGCACCTAAACAGTTTGTTTTATGGCTCTTTTGAATGCTGTCCCAACATCAAATATCCAACCCATTATGCCAGTAATAATTATGATTATTACACGTAATTGAGATGTGTTTGGTTTGCCCCCTCCCAGATATCTGTATATGGAAGGGAAACAAAATAATCAAGATTATGATACATTGGAATATAATTCATGGCCCAAGTCAGAGAAAATAAGACATGTATCAGACAATGCTTTGTAACAGAAAGAATTCTGAAAAGCACATTTTAAACCTGCTTGAACAACTGTCTCAGCTGTGCATCAATAGTTAAATCACTTAAACTGTCTGGGCCCCAGCTTTCTCATGTATTTACCGCTTAGGTTGAACTTTATGATCTGTAAATTCCCTTAAACTTTACGGTTTATGAGGAAAGGTAGAAATTGGAAGCCCACTGATTCAATTCAGACATATATTTGTGTGTTTTTATTTGTTGTTGGTCCAAAACACTGTAAAATGGTTGTAGAGTGGAAGGTTTCTCTCAACAATATGGATTTTCAGTTTCTCATGGACAAAAAAAAAAAAAAATCTCCAAATATCCATCAGCACTAGGCTCCTCTTTCTGACACTCGGCTCCTTCAGATGGGACCTGGGTTTTCCAAGCCATTGGAATTCTCATGACACCATATTGCTTTATCACTTAGGTTATTGGTCTTGCCCCTACTGTCCTTTGGTCTTACAATCCCAAACATCAAACCTTTATATCTTCAGTTCCTTCTGCATAGAATAACACACCTCCAGATATTCACTTAATCCTATTTTATTTTCATCTTAACAATTATCAGTACCCTGAAATGCATTTTGTTTGCTCATATTTTTGCTGTTTGTCCCCATACTAATTAAAAACTTTTAGAAGAGGGATGCCTGGATTGATCAGTCAGTTAAGCATTGGACTCTTGATTTCGGCTCAGGTCATGATCTCATGGTTTGTGAGTTTAAGCCCCGCATCCGGCTCTGTGCTGCCAGCACAGAGCCTGCCTGGGATTCTCTCTCTCCCTCTCCCTGCTTCTCTCTCTCAAAATTTTTTTTAAAAAATAAAAACTTTTAGAAGGATGGGACTTGGTCTTGTTCACCAGGGTATTTGCAGCACATAAAATAAGGTCTGGTATATGGTAGGCATCAAATAACTGTCTATGCATTGATTTGTTGTTCACTGTAAATCCCTGTCCTTTTGGAATTCATATTCTTCTGTCTGCCAAGCAAAGGGCTTTCAGGAACCACTTTATTATAGAAAAACTGAAAATATAATCCATCACTATGAACATATTTAAAAATAAATGGCATCGCCTTTCTCTCAATTGTTAAACACATGAGCATTGGAGAACAATTAGAACATTTAAAAACTCATTCAACTGAGATACTGACTTCAAAATGTCGGTGACTTTCCATTTCAGGACTTTTCCCCAGAAATTACACATTCATTCTCTATGTTTATACTTTTTCACATACACTTGAAGAGAACCAGTCTCTCCTTCTCCTGCAGCAACTCATGCAATGAGAAATTTCCCCACACCTCCATCTTCTCAAAGAAGCTTTGGAGGGAAGTAGTTCTTGCCATTTCTATGCACATACTTGTGCCTCTCATGAGAGGAGATGGATTTATTCGATTGCTAATGAGACCCTGATATTCATTCTCTTTTTGAATGTTTGTTTGTTTGTTTGTTTGTTTTTGTTTGTTTAGAGTGAGAGAGGGAGCAGAGGGAGGGGCAGAGAGAGAGGAGGGAGAGATTCCCAAGCAGGCTCTGCGCTGTCACTGCAGACCCCAATGTGGGACTTGAACTCACGAACCGTGAGATCATGACCCGAGCTGAAATCAAGAGTCGGACACTTAACTGACCACACAGGCGCTTCTGATATTCATTCTTTCGTGCTTCTCCATGGGGCAGGATTCACGTTCTTACAAGTTGTCATCGAGAAGTGAGCCCTTACCCTTTGTTCTCAGACTCAAGAATGCCCAAGGGAGCATGATCTAACACTGTGGTCTAACTTAGGAGCTTTTGCACACGCTCATTCATCCCCAGTTGAGTCTCAAAGTCTAGAGTTGTAGGAGGTTATAGGAGACCCTCCCCAGTTGAGTCTCAAAGTCTAGAGTTGTAGGAGGTTATAGGAGACCCTCCCCAGTTGAGTCTCAAAGTCTAGAGTTGTAGGAGGTTATAGGAGACCCTCCCCAGTTGAGTCTCAAAGTCTAGAGTTGTAGGAGGTTATAGGAGACCCCCACAAAAGTTGACTTCTCCAAATCCAAAAGGTGACTTCTCAAGAATAAGGAAATATTGCACTTTACATCTTACCTGGCTACTGTGTCTATTTCTCCACAGGTTCAGAATGTAGAAGAAAGAACAGAGCTTTGCATTCTGTACACCCTACCAATGTTAAATATTCCATTCTGTAGCCCGGTTTTCCTACTGAAACATCTTTCATCATTTTTTGGACGCCATATTTGAGACATTTCACTTATCACAGGTGGGTCACTCCATCAATGAGTGCTGCTCCCACCATTAGCTCTATGAAAAATGCTGCTTTATGAAAAATGCTGTATTGATAGTTCAGTAGCTGCAGTAATACTGGGTAGAAAGAGGATATGTTGTTCTTTGCTTTCTCCCTCATTCTACCAACACAGCCATGCTGGTTTTATCCATATGAAGACTAACAGTCTCATAAATTATGTTTGAACACAACCCCCCCTGGCTATGTAATCAGTTTTAGTGTTTTTTATTCCTATTTTTGGTTACTGCAATTATAATCTCACTACTGTTACATTTAGTTTTACTTCTGCTTAAGGATGTGTTAGCATTAGACCTGAAGCACAGATAATACTGATTAATTGACTTTATTGATTCAGTTCTTCCTCCCAAACCAAGTGGCTTAATTTAAAATAACCCGAGGATGAGAAACATGACTTAATCTTGCATGATTTCAGAGTGCCTCATAAAAACCAGTGGATGCCTTCTTCCTGGAGGTTATGGGTAACAAATGATTAGAACGAAAATCAGAAATAAAACATGTGCTCTCTGATCTAGGTTACATTCTCTTGATTTCCTATAATACTCTGTATTTTCTCAACGTGACCTTTCATTACACTTCACTATTATCACTTGATGATTACTATTCTTTCTTACTGAACCATAAACTTTGTGAAGGCAGAAAATTTGTTTGTTTTGCTTATGACCAGTGCTACAGTGTCTGCAGTTTTAAAAATGGCTTTAAAAATATCTGTTGAGTGAATGAATGAATGCTAGGTGTAAGTGAGATACAAGGAAACCTAAGATTTACCGCAGAAAACAGATGAATCAAGCTTCAGAAACTAAGCAGGACAAGACTGGAAAGAATGACACAGTATCTTCTCTGACCCTTCACCCTCCTAAGGGCTCCTTCCCCCAATCACAAACACCTATGAGTGGGGACAAGCAAAGGGACACTTGAGACTAGAACAGATACTACCTGAAGTTAGGTAGAGAAAAGGAAGTCAAACTGTTTATTTTTTTAAAAGGCCAAAAGTACTGGGACGCCTGGATGGTTCAGTCAACTGAGTGTCTGACTTGGGCTCAGGTCATGATCTCGCGGTTCATGAGTTCAAGGCCCATATTGGGCTCCCTGCTGTCAGCTGTCAGTGCAGAACCCGCTTCAGATCCTCTGTCCTCTTCTCTCTGCCCCTCCCCCACTTGCACTCTCTCAAAAGTACTAAAGGAATAAACACATCCAATAATATTTTTTGACAAAACTAAGAAAATCTAATAAATAGTAAATAACAAATAATCCAATAAAAGAAAATGCAAAATGCAGGAAACTAGGGAAGAGAAACGAGCCAAACCATTGATACAGGGACTTTTTCCTAATTGTTAAGCACAGAAATAATGCCCCGTGCTAATGAAATTAACTATACAATGAAATGAATGACTTTGTGTGTTTGTCACAGGGAACAGGAGGTGGTGAAAAACAATAAAAACTCATGAAGCAGGAAACCTTAAAAGATGAACAACTGTGGAATACATTGACAAAAGTTAGAGATTTTCTTCCAAAAGCATATGTAAGGTTATATGATGAGTTTCCAAACATTCAAGGAATGATATATCAATGATATATAAATTATTTCAGACCATGAATGCAGTGGAAAGATTCTATATTGATTTCTGTAGACAGTATAATGCTGATATGAAAACATGGCAGTTAAAGATCAATATCACTTATGAATACTTATGACAAAATTATAAATGAAGTAATACCAAATGACAATTTATAATAATATGTACTCAGAAAGAGTTCATCTGAGGAATTTGAATCAAATTGAGATAAAATCACATCATTACATGCCAAAAAGATTTTTTTAAATCCATCATGCAGCTATGATTAAAAAAACCTTTTGTCAACAATTTTCAAAGACTTAATTTTTATTATGATGAAAAGTACCTATCTCAAATGCTGAATCACTAAATAAATTGCCATTCGATTGGGAATAAGTTAAGTGTTATATCATATAAGCAAATAGTGAACATTCATTACCTCTAATCTAATTAATATAAGTATAGAGGTTTTAACACTGCATTAAGATGTACAATTTTAAAATTATATAATTGAAGAGGAAGAAACAAAATTATAATTATTTTCAGATAACATGATTTGCCTGCTTCAAAAAAAAAAGATAATCAACTTAAGTATCACAGAAATAGGCTACTGGAAATAAATTTAAGTGACATAATCAGATCAAAATGGACAAACAAAATCCAATGACTCTAATCCCATCAAAATGGCTAAAATTAGACTGAACATACCAAGTGTCACCAAAAACGTGAAGCAACTCAAATTTTTATGTATTACTGATAGGAATATAAAATGGCACAAACAGTTTGGAAATAAGTTGGCAGATTCTTAAAAGTCAGACTTACATTAGCAAACAATTCTTACATACTGTTTATTTATCCAAGAACACATCAAAATATATGTTCTTACAAATCCTTCTGCATGAATGTTCATAGTAGCATTATTCATAATAGTAAAAAATGAGAAACAACAAAAAGGCCATCAACAAGTAAATGAAAAAAATGTGGAATATCCATATAGTGGAAAATTATTCAGTCATTCAGAAGAATGAACTCAATAAATGCAACAACATGGATGAATCTCAAAATCATTATGCTAAAGGAAAGGAGCCAGACACAAAAGAGTAGATCCCAAATGATTCCATTTATACAAAAATCTAGAAATGCAAATGAACATACAGTGAAAGAAAGCAGATTAGTGGTTGTCCAAAGCAGGAGTGGGGAATGGGATGGGTTACAAAGAGGCAGGAGGAACTTGAGGGGTATGATGGCAATATTGGTGTCTTGATTTTAGTAGTAGTTTCATGAGCATAATATAACTTTCAAAACTCAAACTACACATGTTAAATGAAGGTGGGTTATTGCACATAAATTACATATCAATGAAGTTATAATTTAAAAATATAATAGACCCTTCTAGAAAAGAAAATCCAAAGATCAAGAGACTCACTGTAGCATATGCCCAAAACTAAATTGTCCAAAGTCCTTCAACTCCTCTCCTCAAAATGTTTTGTTGGCTCTTACTTGCTTGCAGATTGTCTCATTACAGTAATTAATCAACAAAATGTAAAGATATGAAGATACAGATATTTATGTGACAGTATGAAAGACCTTATTAATTTATCCTCCATTTCTCAGAGAGAGAGAGAGAGAGAGAGAGAGAGAGACCGACCGAGAGCAAGCAAAGGCAAAGGAGAAAGATTGAGATTAATTTTACTGAGATGGCCATGCCTACCTAAAAATTTCATTTCCTTGACTTCCTTCAGGGGTAACCACATACCATACAATTAATTGGAAGGTGAGAGTAAAAGTCTTATAGTTGGAGCTTCTAGGAAAACTACTTTTTTTCTAGTAAAAGGGGACATGCTCAGTTGACATAAATTTTGCCCTTCACCCTTTCCCTTTCTTTTTGACTACAGAGCATGAATGAATAGCTTAGAAGCTCAGCAGCCATCTTGTGACTGAGAAGGAGAAAACCAAATGCTTAAGATGATAGAGCAAAAAGAGAAGAGGTATCTAAACCAGCCCTGGAACACCTCATTACCTTTTTTCCCTTGCTCCATGAGAATGATCAATCCCTTACGAGTTTCATGCAGCTATACAAAATTCTACTAACTCCAGTATTTGTGGAGGGAAAAATAAGAATTTTATCACCAAACCAACCACATACTGGTAGCTCTGAAATGGGACTTAAAAATTAAGTCATCAAGTCTCTCATTATACAGTGGATGAAACAGGCCCAAAAAAATATAAGAGACTTTCCCAAGATGACACAACTAACAGAGCCAAAGCAAGAACCCAAGCCTCTTGGTTTTCAATCCAGTACCATTTCTACTGTACCTGCTGTCATACTAAAGAAAATTACTTACTTACAGCCTATTCTTTGCCAGGTACTGTGCTTGGTGATATACAGAGGCAAGAATGTACAAGACCATATTCCTTTCTTATCAGACAAATGCAATTTAGATGAAATAAGACTTCATTAGCCTATGAAACAGCAAGAGTGGCTTTAAAATAGAGTTAGGGGAATCAGTCCCATTACAATATGGTCCACAGTCTCTAGACAAAAAAAGAAAGACAACAGTGTAAACGAGTATCATACACAGTAAGTGGCAAAGTGTTCGCATCCATGTTCAGGAAAAATCACTTTGGGTAGGAAAAATCAGAGACATGTTGTATGAAGAAATAAAGTGTTCTCTTCCTGGAAGGAAAGATGGAGTTAAGAGAGGCAGAAGACAATGGGAGGACATTCCTAGAAAATATAAGGCCTTGGGCAAAAGGCATGGTGAGAATGACCAAAAAACATCTTGGGGAAAATGGTTTGACTACAATGGAAGGTTTTGTTAGGGTCCTTATGGAAAATGTGGCATAAAAGATAGATTTGAACCAGAAGCATTTTAAATGACAGACTGAATAATTATAACTTGATCCTTCAAGTTATAAAAGAGCCAGTGTTGGTTTTTAATCATGGAAATGACTTGGCAAAATTGATGTTTAAGAAGATGAACCTGGTGTCTATGAATTGAGAATAGGAAATAAAACACCAAAGATTAAACAACATATTTAACAAAAGTTATAAGCAATATGCGGCTCAGTATGTATGCATATATACAGTATGTATACACACACACACACACACACACATATATACACATACATACATATATGTAGTTTTTATATAATATATGCATAATTCTAAATCACAAGGAAATGAGCAATAAAATATGTTAAAGTTTTTCAATTTCAATGTCTAATATAGTGCTTAGACCATAATAGATGCTCAATAAATGTATGAATAATTAATTCACAATGTAAAGGTATATTAATGTCCAAACCAAAGATTACTGCAGACTCTCTTTAGCCAGAGATATTAAAGCATCTTTATAAATCCTCCAACTGTAATAATGCTTTCCTCTTCCCAGATAAAAATGTGAGTTTTAAGGGTCACTGAGAACTGGTGAGTTACCTAGGTAACCCATTAAGTAAAATACATGAGAATTGAGTTCTGATTAAAAGTATTTCCTCTACTGCCTGCCTTTTGAAAAGAAGTAACAGATACAGCTTCAAAGCTCCACTTAACAAGCAGATAAAAAAGAACAGATGGCTTGATTCTGATATAACTAAGTATCTACCTATGATTTCAGTCACCTTCCTTTGAAGCTTTGGTTATTTTTAGAATCACCTTCCAACAATGGCCAAATAAGTTCACAGAATTAAGAACTCAGGTGAGAGCCATACAACTGCTGTCATTTGAGTATTTCAGCCTAAGAAAGAATTTTAAGATTTTCTGAATGACCTAGATAATTAGATTAAAAAATGAGTACTAACCTGCACTGTCTACTAAAACATACCTGCGAAAATGTTTAGATAATAGCCAACATTTGCCACTCTCTGTATATTTGATGTTCAGGGTAACTACTTAAAGAAGATGCTTCTTGGAAAGGTGGCCTCACTACCCAATCAGCGAAACAGCAGGATGAACATTGGAAAATGTCAATTAATCATCTGGATGTGTTGCTTGATTTACAATAAATGTGGCTGATTCTGTTGCTTTCACTTGGCATCTTGTGGATAAGTGTGATTATAGGGTGAGATACCAAAAAAGACAATGTCTTCCAGATGCCAAAGCTCCTAGCTAAAAGGAGGATAATATGTTTCCCTAGATCCTGAGAAATAAGGTTGAGTTATCCGATGTTCCTTTTAATCAGAATCCTTTGTGTTGATAAAGACAAGTGTGTTAACATTTTTGAATTTCAGAAACCACAGCTATTCAATTAAGAGACTACATTATCAAAGTCCAAGAAGTCAGCCCTGTATGTGAGGTTCATTCTACAGAATTAGCACACGGTAATGACAGATGCAATGTTATCATGGGCTACATTTGGTTCCTCCTGTGAGATGGAATCCACTGAGGGTTTGGGGTTGTAACTTGTTTTGCAACTAATTGAGAGACAAGGCAACAGTCAGGCAGACAGAGACTGGAAGTGTGAATTATTGCCTTTTACAGAGCTCAAGTTGATATTGAAAAACATCAGGGCATAGAGAGGTTTTATTGGATTGCTAATAGTAAGCCCTACACCCTAGAGGTAAACCTACTCACCCTTCACAAGCAGAACTGAAAACCCAACCCTATTCACAAGGGCAGGGCTTTTAAGCCTAAAATTACCAGATGGGTGACACTAGATGAGGAAGGATACATCCCTTTGGCCAGCAGGCAGTTCCCAAAACAGAAGAGGGCTATAAATTGGGCTCAATATTTACTCCCCTAACTCACTAGTCATGGAGGCCCCTCCTCTGCCTTGGAGAAGGACAGTGAGAGTCTGAGGGTCAGGGCAGGAGATCAAGAGTATTAACCTAATAGGATCCCTTCAAATGGGAACAAGACTCAGAGGAGAAATGTCCCAATCTCTTCCAACAGGGGACAGCATTCATGTCGTAGCCCTTTTCATATCCACTATCAAAAGCCGTGCCCTGATCATTAAGTATTTGTTAATACAAGTTAACTGTGAGTGTGATGACCTCCAAAGAGAGTCCAGTTTTGGGAGTAAGGCTTGAATACTGCTTCTGAACCTCTCTGACTATACACCTGTAGGCAAGTCATTGAACCTCTTTAATTCCATCAACTGTAAAATCCAGATGGTAAATACCTAGTGCACAGGAGTTTCTTGAAGATTAAATATCCAGTAGCTTATCTGAATGCTGGTAGGGCAGAGAGACACTCAAAATTTTGAACTCCCGTCTTCTTTCCCCCTAAAAAAACTTGCTCTCAGAAAAAAAAAAAAATCTGATGCAAGGCATCATTTATGCTCCCATCAATGAGCCTTCCTTTCCCAGAGCAATTTTTCTGTTTAAGCCTTTTCCCTCAGTGTAAGAAAAGGCTAATTCAGTCAATCGTGGTTGAAGAGCTGAGAAGAGGGATTTAGGAAGAGAACACCATTCTGGAAATCAGAATGTCTCTGGATTATTCTGTCGTCATTATTTTCTGTACCACCTCCACCCTTAAGACCTTTGTATCACCCTAATCTTTTTTTTTTTTTTTCTGAAGAATGGTCACAGGAGCCTATTTCCTTTGAATGGCAAGGGGATATGAAAGGTAATGAGGAACAGAAAAAGAAAGAAGAAAGATCCATGCCCTGATTGCCTTGCCACTAAAAACAAATGAAATGGGAATCAAGACCTGTGACTTGGCACCGCAATGTTTAGAGAATTGAAACCTACTGTGATTGCTTTAATTGTTCCTTAATGGCACGTGGAATTACAAGACATTAGGTCACTTTAGAGGAGCCTCAGTGGCATTGCTGTATCTGAGTAAAGTCACCTTTCGTTTTTTTAAGTTGGCCATTAGGCAACCTAAATGCTAGAAGATGCCATAATTATTTGTTTTGCCAGAAGCACTCTGGAAAATATCCTCAAGCCGTTAGACCCCACCCATAGCCTGATGTCATAAGAAAAATGAATGACTAAATAGTACAAGTGCCATTTTGCCTGAAACACAGTCTGTGTCAACTTAACTGTAAAGGAATCATTGCAAGAGAAATTGGAGATGCAAAAGGGACAGGGAAGCCTGGTAGAAGCAGTTTGCTTCGTGGAAATAACACAGACTTTGGGAACAGGCGGGGTTGAATTTAAATCCCAATTCTGCTTCCTTGCTGAGGGACCTTGGGCAAATACTCTTTCCATTAAGTGAAACTAATAGCACTGACATAGTTCATGGCTTCTGTGGGGATCGAATGAGCTATTTCCTGGGAGGCCATAAAACAGAGGAGGAAAGTGACAAGGTTTCTGAGTTAGAGAGCCTAGTTTTGCATTTTGTCTGCAGGACAACTAGAAGGGTAACCTCACTTACAGAGTCTCTCAGTTTTTTTGTTCACAAATAAGACTACTTACACTACGTACTCTATGGAGTTGTTATGAGAATTAATGTAGCTAACACACACATTAAGTGTGTGGCCCTTAAGAAGGACTCCATTGTCAACTACTGTGGAGGTTCCTCAAAAAATTAAAAATAGATCTACCCTATGACTCAGCAATAGCACTGCTAGGAATTTACCCAAGGGATACAGGAGTGCTGATGCATAGGGGCACTTGTACCCCAGTGTTTATAGCAGCACTTTCAACAATAGCCAAACTATGGAAAGAGCCAAAATGTCCATCAACTGACAAATGGATAAAGATGTGGTTTATATATACAATGGAATGCTACTTGGCAATGAGAAAGAATGAAATCTGGCCATTTGTAGCAATGTGGATGGAATTGGAGAGTGTTATGCGAAGTGAAATAAGTGAGGCAGAGAAAGACAGATACCAATATGTTTTCACTCATATGTGGATCCTGAGAAACTTAACAGAAGACCAGGGGGGAGGGGAAGGGGGAAAAAAAGTTACAGAGAGGTAAGGAGGTAAATCATAAGAGACTCTTAAATACTGAGAACAAACTGAGGGTTGATGGGGGGTGGGAGGGAGGGGAAAGTGGGTGATGGGCATTGAGAAGGGCACCTGTTGGGATGAGCACTGGGTGTTGTATGGAAACCAATTTGACAATAAATTACGTATAAATAAATTATAAATTAATAAATAAATAAATAAATAAAATAAAAAATAAAAAAAAAGAAGGACTCCATTGCTGTTAAGTGTTACATAACATGGCTGCCACATGGAGGTTGGATTCCTTCTTCTATTCCCTGTAATCGTACTTCCCTGGGCAAAGTTTTCTCAGGAGTTTACATGATTTGAACAACACTATGAACTTTTCCTCCAAAACGATTTTCCTAAATCTAAAACATCCATCATTAATAATGAGTTATGTTGAAGACATTGCCTCTCTCCTATTACAATAGAACTAACATCATCTAGGGGTGCCTGGGTAGCTCAGTCGGTTAGGCTTCCAACTCTTGATTTCAGCTCAGGTCATGATCCCAAGGTCATGGGATTGAGTTCCACGTTGGGCTCCACGCTGAGCATGGAGCCTGCTTAAGATTTTCATTCTCTCTCCATCTGTCTGTCTCTCTGTCTCTCCCCAACCCCTCTCTCCCTCTGCCCCACTCCCCCACTCATGCTCTCTCTCTCTCTCTCTCTCTAAAATAAAAAATATAAATAAAATAGCATCATCTGGATGTCACATTATCATACTATTTTTACATTATGTTTAGACATTATCAACTTCTTGTACATTAATTCCATCAAAAGAGTTCCAACTGCTTGAAAAGTCTAGGAATTGAGAGAAGACCTTTGGCAGGTAAGTTTTGAGGAGACAATAAACAGGAACAGATACATGCACTAGTTTAGGAGAAAACTGGGCTGAATATGACAAGTAGAGGAACCCATGCACCAATCATGGGCAACTGGGGAGGTGACAAATATATGTGGGATGGGGGACAGAAACTGAAACTCACAGCTTTCTCCACTTTTCCTGGTCTGTCATGCCAATCCCATGTCTAATGGAGCTTAGGTTATATTGGAAAGATTTAAATTCTATTTATTTAAAAATGATCTGACACATTTCATCTGTAACATTCATTTACAATTTTCTATGAAATGTCTTGCAAGAGATTATAACCAAAAATAAGATAAAGGGAATTAAAAAAAATTCTCAAAGGACAAGAATAAACTAATGAAATAAAGCAAGGTTTTCAGAATGATAATGTCATCCTAACATTTGGATAATGAAGTTTAGGGTAGTTGTTTAGATGGAGTCTCAGAGAATGAGGACTCACATTGTTTCAGAATAATGGCTAATCCTTAAACTTAACATATTTAAACTAAAACTAGAGAATGCCTCCACCACCAGCTCTTGGCTCTTTCTTTAGAAAGGTCATGCACCTGTGTCCCTCATTCTTGGAGAGGATGTGTGAGCTCTTTGCAGCATTTCTGCCGAGAGCAGAGTGGACCAATTGTTACTTTTGTTAGGAGTGAATATGTGCATGCGTGTGTGTGTGTGTGTGTGTGTGTGTGTGTGTGTGTGTGTGTTCCTATACACTTACATACACCTTTCTCATTTCCTTTTCAGGGAGAACTTTAGTTATGCTTTACTTTTATCCCCATCTTAAATGGGAGAAAATAGAGACTTGAGAAAAAATTAGGCCAAGATCACATAGCAAATAAAGATAACTAATGTTTATTGAAATCTTACTAGGTCCAGATACTATTCTAAGCACTTTACATGTACTAGTTCCTTTAGTCCTGTGAGGTACTACTCCTATTTTATGGTAAAGAAAATTAAGGCAAAGAGAAATTAAGCTTGCTCGAGTTCCCATAGGTAAAAAATGAATGAGCAAGGAGTACAAACCAGACATTCTGGTTTCACCACACCGTGTTACACTGCCTCTTTGCTAATGCATAGAAAACACTGGACAATCCATTTTCTCCCAGTTTAACCAAACTGCCTCTCTTTCTTATGCTTTGAGATAATTTTAGATCTAATCTCGTGTAAGAACATCGGTTTAGTCAACAATCTCTTCTACAGCCATGGCCTTGAATGCACAGGACTCTGACACACCCAGTTAAAAAAAATGGAAAGAGAACTCAGCACTTTGAATACTTTTGTCCAATTGCTAATTATCTGCCTCATTTTCTTCTTACTGAGTTGAGGGTTCAACATAAGTTTTTAAATGATTGGGTTGGTGCTGAATTACCTCAGCTTGAGACCACGTGCACAGCTGATGCCTGTACCGTAGTTTCTCAGAGCCAGTCAACATGACTTTCTGATTACCCCATCCCTAAATAATCTACTCCATGTATGTCACTGAAAGTGACATTACAATGAATCTGTCAGTTCAAGCAATACCAGTAGGAAAAAAATAATTAATTAATTAATTAAAAAACACAACCCATGTCTACCTGGAGGGTGTTTGTGTTTCTCAAGTAATCTCTTTTCTTAATTAATCTTAAGTGCTGTCTGGTGTTAATTAAATTTTCATAGGATAATAAATAAGATAGCATAGGACTGATTAGATTTTTGGTGCCACACAATGAAAACCGAGTCATATAAAGCTAATAGTATTAGCTAATATGTATTGAGTACTTATTACAGGTCAGGAACTGAACAGTATGTACTTCATAGACATTATCTTATTTATCTCCTCAACCCTAAGAAGTTGGTACTATTTAGATATTCACTTTATAAGTATGGGAAACTGAGGCTCAGAGGAATGAAATTACTTTCCCAAGATGAGATAGTACCTGACGGAACCAGAATCTAAACCAGGTGTGCTTTGCTTCGGACTGAAAGCTCTTAGATTTAGTGTTTTGCTGTCTTTTTAATTATTGGTAGCATGATCGTGAGGATTTTCCATATCTCACACTTCTGCCTCAAGATGACTCAGTGTAATTCTCTGATTGAGAATTAATTATGATGATTATAAATCTGTTACTTTCTGCAAGGGGCCAAGGAGCAGAATCATAAAGTGATGCGTGATACTAAAGTAAGTGTTTCCCAGAGAGGGTGACATGGTATTTGTTCTATGTACTACTCATGTTCTTCCATCAGCCTCCTGTCCACACATTAAATATCTATTTACTTTTCAAGATTAAGGTCAAAATAATCAACAACCTCTTTGTCGTCTGTCCTAATGCCTCATTTTTTTTCTTTTTAGTAGAAAGGGTCCTATTTCTGTTGCAAACCCATGTGTGCATATTGTATGAGCCCCATGTATACTGGCCAATTTTTGCACTGATAACTCTTATTACACTTCTTTGTGTTATCTACCCTTGTGTCCAGACAACATATCCCCATAGGAAATACGTGTCTCATTCTTAGACAATAATAATCTAGAACAATGATAATCTAGAACAATAATAATCATATATTAGCAATGTCTTACTGTTTGTTGAATCAATTTAGCAATAAACTTCTAGGGAGAAAATAAACTACAGCAATGACATGTGGATCCTCGGGCTCTAAAGGAGTGAATTCAGTGTGTTGTTATAAATACCTGCTAATCTGACGGTCATGGTGCTTGAAAAATAAAAGATACCACTTTACTTTTTGTTTTTCGTTAAGTTTTTTTAAATCAATTTTTCTTATTTCGTAAGGAAAATGTTTACTATTGAGAATTAAGAGATCTGAATAGGCAAAAGAGGTTATATGTTTGACACCATTACAGCCAGAGTTAATTGTCACGAACATTTGTATGTGTGCCTTGGAGAGCTTTTCTATGAAAATATATTTGTAACTTACTCGGCGTGTATAACTTTCTGAAATCTAGTAACCTGGATTCTGAATGTGGGTTTGGTTTCACATGAGATTTCAAAGGTGAAAGAAAGTAAAGTGAGGTACTGTTGACGGGAGGAGGGACTAGGTTTTCTTTCAAATATAATGGCAAGAAGTACTTGATACTTTGGGGTCAGCAAAACCGGAGGTTCTAGCGTCTAGCCCATGACAGTACAGGTGTAGAGTTAAGGTCACTGGCAGCATTGAGATTCCTGCTGAGACAGTCTGTTGTGTCATGGATGTTTCCTTGCTGTGTTTTTTTTTCTGGTAATGACTCATCTGCATTTTGTTCCCTATGTTCTCCAGTGCCACCTCCACAGAAAAACAATTCTGAAGCTACCTATTTGTAATAGCATCACCAGTTTTTCTTTTTTTAAATCCTATCTACTTAAACTACTAAGAGTGAAATATATTATTTCTAGGTAAATATCCTGATAAATAGGATAACTATTGACAGAAGTGGTTGCAGGTGACAGACACTCAAAGAAATGGAGATCTCAACTGGTACTGACCTGAGTTTGAAGGCAGTTGACTATTCATTGTCATTAGAGAATGCAACACGAGTCACTCATTGCAAAAAGTGGCAAAACAGCGAGTTGGAATTTTCTGTGGTTTCCTGGATAGCAGTGTCTATTGAGGATAAAGCTTTGGCAGAAGGGATGCCAAGAAACATCATCATGAAGTCTGAGAAATAGGTTGGTTACTTCTAATTGCATGGGACAACTTTAAAAATTAAATCACAAACTCATGGTTTTTTATTCTTGACTAAAGACACAGGCAGGGAACCAAGGAGTTTTTATAACTATCCTAATATATATTACCTCTTCCCACTGCTGGGATGATAAAGCCTATCATCAGACCAAAAATTTGATCAGCAGGTTACTGAAATGCCATGTAGGTTAAATTCTTAGCCTTGTCTAGGTCTCTTACACAAGAACTGGGGTATTGACTGGGAGAGAATGAGACTCTGAAAACATCTACAATGATTTGGACATCTTAAACCTCCAAATTCTGCTAAACCTCCTTTGCCAGCAGAAGCATCTCCTCTCCGCCCACCCACCCCCCAATGAAGCTGATTCCTGTAATTAATTCCTGTCTCAAATCTACCAACTCTCATGGCCTCGTAGTCTAAAACTAGAAGCAGGTTCCAGCATTCCCAGGAGTAGGAAGTCGAAGACTAAGGTCAGGCTTGAGAGGAGAAAGCTTGCACACCAAAAAAATTGCAAGGTTTTGCCAATATATGGCACAAAAGCCTGGAGGATTATGTAGGGCTAGATTCTAAGGAAGGTAGAGTTGGGAATTTAGATTGGGCTGAATTTACTTATGTGGGTATTTTTGCCCCAAATTCTGTGTTCTTTGTGCCGAGTGGAATAGCTAATGGTGGTTCTGGTTGATTGTTGTTTGGCTAAAATCTGTATTCAACTATAGACTGCACTAAATGAAATTGAGACATCAGGACTTCTGTAATAATGTAAAAAAGAAATTATAGACTTAATGACAGTGAATGTGTATAGTGACTCTATCATGAGTAAGCCACTTACCCCTTCCCTATATCCCCCAAGAGTCCTGAGAGAACATTCTCTTCACTGCATTGAGAAGTAAATGGTCAGCAGAACACCATCCTCCTGGAGAAATGAATGTTCTTGGGATAAAAGGAGGAGGTAAAGGATAAAGGTAGGAGGCACTGCCACTGAATGGACCCCCTTATTACAGTGAAAATGATGAGATCCCATGGTGGCACCTAGCCACCAGAGACAAGATGGCACAGTTTGCAATAATTTGTAGCAGGACTAGAATGGAAAAGATGATAGCTTGGCCCAAAGAGATCTTTGGCTGATACAGTGCATTTTACCAGGGGAATAGTATCCCCTCAAGTTGTACACAAGATGGCCTCATCCTTAGAAATAATAGATATGGTAACCCACTAAGATCCTAGTTCATTTGTATGACCCAAACAAAGAAACTAACCCAAACAAATAAAAAATACCCAAACTCTAGTATGCTAAAGAGATGATTAAGATTTACATCTAATTCCCATATCCTAGTTCATAAACAGTGGTCTAAATTATGACAGCACACCCTCTCCAAATTGAAAGAAAATTTGTTATATTTCACACTTTCTAACCACTAAAAAATGCAATATTTAGTAGCCTTTCAATTTTGGAAACATAACACATCTCGGGTGGATGTACTGTTCCCACTTACTGAATTACCAATACAGCTACCAGGTTCAAGAGGGACTTGAGAATTCCAAGCCACTCTGCCATTTTACCCCTATTACATGGTAGATCCAATGGTGCCTAAAATGTCTGTGGCTGACAATGATGCTCCATGAAGCCAGTTGCCAGGCTTAGAAAGAGAACCATGGTAGGTTGGGGAGCAGATCCACCCCACTTTGGGCAAGTTACTATTCTTTTGAAAAGTAGTTCTTGGCTTGCTACTGGATCTCTGTAGAGACTGAACAGCTAACCATGAAAGGGTATATAACTGTGCACCCTGAAAGAAACTATAGCCAGGTATTCCCAGCAGCATCCGTGATCTGGCGAAGCTGTATATACAAGACCAAATACAAGGGGATCTTCAGAGGCGCAAGTAATTTGCAGAATTCGCTCTCACTACCAATGTGCTTACTTCTAACATGCTATCACATATTGGTCAATCTATATCTCTGTCCTCATAAAAATGTTCCAATGACTGACTAAGGGAAAAAAAATGACTTACAGAAGATTCTGCATAATATGGTGAGGTGGGAGTGGAATGATATCATCACCTCATTTGGTTGAAGCCAGGTGCTCCTAGTTGGTAAAATGACAAGCAGTACATCACATGGTCCCTTGTGAAGGAAGTAAGGGCGGAGATGAGTCTCTACACCAATTCCTGGATAATGGCTAAATGAATTGGCTGACAGCAGAATATTAGAAAAAAAAAACAAGCTTGAACATTTGGTAATAAGACTTGTGAAAGAATATATGGATAAACCACTCTTCAACGTTTATTTTATTTTTGGGACAGAGAGAGACAGAGCATGAACGGGGGAGGGGCAGAGAGAGAGGGAGACACAGAATCGGAAACAGGCTCCAGGCTCTGAGCCATCAGCCCAGAGCCCGATGCGGGGCTCGAACTCACGGACCGCGAGATCGTGACCTGGCTGAAGTCGGACGCTTAACCGACTGCGCCACCCAGGCGCCCTGGATAAACCACTCTTAACAAGTTCAGGGTATGAGTACACATGGCCATATAAACGGTTATCACAGAACCCCCGTGGTGGGGGAGGAGAAAGGGAACAGAGGAGACTTACTGATATGGTTTAAAAAATGGTCTCTTCCATGGGGGTCATTTAACCCGTTTTTCTAGCCATGGCAATTTTGAGTAGTTGCTCAAAGTATTCATAAACAAAATGGCCAAGGTGACAAGAACATAAACTGTTTATGTGTAAAACACGAACTTCTCCTCACTACATCTGGCCTGGCCATTAAAAGAGCAAAGTTTCACTCTTGTCAACAGCAATGTCAATTTCTAAACTTGACATACTGTCACATCTTAGGATGATGAGCCTGCTACCCAGTAGGAGACTGAGAGCATGGGGAATGTAGATTGGTTTTTCCTTAGTCACACTTCTATTAGCAATAGCTTTGGATTCACTAAGAAAGAGTAAACCTTAAAGAATGATGCAGTGGCCTATGGAAGACTTAGAGAAATACCAGCTTGGAAATGTCACTTTGAGAATCTGAGGATACAAGTATGCTTTGAACAAGCAATCAACACACCATGCTGTTTCTCTCATAGTCAAAACAGGGGGGTGAGGCATAGCAACTTGCACTGTTTCACTTATTGACCTACTTACAAAAAAAAATTTTAATGGTCTCTAGGACTTCAAGCTCTGCTAATTATAGGTCTGAGTGCCCAAGAGAGCAATTCTTCCACTGAACTTAAAGTTAAAACTGCCATATGGCCATTTTGGGATCCTCAGGTTACTGGATAGACAGGGTTATTAACCATAATAACCAATGGAAAATTGCTCCTCTAGAGTAAGGGCAAAGAGGAGCATTCTAGATCACTGGGGATCATTCTGAGTACCTTCTAATGTTTCCAAGTCCATTATAAAATGTTAGTGTAAGACCAAAGCAACCCATATAGGAAAGTCCATCAAAGACTCAAATACCTCAGAGCGGCAAGCTTTGTTTATTCCTCTAGGTGAAAAACCCAAACCAGCCAAGGTGTTTTTGAAGAAAAATGAAACATGAAATACACAGTAGATAGAGGAAGAGAATTATAAATACAAACAGCCCATGACAAACCGCAGAACTGAGTTTCTTGTTGGCTGTGTTTGGGAGTATGCTACTGGTGGGTTAGATATATTACTTAGTCCGTAGGTCATAAAATACCAAGGTGCGATTGTCATTCAGCTAAGGTAAGAAAAAAACACCCAGAGTTGTGGTTGTCATAACTGGCAAGACTTTGCATCTCCCCTTTGGATAACATACAGTGAATCCAATTTTGTTTTTGTAAAAGCAAATGTTTTTACATATGTTATATATGAACTCATGTGCTACTCCTATTGTTTAAATTTTTGCACAGAAAAAAAGAATGTGTACAAAGTATTTGAACTCAATTAGCTCAATCATCACCCACTCCCATTCCCTTTGGGACTGAACCATATCTTCCTGTTCAGAAACCAGATATTTCCCAGGTCTTTCGCCGTGAGGGTCTCACTCAGCAGATTGCACTACATACATCTTGCAAGAGGGAAGTGAACAGTGTGAGATGGCAGCTTCACATAGGAAAACCAAATCTCCTGGAATCTATAGTGGGGGAGACATCTGGCTGCCTAGGGTAGCTTTAATGCAGGTTCTACCCTGCCCTCGGATGTGCCAGGCAGCAGGTGGCCCCGGCAGTGGAATTTCACCTAGAACAGTCCCGTGTGTGGCTCGGTGCTTCTCTGTTTCACTCTTGACTGTGTGGTATGCAAGCCTCAGTCCCTGACCTTCCCCAAGAGCTGGCATGAGACTAAATATTTTTATTTTTTATTTTTATTTTTTCAATATGAAATTTATTGTCAAGTTGGTTTCCATAGAACACCCAGTGCTCATCCCAACAGGTGCCCTCCTCAATACCCATCATCCACCCTCCTCTCCCTCCCACCCCCATCAACCCTCAGTTTATTCTCAGTTTTTAAGAGTCTCTTATGGTTTGGCTCTCTCCCTCCCTAACTTTTTTCTTCCTCCTTCCCCTCTCCCATGGTCTTCTGTTCAGTTGCTCAGGATCCACATGAGAGTGAAAACATATGGTATCTGTCTTTCTCTGTATGACTTATTTCACTTAGCATAACGCTCTCCAGTTCCAACCACATTGCTACAAAAGGCCATATTTCATTCTTTCTCATTGCCAAGTAGTATTCCATTGTGTATATATACTAAATATTTTTAAATAAATTGTTTGTTTTTTTAATCATAAATCTTGACCAATAAAATACTTGTCTACATAAAGGGATTATTTTAAATTTATAAATTTTACAAATTTTGCTTAATAATATGTCACTAACAGAACTATATAATTAAATTCTTTTTTAAAAAAAAGTTGAAATGTAATTTCCATTTAGTAAAATGCAAAAACATTGGCCAAATGGTTCTGTGAGTTTTGACAAACTGCAACCATATAACTCACATTGGTATTCAGATATAGAATATTTCTTACTTATGGCAAATTCCCATGTGCCCTGTCAGAGTAAATCCTCCCCCTTTAGAGGATACCCTTATTCTGGTTCTTACTGCAATACACCAGCTGTGCCTGTTCTAAACCTTCTCATAAATGGCATTATACAGTAAGCGCACATTTGTGCCTGGCTCCTGTCACTCAGCATAATGTTTTTGAGATACTCCATGTTACTGAGCATATCGGTAGTGTATTCAGTTTTATTGCTGAACTGTGTGAATATGCCACAACTTGCTGATCCGTTCGCCTGTGACGGATACTTGAGCCGTTTCCACTTCTTGACTATTATGATGAAAGCTGCTATATTTTTGAACAAGTCTTTCCATTGACATAAACTTTGGTTTCTCTCAGCTAAATTGCTGGGACAATAGAGTAGGTAAATGCTTAAGCTTGGAAGAAACTTACAAACCATTTCCTAAGATGGTTGCATTATTTTACAATATCACTAACAACATTTGTAAGTTCCGGTTGCTCCATATACTCATGAACATTTGCTATTCTCAGCCAAATTATAGCCATTTTAGTGGGAGTATGGTGATATGTCACTGCAGTTTTAATTTGCATTTCCTCGATAATTACGATGTTGACCACATTTTAATAGATTTATTTGCCATTTGTATTTCTTCCTTTATGAAGAATCTGTTCAAGTATGTTCTGTATTTTTTAATTGGGTTGTTCATAAGAACTTTATGGTCCAGATGTAAGTCCTTTGATATATGTATTGCAAACATTTTTCTCTCAGTGACTTGCATATTCATTTTCTTAAGAGTGCATTTTTATAAATGGAAGTTTTAAATTTTCATAAAGTTCAATTTGTCATTTAGCAGAAACTTACTAATTTCAATTTTCCTGTCTAAAAATTAATTGGCTACTCCAAGGTCACAAATACATTCCTCTGGTTTTTTTCCCTAGGATCTTAAAGGCTCTAGCTTTTATGTTTATGTATGTGACTCAAATTGAGTTCATTTTTGTGTAAGACATGTGGTAGGAGTCCACGTTCATTTTCCTTCATGTGGATATCCAATTGTCACAGCACTGTTTGGTAAACAGACTTTCTTTCCCCATTGAACTGCTTTGGCACCTTCGTAGTAAATCAAGTGATCTGTATGCATGAGTCTATTTCTAGTCTCTATTATTTATTGATCTTTTTGTCTACACCTATGCCAGAACTACACTTTGTAGATTACTGTAGCTTTGTAGTAAGTCTGGACCTTAGGTAGTGTAAGGCATCCAATTTCATTCTGTTTCAAAATTGTCATGGTAATTCTAGGTCCTTTGCACTTCCATATAATTTCTTAGAATCACTTTGTCAATTTCTATCAAAAAGCTTGCAAAGAGTTTGATTGAGGTTGCATTGAATTTATAGAACATTTTAGGGATAATGATATCTTAACACTGAATCTTCCAATCTAATAGCATGATGTGTCTCTTCCCTTTTTTAGGTTTTCATTGTCTGCTCAGAATTACCTTCGAGTTTTCAGTTTACAAGTCTTTCACATCTACTCATTACATTTATTTATAAATAGTTTATATTCTCATATTATTGAAAATGGTATTTTAAATTTTATTTTCCAATTATTCATTGGTCATAAATAGAAATACAATGAATTTCTATGTACTGGCACATTACTGAATCCACTTACTATTTGTGTGTTTGTGTGTGTGTGTGTGTGTGTGTGTGTGTGTGTGCGTGTGTGTGTGGTTTATTTGTAGACTCCTTGGGATTTTCTACTTAGAAAATTATGTCTGTTCAAGATGAAGACAATTTCATTTTTCTTTTTCTAATCTGTATGCATTTGTGGTCATTTCCTTCCTTACATTGGCTAGGACTTGAAGTACAATATTCAATAGAACTAGTGAGATGTCCTTGCCTCATTCTAAAATATAGGACCAAGGGATTTCTGGTTTCGCTGTTAAGTATCACGTCAGCTGAGATTTTTTTGAAGACATCCTTTATCAGATTGAGGAAGTTCTCCCTAATTCCTAGTTCACTGACAGCTTGCTATTATGAATATGTGTTGAACTTTTTCAAACGTTTTCCTACATCTACTAAAATGATTACATGATTTTTAGCCTCTATTCTGTTATTCAATTAAATTACTTTAATTTTTGGATATTGAAACAATCTTATATTCTTGGAATAGATTCCACATGGTCATGCTGTATTATGCTTTTTACATATTGCTGAAATCATTTGCTAATATTCTATCTATATACTTTCATGAGGAATGTTGGTATTTCATGGACATAAACATTCTTTTTTAAGTTTACTTATTTATTTTGAGAGAGAGAGAGAGCAGGGGAGGGGCAGAGAGAAAGGGAAAGAGAGAATACCAAGTAGACTCCATGCTATCAACTTTGAGCCCAGCCCAAGGCTTGATCTCACAAACAGAGAGATCATGATCTGAGCTGAAATCAAGAGTCAGTTGCTTTTTTCTTTTAATTTTTTTTAATGTTTATTTATTTTTGAGACAGAGAGAGACAGAGCATGAACAGGGGAGGGGCAGAGAGAGAGAGAGACACAGAAGACAAAGCAGGCTCCAGGCTCTGAGCTGTCAGCACAGAGCCTGACATGGGGCTCGAACCCATGGACCGTGAGATCATGACCTGAGCTGAAGTAGGATGCTCAACCAACTGAGCCACTCAGGCACCCCAAGAGTCAGTCGCTTAACCAACTGAGCCACCAATGATAAACATTCTTATGAAGTATGGTCAGGTTGGTATTGCTTTATTATTTTCTGAGTCTATGGAATATTAATATTTTTTCCTCCTTATATGTTTGGTTAAATTCACCAATATAGCTATCTGGATATGGTATTTTCCTTCTGAGAAGGCTTTTAAATTGTGAATTCAATTTATTTAACAAATATAGGGCTATTCAGATTTTCTATTTTTTTATCCTTGTGTCTATTAAAATATGTTCACTCAAGGAATTGGTTAATTTAACTTAAATAACCAAATTTAGTGTCAGAGTGTTATTTATATTATTCATATTATTCCTCTATTATCCTTTAAACCCCTGTAAGGATTTATAGTGATACCCATCATTATTGATATTGATAAATATTTCTCTTTTATATCTTGATCAGTTCACCTAAAGATTTTTTAATTTCATTATACTTTTCAAAGAAATTACTTTGAATTTTATTAATTATCTTCATTTTTATTCATTTCATTGATCTCTAGTCATATTTTTCCTCCTTTCAATTTATTTTGGGTTTAATTTGCTCATTTTTTCTAATTTCTCAGAGTGGGTTAATTTCTAACGTTTTTTTTATTTTCTTATATAAGCATTTAAAATTTTAACAATGCTATAGCTGTATTCACAAATATTGATAGTGTTTTCTTTACCACTCAGTTTGAAATGTTTTCTACATATTCCTGTGATTTCTTCTGATACATAGTTTACTTTAGGAGTATGTTGCTTAAGTTGCAAGTAGTTGAGAATTTTCTAGATATCTACTTTATTAATTTCTAATTTTTATCAGAAAACATAAGTTCTTTGAAATTTTCTTAGACTTTTTTATAGCCCAGCATATGATCTATCTTTATAAATGTTCCATATGCACTTGAAAATAATTTTTTTCTGCAATTTGGGGGAGCAGTGTTCCACATATATAAATAAGGTTAAAATAGTTGATAGAATTGTTTCTTTTCTATTCTTACTAAATTTTTTGTCTGATTGTTTTATCAATTAGTGAGAGGAATGTTAAAATCACAAATTATAACTGTGGATATGTCTATTTTAAGCTCTTTTTAGGTGCATACATACTTTTTTTTTTTATTGCTTAAAAACGTAACCAGACGTACTGTGGTGTTTTTATTCTCTGGTTGTTGTTCAGTCTGAACACATTGGAAGTATATGATTAGCAACAGTTTAATGAAGCTATAGCATTTACAGGATGCTCAAATGGGTTCAGTATAAGTGGTTATAAAAATTCATTAAAGATACAAGGTAGAACACTTTTTAATACTGACACAATGGCAGGGAACTTGGGTGGCTTGGTCACTTAAGCATCTGACTCTTGATTTCAGATCAGGTCATGATCTCACTGTTCATAAGATTGAGCCCTGCATGAGGCTCTGCACTGACAGCATGGAGCCTGCTTGGGATTCTCTCTCCCTTTCTCTGCCCTTCCCCCACTAGTGTGCACTCTCTCTCTCTCTCTCTCTCTCTCTCTCAAAATAAATAAATAAACATTTAAAAAATGGTACACTGGCAATCGATACATTCTGGCACAATGGCAATATCAGCTTTACAAATGTTTATAGGATCTCTACAACATTTTTATAAATATTTGTTCCACAAGAATGATCAAATAATCATTTAAATTAAAAGGTACACACACACTTTTAGGATTATTATATCCTCATGATGAATTGATACTTTAATCATTTTAAAATATCTCTCTGTATCCATTGTCATACTCGATATCCTGACATCAATTTTGTCTGATATTGATATAATCATTCTGAGTATCTTTTGTGTAGCATTTTCATGGCATTACCTTTTCCTATTCTTTTACTTTTAGCCAATCTGCTCTTCATGTTTAAAATGCATCTCTTGTAATAGTATGCAATTAGATTTCGCTTTTAATTCCCAATTGTCAATCTCTTCCAATTAATTGGAGTGTTTACTCCATTGACACCTAATGTAATTATTGATATGCTTGAATATTTTAAGCTGTCATCTTGCTATTAGTTTCCTATTTCTCCCATCTGCTCTTTGCTCATTTTATTTTCCTATGCTATGTTTATTTGGGTAAATCAGTCCTTCTTACCTAAGTATTTCTTTTTAACACCACTGTTAGCTTTTTAGTCTTGTGTCTTATTTTTTTATTAGGACTGGAGTTTATTATTGCTTTAGGGATTATAATACACATCCTTAATTTATCAGATCTTTCATAAAGTAATGTCTTAAAAGTAATGTTATGCTACTTTATGTGTAATGTAAGATTCTTGCCAAGTGTACTTTCTCTTATTCACCTCCTTTTCTTGGTCCATTGTCATAGGTTTTACTTCTACGTATGCTATAATTTCCAAAGTCTATTATTATTAATTTGCTCTGAATAATACAGTGGCTCTTCTATAAGTTAAGAGAAGAAAAAAGACAGCCTCATATATCCACATATTTACTATTGCTCGTGGCATTTTTTTATGTGTTTATTTGTGTTTCCATATAGTATCATTGCTCTTTGGTACAAAAAACTTCCTTTGATATTTATTATGAACTAGTCTTTGTTGATAGAATTGCTCTACTTATATTCATTTGAAAATGTATTAACATCACCCTAGTTTTTGAATATTAGGAAAATAGACCAGCAATTTAGTATTTAATAAGACAAGAATCAACATGGAGGAGGAATTAGAAAGTTGTGGGAATGCATGTAAAAGACACTTCACCCAGGCTTGAAAAGGTTTTCAGTATAAATAATATTGCAACTATTTGAAAGGTAAAAAGGAAAGAGGTAGGCAGACTGATGAGTGAGAAGAGCAGAGATCAATCAAGTTCTTTGAGGTCAGTCAAGCTCTTTTCAAGCAAAGGAAAATATAAGTTACTTTACCAAAATCCTATAATTCATTTAGATTGCTTCCTTTATTCCCTCCTCCTTGCTTTTCTTTTAATTGGTTATTTCCTATTATAAACACCAGTAAATATCTTTGAACATTTTATCTGTATGTACTTGCATGATTTACTCATAAGAAAACTCCCAGAATTAAACATTTGAGGTGGAAGGTAGGTACATTTTTTATCTTTTAATACATACTACAGGGTGAAATTCCCCCTAGAATGATTATATCAATTTGCATTCCTACCAGCAGCCTAGGAGAGTAATAGGCTTTATATTCCTGGAGCTTATAGCATAATTGTTCCTCATTAATCCTTCCTTCTCTAGCATTGTTGAGACAACCTGCAGATCCATCATACCCAACTCCTAGACCTTAGATAGAGACTTCCAGGACTCCTTCAGTCTACCATTCCTGATCTCCAAGATACATAACCTTTCATGCCAGGCCACCTCCATCATATGCCTTATATATGCCTGAGCTCTGACCCCATATGCACTCTTGGTTCCTGCTCTAATAGATTGCTTGGGATCTCAGTTTCCTACAAAATGAGACTCCTGACTTACTATTAAATTTTCCCTCCTAGGAGCTGAAGACTTTCATTCCTATATCTAGATACACTCTGAAAATGGTGGACAAAACCTTCTGATGCCAATTGTTTCTCTGTACTTCTTAAGGTCACCCACCCTGAAATGAATGTCACTGTGCTTCATTTACTTATAAGAAGACTCCCAACAGGCCACCTTGAAGTACCTTGATTACATTCACACTTTTAAAAAAAAGTACTTTTCTATCATAAAAATCTTCAAAGCAATATCCAAAATTCATTTTTACAACCTCAATCACATCAGAGACATTCATGCATATTGAACACAGAATAAATAATTTGCAAGAAAGAATAACCTTAATCTGAACACAGTTTGAAACTCTTCATTGTTGCAAGGAAGAATATCTTTGCTTGCTGCAAGTGAGCTATCAGAAAACGAGAACCTCTTTTACTGAAATTTTTGAACTTACATTTTATAAAAACCTAATCTACTCCAGGTAAGAAAAAATCCTTTAATAGGAATAGATTAAAAAGAGGTTATATTTTAATTGGTTCTGCATATTTTGTGAATAAATGCATACATTTGCATTTTATTTTCTTACTTTAATGGTACCATATTTATAGTGTTGCATCATAAATTAATAAAGATGTATGCCTTTATTGGGCCTGCCCATTAATAGAGTTTTGTGTGGAATATAGCTACTGTATACACGGTATATATCTCATAATATGTAATGAGATGTCCAGGGAGAGGATAAGCCATATGTACACACATTAATATTAGCTAACTCTATGCAACATTCTTATCTTAGAATTTGATTATCTTCTTATGATGTGCAGATACTAATCCCAGTTTCCTCTTATTCCCATACCTTGCCTCAGAGCAGTATGGAAAATCTAGAAAAGTCAGTAAGGAAATAATGGAAAAACACAACATATTTTATATTTTAGTACCATCATCACCTCACTCACATACACAGAAAAAAACCTATAAGCAGGGCCATTAATTTGTTCTTACAACATAGGCAACAGGCAGAGAGAGTACGTTCATGGGATGGAAGCATGCCAGTGCTCCCTCCCTCATGATCAAGTGACCTTCTTTAGCCAGACAAGAGGATATGGAACAGAAATCTCAAGTGAGGAGTTAGTTGGTTTTCTTCCTTGCTTGCCATGAATGGCAACCTGAAATGTGAAGTGGACACCTGCATTGACTTGTCAGTCCAGGGAGCATGAAAACTGATGCTGTTCATTTTATTCCCTTGACTGTGGCCTCATATCCCAGCCATTCTTGCAAGTCTCATCTCCAATGTTGCCTCCTTCATGGAAGTGTTTTCTGATCTCAGAACAAATGGGAGGACTCTTTCAATCTTCCTACCACCATTTGTTTTCTGAAGGTGTTTTCATAAACTTTAATGTAAAATCAGCCTATGTGGAGGAGTTGGAAAGGCTTATGGGGTAAGATAAAAGAGGCACATCACCCAGAGGAAGTCAGGGAAGGTGTAGGATGTAAGAGGTATATAAAGTAACATCTCAAAGACAAAAACAGGCAGACTGGCAAGTTGTTTCCAAACATCATTTACCTAAATTTCTTAATTGAGTGCCTACTGTGCACCAAAGAATGTGCTAAGTGCTTTCAATGCTTTCACATGCTTTCTCTGCTTTATAAATTTCATTTATTCAGCATAAAGCTATGGGGCTGCCCTTGACTTGTGTCTGCTCTCATAACCCACCTATAAGCCATCAGAAAATTTTGTTGACTCTTCTGTTAAAATAAACCCAGCATCTAACCCTTTCCTACCACCTCCTTTCCCTTGACTGAAAGACTGCAATAGCCTCCTGATCCTTCTCCCTTTTTTATAGTTGCCCACACTCCTGTTCCTCCCGTACTTTTACGATTGTACTTTCAACCTAAGTCAGATTATGTCACTCCTTAATAAAACTCTATAATGCCCCCACCCCCTTATCCTCACAAAAAAAAATCCCAAATTCCTACAATGGCTAAAAGGTCCGACACAAACTAATCTTTCCCTCTCATTGCCTATCTGACCTCATTTCCTAAAACTATTCCCAAGACTTACTCTGCTCCAGTCACACTGGCCTTTTTGCTCTTCCTTCAACATGTCATACTTGCTCCTGCCTCGGAGCACTGCCTTGGCTGTGTTCTGTCCCTGAACTGATCCTAAGCTATATGCTGGCAACCTTTCTCACCTCATTTCCTCAAACCTCCATGAAGCCTATCATATTTAATACTGTAGCCCCCTCCCTAGTCCCTATTCCCAGATTCCTTCTATCCTGTTCTACTCTCCTTTTCCTCCCATACCATTTATCAACTTGTCACATATTATACAACCTACTTCCTTATTACATCTCTCATTTAGTTTCAGTCTCCTCCCCCAGAAGCTGAGCCAAATGAGGACAGATATCTTTGTTTTGTTCACCAAGATATACCAAGCTCTATTAGTCTTTGATGTAGAGTAGGCAATCAATAAATATTGGTCCATTAAATCAGTTAAATTATTTATTTCAATGAGTCTATGAGGGAGGAACTTTCTTACACTTTTCTAAGGAGATAATTAACTGCATTATCTATTCACAGCTAGTTAATGTCAAAGTAGATTCAAATATACTCCAGAGGTCAAACCCTTAGTCCTGACTCCCAGACTCTTACACATCTGTAGTACTATTCTATGATCTCCTTGAGGACAGAAATGGTATGGGTTTCATATATCTCGATATTGTATCAGTGATACATACAGCACCCTGCACATAGTAGGTGCTCAATAAACATTTATGTAATTGTGTTTGGCCAACTTTTCCCAAGCAAGACAACCTTGTTTGCTACAGCAGTCTTTCTGTGCTGGCTCTTAAAACACTTCCTTAAGGTCATGTGCTTAACCTAGGAGTCATAGAAATTATCTGAGTAAACCAAGGTTCAACCTGGCCCAGTGGCTTAATCAATGCCACATGGCTGCTTAGAGAAAAAGTCAACACTAGGTCCCAAATCTTCAGACTCTGCAGTCATTTTTCCTTTTGTGGTTTTAATTTTTAAATGGAGACATGTCCATACCATTAGAGTGCAAGTATATGAAGGCAGGAATTGTGTTTGTCTCTTCCGTGTGCCCTGCAAAGGATGTATGCCAGGGGTAGGTCCCCAGAGGGTATTCAATAAATACTTGTTTATTTCCAACATGGCCCAAGTGGACTGCACAAACAGTCCAACCAATATAATTTACCTGGATGTTCAAGCAGAGATAATGAAG
The DNA here is from genome assembly GCF_022079265.1 of Lynx rufus. Taxonomy (NCBI): domain Eukaryota; kingdom Metazoa; phylum Chordata; class Mammalia; order Carnivora; family Felidae; genus Lynx; species Lynx rufus. Next base: position 14,494,654 of record NW_025814845.1, read on the forward strand.
GCAAGTAAGAAATGAAATAGCCCCACAAAAAACATCTAATAAGCCATCAATTTTACCTTTAAAAGTGATCACAGTTTCTGAGATGGGGTTGGGAATTAAATAGAATCTGGAAGATTTTCAATCAATATTCTTCATGGTTTTCATTTTAATTTAAGGGGGAAAAACAGCAAGGCCTTGAGCAAGACTGATAGATTGCTACTTGATCAATTCTTTCCTTGTCCCAGTTGTAAAAACAAAGTCATAAATTATACTAATTCTTATTTTGGCTAAATAGCTTATTTCGGCAGCATAGGTGGATGGTGACAGCCCAAGTCATCATGGATTCATCATTACACAAAGCCAAGAATTTGAGTGTTGGAGCTGTTCTCCCTTCTGGGGCGTTGTCAAAAAACTGTGGTCCTCTCAGAGTCAAACTGAAAGCCTGTTAAATAATTTAAATTTTTCATTTGTATTCAAATAACTTTTTCTTCCTTTCTGTAGCAGTTTGAGAATAATAGCATTAATTCTCATGATTGATAAGACCTGACCCAATACTATGTCACTTTTTAGCTTAATTTTTCTTACTAATGTATGATTTTTAACTTATGCAAAACTAGTAAATTTGCTTTGGGCATATGTTAATCTCAAAGGCCTTTCTGACAGTGCCTGTAACTATAGGCAGATGTTCTTGTCTAATAGGAAAATGTTACACAATTCCGTAGCATGAGCAAGAAAATTAAATGAAATCTAAAAAAAAAGAAAAGAAAAAAAAGGAGGGGGTGGACATAGAAAAAAAGCATTAAAAGAGAAATTGATACGAACCTGAATCCCATCTCAGCCCTGCCACTCCTTTGAGCTGGCATGCCTTGCAAGAGGAAGCCATTTTCCATGAATTAAATCCACAAGTGACCTTCAAATGCTAAGGACTTCTGATTGAAACTAATATGAAAATTTGGATTTGCATCATACCGAGTCCCCCTAATCATCTTCTTGCCCTGCCTTAAATCTATCTATCCGCTCTATCCTTGCCTTAGAGAGAAATTGGTAAGGAATTGGCTCACATGATTTCTGGGGGCAGACAAACCTAAATCTGTAGGGTAGGTTGGCAGTTTAGAAACTCCTGGGCAGGAGCAGGGTGATTTCTATGTCCACTCACAATCTATTTACCTATTACAGTCTTGAGGTAAAATTTCTTCTTTTTCATGAAAATCTCAGTTTTGCTGTTAAAGCCTGTAAACTGATTATATGAGGCCCACTCACATTGAGGGCCATCTCCTTTACTTAAAACTGATTGTAGATGTTAACCATATCCACATAGTCCCTTCAGGACAACACCTAGGTTAGTCCTCAATAACCAAGGACTATTGTCTAGCCAAATTGACCCATCAAACCAGCCATCATAGGAAGCTTACAGTTTAGTGGGAGAGATAGACATTGAACAGATAACTACACATCAGAAGAATCACAATTGTGTTGTGAGGAACACAGAGGAATTGGACTAGTCTAAGGATCACCAAAGGCTTCCCTGCAAAAGTAACATTCAAGCAGAGACCAAATAAATAAACAGGAGTTGGCCAGGACAAAAAGGAAGGGATGCCTTTCAGGCATTCTGTATGGGCTTATACAAAAGCTGAGTCAAGAATGAACCTTCTGTATGGACTTATACAAAAGCTGAGTCAAGAATGAACCTGGCACATTTGAGAAATGAAAAAGGGACCAAGGTAGCTGGAGCCTAATAAGCCTTGCACTCATTGTCCTTAGTGGACAAAGCAGAGTTACTGGACAAAACCAAAAGCTTTAGTTTCCATTGGATCCAAGGACCAAGACTAGATACACTTAAGATATCTTTGGGGGAAATAGAATTTTTTCTTAATCCATTGATCTATGATTAAAATCTTCTCACATGTAGAATAAATACTTTGTCTTCTGAAAGTTCTTAGAATCAGGTCCTGCCTTATTATCTTGCTAGTAACTGCTCCCACTTGCCTTCCTTACTACTGTGTATCTCTCATGCCTTCAGTCTCAAAGTTGCCAATACTGATCTCATCTCAAGGCCCCTGAGCTTGCTCTTTCTTCTGCTCTCATCACCATTCCCTAAGATTTTACAGAGCAGAACCCTTCTCAGCTTGAAGATCTTAGCTCTAAATTCCAATCCTAACCTTCCCAATCTCACCATCTCCCTCTGACTCTATCTTCTGTCCTTAATTTCTATCTTCATTCACTAGCATAGAAAATCCATAATAGCAGAGACTTGATAGTAAGCATTTCATATGTATTTTTTGAAAATATGGATTTAAATCTTTTGGTAAATAATCTTTGAGTTTAATTTTATTCATCTCTAGAATGAGACTAATACTGCATATTTTCTCTGTCAATATGACTGTGAGGCTATGCAATGGAATGTGTACTTAACACAATTGTAAAACTGTAAAGGGCTGCAATGGTGATTCTCTTACGTACAACCAGAGACTAAACTTTTTCTGGCTGACTTTGAGATCTTTTTGTATTTTTGGTTTTTGCTTGGCTTCTTTGCCAACAAATCCATGCCTCTCAAATAATAAAAGAGCTAGAAGGGGTCATGATTTAAACAATGTCCCAGATAAGCCATCCCAAGGTAATGAAAGATGAAGAAAAACTGTTATAAGAATGTCTGATTGTGAAGTAGCAGAAATGTTCTAGACTTATGCCCATTCTTTAGTTGAAAAGAAATGTCACAAAGTATGCTGGATGAGTAAGAAGAACACAAATTATAGAGTAAGATAAATGATGGTCTAAATCTTAGCTACTTGCTCAATTTTTATAAAATGATAAAAGTACTTAGCAAAAAAAAAAGGTTGTCATGAGGACAAACTGAAGCATATATAAAAGCATATATCACTAAGCCTGGCACATCATAGGTGCTTAAAAAAATTATTATTACTGCTGCCAAAATAACATTCAGAGGGTGAGCATAGTACCATGTCATCCATATTGATGGACTGTGGGTGATCAGTTCAGATTATGCTAGAAGAAGTCTGGGAAGGAACTACTGAGTTATAGACACCAACATAATGAGGGCCCTCTAATGACTTTTAGTCACCAAATAAGAGCATTTCAGATGTTCTCAGACTCAATAGCTTTGGGCAGTGGCTCCAGAACTCAGAATTCCTCCATATCTCCTGATGTTGTTTTCATCTCAGTAGAAAAGGCACTGGCAGAGAAAATGTGGAATCTGAGCTGAGAGTTGCCCAGCCAAGAATGATAATATCTACTATCTTTAAAAAGAAGCCAATTCTTCCCGTTTCTTGTGGATGGCTGCTGTATCAAACGGTATAGCACTTTCAAGGCATTTTTCTTCACTTGATGAAAATTTGATTCCTTGGTTCCCTCCTCCTTATTGATTTTCTTTCTGTACTCCTCTTGAAGTCTGCCTCTTAAAAAAAAAAAGTTAGTCTATATGCAAGACCACAGAACAAGGACACTTGGAAAAAGAGGGGAGTACTGACCTGGCTCCCTCACCTTCCCCAGAGCCTCTCTTTAGTATGTCCTCAAGGAGGTCAGCTCAACCACTCTTCCAACTACTCTTAGAATTGATTGTTGTCCAATCAAAAATGGAGAAACCACTGCCTTGTGATCACACAGCAACTGTTTTATTGGTCTGTATGGTTGGTTGACTATTCGTAGACCATAATTTTAGTGTTTATGTAAAAAAAATAAGGCAATGCTCCTTTTAGTAGAAAGCTATGGCATCTTGTTAAATGTCTAAAATGTTTGGGAAAGGCAGATTTTCTATAACTAGAACTGTTCTAGAAGATGGGATACAACAAAACATAAAACACAGATCCTGCTTTTAGAAAATCCTGTCTTTTAGGGATGACAGACCACAAAGCAGGCAATTTCTTTACAGGGCAAGTTATGAGAACATTGAGTGATGGCAACAAAAAGGCATATAATCTAGATAACCAGCTGGGGAAGGGAGGGCTACAGATGGCTTCCTAGAGGAATGAAGAAATACAACCCAGGATACAGAAACCCCCCCCCTTCACATACAATGTCTGAGGACACCTGAAAATAAGATCAAAGGCCAGACACAAGGATGCAGAACTGCAGACAATATCTGAGTCACGGGGTCACATGGAAAAAAGTATGGACTAGAACCAGGTTTCTAGATAAGAGGCAAATTCTCATTGTTTTTTCATCTTTGTTCTGATTTTGAGGAAAATGTGATCAAAACAGGGGTGATAGAAAGACGGTGCAAGTAGTCCCATTACCTGAGATGGCAGAGTCAGCATTTAATGAAATCCACTGCCTGCGGGAACAGACGGTGTGGGACTTTGCAACACACGTCAGAATTGCTGAGTCTTTGCTCCCAAGACTCAAAGAGCCAGAAAAAGTGCTCAAGGCCATGTGCCACCAAAGCTTCAAGCACCAGCAGAAGCTCTTTAAATCATGTCGTGTATCTGACTCTGAAGATACAAAAACAGGAAGAGTTATACAAGATGGGTGAAAAAGAAATTGAATAGCAGAAAGAAGTCTTGGGGTCTATTATTATGTTGAACATTCCTTCTTGCTTTATATTAACATTTTGTCATAGATTATATTATTTCCTTTACTAGAATACACTTAATAGTGTTTACCAACTGGTTTCAATGAAAGATGTTTTATTTAGAGAGCATTTTGCTTTAAAGGTGGTCATAGCAAGATCACTGGATCTGTGTCTGGAGAGACGTGTGCTCTCAGTTAGGCTCAAGAGGCTCCTGGTCAGCCCTGAAACCATCTCCTTGTAATTAATTCTGATCTGCAGAGGCGAGGCCACCTGGATGCTTTCAAGATGATAAACCAATTTTACACGGTAAATGTGGCTAGGAATCTTTGGCCTAGAGAAAGAAGACCAGTATAAAATGCAGTGAAGGAAATTACATATACATGTATAGATACATATTTACACACACACATACATACATACGTACGTATACACATACATGCATCTGTAGACAAATACACACACGTTTGTATGTGTATAGCATACAATTTTCTGTATCAGCTTGATTATTTTCTCTCTAAAACTTTTCTCTCTAAACCTTAGTAAAATGGGCAAAGTTCATGCTTCTGTGTAGGTCTCCCTTTAAAAAAAAAAAAGAGGACACTTTTGATCTACGGGGATGGGGATAGTAATCAATTAGTAATTAAAATTCTCAAAATGTTCCGACACTTTTTTTTTTTTAACCTCTGAGGATCTTGGCTGATTCTTAAGACACTCCAAATTCATTTCCAGTCCAGGAAATTCCTTCAAAGTATAAAAAATCAATCAATTTGGAATTTTCTCCCTAAGCTTTCTGTTGTGGTTGTTCTTTTCCTTTGTTTCAGCATTATTCGATGACGGTGTTTGGGGGCAGGAAAGGAGCTCTGGTAATCAGAAAAATGTACTGTCAGGCAGTTAGAGAGCTGTAATAACCAGGCCTGCCATCGGATACAAAAGTAATCATGCCACCCTCAGTCTTTCTTCTAGACTTTTTGGAAAATGGAGAGTATTAGACTTGTTATATAATTGCCTAGAAAAGTTTAAGGAATTAAAAATAAAAAGATTTAACTACAGGGTCTTAATTTCTTTTGAGTTTCTCCTGGTTGATAAGTTACCCTTCCACCTTACTTCTCCCATATTCCCCATATGTCTTCTGAGCCTCCTAATAATGCAATTTGACGTTCAACAATTGAATAAAACATAATTTGAGTGGGAATTCCTATTAACATCCAATATTCATTTACAGAGTCTGTTTTCCATTATCTTGCTATTCCCCTCATGTACAGTGCTGATAATGTAGTACAAAATCTGCAATTATAAGTGTCCTTGGTGAATACTACATTTGACGCTCAATAGAATATTCCTGGGGAAGTCTGCACATGGCAGTCTGGCCAACCGAGGTTTCCATTTGTCTTAGAAGCATATGGAAAATATGATCTTAAATATCTGATTTTATATTTTCACGACTTATCCCCATACCCTCCCCTTTCACCCTTTTTAAGAAACTGCTTTGTAGTAAAGACAAGAGGGCAATTGCATCCCAAGGGAAGAAGCTCATTACAAAGTCTTGCATACTCAAGCATCATGGATTCGCCCACTTAGAGGTGAGAACAGCTCTTTGAGCTTCACCCCACTTGAGTAAAATATCCCTAATTACAGTTAAATTACTTAAAAGTCTATAAAGAAAGCACCAAATCTAGTTATATTGGTAGAAGAAAACTTTTTAATGGTATTCAAACTTGGGTTTTAAGTGCTTCTTTCCACTAAAAGGATGAACCAGAATGAAGATCAGTTTAAAATCAAGGGAGAGAAAGTATCCTCTTAGGGAAAAGGTGGCCTTGTCTACTCCCTGAGCCATTGAGAGCTGCCCACTGGCTAAGCCACTGTTTCAAGCATTACTCTCTGGGGAAAGAGACTGGAGAGAGAGCCAAGTGAGTAATTGTCTCTGACGGAATTTATAGTGATCTAGAAATGTCAGGCTGGTTACCAGGTTCAAATTATCATGATAGATAAGCAAAGCTCTATGGGGATTTCCCTGCAGAAAAAAAAGAAAAAGTGACCTCATATATCCTGAAAATTCTGGCTCTTTAAATCAGCAGACATTTGTTGAGCACATACTCTGTGCTAGACCCAGAGGGAAACAGAAGAATGAAACCTGTATCTATGGCTCCCACTACTGCAGAGACTGCCTAATACTTTAAATATTCTTTACTTTTAGAATAAAACTCCAAAAACTTGATAGATCCAACACACGCGCGTGCACACACACACACACACACACATACAATATACATAAATCCCATCTCTATCATCATTCCCTAACCTCAACCAGGGATAAGTAGTCCATACAAAATATTTTCCCAGCTTCTTTCTAAGATCTAGACACAGGCTTCAGATACAGATTTAAGCACTTGAATGCTCTCAGCATGAAGCAGTGGCTAAAAGAAACTGAGGATGTGTTAAATAGATCATAAGACAATATGCTCACAGGGTTAGAGAGAATTAAGGAGTTACTTAACAACCATATATAAAGTAAGATAAAGGGCATGCCTTGGCCAAAATGAATCAGATCATCAGGACATTTAGAACTTCTACTTCTAGGCAACTATACCAAAATATATTCATCACCTACTAGTTAATTAAATGGAAATCAAATGAACAAATACTTTGCTGCCAGAAGACTGGAATACTTGGCAGTGGTTATCTGTATCGATCATGGTCCTTTTCATTAGATCTTCCTGGAAGAGATGATTACAAGTAGTTGATGGAGACAAAACGCACAGACATGGGTGGATGTTTGTAGTGGGGAGAAAAGCATGTATCAGCACCTCCTCCCAACTCCTAGGCCAGGCTGTCCTAAATCTCCCAAAATCAAGAGTAGATTTAGCTTCCTCTGTATTCATTGCTCAGATTTCCTGTTCCAATGGTTTCTGAATATCTGCCTTGTACCACCTCTTTTGAACCCCATCTTTTTATTTTCACCATTATCTTACCGCTTTGCCCCACACTGAACAGGCTAAGGTTCCTTCATTCTGCCAAAATAAACACTATCCCAATACTTCGGAGTGTAGCAGCCTTTTGATTAAAGTTGGGGGTGACAGAGAAAGAAGTGAAAGCAAAGCATAGAAATGATCAATGCAAGTTTAAACACTAGACTTCACTCCCCTAAAATTTCAAATCCATTCCCACCATGGAGAAAAATTTTGTTGGTCATGCCCTCCTTGAGGATCCTATTTCCTGCCAGTTTCTCAAGATCCTCTCCAGATTCCTGGTGTTTCTCCTCTTTTTCACCCTTCCCAAGCCTTCTTTCAGTGCTACCCCCACTTCAATAGAGCTGTTATGAGTAACAACGAATTTTCTGAGACTGGTTATGCAGAGAATAACTTTCAAACCACACCCAAGAGGAAAGACAACTCTTTCCATTATCAAAAACCGCCATTATGGTCTTTTTCTAACAAAAAACAAGCCATCCTTCTTTTTTTTTAAGATTTTTTTATTTGTAAGTAATCTCTATACCCAACATGGGGCTCAAACTCACAACCCCAAGATCAACAGTCACATGCTCTACCAACTCAGCCAGCCAGGCATCCCATGACAAGGCATCCTTCTTAACAGGAGTTTTTACTTCCTTTGACATCAAGAGTCTCATCTTGTGGCATTCTTTTCAAAATAATATATTTTCTCTCTTTTTTTTTCATCCAGCCACTCTTTCAATAAAGAGTTTTTCAGTACCTACTATGTAAGCCACTATGCTGAACTTTGGGAAAAATGAAATTGCTTCAAATAAATAACTCAATTAAGCATTATCAGATCAAATACTTAAATTTATTTTTCTTCATCTCTACAATGGTTATGAACATCCCAATGAATGGCTCAATTAATTTAGAGTCTTCTTATTTTGGATAATGACTAGTTGGAAGCTGATTATTTGAATTTAACAGCTTCATTTTCAAAATAATGAATCCTATGCTTTCAACGAGCTGTTTTTAAATTTCTCAAAATGCCAGGCATAGCTTTAACAAGTCTGAAAAACATGATCCTATCATAACATACGCTCGTGTCTATATGACAACACAAAACGATTTCCTGAATTTAACACTGTCAACACAATAAAGCTTTCTGGCCATGTTCTTCTGTTTTATACAGAACTTTATTAGTCTCGATTCAAATCATTTAATTTTCAAGTGTTTTGATACCAATTCCAAACACCCTTTAGAGAGGAGATACATGGTAAGGAATGTGAAGAACCAATTTAATATGTTATTACCTAGGGATTATGTATGCAATACTTAAGTATTCCTACTTGAAGGTGTGACAGTGAGCTTTGTTTGTTTGTTTGTTTGTTTTGGTAAATGTATCATGCCAAATGTACCCTTTATGATGATAACAGCCTTGGGTGTTTGTTTGGAGGAACAGCAAAATAACTGTTTCAATTCATTGTGTGTGTTAGTCATGACCCAAGTGAAGGAAATGTAGTAGGTTTGTGTCAGCTGAGTCAGAGTGAACACCACAGCCTGGGAAAATTATACTTTGTCATAATGATATCTGAACTAAACTTTCCAGGTATCCACGCTAAATGGAGTGAGTCACTGCTTGGGCAGTGCATTCACAAGGTCCTAAATACCCATTTCTAACTACAATATAAAACCTACCTCATTTCCAGAAATGATCAGGTTTTATGTCATCCTATTATCTTCCATTTCTTTCTATCACATATCAGATTAATCTCCTCACAGAAGGTGCTCTCCCTCCTGGAATGATTTCATATATTGTTGTTCCAAGGAGATCAGGAAAAAGAAAAGCATTTGAATGTAAAACTGCGTTGGAAATGATTGCAAGGGGGGGAAATGGTTTGTAATAGCAAAAAGGAAGCCTTGGCTCAGGCCACTGAGAATAGTAGCTCTTTCTGACTCATTTTTCTTGATTGGCCTTTTCTCAAAATGAAATCAAGGGTAGTGCGTTTCTTGGCTTAGTAGTGTTCCAAGTTCCAATGTGCTTTACTATGGGATTTTTGGAGCAGAGCTGGTCTTAGTAAATTGTGGTACGGGTTTTTTATGGATTCACCTCCTTGCTCCGAGTTTCCTCACCATCCTTTTCTCTTAAAATGTCATTTCTTAAAAAGCCTTCAAGAGCCAAAAGAAATCTAATGGTGGATTTTTCAGACATTCTGACATTGTAGATTATGGACCTTCTAAGGAGAAGATAAATCATATTCAATAGAATATAGTTGTAACTATACAAAGGATGGTCACATTTGGAAGAGCCATGCATTTTCACACTGCTTTTTCAACCCATTCCCTCCATGTTTTTTTTTTCCAATTTGTATTTCCTTTATTAATGAACATTTAAGTTGAACATGGTGATCTAACTTTCTTAGTGAGTGTCTGCTATGAGCCAGGCACAATTTTTTTCTACATACACAATCCATTTAATCTTCCCAGCAATCCTGCAAGATAGGCATTATCATGCCTGTGTTACATATCAGGAAATTGAAGTCCAGACAGATTAAGTAAATGACACAAGGAGCTGTCAGTGCTGGTCTTGACTCAAACTCAAGCCTTTCTGTCTCCAAAGCTATGTGTTTTTCAATATGTCACTTTACTTCTCATGTAGCTGTGGGGATTACTCAGGACAGACAAGATAGAGCCAAAAGACTTTGTGTTACTCTACTCTGAGTTCCGCAGAATTCAGATAATTTTCTCTTCATATTTACTTAGGAAACTTAAGTAAAGATTCAGTATTTCTTACACCACACAACTCATTTTAATCTCATAGATGCCTTTTTTATCCATAAATTCTTTCATTCTTTCTTCCTTTAAAAGGAAATGTAGGTTTGTGTCAGCTGAGTTGGGTCTTGTCTCCTCAAATCTTATTTGATTTGAAGAGAAGGAATGTTAAGAGCAGAAATCAAAACAAATACCTTGATACCCCATTCTGTGGAAAACTTTCACTAAAATACTCACTATAGGCCATGATAGCAAATCCACACTCCATTACTATAAAAACAAACTCAGAGAAAGAGAACTGTGGCCTGCACTTTCCTGCAGAAAGAAGGAAAAAGATTGGATTGGGCTTTATGTAAAACAGACCTTAGTCTATAACCACATTTGCCACTTTCTGACTAGGGACCTTGAGTCAATTACTACTCAGGCTCTCTCAACCATGGCAGTACTCAGTCCTTGTTTTTATCTGCAAAATAAGCTTAGAACCCCCTTCATTTATAAGAAAGGTTAAATGAAATAATTTATGTCCAGCATCTAGCTAGCTAGTTAGATAGGCCTCCAATATGTTCCTTCCTCTTCTACTCTTTCTGCCAACCTCTCCTCCCCAAAACTTGCAATCACCCTGCCTGTAAAAGTTTATCTTCTAAGTAACATAAATTTTGATGGATTGAAATGCTTCTTGTGTCTTCTCTCATTGAAGAGGTAAAATAGCAGCCATGATGTATAGGATCAATATAATTGAATTATTTGGAACTATTTTGCTCCTGGAAGAGGCCATCTCAGATGGACAAGTACAATGTTTGAGCTGAATTTCACCATAAGTCAGAAACCATTAATTTAACATGACTCCTCTTCCCTCTCCCCCACTCCTGTTTTACTTATTGATTAAAAGGGGGGAAAAGAGTCTGTTGTAGTTGTACAACAAAACAGAATCATGATAAACGCTGCCGAGTTAACAAGTTCCCCATGGCATCACATCAAGCTGGACATGAAAAATAAGAAAATAGGAGACTGATATCAGTTAAGGTCTTGAAATCAACTTCATATGAGACATTTCATTGTTTCTGGTTACCCTGCTGTGTTTTTGAAGGCCTGAAGCATGATAATAAATTTGACAACCCTACCAAATTTACCAAATCCTAGCAAAAGACTAGAATATAAAATCTATCTAAGCTGATAGGTGAGATATTGTTTAGCAAACTTTCTCAGTGAAATAATATGTGTCTGGGATTTTTTAAATGCTTATTTATTTGGAGAACAGGGAGATGGTGAAGAGAAAGAGGGAATGAGAGAATCCCATGCAGGCTCCATGCTCAGTGCAGAGCCTGATGCAGGGGTCAATCCCACAACCATAAGTTCACAACCTGAGCTGAAATCAAGTCAGGTGCTTAACCAGCTGAGCTACCCAGGCACTCCAATGTGTCTGGGCTTTGAATTATGATAAAGATAAAGACATTTAACTCCTATGGGACCTTACTATTTTATTAACTCTGAGTTTGGGGGCCTAAAAACTTGGCGACATGGAAGATTTTGGTTTGGGAGCACATAAGAGCTAGGAAATGATCTTGATTGTTTTATGAATTTGACTCACTTGACAGAATTGTTATTTCAATTTCTTTTTTTTTTTTTTAATTTTTTTTTTCAACGTTTATTTATTTTTGGGACAGAGAGAGACAGAGCATGAACAGGGGAGGGGCAGAGAGAGAGGGAGACACAGAATCGGAAACAGGCTCCAGGCTCTGAGCCGTCAGCCCAGAGCCTGACGCGGGGCTCGAACTCACGGACCGTGAGATCGTGACCTGGCTGAAGTCGGACGCTCAACCGACTGCGCCACCCAGGCGCCCCTCAATTTCTTTTGAAATAACATTTGCCATCGTGGCATCAGAAATTCCAACATCAACCACCCTGACCTTTAGGACCCCACTCTTACCCTGGTCTGGGGTACAAATTGGCAAATTTCATATTTTAACATATATATATATGCATATATATGTATATACATATATATGCATATATATATGTTATATACGTATATATACATATATATATGCATATATATAACTTTCCAAAGTTAATTACCTCATCTTCATATGACCAGATGACCCTGAAATTTCTTAAAGTTTGCTTAGAGTCCTACCCTGCTCAATAATTCTTCAGTGAAGGAAAACTGGCTGATATGATGCACCCACTGGAAGCCCCCATTTCCTATGTGTTGCTTTGTTGGGGGTTGGCTATACAGAAACTGCATTGCCTGGTGCCATTCCTCTCCACTGTGGTGATGGGAACTGGCAGTGGTAACTTAAGGTTTACTAGAGGAGAAAGAAAAATACTTCTACCCAGTGTTAAGCTCAGTCAAGGCCATTTTATGCCATCTGGAACCAGAGCATCTGATGTTTTATCTCTTTAACCCCTGCTGTTGCTCTAGATCTCCATGCAGCTCCTAGGATTTCCTGAAAGAAGACAATCTCATTCCTTCAGCACACTTTATGCTCAACCAAGGGTGTTCAAGCTTGGACTTCCCTAAGGTCAAGTCTTGAACTTACATTCATACATTACATTATTTTCACTGAGCACTGCCTTAGCTCAGGCTGCTGCAATAAAATACCATAGCCTGGGTGGCTGATGAACATCAGAAATCTGTTTCCCACAGCCCTGGAGACTGGAAGCTGCATGTCAAGGAGGCAGCAGGACTGGGTTCTGGGAGGGCTCTCTCTCGGGTTGTTGAAAATGGCCTTCTCCTTACACTCGCATGTGACTGAGAGAGGCCAAAAGAGCTCTCTGGACACTAATCTCATTCATGAGGGCTCTACCTTCAGGACCTAGGTCTAATTACTTTCCTAATACATCACATTGGGAGCTAGGATTTCCATGTGTGAATCCAGGGCTTGGAGGGCCATACAAACATTGAGTCAATTGCAAGCATCAATCATAAGGAAAACTTAGTTTCAGCTGTTGATAATCCAATCATGAACTAGGTACAACCATTTGCCCTCCTGTAGTTTACTTTGTTTCTGTTAAAGCACGCCATTCATCCCAGAGTGTCTGATTTGGGAAGGGCATTAATGTCCATCTATTTGCTGAGCCATAACCAGTGCCCAACCCCCAACTCCCAGTGACCTAAGCCCATGCACTGAATTCAGGCAAATTTCCTCAAGTCCCCTGAGGACCTATTGTCTTTTTCTGACAGCAAACTCCATTAGTAAACAGATCACTGGATTCAGATCCTAAGTCCATACCTGCCAACAAGTTACTTAAATTCTCTCTGTTTCCTTATCTATAAAATGGGAATAACAGCACCTACCTCACAGAGTTCTTATGAAAGTGCCTGTTCCATACAAAGTGTTACACAAATGTTGATTAACTAACTACCATAACAAGTGAAGCTTCATGTGCTAATCATTATGTGCTCATTATTCTTTTAAATAGTTCAGACATATTAACTTATTTAATTTCAAAACACTCTATGAGGCAAATTCTTATATTAGAGATGAGGAAACAGGCCAAGAAAATTCAAATAATTTGCAAAGGCCATACAGTTGTTAGGTTGTGACTCTAGGATTCAAATGCAGACATTCTGGATCCAAAATCAGAATTTCTCAAAACAGGGATTTTTTTTAGAGCAACATGTTCAGGAACTTGACATACTCTTTTTTTCTAAGTTGAGCAGGCTCTTATATAAATTCTCCAGGCAGCCAAGACACAAATACATTCTTTTCCAATGTGACCCGCTCTCTTCCAATTGGTAGTCTCTATTACTGAACAAGATTTTAGTTTCCTTCTACCCACACTCTTTGGAAGGAAGAATTCTAAGATGGTCTCTAAGTATAGGTAAGTATGTACTCTGATGTATATGCCTGTAGAATGACCTCCACATGGTTATAAGCAGGACCTGTGAATATAATGATGTACACCGTTATGCAGCAGAAAGGATTTTGCAGATGTAATTAAAATCCCTAAACAGTTGACTATGAGCTAACCAAAAAAGAAATTTCACTTGATGGACTTCACTTATTTCAGGTGAGCCCTTAAAAGATGTCAGAGTTTGGGGCGCCTGGCTGGCTCAGTTGGGAGAGCATGTGACTCTTGATCTCAGGGGTTGTGAGTTCAAGCCCCACACTGGGCATAGAGATTACTCTAAAAAATAAAATTTAAACATATCAACGAAGATTTTTTTAAAGATGTCTGAGCTATGAAAAGTTAGCCAATTCTACTAGTGGACTTAAAGGAGCATATTGTCCTGTTGCCGAGGGAGCCACGTGGCAGTCAACACAGGTGGCCTTCAGGAGCAGAGAGTAGCCCCAGTTGAGAGCCAGCCAGAAAGTGGAAACCTCACTCATAAAACCACAAGACATTAAATTCTGTCAACAGAAGGGAGCTTGAAAGAAGACTCTTAACCCCAGAAGAGAGCCCAGTCTGCCTTCTGAGATATTCAGAAGAGAACCCAAGAGATCCCTACGCAGACTTCTGTCCTAAGAAAGGAATGTTGTTTTGAGCAGTGATTGTCTGAATATGACACACAAAGTACAAATAACAGAAGCAAAAATAAATAAGTAGGACTCCATCAAACTTAAAAGCTTCTGCACTGCAAAAGAAATAACCAAATGCATAGGCAACCTATAGAATGGGAGAACATTTTTGCAATCCATATATCAGATAAGGGGTTAATGTCTAAAATATATAAAGCACTCATACAATTACTAACAGCAAAACATCCAACTGAAAAATGAGCAGAAGAATTGAATAGAAATTTTTCCAAAGAAAATATTCAAATGGTCAACAGGTACATGAAAAGATGGCCAACATCTAATATAATCATCAGGGAAATGCAAATCCAAACTACCTCACCCTGTTAGAATGATTATCATCAAGAAGACAAGAGATGACAAATGTTGGATGTAAATAAAAGGAAAGCCTTATACACTGTTGGTGGGAATATAAATTGGTTCAACCACTATTAAAAAAACAATATGGACGTTCCACAAAAAATTAAAAATAGATCTACTCTATGACTCAGCAATGCCATTTCTGATTATGTACTCAAATGAAATGAAGACAGGATAACAAAGAGATAAGTATACTTTCAAGTTTATTGCATCATTATTCATAACAGCCAAGATATGGAAACAACCTAAGTGCCCATCAATAGATAAATGGATAAAGTTGTGATAAACATATATACAACGGAATATTATTCAGCCATGAGAAATAAGGACATTCTGCCATTTGCAACAACTTGGATGGAGATCATATCATGATAAATGAGATAAGTCAAAGACAAGCAATATATGATATCACTTATATGTGGGATCTAAAAACGCCAAACTCATAAAAGTAGAAAATCAAATGGTTATCAGGGGATGAGAGTGTAGGGACAGGGCAGATGTTGTTTAAGGGTACAAAGTAATAATGAGTAGTAATAAGCCCTGGAGATCTAGTGCATAGTATAGTGAATATTGACAACAATATTTTGTTACAATCATCAAACTTTCAAAGAGACTAGAACTTAATGATTTAAGAAAGTACCATTATGTAGCATGATAGAGGTGCTAATTGCCACGATAATGGCAATCCTACTACGATATATAAATGTATCAAATTAATATATTATACACCTAAATTTGCACAATGCTATATGTCAAACATATTTTAATTAACAAAAAGAAAAGAAGTGGACATTGTTATAATCCACTACTTTCGTGCTAATTCATTATTCAGCAGTAGGAAATGAAGACAAAGGGGCACCTGGTTGACTCAGTCAGTTAAGTGTCCAACTTCAGCTCAGGTCATGATCTTGTGGTTTGTGGGTTCGAGCCCCACATCAGGCTCTGTGCCGACAGCTCAGAGCCTGGAGCCTGCTTCAGATTCTGTGTCTCCCCTTCTCTCTGCCCCTCCTTCACTTGCTCTTTGTTTCTCTCTCTCTCTCAAAAATAAATAAGCATTTTTAAAAATGTAAAAAAAAAAGGAAATGAAGACATACCTCATTGCTTTGTATACTGACACAGAGAAGAGTGACTCAGTGTGATAATTCAATTGCATAAGAGGATTTTCCAAACTCGACAGAAGCATCTGATTCAGTCTCTTTACTATTCAAGTGAAGAAACAAAACTAGAGGGGAAAAAGCTCTTCGCAAAATTTATACTAGAATCTATGTTACTCAAATTCGGTTTCATGCCTGGTGTAGAACATGCTAAATGTAGAACTGAGACTTGGAGCCAGGAACGTGCCTGTCTCCATCCAGTGTGCTCTTCTCGGAACATGAACCCTTCCTGCTGAATTGTTACCAGCGATGAGAACTGTAAGTGTGGCCAGAGGAAGACGTGGAAGAACCCTTCTTTATGGTTACACTATGGGACTGGCTGAGTGACTGACTTCCTGTGTAGAAAGGTTCCATGAGTGCAAAGATAAATAGGAAATAATTAATTTTTATATGTGAGTTGGATTTCAGTTTTGCCCTAGAACATATGCAGCTAACATCCAAGGCCATTTGCAGGCTCAACAGAGTGAGAAATGAAAGGTTAGAATACATAAAAGGAGCTTTCTAATAGTTTAGTTTTCAATTAGTGGCCAACATTATACCCAACCCCCATTTTATATTACGAGGCTCATGCTGTGGTTGGTTACAGGCAGGGACCTGACTCTGCATCCTGGCTCGTAACTTGAATCTAACTTTGAACCACTTTCTAGGTGTATAACCTTAACTCATATGTTTCAGTTATCTCATTTCCAAAATTTAGATAATAAGTATAAGTATCTCATAAGGTTTGTGTGTATTAAAGAAGTCAATACAAGTCCAGAAACAATGCCTGAGATTATGGTCAGCACTCATAAATGTGAGCCAGGATTTCTTATGTTTCAGCCCCTAAATACTTGGTTTGAAAAACAAATACCCAGACACATCAATTTGCCAGGTGCTATTATTGGGATTTTAACACATAAATTCAATGAGGGTATGTTTTCCTTCAGTTACATACCATTTAAAAAAATTTTTTTTAATGTTCATTTATTTTTGAAGGAGAGAGGGACATAGTGTGAGTGGGGGAGGGGCAGAGAGAGAGGGAGACACAGAATCCGAAGCAGGCTCCAGGCTCTCAGCTGTCAGCAGCACAGAGCCCGACGTGGGGCTGGAACTCAAGAATCTCCAGATCATGACCTGAGCCAAAGTCAGACGCTCAACCAACTGAGCCACCCAGGAGCCCCTACATACCATTTTAAATGTCAAAAGAGGTGTTGTTTCACAAGTGACTGTTTTGCTTAATTCAGAAAAAGAACTATACTTGAATAAAGCCATTCAGTGAGTTCAGACACCACTCAAAGTGGATTAATAGAAAATTCCATGCCAACATTTTAAACCAGAATATACCTTGTTAAAGAACACTAGTGCATTACCCTTTGTTTAAGTGTTGAGGGCAGGTGATGCCACGATGATCAACAGAAGAATCACTAATCATTTCCCCACAAAACTGTGCGTTCTAAAGTTCCCTAAAATTGGACTAATGAGATTCTTAACTTTTTGGAAACACAAAATTTACCTATATGGACTAAATGAACTTGTGATCATTTGTAGGAAGCCAATAGTGTGTTCACAGAGCTACAATATTACCTAGGGACCTATTCAAAATACTTAACCTCCAAGATAGTACAAGGCTTTTTGTAAAGACCTACCAGTGCTTACTGGTAAAATAGCACTCCTATCTGTTAAAGCAAAACTCTCTACCCCAATTTGAATTCCACTATTGTGGCTGGGGTTTGATGGGGACTTGGGGTGGAATTTATGCTAAATCATGGAAAATCTATTTATCAAGACATGCACTGGGATGAAGGATGAGGGATCAGGGTGCATTTTGACAAGAAATATCACAAGTGGCCATTATGAGGGAGCTAATTAAATTCTAAATTTGAAGTCTGAGATGATGGTTTTGAATGTTTCCAAATCCTTCCGCGTTTGGGGAAGGCCTATGTGTGTACTTACAAATAGACCTGAACATTCTGCATCTCGATCACTATGAAATATGCAAAGTACATGAAATTCAGTCTCTCCCAGAGAATCCCAGAGAGTCATTGTCTCTCTGTTATCACAGCGCATAATTTCTTGCTCTGTGTGCGACAGGTGACACAGAGAAAGTGGTAGTATGCTGTTGCCAAAGTAACAATGTCTATTTGCGACTCTACCTGTCAATTATCCAACTGCTTTCTTCTGAAATTGAGATGTGTCTAGTCTACACAGAATGAGCTCATCAGTGACTTAGGTTTCGGATAATCACAAGTTATTCACGAGTTTATGTTCATTGTTGTGTGTGTGCTGATAGGCAGAAACAAAGACAATGTTTCAATCTTAAACGCTGCTGAATTTCTGCCTGCAATTCAGTGGGAAAAACTTCCTCAGGTTAGGGGAAGCACAGCAGTTAAAAGTAGACTGCAGTTGTTATAAAAATACTGTAGGAGAAAAAAAATACTATAGGAGAAACAAGAAAGACACTTAAATCTGGATTTTCAAAATACTAGATGTTATCTCCTTTCGCATTCCTTTGTCAAGAAGGAGTGGCTTTGCCAGTAATGAACCCTCAGTCATATTTAGCATGATGCAAATTTTATGAGACAAAGATTATGTACTCCTAACCCAAACAAGTACCTCATCCCCACATGTTAAAGCTAAACTCAAAACTAGACATGTCTAATATTTGGCCTTGTAGCAAACATATCTTTTTATCTGACCTCCATAAAATGATTCTTACAAAGAAGTTGCTTATTATGAAGTCAACAAGTTTTAGTTTGTGGAAAGTTATTCCTGAGGGAAAAATTTAAAGCCTTACCCACAGGCTGCAGGAAATACGTCAGGGTTCTGAATGATCTGGCAAAACCCAGAGGAACACTGAAAACATCTGCTGTTCCATTCAGACCAGGCAGCATGAAAACACGTCCTCCTACTACATCTCAGAGTTTCAGAATCCTAGCATTAATTATTTGTTCACACTAGAACTTAAGGTCCACAGACATACTTTGTCTGTCTTGGTCATTCGTAATAGCTCAGGGCTTAAAACAGGATCTGGCATATGATCAATTAACACTGAATTCAACTAACACTGAAATTCAATTAACACTGAAACTTACTTCATAACAGGTACTTTTAAAGGCAACTTACATGTATTTGCTCATTTAATTCCTTCAACCACCCAATAAGTAGATGCCAGTCTTATTCTCATTTTATGGACAGGGAAACTGAGGCACAGACCATTTTCATACTGTCTCCAACATAAAGCAAGTAGAAAGTAAAGAGTTGGGTGTAGAAATAATGTAAGGAGAAAGTACCAGAGGGGAGTTGGGTGGAGTTATGGGTGGAATAGATGATGGGGATTAAAGAGTACACTTATCATGATGAAATATAAAATAAAAGAATAGAATAAAAGAATAAAATAAAATAAATAAAATAAATAAAATTAAATAAAATAAAGTAAAATAAATAAAATAAAATAAAATAAAATAAAATAAAATAAAATAAAAACAAAAGTAAAGAAAGCCTGGTTTCCAAGTTAGCCATACTGGCCCCAGAACTTCTACCCTGATCACTGCATGCTGATTAAATCAACCAGAGAGGAAAGATTCATTGGAAAACATGGGTATTTACAAGAACTCTATCTAGGATCTGAACTCATAAATTACCCCAGCTATTTCAACCCTCTCTATAAAATGGAAGAAGTGGGACACAGAGCACCAAAGTTTATCACCAGAATCATCAAAATCACCACAGGGTCCCTAGCGGCACTACAGTGCTGACAGCGAACTAAATACTTAGTTCCTGACCATCCTATATCACTTCTAACAGAGTCTTTAAAATTTTTTTAATGTTTATTTATATTTGAGAGAGAGAGAGAGAAGAGAGCATGAGCGGGGGAGGGGCAGAGAGAGACTGAGACAGAATCCAAAGCAGGTTCCAGGCTCTGAGTTGTCAGCACAGAACCCAATGCGGGGCTTGAACTCAGGAGCCAAGAGATCATGACCTGAGCTGAAGTCGGACGCTTAACTGACCGAGCCACCCAGGCAGCCACTTCTAACAGATTCTTGTTCACATGTGGCATAGAAGACAAGACACTGAACCCAGGAACTAGGAAATGACAATGACTATCATTGATTAAACATGAACTTGAAGCCAGCCCTTGTCTGGACACAAACGTTGTTACACTATCTTATTTAATCTTCATACAACTCTATGGGATATATATTTTTACTCCATTTGAAGGTAATGAGGTTAAAGAATTTCATCATATGGTAGAAAAAGGATTTGGCCCTGTCATAGGTCATCGTTTCTCAGTGGTTGTTGAGCTCAAGCCCCAACCTCTGCCTTTGGTCTGCAGCCCAGCAGTGTGATTTTGATAAAGTCCGGTAGCAGCTCTCTGACTTATGCGTGGTCAGCTATGAACGTGGCAAGGATAAACAATAACAACAACAATAGTGTTTTATTATTCAGCCTATCCAGCTATTCTCAAGGTTGTTATAAGAAAAATATATTTAAAAAAAGAAAAAAATATATAAAGTGACCAGATTAGACACTCTAAAATTCATAGTGTCAGGGCACCTGGGTGGCTCAGTCAGTTAAGCATCTGACTCTTGATTTCAGCTCAGGTCATGATCTCATGGTTCATGAGTTCAAGCCCCACATCAGGCTCTGCACTGATGGTGCAGAACCTGCTTGGGATTTTCTCCCCCCATCCTCTGTCCCTGCCCTGCTTGTGCTCTCTCTCTCTCTCAAAATAAATAAATTAAAAAAAATTTTTTTTAATTTATAGTGTCTCTCCCACTCAGCTACTTCTCATCCTACATGTTCTACAAAATGAAATCAATACAAACTACGAAACCCAAAACTTAAATAAAATCTGCAACTAAGGGACACCTGGGTGGCTCAATCAGTTTAGTGTGGGACTCTTGATTTGAGCTCAAATCATGATCCTGCAGTCGTGATTGAGCCCCATGACGGTTCCCTGATGGGAACAGAGCCTGCTTAAGAGACTCTTTTCCTCTTCCTCCGCCCCTCCCCTCCCTCAAAAAAAAAAATCTGCAATTAAAATAGACATGACGTTGATTTTCTTGTGGCAAAATTGTTGGTAAACTTGCTAAAGCTGGACTGTGCTCATTTCCTCAGACCCCACATTGGCTGTTGGCCTATTTGATAATCCTGCATTTGGAGGCAGGTTTATAAAATGTGAAATGCTCTGTGAAGGCAAGAATTCACCTTTGGCGTGACTGTTACTATTATTGTACAACTAGCTGTCTTCCCGCCTGGCTCAAGAGCTCACTACCGTGCATCTTTTCTAGCTCCACGCAGAGTCCACGCCTAGACACGCGCGCCGAGGCAAGCTTTCCCTGATGCACCGAGGCTGAACGAGGTGCGTCTCCTCCGCCTTCCCATAGCACTCAGCCCTTACCCCTGTCACAGCCCATTCTAAGAGTTTGGGCTTACGAAGTAGACAGCAAAAGGAGAGAATACCCCCCTGCTAATCCACACCAGAGTTTGATGTTTGAAGCACTGGATCAGATTCAGTATTCCAGAACGTGGAAGAAGAATGTCTGGCCAAAAGCCCCTGCCTGCACCCATTCCCGTTGCCTCTATCCCAGTAACCACAGCCGCACTGCGGTGATAATGACCTCCACAGGAGTTTGCCGACTTCCCTCCTGGGAGTGAATTCAAAAGAGGAACTCAGTGAGCAGTGTTTGCTTAACAGCCTGGCCCTCCAGAATTCATGTAGAAATCAATGACACACAAGGCGCCTTAGCACATCCTAATGGGATGAAGCCTCACTAAAAAGGCCAAATGAGCAAAAGGACGATTCAATTTCCAGGGCAGAGACCAGGCTGAGACAGAACACAGGCGAGAAAACCTCCCAAGGTGCACTAAGACCGAGGCTGACTAGACAGGAGGTCTATAGCTTTCAAACCGCTACAAACTGGAGAAGAGGAAAAATCATTAGTGAGACCTGCCAGTGACCCCAGTCTGAGCGCTGAGCGCCGGCCAGGGGCTGGCTGGGAAATTCTAGAGAGGGAAAGGGAAGAGATAGAAAGCCATGTCTATATAAGCCCCTTTCCCTAGGAGCTCTCCTGATACACAGAGGAAGGAGGGGGTGAGGCACCCGGAGAAAAGGAGCGGTACCCCCAAATTGGTGGTGGGAACTTGTGGGGTCTCCCCCCCACCCCAGACATTAGCAGTGAGAAGGTGAATGCCCCAGGGTCTCCAGGGTGCCAAGGAAAGGGTTCCACAAGGAGGAGGAAGACGGGGTGAAGCTCTGTAACATTCATAAAATCTGAGTTCTGGGAATTTACCCTCATTTTTTATCAGAGCATAATTCTAAGAGTCAAAGGGTATGACTCTGGTTTAACCAAAAAAACAAAAAATAAAAAACAAACAAACAAAAAAAACAAACAGAAAGAAAAAGGCAGTCCCCTTCTCCCATTCTTCCCCACCCTCACTTCCTAACCTCTAGAGTCACCACCTTCAATTCTTCAGCTGTTTCTTCTGATATTTACCACCTCATTTCAACATAAGAAACCTATTTTGCTCTCTCCTGATTTTGTAGTTATAGACCTGCCCTTAATTTTTTCCTCCTAAGGGAGACCAGGGTTTGATTTGCTCAACGCCCTCTGTGTCGATCGTTGCTGCATTCTCAAACTCTGTCAGAGCTCCAAAACACTTCTCAGTAAGGTCACACATGCTGAAACCTGATCCACTTTTTTCCTTGGGGACATGTCTGTGGGGCTGGTCACCCACAGGGAACAGGGTCCCCCCCCACCCCTTGGCTGGCTGCATTGCAGACATAATGGGCCTCCTCTTCTTTTACACCTCTCTCTACTCTCAGGGACCCTCTGTTTTCTGGATGTCATGCTTTTTGGTTTATTCTCTCATCTGCCCTTGTGCACCTAGTGAGAGGCCACGGTAATGAATCCACGGACGTCTCTTTGCATGCCAGAAAACGTTATTCCACGCTCAGACTTGATTTATGGTTTGGTTGAGAATGTGGTTCCAGTTAGAATTCATTCTCCTCAGGACTTTGAAGCATTGCTCTGTTGTCTTCCAAATGCCAGTGTTGTTACTGAGAAGCTTGATGCCATTATAATTCCTGATCATATGTGACTGGCAATTTTTATTCCTGTCTGGAAGCTTTTAGAATTCTCCCTTTAGTGCTAATGTTCTGCATTTTCTTGACGATAGGCCTAGGTGTGGGTGTTTTTTCTTCATTCTGCTGGGCATGAAGTGGGATTTATTAATCTGGAAACTTATGACCTTCAATTAAGGGAAATAATTTGTTCTATAAGGTATTAAAGGGAAAATGTTAAAAATTCTAGATTCCAATTAAAATCTTTTGGAACCCAATCTCAGGACTGATGTCCCATCTATTGGCCATATTCTATTTGTTAGAGGCTGGTCAGCAAATTCAAAAGGAGGGGATTACACAAGCATGCACGGACCAGGAAGGGGATCATTGGGAGCCATCTTGAAGGCTGCCTACCACACCTTGCTTAAAAACAGACAAGAATCATAATCTCTTCACTTGATCTGCTTCTCCTGAGAATGAACCTGTGTTTTCTGATGGCAGTTTGAGGCCTCAGCTCTGATGGAGGGGATTTTCCTGAGATCTCCTACAGGGAGGAGAATTTTTGGGGGGAGAATATTTGATTTTCTTTTCCATAGATAAAAGTTTAAAACACTATTATTTGTTTTTGGTCAAGGAATGGAGAGTCAAACACTGCATGAGTAAATATGGTGAAAATAGTTTGTATTGCTGTGGAAGACTTTTTCCCCCCAGAACAGCAACTACAATAAATCTAAGAGATGACCTTATCCTACTAAGAATATTAACAAGAAAAATTACTAATAGGAAAATTAAGGTGAAGATTAGGATAATTAATCATTCAATTAATTTGAACAAAATATTCATTTGTCTTAATAATTGAGGTGTATAAGGATAAAAGATTACTTCTCCAAACCTATACAAATCGATGTATCAAAATTTATTTTCACTTCGCCAACAGAGACATTCATTACAAAAGTGATTATTCAAATTCAAATACAGTTATCTCATTTCTCAAAGAGAAGCCCAAAAATCCAGTAAATTAAAATTTGAGTTTTGAGGCTGTTTCCATAACTCCATCACTTCCAGTGGGGAAAATACCAGGCATTGAACACAATCTTGTTGGTTAATTAAGTTTTTCTCACTTCTTGCATTGATCGTGGGAACTACAGCACAGCTAGCTTTCCTTTCCCTATTTGCTGTAAGATAGACTAATTATTAAAATTTCCCAAACTCTGGGGAAAATGGATTATAGACTTTGGATTCAAATGTACAATTGAACACCTGTTCTCCCCTCTAATTCTGTGTGTGTGCACGCATGTGTGTGCATGCATGCACGCACACGGTGTGCCATAAATGGGCTGAACTTTATATTATTCCTCTCTCACACACAAAAATATCATAAGTTAGC
Source organism: Lynx rufus (assembly GCF_022079265.1). Taxonomy (NCBI): domain Eukaryota; kingdom Metazoa; phylum Chordata; class Mammalia; order Carnivora; family Felidae; genus Lynx; species Lynx rufus. The sequence goes on from NW_025814845.1 coordinate 14,519,323, forward strand.
ATTGATTGTCAGTTAGGTGCAATATATGAGCTATTTTGAGTTCAGTCAAAGGTGACCAAATGTGACATTTTATTTAAGTGAGTTAGAAATTGGATGGGCATTGTGTGACACCTTCTCTCTCCGTGCCAATAGCTTACTTCCTATTATCAAATTCCACTCAAACTTAAACCTGCGGAAATTGACCAGCCCTGGAAGCAGTTATACGGTACAAGAAATGTTGGCCATGCTATTAAACTAAACTTTCCTTATATGCTGATGGAGTAGCTTATCATTTATTTGTGTGTTTTCAAACCAATGCTGAAATATTATTCTAAAATACATTTTAGTTAAAATAATAAAATTTGTGGCAAACCATAAGAGACTCTTAAATACAGAGAACAAACTGAGGGTTGATGGGGAGGGCAGGGGAGAAGGGAAAAAGGCTAATGGGCATTGAGGAGAGCAGTTGTTGGGATGAGGATTGGGTGTTGTATGTAAGGAATGAATCATGGGAATATACTCCCAAAGCCAAGAACACACTGTATACACTGTATGCTAGCTAACTTGACAATAAATTATATTTTTAAAAATAATAATAAAATTTTCATGTTTTAAAAAAACAGGCATTTTTTAAAGCTCCTGTTATGTGTCTACCACCAAACTAGGCATAATGGGACTGAAGGAGTAATAGAAATTATAATCCAACAATTTGCTGGTAAAACATAGCACATACAAGAGAATTTCACAATAGAAGTTATTCTATTCTATTTCCCACACATTCCTTTGGACTATGAAACTTGGAAGCATAATTCATGTTCTATTCAGTATATCACCAGTGTCTAACATAGTGACTGGAACAAAAAAAAAAAAAAAGATGCTTAAAAGATGGCTAATGGATGATGAATGAATCAATAAGAAAATCAATAATTAAATATGTAAATGAACCAGATGCATGATACAGAGTCCTATGGGAGTCAAACAGAGGAATATATTCCTGTAGGCTAGTGACCCAAGGAAATTATATAGGTAAGAGATGGGGTACCATAGATTGAATGTGTCACCCTAAAATTCATACGTTGAAACCTAACCTCCAATACAATGGTATTAAGAGTAGGGCCTCTGAGAATTGGTTAGATCATAAGGCACGGCCATCATGAATATGATTAGTGCCCTTATAAAAGAGACCCCAGAGAACTCTCTCCTCACTTCCACCATGTAAAGACACAGGGGAAGAACAGAGGTCTACAAACTTGAAGCAGGCACTCACCAGACACCAAGCGAGCCAGCACCTTAATCTTAGACTTCAAAGCCTTCAGAACTGTGAGAAAGAAATATGTGTTTCTTATAAACCACCTAATCTATGGTATCATTACTGTGTCAGCCTGAATGGACTAAGACATGGAATTTACTCAACTATTGGAAAATTGGGAATATTTTGGTAGGATAGAAAGAAGACACGACTGATGTTGAAGTTGTTTTCCTGAGAAAATACCTTTCACCACATTTTCCAAACACTCAGACACTAAGAGGTGGTCTCATAAAGACTACCTGGGCTGGGTTAAGATCCTTTCTCATTTCCTACCTGTGGCAGTGTAGCACACTGATTTAATTTCTCTACCTCAATTTGTCATAAACATTCTAGGAAAACTAACCAAACTGAACGAACTGCAATGATTAAATGGCATATGAAACCAAAGGGCTTAGAGCAGTACTCAGCACACCGTGAGTATTCAATTGGTGGTAGCTATTTTTGCAGAGACCAGCCAGCCCCCCACCAAATTCTGTCACCTCTTTCCCTTTCTACAGTGTTGTGACTGGAAGAGGCTGTGCAGTCAAAGACATTCCCAGCCTTTCTGCACATAGGTGTGAGTGACCGAGTGTCTAGTTCTCACCCATAGAATGTGAGAAGTGATATGGTCCCTTCCAGAACCTTCTTTGGGAAGCATATGTGTCTTCTCTGGGGCCCTTTTTATTCCTTCTTCTCTCAAATGATTGGGCCCTGTAACAATTCACTAAACCATTCATTATGTAAAGAGGCCTAGAATAATTTACTACTGAGAAAATTACTGAAAACATACCTTGCCATTATAATTAGAGACTCTTTGAGTTTCATCAGGATTACCTTACCTTCAATTGGAAATAGCCAGTAGGATAAAGCTTAGGTATCTTTTGACTTTGCTTTCTTCCTGAGCAAGATGGGACACAAAGGCCACAGGGTTCATTTATGTGGGTGTGTCCTGAAGTCAACATAATTACAGAAATACGTTCAGTGATCATCATGTCAAGACAGCAGGAATTATAGATCGTTTCAATGAGAAGAAGCCCCACTTTGAAAAGACTAACTTTAATAAAACTTGGCTTTGCTCTAACCAAAACATCTAATTTTGAAGCATCTTCCAAGAATGCTTATCACATTGCCAATCAAAAAAAAAAAAAAGCATCACATGATTGGTAAGATCTTAGAGAATCCATGTGTATTAGTTTGCTGGGGCTGCCATAATAAAGTGCCAGACTAGGTGGCTTAAACGATAGAAATTTATTTTCTAACAACTCTGGGGACTGGAAATTCAAGATTAAAGTGTCAGCAGGGTTGGTTTCATACTGAAACCTGTCTCCTTGGCTTATGGATGGCTGTCTTCTCCTTGTGTGCTCCCTCTGTAAATGTCTGTGTCCTCATATTCTTTCAAAAAAAATTATAATGCCTAGTTATTTTTAAGAGAGAGTGAGAGAGAGCACGAGCGGGGTGGGGTAGAGAGAGAGGGAGATACAATGCAGAGCTTGAACTCACAAACTGTGAGATCGTGACCCGAGCTGCAGTTGGACACTTAACTGACTGAGCCACTCAGGTACCCCTGTGTCCTCATATTCTTACAAGGACACCAGTCCTATTGGATTAGGACTCACCCTAATGACCCTATTTTACCTTCATTATACCCTTAAAGACCCTATCTCCAAATACAGTCACATTCTGAGACACTTGGGGTTAGAACTTCAACATATGAATTTTGGTGGCACGCACTTCAGTCCATAAAACCATGTGATCCAGAAATGGCCAAATCAAAAAATTGCAGTGCTGCCTCTATCAAAAATATCCTCCCCCAAACTGCCAGCATCCCTTCTAATATGTTTCAGATAGTAACGCGCCTCATTTTTCTCCTTTAGCATTAACTGGATGGAACTACCACGGCCTCCCAGTGGTTCCAGTATCTAAACTTCTTTTCTACCTAATACATCTACGAAAAGTGTCTTTTTAAGAAGCCTTTTTTGGAAACCGGGGATACAACTGATAACCTCAAAGAGTGAAGTGTTTATTTGCCAGGCACACAAATTCGTGGTGCTTTCTACAGTTGTGTCACATGTCACACATGATGTTCATTTATGTTTCTGCTTTCATGAAGGAGGGAGCTCTATACATCATAGGGTGTCCTTGCTTTGTCCTGAAATCCCAGACAACCTCCGGCCCTGGGCTCGTTGTCTGCTGCCCTGAAACTGGGCTCTTTCATCGGAGCTAGGTTTTGAATCACAGCCTCTTCATGTGGTTTTGGTTAGGAGGAGACTGAATACAAAGACATCTTCTACACAGATGCTCCCTGGTGTAAAAGACGATGAGTTTTGAAGGACTTGATTGAAATTTGGACAGAAGTTACATGTTTTATGAGAAAAGTAAATCATCTTCCCAGAACAGTTGGAAGGGGTGGAGTTCATTTATGTCTTGGCTCAGCTGGCAGCTATCTGGGCACTTAAGAATGAAGTAAATCATTTAATTGGAAACTCTGCAGTCACCTTTATGAATGCTGCTGCTGGACAACTGTGGATTCCACTGGCCAGCTTGCCACATTGGAGGAAGAGATTAGAATCACAAATTTGTGAAAACTTTCCAATGCTGGAGGAAGCATTTCAGCAGACTAATGTTGAAATGATAATATCTAGTCAATTTGTCAGAAGTCTGTAGACACTCAAAAATACTACAAAAGTCTGCCGAAAATTACTTCTGTTGAGATGGAAAAAGGATTCATAAGTCTTTTTCTTGCAAACATACATAGCATCAATGATGAAACTTCTGGAAAGATACCCTTTGATTTGAGGACAAAGGAAATGAAATCATAAATTCAAGCCCAAAAGAAAGAGTCTTGGAAATATCATAGTGTTTCATAAGTGGTGTTTCAAACCACTCTCACATAACAAAGTGCGTAATGAAGCATAATGAAAATGAATAAATACTCGGTTTGCCTCTTATTCCTTTATAATTCAGGGTTTTCAATGCTATTCCTGTGAAAATAAAAGTCAAAATCAAATGGATATCAAAGATACCTGTACATCGGTACTTCAATGTGCTCTCTACAATCTTACCACCTCATTATAACCTAACCAAACTGATATTAGGACAGTTTAGATCTTTCAACATTTTTTCAGAAAGTAGGGATAATTTTTATATGAAAAAATATTATTTCTATTCTTCATTATGAAATAAATTCCCAATCAATTAATTTCATTGCAGTAATATAAGTTTTGTTTTAGGAAGCAAAATCAGGTCCTAACCAAACTGAGGGTTCACATCCATCTGGATTTCAGAGCTAACCCATGACTGCTATATGCCTCTCACCTCCCCCTTTTTGGAACTAGACTGTTTACCACAGCCGTCCTATCTCTATACCAGCATTGTATCTTGGGTGTGTTAGGAGCAGACAACTTGCCCTTAGTTCCAAGATTTTTAGCTTAATAGAAACTATAATCAAGAAACCAAATCCATGGAGTCACATGGATTTACATGATAAAGCTCACTTAAATGATAAGCTCCTTGACTCAGAGCCTGAACCTCAGGCCCCAGTGTAAAGACTTAGGGGGAAGTTTGGGAAGGAGAAAGCATATTTTATCAGTGGAGTGGTAAAAATAATTCGTGACTAAAGGGAAGAATGGGGTCGTTTCAAAACATACCAACATTTGTGGACCTTATTCCCATAGTGGGGATCCATGCCTGGTTTTCTAGGGACATTCTGGGGGATGTCCAGCTGGGGACATCCAGCTACCATGTAAAAGTCCAATTTCCCTGGGACTGATTGTAAACACCAAAGGTAGTCATTCTGGAGGGCAACATTGCTGAACTCTCCGTCAACAGCCAGCAAAAATGACCAGTCATGTAAATGAGTCATCGTGGAAATCCGACCCTGTTAGGTATTCCAATGTCTGATGGGTGACTGCAACCACATGAAAGACTCCAAGTAAAAATGGCCCAGCTGAGCCATCCTCAAATTCCTGACCCCTCCAAATCATGAATTAAATGATTATTTTCAGCCACTTAATTTGTGGATGATTTTAAACAAAGCAGTAGAAACTTAGAACAGCAAACAGAAAATGTCTTGGGCTAATTTCAGAGTAACTTTATTGGATCAATAAATGTGGCTCATGGAGTCAAAGAGGCAGAAGCCAAGGCATATTCTTGAATGCAGATATCAGAAACTACTTAACAATCTCATCTGAGTCCTTCAACTAGAATGAGTGTGTTTAGCTCAGATTGCTATAACAAAATACTGTAGACCCAAACTACCATAGACTGGGTAGTTTCTCACTGTTCTGGAGACTAGAAATTCAAAGTCAGTATGCCAACACGGCCAGGTTCTGGTGACGGCCTGGGTCATATCTGACAGACTAGCACCTTTTCATTGTTCCTCACATGAAGGAGAACAAAAAGAAAAACAAGCACTCTAGTATCTCTTCTTATAAGGCACTAACCTCAGCGTGAGGACTCTACCCTCATGACTTAATTACCTTTCATTAGCCCCATTTTCAAATACTATCACTTTGGGGAATAGAATTTCAACACATGAATTTGAGGAGGGGACAAAAACATACATTCTGTATCAGAATGATTACTAAAATTTTTTTTTTTTCCATTTTTCCTCACCCAGACCCAAGTCCTTGATTGGGTTAGCTTTTGGCCATTATCAACAATTTGGACAGAACAGAGGCATAGTATTTACATTTGTAATTCTACTGTTTCAGTTAACTATTGCCATTATAATGCTATATCATAATGATAATAAGCAATCCTGAGTCTCAGTGGCATATACCAAGAACTGGTGATTACACAAGCATCTAGCGTTAGCTCAGGGTCAGCTAGGAAGCTCTTCTTATTGGCTGAAATTGCTCACATATCTACTATTAGCTTACTGTTGGGTGAAGTCCAACGGCCTCAGCTTTATGTGCCTCTTTTCTACATGTCTCTCATTTTCCACCAGGCTAGCCCAAACGTTTTCTCATGTTTACAGAGACACAAGAGAACATGAGAAACACTCAAGGTCTCTACATGCCAAGGCCAGAACTGGCCTACCTTCACCTCCACCACATTTCAGAGGACAAACTTATATTTAAGGGATAGGGAAATTATACTCCCTTTTTTTGTGTGACAGGAACTGCTAAGTCACATGTCACATGGCAAAGGCCATGGATACAGGGAGGGGTAAAATGCTGGGCCCATCAAAGCAACCCTTACAAAGGCTACACATAGTTGGTGGGAAAGCACTTATCAGAAGGAATCCACGCTGCCAAAAGAGGTTTAGGTTAAATCTGAGAAGCCAATTATAACCATAAAGTAAATTGTGTATAAAAGATTGTATGCATGTGTGAGTGTGTTTAGATTTCTTTCACTAAGTCGTCTAAAGTTTTCCTCAGATTCTCACACCAGTTTTAGAATCAAAACAACAACATTCACATAATCAGAATACATCGTGGCACTTCAGTCCCAATACGTTAGCTATAAAAGTTTGACACAGCTCTGCACTACCTGGGCCTCAAACTCTGTCTGTAAGCTGAAGGTGTTGCTTAGCTACTTAGCATTTATTAAGCAGAGTTTCCTATTATTCTTCCATTCTTCAAAAACCTCTGTGGACATACAATTTATTGAGATAGTAGTTTGTGTTTAGTCGTCATATATTCAATAACTCGGAGTAGCAAGAATAAAAGGGTAGACATTGAAACCAGGCAATGAAAACCTGTCCCAAATGTTTACTAGCTGTGAGAATTGGGCAATTTACTGAACCTCTTTGTGCTACAGTTTCCCCTTTCTATAAAATGGAAACAATCACAGTAGTATCTACCCCTCAGGTTGTAGAAAGGCAGAAATCATAGCCACTGCTGGAACTTTTTGTTCTAGCAACATACTATGGCTGCAATCCAGAGATAGGTTGCCAGCACTGAAACACTAGGATCTTGTTCATGCCCCAATCCCTGGCTCTCATCACCCCTCCAATGCTGTTGGCTCTGTATCAGAACACCGCTATGTGAAAACCAGTACCATGGCTGTGCTTGACAACAGAAAATAGCAGCCATGGAAAGATCACCTGTGCCTCACTCTATCTTTCAGATCTCAGGTGAGTATATCATATTGGTAGAAATAAATTATATTCACAACTGCAGCTGCAAAGGAGCTTACAAAATGCAAGGTTCTTTTCTGCCTCTCCATCTCCTGCAGTAGACCAAGGCAGGAACCCCTGGAAGACACCATGCTCATTTTATCAGATCTCTCAAGGGAAGAGGAGGGAGGAAGAATCTTATTTCCCTTAGGGTGAAGATTGTGGAAGCCATGGAGGCAAGGGGAGGGCAAAATCTCCCAAGAGGAGAGGATGGCTTTCTGTGGCTTCCACACAGAAACAACAGAACCATAACCACCACTTTGGAAACGAGTCGGAGCACACTCGTGTAGACCTCACCTCATCTCTGAGAGACATTAAGCCTATTTAACCTCAGCACTAACCTGCTACTAAAATCCTAGTATCATCCTCAAAGACACTGGTGAGAAATTAATGAGAGGATGAATAGGAAAGCAGTTATTGCAATAATGACAAAGCTACTGAATTCCATGGAGGGTCCCTCTGAATCTCCAAGGGCAGGGAATGTGCCCTGTTCTCTACTATTCACATGCATGGTGCCTGACCCAGAATTAGATGTCAATACATATTAATAGATTGTACCAACCAGAATGTACAATTCTACTGCTAATGATGATGCATAGAAATCTGGGGGTTAAGGAAGGGAATAAAGAGAAGAAATTCCTTTACAAAAATCATGGCAGAGAGGATATCTACTTTGCCTCTATGGAGAACAGGATTTTATCTTAACTAGAAGAAAAATTAAGCAATCATTCCAATGAAGAGTGAGTTCTAAAGAAGCAAGATATTATTGCCTTTTCATATTAAATCACTATGCAAAGCACTTAGACTTCTTATTCTATGTTTCCTTATGCACTCACTTATTTCATAAATTTCTGAACCTCATCTTCATAACTTGCAACCTTCAGAATTAACAGGACAGGTAAATTGGGTTCATTTGCTGCTTTGAAAACTATTATTTTACTACTTCTGAAATATACTAAAGAATATTAGGAGAATCAAGGCAATTCCCCTGTTTTCATGCATTTTTTTTCTAAAATCAAACAGTGTGCCAAGTACAGGACAGTCAATCGAGTATAGCCAACAATTCCTGAACCTCTACTCTGCCACTTACTCTGCTGGGCTGCATACATAAGACATCTTTAAAAAGACAGAGGCTCTACATCAACTGACCTGTGTTCGTGCCACACTATCACAATGACCACTATCACTTATCTTCTTTGAGCTGCTGTGTTCATAATTCTAAAAGGGTAAAGCCCCTGAACCCTTCTATAGGGCTGTAGATAATATCTACAAAAGCAAAATGTGAAAAATGTAAAATACTTACCACATTAAGAGGTTATTAGCACTGAGCAATTTGTAGAGTTTTAATTATTGAACTAGTCAGTTGATGTACTAAGACACAAATATTTCTAAAATACAAATTTGAATACCTGAAAATGACTTGCAGTTTGATGAATTTTCAAAAATTTAGCATGGGAAATATCAGTGACAGCTCACAAATTAATATGAGAAAAAGTAAAATTAAAAATTAGAAACCTTTCTAGAATTTATACTTTTAGTCTAACAGTCATGCTACAACTACCTTTTAAAATTAACAACTTCCTAACATTCTTTAAAAGTAAAGGATTCTTCACAATAACTTTTATGGAAATTTGTACTTTGCTTAGGCTGATAAAGACTCATATCAGATAGATAAAATATCTCTAGAGAAAGAAAATCAAATTACATGCATTATAAACTTCAGACTTGCAGACAGCAAATCAAATCTGGCTTGTCTATAACAATTACAAATCATGGAGTTGAATTTTGAATTACCAAAGTTTTGACTTTAGTGTCTCCTTAAAGTCCTGCTGAAAGAAAGAAAGAAAGAAAGAAAGAAAGAAAGAAGAAATCCAACAGTTGTTAGCAATAAATGATTTTGCAAAATACAACCTGTCAATCTCTGAATGCCAGACTCCATATTGATTTTATCCAGCAAATCTGTAAGATGCTTGTAGAGGAATGAATATCATTCACATTGTCCAGGTAGGTGTTCTTTTAGATGCAAAACCAATGACTTTAATATGAAAGAGAAACAAAGAGGTTGGCTTTTCATATCTCTAAAAACAACTGGTGATGGAGAAGCAAATGATTATTTTAGTGAGAACTTCTAATCAAGGTCTAAAATATCAGAAAGGAAAGCTAAACTTAAGAATTAATACTGTACTGTTGGGGGGAATGCAAACTGGTGCAGCCACTCGAGAAAACGGTGTGGAGATTCCTCAAAAAAAAAATTAAAAACAGAATTACCCAATGACCCAGCAATAGCACTACTAGGAATGTATCCAAAGGATACAGGAGTGCTTATGCATAGAGGCACATGTATCCCAATATTTGTGCTATCAAATATATCAACGATAGATAGATAGATAGATAGATAGATAGAGATAGATAGATATAAAATATATCAACAATTTGTGCTATCAAATATATCAACAATAGCCAAATTATGGAAAGAGCCCAGATGTCCATCAACTGATGAATGGATAAAGAAGATGTGGTTTATATATACAATAGAATACTACTTGGCAATGAGAAAGAATGAAATACTGCCGTTTGCAGCAACATGGATGGAACTGGAGGGTATTATGCTAAGTGAAACAAGTCAGAGAAAGACAGATATCATATGTTCTCACTCATATGTGGAATTTGAGAAACTTAACAGATGACCATGGGGGAAGGGAAGGAAAAAAAAAATACTTACAAACTGAGAGGGACTCAAACCATAAGAGACTCTTAAATACAGAGAACAAACTGAGGGTTGATGGAGGGAGGGCAGGGAGAGGGAAAATGGGTGATGCGCATCGAGGAGGGCACTGGTTGGGATGAGCACTGGGTGTTGTATGCAAGCAATGAATCATGGAAATCTACTGCCAAAGCCAAGAGCACACTGTGTATTCTGTATGTTAGCTAACTTGACAATAAATTATATTTAAAAATATATCTATTCACCTAATAAATGGAAAGAATATTAGAGCTCATCTTGCTATTTGCAAGTAAAATTACAGTGAATCAAGAAAATAAATAAAAACAATTAAAAAATAACTAGTGCTGTAGGTTACTGCTTCACCTCTATTTTATTTTCATTTTGTCATAATTAATTCCTCATGATTGCCTATTCTCTCTCCCCTTAAAGTCTTCCTTTGCCAGTTCCAGCAGGTGGGATTTTTCTCCCCCAAGAGTGTTGGTGAAACAGAATGGTCTTCCTAGGTCTCCCTCTCTTGCTGGCTCTTTGTTTAAAGCATCTACCACCACAAGGACAATTAAAATCCACATGGGGATATTACAAAGCTTTGAAGTCTGTCATCCCAGTTGCCACTGAGCAGATGGCTTAGCTCCTCTCTTCATCCCTCCAACCCTGGGCTTGGTAGCAGCTTCCCACAATTGAAATTCTTGAGGTTCCCTTGTCTTCTGGTTGCACTTCCTAATGTCTTCATAAACACATGTAATAGATTCCTTTTATTAAATTAGCTAACATGGTTTCTGCTGGCAGGCCAAATCCTCTCTGATAAAGGAGGATATGCTGGTGATTCTTTCTTCATCAAAGGCCTCACACAAAGTCATTTAACTACCTGGTAGCAACATTTTCCATGCCTCCAGTTCTGGTGAAAGAGTCATGGCAAATTTCAGCAAAACTCTAAGAAAGTCAGTGAGGTGGTTACTTCTAGGAAGATCAAAAGACCCACAACAAGTGGGAGTTTCAAACTTCCCACTGGGCTGGGCTGGTGTCAAAGAATTGCTTAGCTAACCAAACTCTCCAATAGCATTTTACTTTACAATTTGTACAGGTTTTTGTTCTTTATTATTATTATTATTTACTTATTTTGAGATAGAGAGGGCTGAGGGGCAGAGAGAGAGGCAGAAAGAGAGAATCCCAAGCAGGCTCTGCACTGTCAGTGTAGAGCTTGACATGGGGCTCAAACTTACTAACCATGAGATCATGACCTGAGCCAAAATCAAGAGTTGGACACTTAACTAGCTGAGCCACCCAGGTACCCCTGCACAGTTGTCTTAATTTCATGTAAGGTGATAAGAAAAGTAGTTCCAAGCTTCACGTCCATCTCTAGAGTGGGTGGGCGTGGTCTCTGAATTCTTCCTATATAGCAATTCTGGAGAACCCTCCACATTTATATATATAAATGGTGAGCAAGGTAACTATGTCACTGTTTCAGGAGCTTTAGATTTATCCTTTTCCCAACACCTGTTCCTTCTGGAATTTTCTATTGAAGTCTACAGCAACTCAATTCTATTTGTTCCTCAGTTCCAAATCCCTAGTATCATCTGTAATGCTCTCTTTCTGTTATACCCTACTCTAACCCATCAGCAAGTTCTCTTGACAAGACTTCTCATCCCTTCTGTCCCAGCATATTCCAAGCCACCATCATCTTCTGCCAGGATGGTTGCAATGGACTCCAAAGTGATTTCTTTGCTTTTGTTCTTGCACTCCTATAATCCCTTCTCAACACGGCAGCTAGAAAGACCCTTCAAAAAATGTCAACCTCATTACACTATCCCTCTACCTAAAACCCTCAGATGGCTCTCCAACATTCTCAGAGAAAACCCAAAGTCTTTATTATAAGATCTAGAATATCTTATAAGATCTTGAACAGTACATAATATGGACCCCCCTTCTCCTTTCTATCCTTATCTCCTACCCACTATCCCTCTTTCCAAGTCCATTACAGCAGCATGGGTACCTTCACTGACACTCAAATATGCAGGTAAGCTCCATGCTCCCATAATTATTACAAGAGCACTTCCCAAATACAAATTTTAAAAAAGAATCAAGACAGAAAGGAATGTAATTACTCATTAGAACATACAAGTTACATGGGGAGAAAATTTCCAAATGTCCTTGATAGCTCTCTATCCCCAGCTTTGGAAAAGCTCAAATGCCTATAAAAAGTGGTCACTGTTGAGTGCAAGTGTTTCAAGGTTTCTGCCCAAGCTTTGCCTCCTGTCCTGGTGCTGTATCTGAATCTCTCAGTTTTCATCACTCACTCAAGCTAGTGTTCATTCCCTGTCTGTCTGAATCTCACCTTGGTCTCTAGATGCTGTCTTTCATATCTCCCTTTGCTCCACCATAATTTGCTTCCTGAGGGCAGATCACACTTCCAGCCCCATGCCCAATTCCAGCCCTGTAAATAATAGATTTTAAATTGTAGTTTAAGCTTCCAATTTTTGAACAGAGATGACTCTGCCATTGAATAGCCAAATAAAGATTACAGAGAAAAATACCAATACAGACCCATATTTGAAGTCATTGTAGGATTGTGTTTCAGATTTCAGGATTGGCTTAAATTAAGCTCCATGGAAACACAGCATTATATGCTCCTAACCCATGTTTTAAAAATGGTTTCCTGGGGCGCCTGGGTGGCGCAGTCGGTTGAGCGTCCGACTTCAGCCGGGTCACGATCTCGCGGTCCGTGAGTTCGAGCCCCGCGTCGGGCTCTGGGCTGATGGCTCAGAGCCTGGAGCCTGTTTCCGATTCTGTGTCTCCCTCTCTCTCTGCCCCTCCCCCGTTCATGCTCTGTCTCTCTCTGTCCCAAAAATAAATAAACGTTGAAAATTTAAAAAAAAAAATGGTTTCCTGAAGTCACTGGAATAGTGATAACATTTGAGCCCTCTTGGCTGAAAGAAAATGAAGAGAAGCCAGGGAAATCAGAATGACATGGAAGTATTTATCTATTGCCTATAAGACACAAGAACTTAATATAAACATAGATGGCATGGAGAAAAATGAGTAAGATGTGTATTTGGGATATTTGAACTTCTACAAAAGAGTCACACAAAAGATGAGAAGCTCTTTTCACATCCTCCTCTCCTAGACTGTTAGTAAGCAAAACAAAGTATGAACAGCCAGTATCCCCATCCCTGTTTCTCTTGTTCTTTCCCTGATAGATGCTGTAGTAATCTTAGTTACATTGGGGAAATGGTATAAAGTCTCGGTCTCTCCCTCTTATTAAAGGAGTAAATACTCCTGAATGTAAGGCATGATGTGGTACATTTAACAAAATCTCAGAAGAGAAAACAGAACTGGATTCATAGACAGTTGGGTTTTCCACTCCCTCCAAATGCCTGAGACTCAAGTAAATAAGCCTTCTCAAAGGAGAAGGTCAATAGGGTCAGAGAAGGTAAATGGAGTCAAGGAAACTTGCTTCATCATTTATCAGTATAGAAGCCTGGATAGAATCTCCATATTTAGCATAAACAGTCATAGGAGGGAAAAAAAGGATCATGAAGAGGAAAGAGAAGGTGAAGGAAAGGAAAAATAATAATGGAGGGAGACACTGAGGGTGAAACACACAGCAAAGATTTGGGAGAACTTTTTATACCATAGACCCATTGTAGAATAGACTCAGGATGATATTTTTAAATTCATGAAATGACATACATAAGGTTGTAAAATGATCTAGTTACATTGTAAATACAGTTAGCAAATATTAAAGCAACAAATTTGTGATACAAAATATATGTGCTTCTTTATTATCCTATTAAATAACAATATACAATGGTAGCTGTGAAACTACCATAGTTTCAAAGTGGTGATAGACAAAGTATTACAGGACCTCCATAGTTGTAATGTAATGTAAAAGTAGCTGTGATTTCTACTGATGACAAGGTCATAGTACAGCTAATGTGACTGACGGATGTGGCCAAAATTCATAATGAAAGACCTGTTTGATTTTAGCTAGAGATCAATGAAAGTAAAAATGCAGTATTTCCCCCATCCAAGTTCATAGTACCTTGCCATTCTACTCAAGGATCCTTTGGGAGTCTATAGACCCCATACTCAGAGCCCCTGTAAAACACATATAAGCCAAGGAACAAAAGAAAATTTCTTTGGAATGCCTCACACTGAAACTAACTGGGAAAAAATACCGATGAAGACTTTTGCTTCAAAAGTTTTTGTTTGTTTGTTGTTGTTTATGTGACTATACCCAATGTTCAAAAACTTCACTCTTTCTTTAAAAAGAAATACAACTTGATGGACAACTCAGTTCAGTTTACTTTGAGGATTAAGTAAAGAAATACAACTTTGCTACTTGATGGACAACTCAGTTCGGTTTGAGGATTAAGTAAAGAAATACAATTTGCTACTTGGACAACTCAGTTCAGTTTGAGGATTGCTTCTGCAAGGCGAAGTTATAGATTTCATTACACAGCACATGTTGCTGTTTTGAGCAGTTTCGGTTTGGTTTTTATTTGTTCGCTATAATCTATAGAATGGGAACAAGATACCTGTTTCGTAAGGGGGGTTACTGCTCCAGATACACATTAAATGAATCCTCAAGGGAAGTTCTCTTCCCTTTTCATTCTTTGAACACCAGTGAGATCTTTGCACCAGCCAGGTTCCTGACAAAATGTAGCCCCTAGTCATAGGACAGAAATGTGAGAATTGATTGAAATAGATCCACCTTCAGCACTTAAAAAAAAAATTAAAGCATAAGGCTTTAACAGTCTCAGATAGTACCGGACGTTTAATTCCTAAATGCTGACATCTTATCTTTTTGGAGAAGTGAATTTTTATAGGGTTCATTTTTTTCTGAATAGAAAATTATGTTTGGATTTTTAATAGGAATTACTTGTATCCAAAGAGATCTTTTAAAATGCTGACAAGAGCTTATAGAAACACTTAAATTCTAAGGCTGAACCAGTTCCAGCATGCATTAAAACAATGGTGGAAGGAGATGAACTGAAAGGGCTACTTTCTTCTGTCTGGACTTGTGTACAATGCTTTTAAAGTCAGGAGTGGGGCATAAGCTCAGGGGATTAAGGATAATTCTCAATTTGGCAAGGGAATTTCCTTGAGGCAGGAAACACTAGCCCAAAGTGTATTAATGTACTTATGAAAGTGGTTACATCATTGTGGTTTGGGGAGTGATTTTTAAAGCTTAGCAAAATACAAAATTAATTTTTTATTTCTTTGTTCCAGATTTCTCTTCAAATCCCTACTGTGATAATTAAAAAAAAAATCTGCACTTTTGCTGGAAGCATATCCTTTTCCCAAATTTTGTCATTTGTTCAAATTTAAATTCATTCTTCCAAATATTTATCAAGTCTCTCATGTGTCAGATGCTGTGCTAGGAACCTGTCATACAAAGTGGAGTAAGAGACGGTCATTCCTATCAATAGACTTAATACGGCAGATGGCCCACATCCAAATTAATTGCAACAGGTCCCTCGATGTATCAAAGAAATCACTGCACTCTCATGTTGATCTAGCATGGCTCATAATAGCCAAGACCTGGAAACACCCTAAGTGTCCGTCAACAAATGGATAACGATGTGGTATAGACACACACACACATGTAAAGTGGAATGTTATTCATAAGAAAGAAGAAAATCCTGTCCTTTGCAAGATCATAGATGGACCTCGAGGGCAGAGAGGTCAGAAAAAGACACTGTATTATATCACTTAAATTTGGAATCTGAAAAAGCCAAATGTATAAGATCCGAGAGTAGAATGGTGATACCAGAGACTGTGGATTAGGGGAACTGGAGATCCGTTATAAACCTGCAAGGGTACCACCTTGCAACTGGTAGATAAATAAGTCCTAGGGATCTCATTCACAGATAGTGATTGTAGTTAAAAACACTGCATTATAAACTTCAGAGCTGCTAAGAGACTACCAGATCTTTTTTTTTAATGTTTTATTTATTTTTGAGAGAGAGACAGAACACAAGCTGGGGAGGGGCAGAGAGAGAGAGAGAGGGAGACACAGAAGCCGAAGCAGGCTCCAGACTCTGCGTTGTCAGCACAGAACCCAACACAGGGCTCAAACTCATGAACCGTGAGATCATGACCTGAGCCAAAGTCGGACGCTTAACCAACGGAGCCCCAGGCCCCTGAGACTACTAGATCTTAATAGTTCTCATCACAAAAAAAAGAAAGACTAATTATGTGACAGAAGTGTTAGCCAATGCTACGGTGGTAACATTTTGCAATATATAAATGTATCAAACCAACCAGTTTTATTCCTTAAACTTACTTGTTACACATACGCTTAAATGTTGTATGTCAATTCTATCTCAATAAATAAAAGTCAATTATTAACAAAAGTGTTTACCTAAAAAAAATAAATCCATGGACTGGTGAATGGATAAAGAAAATGTGATATATACGTACAATGAAACATTATTCAGCCTTAAAAAGAAGAAAATCATGTCATATGTTACAATACGAATGACCCTTGAGGACATTACGTAAGCAAAATAAGCCAGTCACAGAATGACAAATACTCAAATACTGTAGGTTTCCACTTATATGAAGTGTCCGAACCAGACTGATAGAAATAGAAAAGAGAAAGGTGGTTGCCCAGGGCTGGGGGAAGGGGAGGTAGGGAGTTGCTGTTTAATGGGTGTAGAGTTTCACTTATGCAGGATGGAACGGTTCTGAGGACCTGTTGTCCAACAACGTGCATGTGGCTGATGATACTATACTGCACACATGGAAATGGTTTGGGTGATTTTATGTGGGGTGGGTTTTTTTTGTACAATAAAAAATAAGAATTGCAGTAGAGAAGGTAGCACTGTTAGAGAAGTACTGAAGATGTAGACTGGAATGTCAGCACGGTGGAGGGAACGTGAGGTGCTATCTGGGAAATCAATCTGGAATGGCTTCCCAGAAGATGAGCAGCTTAGGATGAGATGTGACTGAGCACAAGTTTACCAGGCATGAGGCAGTGAGGACCTTGGGGACCCTACAAGGAGTTCCAAAGGGCTAGTGCAGAGTAGCAGGTGCTGCTAAAGAGGGGTCTGCCGAGTTGGAGAGGAGAAAGGTGTGGGGCCAGGTGCACTGAGCTGAGACATTCTAATTGGAAAGAATGTTACGCATGAGAGAGAGCTCAAATCTTGGTGTCTTAGCTTATGTTGCTATAACAAAATACCATAGACCAGGCGGCTTACACAATAGACATTTGTTTTTCATAGTTCTGGAGGCCAGGAAGTCTAACATCAAGGTGTCAGCAGATTGAGTTCCTGCTGAGGTCCCTCTTCCTGGCTTGCAGATGGCCACCTTCTCCCCGTGTGCTCACATGGCAGAGAGAATGGGGTTGTGTTTCTCTCTTCCTCTTCTTCAAGGACACTAATCCCATCCTGGGGTCTCATCCTCATGACCTCAAGTAAACCTGACTACCTCCCAAAGCCCCCACCTCCAAAGGTACCACATTGAGGGTCAGGGCTTCAACATTTGAATTGTGGGGCAGTGGGACTCACATTCATTCTGCAATCCTTGGCTTCACGGACAGCAGACAGCTGGTATGGTAAATCTAGAAGAAAGACCACTAACTACAAACTTGAGAAAAGCAGCAGAACATTACTCCCAGATCTGTGGACAAATAATGCAGATCTGAAAGGGTACCTGAGGTGCTAGTTTGGACCTCGGGCTCTAGATTCTGACTGAGGTGGGGTCATATTCTGGCTCTCTGGTTCCTGGCAGTAGTGTGGCCTTAAGAAATCCACGTGGGGGCACCTGGGTGGCTCAGTCGGTGCAGCTTCCAACTCTTAGTTTCAGCTCAGGTCATGATCTCATGGTTTGTGAGTTCAAGCCCTGCATCAGGCTCCATGCTGACAGTGCGGGGCCTACTTGGGATTCTTTCTCACCCCCTCCCTCTGCCCCTCCTCTCTCGCTCTGTCTCTCTCTCAAAAATTAACTTAATTTTTTAAAATGCATTAAAAAAAGAAATTCATGTAATGCCTCTGACCCTCAGGTTCCTCATCTGTGAAATGGCGGTGAAAATAATAATACCTACCCCATAAGGAGTCTTGGAATACCTAAATAAAGGACGTTTAGTGTGACATCTGGTGGAAAATAAACATTCAATAATAATCCCCATGGTTGTTTTTGTTATAATCTGATCCCAAAACTGCAAGCCACTCAAGGAAAAGCAGAACTAAAGTTTAGATCACAGACGGACCTTTTAAGTATGCTACTTGGTAACAATCATTTTTTTAATGTTTATTTATTTTTGAGAGAGAGAGTCCACAAGCAAGGTAGGAGCAGAGAGAGAAGGGGACAGAAGATTTGACGTGGGCTCTGCACTTACAGAAGTCAGCCCAACATGGGGCTCATATCAAGAACCTCGAGATCATGACCTGAGCTGAAGTTGGCCATTCGACTGACTGAGTCACCCATCTGCCCCACCAATGTTTTGAAGCTATCAATGAAGAAAACCCAGACACAGCATTTGCACACACACGTACACCCTAAACCTCTGAGTAGAAAAATGCAGCAAATCTACCTTAGTGTGAACTGTACTTAATAATGTGCTTATTTGCATAAACTCCCACACATTAATGTTAACAGATGTACTGAAGAAGATATCCAATAAAATGCTAAGACAAACAAAAAATAAGTGTCATCATTGTTTAGATCTTTTAAATATTTAGTAGTTCATTTTCATTTGTTTTTTTAACTGGCACAATTCTATTTTTACCTCCTTACGTAAAACATATCCAAGAAATGCATTATCCAAAGTAATTTCATTACTGGAAGAATATTCATTAAAATGTTCGTGAAGTCACGTGGTTTTGTATAATTTGCACTTTGTTCAAAACCTTTCAGGACTAAAGCATCTCGAATTTCAGAGTAGTAAACACCCTAAAACCTGTTCCCCACCTGCACTTCTTTTGGATGAATACTTTTCAATGGGCAAGAAGTCTATGATCCCAATCCAATGTTAGACCCAGACAAGCTGGATTCACTCAAACTGTTGTCGAAAACCAACCCAGGGACTTTGAAGCCAAAACAGAACACAAAGAGAGTTTGGGACAAGGAAAAACAATAGCTTTATTGCTTTGCTGGACAAAGGAGGCTAGAGAGGCTGCGGCCTTCAAAGCACTGCAAGCCCCCTCCAGCCCTCCCTCCCCCCAGGAAGGGGCTGAGGAATTTTATAGGGAAATACAGGATCTGGCTGGTTTTGACAGGATTGTGTACTTGCTGCCAGGCTCCCTTGTCCTGTCTTTAGGGTGGTCCTGGGTGCCTGAAATAAAAGGCTGAGGAGGGAGGAGAGGAGGTTTGCAGAAGAGAGGGGAAAGGTTGCTTTAAAATAGAGCTTCGCTAAAGCATTAGTGCAGCCATTTTGATTTTTGTTCAACTTCATGTTTTTAAATGGTTTCAGTTCCCCCGCTGTCATTGTATGCTTTCCAGTACTACGGAAGAGGGGTATCCTCTACTCATCTGGCTGCTTCCTGCTGGTCAGGGGCCATGTCAGGGGATTTTTACTACAGGAGGCTTTTCTACAGGAGTGTTTTTCCCAGTCACCTTTTTCTACCTCTTAACATAGATAGGGTGTGTTTACAGACATAAAGAGACAATAAAAGATGACCTTTATTTAGCAGTGCATATAGACCTGAGACCAGAAATAAAAGAGTTAGAAGAAAACAAAACAAAAAAAATGTTTGAGAAGATGGATTTAGGCCCATCTGGGATCCATGAGAAAAGAGCTAAGAACAAGTTGGTCAGTAGGACCTGCACCCATTCCCTCCAAAAGAGAAGGGTGATGAGCTAGAGATTATTGTAACCAGGTGGCCTGTTGCCAAATTTGTTCCGCAATAGTCTCAGCTTGGGAAGAAGTATTTATGTATGCACATCAGGATGTATCTGCAATGGCATAGACACTCCCTTGCTCGGCCAACTTATAATCTAAGGCCATGTGATTCCAAATTGCTTTTATGAATATAATGGATTATTATGGCCCTATACATCACCACTTGGGATTGGGAAACCTTATCAGTAGTCCAGTGTCCATTAGGGAGTCAGATACAGTTCTTTACTGCATGTATGAATGAGTCACAGTGATCCAGTGTTGACTCTGTTCTTGGAAGGCAAATCCAGCACTCAACAGCCTGTGCAGATGAGGCCCATGTCTGAGCAATGTGAATTATTTCTCGACCCAGCAGAGAAGGCAAGTAGAAGGCAAAGTGTAAATAACATTACACACCTATTTTTTTCTTAGATAAGTATCTCAAATCTCCCAAGGGTTGATTTTCCCACTGGGATTGGTTGTCTGACTTAATATATGGTGTAGATCACTTGTTTAACTCAAGTATGATGCACCCAAGGTTTTATTCCTGCCAATTTGAGGGATGTATGGGTCATCAAGAGAACATTGTAGGGTCCTTTCCACTTCTCTTCCAACTGATGGTCTGGGCCCTGTTCTTTCCAACTTTTGAGTAGCACCTGGTCACCAGCCTTAAAAGGGTACAGTGATGCTTCCATTTGTGCAAAGTTAATAACTGATTCAACTATTGGACGGTTTTAGTTTTGTTTCCTGAACCCAATGTATACCCTCCCTGCTATCTTGGGGAGTTAGGAATGGTCTACCATACAAAATTTCATAGGGGCTTAATTGGAGCCCACTTCCGGGGGGGGGGGTCACCTAGATGCAGAGAAGAGCAATTGGTCTGATCCCATATCAGGTGTGTTGCCTAGCACAGCTTTCCAATGGTCCTTTTTAAAGTACGATTCATTGTTTTCTGTTTTTCCCATAGACTGGGGCCTCCACGATGCATGTAATTTCCATTTAATGCCCAAGACCTTTCTTATGGAATTGCTGCTGCAATGGAAGATGATCCATTATCACTTTGGATAGAAGTAGGGAATCCACATCTTGGTAGTACTTCCTTGAGGGCTAATAATTTGGCCTTTCATAATGACATGGCTAAGAGAAGCGCTCTTGCTTCCATAACACGCTAGCCACTCATCACATCATATCCTGCTCGGCGCTGTCTGTGATCAAGAAGACTAGTGCCATCAGTGAACAAGTCCCAATCAGTCTGCGTCAATGGCTGGTCAGATAACTCAAGTGTGCTGGAGTACACAATTGCAAGAACTTCCAAAAAATTACAGAGAGAGACTGGTTCAAAGGAGAAGGCAGCAGAGTGGCTGAATTTCAAGAGCTCTCGGTATTGAAAGTGACATTTGGGTTATCCAAAAGAAAGTGCTTGCTATTTTCCCATTCGGCCTGCAGTCAACCAATAGCACTCTCCCCCTTTTGTTCTCATAATACTAATACTTAGTGGGGCACATGTATAACAATGGGCTGACCTAACATGAATTTCTGAAGCCCTGAGGGAGCACACCCCAACAATGTTGGATTCTTACCTGCACCTCTGGGTCTTGCCATTCAAAAGCCAATGCAATTGAGACTCACCTTCCAAAGGAATACAAAGGAAGGCATCTTTGAAGTCCAACACCATAAACCATCCATAGTCTCCTGGCGGTACACTCAACACACCGCACGGATTGGGTACTGTAGGATGGATATCCTGAACTATTTCACTGGTAAACCCTTAAACAAAGTGATATTCCTCTGAATGGGGCTTCCTCGCCAGTAGAACGGGAGTGTTGCAGGCAGACTGACAAGGGCTAATCAGTCCATGTTGTAAAAACCAATGGAGACTCAGTTGTATGGCTTTTAATGTTTCCTCCTTTAAAGGATTCTGTTTAACACAAGGACATTTGACTCCTTTTAATGATACTACTGTCAGAGTGGCTGACTTAGCTCACCCGGATATTCCCATGTGCCCAAACAGTGGTGCGCACTTGTTCATAGATATCAGATGGTTCTGGGCCTTCTTCCTTGTCTTCTTGGTTTATCGGCAGGAGCTGGAGCTTTAAGGCATTTTCAGGTGGAACTTGTAACCACAAATGGCATTTCCCAGGTGAGAAAGCTATCTGAGCATTTAATTTGCATAAAAGGTCTTGCCCGAAAAGAGGAATTGGACAGTCAGGCTTGTATAAAAAGCCATGTCTCAACTTCTGTTCACCTAATTTAGATTCCAGTGGTTGTAACAGAGACTGCTGTTGTGCCTGTCCAGTGATGCCCATCATGGACATAGAAGGGCTTAATGAAGCCAGTTTACTATTTTTTATTTAAAAAAATTTTTTTAATGTTTATCTATTTTTAAGATACAGAGAGACAGAGTGCAAGCATGGAGGGGGCAGAGAGAGAGAGAGGGAGACACAGAATCTGAAGCAGGCTCCAGGCTCTGAGCTGTCAGCACAGAATCTGACGCAGGGCTCGAACCCACCAGCCATGAGATCATGACCTGAGCCAAAGTCGGATGCTTAACCGACTGAGCCACCCAGGTGCCCTGCCAGCTTACTATTTTAAGACCATACAGGTTACTCCAGTATCCACCAAGATGTCTTTCAACTGGGACCCGCCGTTAATTGCAGCCAGGACTCCTGTAGAGCTATTCTAATAGGGACCAGAAGCCCCAGGTCCCTTCATTCACTATCCCTGTCCAATCCTTTACTGCGAGTGACCAT
Source organism: Lynx rufus (assembly GCF_022079265.1). NCBI lineage: Eukaryota > Metazoa > Chordata > Mammalia > Carnivora > Felidae > Lynx > Lynx rufus. The sequence continues at coordinate 14,542,006 of NW_025814845.1, forward strand.
CTGTTTCCCAGACCTTTCAGTCTGGCCTTCCTTTCCCAGTCTATAAAACTGCACAATCTCACTTCCAATGCCTTTCTTCTTTACAATATGCACATTGGTCTTTGCTTAACCTGAGATGTCCTGATTTGCCCATTTTGTTTGTGTCCCTTTTACCAGGTGCTGACAGCAAAACTCAAATCAGCCTTGCCTTTTGTTTTTCCCTAGCATTATAAGTCTTGTAAGCCATCACCACCAAATGGGCCAGCCCCAGAGTCATGGCAACCTCAACTTATTTAGCTTTTGCCTGATGTCAGCCTGATTGACCAGCTATGTATTCTCGGGGGCCTTGGGATCTAAATTGGCATATCAGGCTATAAGGTTTTTTAGGATAATCTTGACATGAAGGGTTTTGAGATTTCCAATTTAACAAATCCGAGGTAGAGAATGGACTGTGGGTCCAGTAATAAGTAGTCAGTTGGCCTTGCCCATTCACTCCAACAGGTAGTTGGTGCAACAGAAATTGTCCTGCCCCCACATCAGGTGGCCCTGTCCAAATTGGATGCCCTGTTGGGTCTTTAAGGGAAAGACCATACCCATTCCCAGGTCATAGTATGGGGGTCCCTCTTGTTTGCACCCTCTTTCCATCCTTCCACCTAGTAATGAAGGACAGAGGTGTGGAGAAACAGCCTCTTCCTGTGACCGCAAAGGGGCTGCTGAGGGTGGTGGTGCAAGGGGCTGACTGACCATAATTTGGATTAAAAGGATTCATTACACTCAAAATTAACAAGTCCTCTTTTATTTTGTATTCTGGGGTTCAAGAATCATCAAACACGGAAGGTTGCAATTTGCTTTGCACTGTCAACTTACTGCTGGTTGTACACCATCTTTGTTCTGCAATTGCAGAAATGCCTGTACATATGGAATCTCTTTCCCATTCCTTTGACAAAAGAACTCCAACTATAATAACAGTATAATAATTCCAGCTTCCATTCAGTGGCCACCTTTCCTCACTTTCCAAAACATACATGGGCCAGGCAGCATTACGGTAAAACACCAATCTCTTTTTTGACATAGAATCATAGCTATAGGTCCACCCATCAGCTAAGATTCTCCCTAGGGGGATGCTTAGGTGAAATAGAAGCAGCACCTCCCACATTATGTCACATACAAAAACCATGCATGCTGTTCATAAAAATCAAGGCCCAAAGCTCAGCCGTCTGACGCCAAGCTGGTGTTCTGGTCCCCTCCCCAAAAGTCAGAGTTCCACGGGCTCAATCAAATGGCTACCTAGATGCACTGAGAGCACCAAATCAAAACCCCCTATTTGGAGGCAGTCAAATGGGAGGAAGAAATCTCCAGCTTCCTCTGTCCCACCAAGCCTGTGGCCAACAGCTGTATGGCACCTGCAACCTGAGAACCTCCATTTTCTCCTGAACTACAGGCAAGATTCAAAGGGCCTCAGTGTGCACACTGGGGGACTTACCCCCAATTACAGCCAAAGAGTGGCTATGTTTCCCTTTCCCTACGTGCCTTCTTCTCCCCAAAGAAATTTCCTGCTACTGGGAATTTGGACAGCCACGAGCAGGGCTGGCACAGGAAGGTCCCCAGAGTGAAACGGATTTGGTGGCTGTTGAGGCAGTCCCAGAATCTGCTCCCCATGGGCTCCTCAAAGTACTCGTTTGGGCTTTTAGAACAGAGTTGGAACCAGGGAGCAATCCGCCTGACAGAAAACGAAGTCCTCAGTGGTCTGGCCTCCACAGGGTGTTTCTAGCTCTCTGCTCCTCCTGAGGGCAAGCTGGTGCAGAAATGGATCAAACCACACAGTGTCCCTTCGCGGTCACCAAATTTGTTGTCAAAAACTGACCTCTGTGCTTCGGAGCCAAAATATGAAGTTTGGGATAAAGAGGAACAATAGTTTTATTGCCTTGCTGGACAAAGGGGGGTACAGAGGCTATGGCCTTCGAAACTGCAAGCTCCCTCACACCCCGCAAGGAACGGGCTGAGGGGTTTTATAGGGAAATACAGGATCTGGCTGGTTCTGACAGGATTGTGTACTTGTTGCCAGGCTCCCTTGTCCTGTCTTTAGGGTGGTCCTGGGTGCTTGAAACAAAAGGCTGAGAAGGAGGAGAGGAGGTTTGCAGAAGAGAGGGAAACGTTACTTAAAGATAGAGCTTCAGGGAGCCTGGGTGGCTCAGTTAAGTGTCTGGCTCTTGGTTTCAGCTCAGGTCATAGTTTAGTGGTTTCAGGAGTTTGAGCCCTGCATGGGGCTCTGCTCAGGCAGTGCGGAGCCTGCTTGGGGTTCTGTCTCCCCCTCTTTCTTTGCTCCACTCCCACTTGCATCGTCTCTGTCTCTCTCGAGATAAATAAATAAAACTTAATTTTTGTTTTTAAATCGAGCTTCACTGAAGCATTAGTGCAGCCATTTTGATTTTTGTTCAACTTCAGGTTTTCAAGCGGTTTCAAAACCAAATACACTGAGAAGCTGCTCCCAACATAGGTGTCTCGAGGAAGGCTGCGTCTCTCCCCTATTCCCTACTGTCTGCGTAATCCTGGGATATGAGACACCAGAGTTGAAAGAGGCTTTACAAACCCCTCTAACCGAAGAGTGGGAGAATGAGAAGGCAGCCACAGGAAGTGACTGCCCAAAGGCACATAACTTCTGCAGCGGCCAGGACAAGTCCCAGAGACCTGCCCCCTCTATTCGACAACTCTGTATCACCCACACCTTCTCCCCATCAGTAAAGCAAAACTGCCTCTTCACATTGCTTCTTTGTAGACCAACACTACAGGAAGCACTGTTCCTTCCAACACCACACAGCACCTTGCACCGAGATGGGAATAAACCAGGGCGGGGGAGGGGCTAGCCCCGACCTCCCAGGGCAGCCAGCCTTCGAGGGGCAGGATTCGAGGGTGGTTGACGGCCCAGGCTCCACAGCCTATTGCCCACTTCCAAACTCCTAGCTTCTGACCTGGTCTTCCCATTCTGAGAAAGAAGAGTGGGACACTAGTTTCTTGACAGAAATGCTGTAAGGTTTTAATATTGCACGTAAAACACTTTTCACATGGGCTGACGTGAGTGTCACCAACTCTACCCAGTGAACGGCTGCTGGCGGCAGAAGCAGTTACTGTAACAGGGGTTGTGCTGGTGGTAGTAATCACGTGGTAGAGACAGCAGTAGTCACTCATGGAAGAAATGGTGGCCATCATGATAATAACAGCAATAGCGGCAGCCAGCGCTGGAGTAAGGTAGTTATCAGTACTGACGGTGTCATTGATGCAATGGTTAAGAACCCCGGTTTACGGTGCCTGGGTGACGCAGCTGGTTAAGTGTCCGACTTCAGCTCAGGTCACGATCTCACTGTCTGTGAGTCTGAGCCCCACACTGGGCTCTGTACTGACAGCTCAGAGCCTAGAACCTGCTTCAGATTCTCTCTCTCTCTCTCTCTCTCTCTCTCTCTCTCTGCCCCTCCCCTGCTCATGCTCTGTCTCTCACTCTCTCCAAAATAAACATAAAAAAAAAAAAAAAGAACCCTGGCTTTGGGGGAGGCATCTGGGTAGCTCAGTCAGTTAAGCATCTGACCCTTGATCTCAGGTCATGATCTCACAATTTGTGAGTTTGAGCCCCACTGATGGCACAGAGACTGCTTGGGATTCAGTCTTTCCTTCTCTCTATCCCCACCCCCACCCCCAGCTTGTGCTTGCTTTCTCTCCCTCCCTCCTTCTCCCTCCCTCTCTCAAAATAAATAAAAAAAATTAAAAAAAAAAAAAAGATCTCTGGCTTTGGAGCTGGAGGAGCTCCACCCAAAAGAGAAGGGGGTAAGATCTCTGTACCATGCTCATACAAAGCACACACACCTGGGGCGCCTGGGTGGCGCAGTCGGTTAAGCGTCCGACTTCAGCCAGGTCACGATCTCGCGGTCCGGGAGTTCGAGCCCCGCGTCGGGCTCTGGGCTGATGGCTCAGAGCCTGGAGCCTGTTTCCGATTCTGTGTCTCCCTCTCTCTCTGCCCCTCCCCCGTTCATGCTCTGTCTCTCTCTATCCCAAAAATAAATAAATGTTGAAAAAAAAAAAAATCAAAGCACACACACCTGCCCACAGATTGACTGGTGGTAAAGGCAACGAGGTAGCAACGGGGTCCAAGAGCCGCTCCCAACAATGGCCCGCCCTCTACAGGAAGGTTGAAGAAACCTCATCCTTACAGGCCTGGTGCCGTGGCACTCCGCCAAATTAGCCATTTTTAGAAGCACGCTGACCTCTGATTTGCAAACTTCCTTCCCAGTGTCTGGGCTGAGAAATTGTTCCGCGCTTCAAAACAGACCTGCACTGCCTGACGGCAGCTATTGGTGCTCTGCAGGAGGCAAGCAAGGCCCATCTGGTGAGCCTTTCTGAAGATGATGTTAGCTAGAACCCAATGGGTCGTCACCGGGATAAGAGGGCTATAAGCTACTAGCAGAGGGAAAGAGGGGGAAGGAACTAAAGCAGGGAAAGAACATCCGTTTCCCGGAACAAGCAGCCCTTACCAAGAAGACATATGGCTACCACAAAATACCCCCTTAGGCAAGCAGGTTTGAGCTGACTGGAGCTGAACACCTATGCAAAAGCCCCTCGAGTCGCCCTAAAGTTACCTTTAGCTCATTCTGATACCAAGATCCCCTCCTTGGGGCGCCTGGGTGGCTCAGTGGGTTAGGCATCCGACTTCAGCTCAAGTCACGATCTTGTGGTGCCTGAGTTTGAGCTCCCTGTCGGGCTCTGTGCTGACAGCTCAGAGCCTGGAGCCTCCTTCCGATCCTGTGTCTCCCTCTCTCTCTCTGCCCCTTACCTGCTCATGTCTATCTCAAAAATAAACTTTAAAAAAATAAAAAGTAAAAAACTTAAAATTTTTAAAAAAAAAACCCTTTGCTTTCAACACTTCCTTGTGTTGTGTTCAATTTAATGCATCCCACACGGTGAACCCTTGAGTTCAGTTATACAATTTGTAACCATTCATGCTAAACATGTAACATTTATGCCAAAAGACATCAGCTAGCCTGCCCCATATATGGAGAACATACTTAAGAATCCACTATGATTGGAAACATTTCATTCTTTTAAAAAACATTATCTTCGGGGTGCCCGGCTGGCTCAGTCAGTTGAGCTTCCGACTTCAGTTCAGGTCATGATCTCACAGTTCATGAGTTCAAGCCCCACGTCTGGCTGTGCTGACAGCTCGGAGCCTGGAGCCTGCTTCGGATTCTGTGTCTCCCTCACTCTGCCCCTCCCCCGCTCATGCTCTGTCCCTCTCTATCTCTCCAAAATGAATAAACGTTAAATAAAAAAAAAATTTGTTTTTAATTATCTTCTTCCTATTTTTGGTAGTTCTGAATATTAAATATTTTTCCATGGGTTCAAAAGTACCTACATATATGACTGCAAGTGGAAAAATAGGGGATAGAAATCATGTATTGGTAGTTTTTCCATTTTCATTTGTGTCTGAACTTTTAATACACATGCAGAGACATAAAGCATTAATGCAAGTCAAATGTTTCAGTAAACAGGTGCCATGGTTCAACTTTATAACAATTATAAATAAACCTGTTAGATTTTTCTGGACAATGCCAGCATTTGGATTTTTTTAAAAGAGGTCAATTTCTTATTGACAGTAAACAAACAAAACAAAAACAAAAACACTGGCTTTGGTACCAGAGTGTCTGGATTTGATGCCTACTTCTGCTGCATACTGGCTAGACCAGTTTTGACTAATTATTCAATTTCCCCAAGTTTTCTTTTCTTCATCTGTAATATGGTAATAAGAAAAGTCGCATTTTTTAACTGGCAACAAATCATTTGACACATCTCCTATCAACAGGTGGAGTCCACGTTCCTTCCCTTGGAGTCTGGGAGGGCTGATGTCTGCTTCTACCCCTAGAGTCCCATGGAAGGGACACCATGTGTTTTTCCTGTCATAAAAGGCCATGAAGTTTCCACCTTCTTCCCTGGATCACCAACTTCCCCTAGGTGTCCATGTGGGAGAGGCTTGGTAGAAGAAGCACTTTGCATGACAGGCCTAGCTATGCCCAGACTTCAAGCCAACCATCCATCCCTGTCAAGGAACCAAATGTATGAGTGAAGAAGCCATTTTGGAAACGGATCCTCGAGTCTCAGCCCTTTCCGCCCCCAGATATTTGAGTCTTAGCTGAGGCTCCAGCCATTGCAGGTGGATAAAAGCTGTGTTTACTGTGACCTGTCTGAATTCCTGACTCCCAGAACCTGTGAGCATAATAAGAGGGCTATTAGTTCACACCACTCAAATTGGGGAAGGTTTGTTAGGTAACATTAGTAAGAGGGACAAATAGCACCTATAATTATTTGGTGCATTAAAGGTGTTAAAATTGGTAACACACTCAGAATAGTGCCTGGAGCATTGCAACCCCTCAATAATATAAAATTATAGTATTATCGATACTTTTTTTTTTCTCTCAGCTCTCCTTTTTTGCCTTTTTCTCCTTGTCCTGGGTCTCACAGTTCCCTGCCTCCAATTTTAAATTGCTACCACCAGCATCTGTGGGATGTCTTTTCCCTCAAAATTGGCTGCAGAGTTGGATACAGTACCTCTCTACTTTCCTGCCACCCCAATTTCCTTCTCAAAGCAAGGACGTGTGTCTTTCTGACTGGATGTTTTTATTACTAATCACTATGAGGAACATACAAAGGAAAACCAAAATGAAAAAAATGCAAAAAGGTACAATGTGTTTTGAATTTCATAAAGATTTGAAAGCTATGGTCTCCTCTAGAGACTTGGGCCTCGTTCAGAGATCATCAGTAGGAGTTTGGTCCCCTTTCTGCTCTCTGTCGTCATTCCTAAAGTAAAATCAGGACATCCCCATCCCCTGACCTCAGAGGAAGAACATAGTGACTCGTCCATTCCTCCTTGAAGGTCTTTGTGCCAGCACTATACCTAAAGGATATTTGGTGGAATTTTGGAAGAAAGATGGACAGTCAAATAAGCCTCTCTGAGAATTTTTAGAGAAGTGTGATAGTAACCTCAAAGGACTTCTAAGATTGGAATGGTCACATTCCACCATTCTTCAAGCGAACATCTGTTCTTTACCTAATTTACCCACTGTTTCTCCTTTAAGCACTGTAATTCCTCTTCAGACTTCCATCTTCTCCCCCTCTTTTTTTCCTTCACACAAGTTCAGTCCAGCCCATTCTGCTCTGGGGGTGAGTCACTTAATCTCATTTCCTCCATCAAAAGCAAACTCCCAACACAAGCAAAATCAAAGGGCTCATTTGCCTTTTTGTCCAGTGGGCTCATCCAGACAGGATGGAGTAGGTGGAAGTCTGTTGAAGGCCAGATGGCCTCCAGTCATGTGAAAGCATTTCTGAGGGGGAGAGGTGCCCAACCCAGTTAAGGAAAGGAAGAGAGCGCCAGCCCCGGGACAGAGGAGAGCAGGAGTCGCCTCAGGCGAGTTGCTGGAAAGCATATCTTCTCAGCTTTGTCAAGTGCTATTTGTACCTGAAGGTAAGGAAAGGAAACGGATCTCTCTGCTGCATTTGATGACACGGATTCCATCCTTGAAACTCCACTTCTTGTCTTCCATGGCCTTCTCTTCCCGTTCTTCCCCCGCCCCACACCCTTCCTTCTCTTCCTTATTTGTGGTTCTCCTTCTGCCCACCCTCAACATCTTGAGGCTTCAGAACTTTACTCTCACCCTGGCTCTTCATCTCACATCTCCTCTGGGTGATACCATTCATTCCATGGTTTTCAATTTCTGTTACAGTAGACCCCCAAACGTCTGTCTGTGCCATGTCTATGTGGCATAGCTGACCTGTGGGAGATGGTCTATCATCAAGTAACAAGCTACTGCTGTCTCTGTATTTACACAATGGCATACATACCCACAGAAAACAGTCTTTAAACAAAATAAGACACAGAAGACAAAGACACTTATAAAGCATACTGTTAAGAACACAAACTCTAGAGCCAGAGTGCTGGTCTCTGCTCAGTTCTCCACTAATCTTGAGACCACGAGATCATCCGGGGAATTCTCTGCATCTCAGTTTTCTCATAAACTGGTGATGCTAATTGCAGTTTTCTCATGGAATTTTTGTGAATATCAAATGAGTGACTGTATACAAATTTCTGAGAAGTGTCTCTAGCACCTAGTAAGCATTTACTAGATTGTTACTATTATCATTATTTTTACAATAATAATAATTTTTTTTACTGTTTACTATTTTATAATAATAATTATTACTCATTTTTTACTTTCTCTTTCCCCAGCCTCTGTAAGTATCTTTTGGAAAAGGATACTCTTTGATCAGTCTTTTATTCTTCAGGAACTAGAACAGAGGTAGGCTTCATTGTAGATAGTCGATGATATTTAATGAGTGAAATAGCAAATGGATGTAAAAAAAAAAAGTAAAAAAAACTGGAAGGTTGAGGTGGGTGACTGAAAAGAAGTGGAAGGACAGAAGAAAAAAGGACAAGATTCGGATTAAGAAAAATGAGTCTTATAGGCCAGCAAATTCTGACAGGAAGATAATTTGAATGAAAAATTACTAGAAGGGAACCATGCTTCAGAATTATTGTGTCCTGTGGCATGGCATTTGATGAGAAATTCCCTTTTGCACTTAAATCTCCAAAGAAATTTCATCCGGCCCTCATGAATCAGTTTCAAAGTCAGGCTGAAGCATGAGTTTGGACGTTGCCAAAGAGCAGAGAGCCGTCTTTCTCCAACCATTGGAGAGAGCGTGGCCTTTTTCTCACTGGGCTGTCCTCTTGGCCTCTAAGAAGGCCTCAGCGTCCTACTTGTCAGAGAACCCTCCGGATCCCTGCCCGCGGGTGGAATGAGCAACAGCGGGAGATGACGTTTTGACACATGATAACTTCACCCACTCAAATGGAAAGCAGGGAGCTATCTGAGGGCAAAGGAGACAATTCCTGTGAAAACGTTCTGAGAGCTTCCTAAGGGTGAAGCTCTCTTGTTGTGAAATCTTGTTTTCATTTCTTGTTAGAGAAGCTTCTTTCCAAAGTTCTTTCCAGCTGCTTTAGGATTAAAATTAGCATGGACTAATGAGAAAGCATATAATATGCCCCTCCTCAAAGGAAGATGAAAGAAATGAAAAAATAATTTAAAAACGTGCCTAGCAAGGACCCATTCACAGCTCCTCTCTTCAAGTTATGATTTCCCTTGTCCAACCCCCACTTCATCATCTGTAATTTAGAGCCATTGTGCTTTTACCTGAATTTGAGACCTGAGCAGGTCGCTTCCTTATTTAAAACCCTTTGTCCTGCTTGGCCCAACCTACTTGGTCCGGACTACCTCTCTCAAAACTCTTGTCTCCAACTCTGGACTCTACACTTACCCAAATACTTGCAACCCTCCTGCAGAGCACCCTCCATGTTTGCTAGATTTAAGAAGGAAAAACCACTGGATACCTATTTAAATCTGAATTTCCAATAAATTTTTTAGTAGAAGTATGCCCTATGTAATATTTTTAGGACCTATCTATTCTAAAAAATTATCCATTGTATATATAAGATTCAAATTTAACTGGACATCCTATATTTTCCCTGGCAGCCTTGGCCGCATTCTACCCCACAGCCCATCCTTCAGGACACAACTTCCTGAACATATCTTCCTGCTTCCCCCAACCACCTAAGTCTGAGTTGTGTGGCTTCTCCCATGTTTACCCTTTTTATAGAACTGACTACACTCTTTACAATTGTCTGTTTACTTCTAAACCTCCATTATTAGATTATAAATTCTACAAGGTCAGGACTTATGTCACATTGATCACTCTATCCCCAAAGCCCAAAAGTGCCCACAGTATAACAGTTATTCAATATTTACTTATTAAATGAACAGAAATTCACTGTTTACAAAGCACCTTCACAACTCAGCAAATTATTTATTTCTATAGTTTATAAATGGAAACTTGTTTTCTGCCCCAGAGTAATCCAAGGGGATCGTTTTAAGTATCTGTCAGAGCACTGTATACTTTTGATCAAAATCTTCCAATAACCTTTTACCATCATTAGAATAACCCCCCAAGTTCTCTATGGTTCACAAGTCCCTGTGCGATCTAACACCTGGCTGTTACCTCCAGCTCTCTGATATCAGTCTTCTCCTTGCTCACTTGTCACCAAGCACTGGTGTCCTCGATGTCCTTGTCTTTGATGCTTCCAACCAAAGTTCTACCTCAGGGCCTCTGTGCTTGCATGTCTCTCTGCCTGGAATCCTTTCCTCAGGTATATGCAGGGTTCCCTGCCTCACTTCCTTCAGACTGGAGAGTCTCCTCCTAGTGAAAGCCTTCCCTGGCTACCCTCTCTAAAATAGGCCTCTTGTCACTCTCCAGGTCTTCACCCCACATAAGTTTTCTTCAAAGCACCTGTCATTTCAGAAGTAAAATATTCAAAGATGGCAGAGGAAGTGCTTGCTACCTAAGGGCTGGGTTACAGAGTAATCCAGGAGGAATAAAAACCACAAACAGAAGAAAACGTTGAAGTAAGTGACTGATTAAGAGAGAAACCATGGCTCCTGCAAAGGTTAGTTCAACTTTGTCCTTTTGGTCCCTGTGATACCTCCAACCTCCATCACCAACGTGGCAATAGACATGTTTAATTGCCTACTCAACATCCATTCCCACTTTCTCCCTTGCTAACAAAACACATTTTTGCTTGGAACAACTGATTTCAGTTGTATTTCAGTAGATGGATCATTCCTGATCTAAGCCAGGAGGTGGTAAATTTTTTTCTGAAGGACCCGATGATAAATAGATTAAGATTTATAGACTGTATGGTTGCCATCACAATGTGCCGTTATAGTGTGAATGCAGCCATAGAAAATATGTTAATCAATGGGTGTGGTTGTGTTCCAATAAAACTTTATTTACAAAAACAGGCAACAGACAGATTTGGGCTAGGAACCACAGCTTTCCAATTCTTGATCTAAGCTATCCTGTTCCCTATATTCCCAGTCTGCCACATAACTAGAAACAGGTGATTCTTTAACAAACATGAGATGAGGGATCTAAAGGCTGGCTGCGGGGGAGGGCACAGGATGGTTGCAGGACTAGCTTTCACTTTCCTGACAAAAGAAGAGCGATAACAGCTCTTTCTTTTTCTTCTTTCTTGGGTTACCACTAATATGGCTAGAGCTGCAGCAGCCGTTGTGAAACCATAATGGATAGGACAGGAGAATTGCTGAGTCTTAGCCCTGGCACCACTAAATCCTTGATCAATAGCAGCCTACCTCCAGAGTTCCTGAAATGTGAGAAAAGGAAACACTTGCTTACTAAATCTACCCTAGTTTGGTTTTCTGTTGCTACCAGCCATATGCATTCTTAATTGACTCAAAATACACATGCATGTGCACAGCCATGCACATACACAGAGAGATACACACTGGTACACAACAGGCATAAGAGTGTGTTCACCAAAGTGTTAACAGTAAACATCTCTTTCCCAAGTATCTGGTGGCCTCTCCTTTATACTTTTCTGTTCTGCATTATTGTTATAATCACAAATAACTTAGCATCTTTTTTTCATTTTAGGAAGAAAGAACAACTTTTCATTGTTTGGGCTCTCTCTGCTGATTTATTCACAAGAACCACTAACTTATTCCCTAAAAGTCCCTTACCTGTGCTGGAAAAAACAAGCAAACTTAAAGATCTGGCAAAGGAAGAGGAGGAACCAGGCAGATGGCCAATCACTGACTCAACATAGCAATGGCAGTTCTGTTGGGAAGCTGCTCACTCAGACCCTCTTAACAGAAGAGTCAGAACCTTCTTCCACTTGGTCCATCTCCATCCCTATTCTTTTTTGAGAAGACATTTGGGACTTGTTTCAAGGGTTGATTTTTGCATATTACCATCTTTTATGGTTTAAATTGTGCTTCTAACCACCCCCCACCATGCCCACCAAAGATAGGTTGAAGTACTAATCCCCAGAACTTCACAACATCAACTTATTTGGAAATAGGGTTATTGCAGATTTATTATCTAAGTTGAGATCACTCTAGAGCAAGGTGGCCTCCAATCCCAAACAGCTGGTATCCTTATAAGAAGACAACCTTATATGAAGACACAAAGACACACAGGGAAAATGCCACATTAACCACGAAGGCAAAGATTGGAGTGATGTGCCCCAAGCCAAGGAAGGCCCTGGATTGCCCATAAACCACCAGAAGCTAAGAGGAGTCAAAAAGGATTCCCCTACAGGCTTCAAAGGGAACACGGCCTCACCAATACCTTGCTGGCCCTCTGAACCATGAGACAATAAATTTCTATTATTTAAAACCACCCAGGTTGTGGCAGCCTTAAGAAACTAATAGAGCGTTTTTGTTTTTGCTTCTTTCTTCAAAGATAAAAACAATTGCTAGGCAACTTTTGAAAACACAAATATCCAGAAATGTACTTCACTTCCCAAACAACCTTGTGGAATAGGTGAAACTGTGTGTGGGTGTTACACATACATTTTTTAATGAGAAAGTTAAAGATAAAAGGTTCTTCTAAAAAAAAAAGTTGTTTATTTTTGGGACAGCAAGAGAGTGGGAGAGGGGCAGAAAGAGCGAGACAAAGGATTATTGGATAATTGGAAATAATTGTCTCCCAATTGGAAATAATTGTCTGGAAAGACTGTGGTCTTTAAATTCCTCACCCCCCCCCAAAAAAAAAACAAAGGATTCTCGGGGAAATGTACAACCAATGTAATGTCTGGGGCATGAAATACACAACATCAACATTGGATAATTTGTGGTGGCAGAAAGAATGCTGTCATAAATAATAAGGCGTTGACAAAAAGACACAGGATTAAACTTGAAAGGCTTTCCGTGGGCCACCGATGGGACCGTTTAAGCACCAAAAAGAAATTAATGACAGCAATGTGGTCAAAACACACAAATAAATAACACTTCATGAATTCATAATAATACCAATGACAACAACAACCAAGAAAACCCTAATTGGTCACCTTAAATTGTAGCAAAACCACCATCCCCATATTCTGAAGCCTAATGAAGAGAAAAAACTCAGGCATTTATCCTGCTTTTTGTATACCAAATGTTTTCAGGGAAACTAAATTATTGATAAAGTTCTTCCTTAGAGAAGAATTCCAGCTAATGAATGCAGAAGGAATGATTAAAAAAACAAAAAAATACCAGCATTTTGTAACCGCAAATGACAACAGATCTGAACAACAATTATCAACAGCTGCTGAAACCACTAGGCGCGAGTCCCTGAGAACGTTATGGGTCCCACTCATAACACCTGCATCCGCTTGTATTGGTGATCTATCCCTGTCCTAATACCACACATTTAGCAGCTTAAAACAACACACATTTTGTACCTCACCATTCTGTGGGTGAAGAGTCCAGGTGGGCTTGGCTGGTCTCCCGGCTGCAGATTTTAGAAGACCAGAACCAAGGTGTCAGCCGGCCTGGGCTATAACTGGGAGACTCTGGAAAGACCCGGCTTCCTAGTTCATTCAAGCTGTTGGCCACATAAGCTTTGGATTTGGTGCTGCCCTTGGCTCCAGAAGCCTTGCTCAGGACCCCATGGGTCACAGCCAGCGAGGGCACACCACACCTCTCATGCCCTCAGTCTCTCTCGCTTCCCCCCTACCTCATTCTGCATCTGTCTCCTGCTTCTTCTGACTTCGGCTGGGAAGGTTTCCTGCCTTTAAAGCACATGTGACTCAACTGAACCCACCTGGACAATCCTGGCTCCTCCTATTGGAAGGTCTGTAACCTTAGTTACAACTACAAACTACCCTTTGCCAGGTAGCATGACAGATTTACATGTTCCAGGAGTAGGGTGCAGACATCGTTGGAAAGTGGGGGAATAATTGGCCTACTACACCACTGACCAAGTTTAACCTCACTAAGGTGAGGCTGTTCAACCTCACTAAGGTGACCATCATATAACCGCCATGCTGTGAAAGGATTTCATTCTCAAATGGAACTGGAGGATAGAAAATGGAGAATTTCTTGCATGTGTCCTCAAGAAAATGAAACTTAACAGACTGACAGACTGGTTTCCCCCTAATTCCTGATTTATAGAAAACCAAAACATCCCTCAGCCAATGAACACCACCAAGAACCTCCACCCACCCCCAAGCCAATAAACTTGCTGCTTGAACTCTAGCTAAACTCCCCTCTCTTTGCACTCCCTGACCGTAAAAACACCAGACCCTAAACCCTCAAAGACACACCTGTAGCTTGCCATAGTTTGTGTGACCTGAACTGTAATTCCTCTGCTATCCCCAAATAAACTCAATTTTTGTCATTCAAACTTGCCTCAGTTTACCTCTTTATTTAGGTTGACAGTGCAATGATATAGATAGGACATGGTGTCATCTATGAATTATTCTAGCTGCTAGATCTAGCTAACAGTTTTACAGTAAGTTAGGAGGATAAAGAAACATTTTTCAAATGCCACCTGGTGCTATCAGCCAAACTGAGTTATATGGGAAATTCTATAGAGCAAATGACTCAGGATTCTCAACAACAACAGCAAAATGGCAGAGATAAATAAAAGGATGACTAAAATTCAGAACACTGACAACATCAAATACCCATGAGAATGTGAACAACAGGCATTCTCCCTCATTTATTGCTAGTGGGAATTCAAAATGGTACAGCTACTTTGGAAGACAGTTTGGCAATTTCTCAAAAGTAGATATCCTCTTACCATATGGTGAGCAATCATACACACTGGTATTTACCCAAAGGAGCTGCAAACTTATGTCCATAAAAAACCTGCATATGGGCATTTATAGTAGCTTTATTCATAAATGCCAAAACTTGGAAACAACCAAGATGTCCTTCTGTAGGTGAATGGATTAAATAAGCTGTGGCACATGCACACAGCAGAATATTTTTCAGCATTAAAAATATGTGATCTATCAAGCCATGAAAAGACACGGAGGAACCTTATATACACATGGCTAAGTGAAAGAAGCCAATCTGAAAAGGCTACACACATAACTGCAACTATATGACATTCTGGAAAAGGCAAAACTATGGAGATGGTAAAAAAAGATCAGTGCTTGCAAGAGGTTGGGGTAGTGGAGAGAGATGAATAGGGCACGGAGGAATTTTAAGGTAGTGAAAATACACCGTATGGAACCATAATGATGGATACATGTCATTATACATTTGATCAAACTAATAGACAGTACAATACCAAGAGTGAACCCTAAGGTAAAGTAAGTACTTTGAGTGATTATGATATGTCAATGCAGGTTCATGAGCTGTAACAAACGCACCGAGGATGTGGATAACAGAGGCGGCTGTGCATTGTGTTGGGCACAGGGGGTATACGAGAAATCTCTGCATCTTCTCAATTTCACTACAAGCCTAAAATTGCCATTAAAAGTACAGTCTTATAATAAAAACATAAAATAAAATAAAAAATGTTAAATATAACTACATGAAAGGTTGGGAGGAGGTAGGCAGTTGTAGATTAGAGAGATGTATGAGGCGCATTAACCAAATGCAATGGGTGGGCCACCTTTGGATCCTGATTTGATCAAACTAACTCTAAAAATACATTTTTGAAAAATGTTAGTAAAACTTGAAGACACATTGATTTTAGATGGTAATAAATAATTATTAGTGGGGCGCCTGGGTGGCTCAGACAGTTAAGTGTCTGACTCTTGATTTCTGCTCAGGTCATGATCTCACAGTTTCATGAGTTCGAGCCCCACATGGGGCTCTGCACTGGCAGCATGGAGCCTGCCTGGGAATCTCTCTTTCCCTCTGTCTCTGCTCCTCCCCTGCTTGCACGCTATCTCTGTCTCTTTCAAAATAAATAAATAAATAAACTTAAAAAAATAATAATTATTGTCTACTTTGTTAGGTGAATATTGTGGGCTTTCATGTGTGATATTGTGGGGTTTTGTGTTTTTATTTTTGTCTTTTTTTAAGTTCTGATTTGTTGGAGACACATACCAAAGTATTGATGGGTAAAATGATGTGATATCTAGGGTTTGTTTGAATATCTAGGAAGAGAAAAAAAAAGAGTTGTAGGAAGACACAAGCAAAACACGATTGGCAAAATCTTTTTTATTATTATCACTGAGGTATAATTGACATATTATATTAGTTTCAGGTGTACAACATAATGATTTGATATTTATATACACTGTAAAATGATCATCACCATAAATCTAGTTACTAAATGTCACCATACAAATTACAAAAAAAATTTTCTTTTCTTGTGAGGGAAACTTTTAGGATTTATTCTCTTGGTGACTTTCAAGTATGCACTACAATATTATTGACTATAGTCACCATGCTATACATTACATCCCCTGACTTATTTATTTTATAATTGGAAGTTTGTACCTCTTGACCTCTTTCACCCATCTCACCCATGACCAAATCTTAATAATTGTAAAATCTGAGTGGTGGATACAGAGTTCACTTCACTCTTCACTTTACCTTTGTGTATGTTTGAAAATCTTCTATGGGGCGCCTGGGTGGCTCGGTCGGTTAAGCGTCCGACTTCGGCTCAGGTCATGATCTCACGGTCCGTGAGTTCGAGCCCTGCGTCAGGCTCTGTGCTGACAGCTCAGAGCCCGGAGCCTGTTTCAGATTCTGTGTTTCCCTCTCTCTCTGCCCCTCCCCTGTTCATGCTCTGTCTCTGTCTCAAAAATAAATAAACGTTAAAAAAAAAAAATTAAAAAAAAAAAAAGAAAATCTTCTAAATAAAATGCCCTCTATGTGACTGGAGTTCTACAGCAGGAAAGCCAGGTCAAATCCTTTGGCTCTGCCTTCATAAAATATCTCAAATAAAACCATTTCTCACCGCAGCCATGTACATCCTAAATTACTGTAATAGTCATCTGATTTCCCCATTTCTCCCCTTACTCTTCACCGTTTTCCACAGAACAGCTTGAGTGATCTTTCTAAAACATAAATCATATCGTGTCATCCCTCTGCTCAAGCCCTCCAATAGGTGCCTACTACACATCAGTAAAAGTGAAAGTCTTACCAAGGTCTATAAGGCCCCATGTAATGTAGCCTCTAGCTTTGTGTCAAATTTATTTATCTATCATCCCTGCTATCTTGGCTTAATCCTCTTTAACTACCTGGCCTCCTTATTAGCTCCTCAAATGAAGTACACTCCTGGCTCAGGATCCTTGCACGTACGATTCTCTCTCTCCCAGGAGCACTCTTCCCAAAAATTCATGTCTTGTTCTCTCACTTCCTTCAAGACTTTTTTCAAATATTAGCCCCTGAGAGAGTTCTTCTTTGACCACTCCCTCTAAAAGAGCACTCAACACCCTTCTTTTTTTTTAATTTTTATTTTTTAAGTAGGTTCCAAACCCAATGAGGAGCTCAACACAGGACTTGAATGCACGACCCTGAGATCAAGACCTGAACTGAGATCAAGAGTTGGACACTTAACCAACCGAGCCACCTAGGTGGCCCTTTTAATCTCCCTGCCCTATTTTTCATCGTAATGATCACCATTTATGTGACATTATTATGTGTCTCCCTCACATGATAAATATAAGCTTCGTGAAGGTAAGAACAATATTTGGTTCAAAACTCTATCCCTGGCACCTAGGATGGAGCCCGATGCTCAAATATTTACTCTTTGAATGATATTGACTGAATGCAAATTTGAAGGTAGGTCTTTTTATTCACAGCCACAGTACCTGGTCATTTGTCTTCTTCATTTCTTTAGTCTTTCATTTTCTGATATTAAAAGAACCTAGCAAATTCTAGGTGTCTGAAAGCAAAGGCTACCATGTTATGACACACACAACCTCCTGAGTGAACTTAATATCCTTCTAGACCTACAGAACCAGAGAATATAATTCATCACCTGGAAAATTCTCAAAAGATGATTTTCTTGTGGATATGCTTTTGAATTCTTTGGCTAGAGCATGAAATTGCAGAAATTCAAGTTTCCCTTCTTATTGTGAGGCTAAGCACCCAAGGTTCACTTAACTGGGGTATTATAGTCAGATACAATTTTAAGGGTTAATCACGTGGATAAGGAAGCAGCACTTTGTCCCCTTGGTTTATAACCTTAGGCAAAGTCCCGACTTGCCTTAAAGTGCATGAACTGCTCATGCTTCAGTCTTCACTTCCATGTCCCTGAGCTTTTGTTCTTGCTTTGTACTTTCCCTTTGTATCAACCCTCTGTTTATTTTTATCCACAAGCTAGTTACCCAGCTTTTACCTTTTAGCTGAGACAATTTAAGGTAAACCTGAAATTAAACTGTACATTGGCAGAGAATTTGGCAGACGTGAGAAACAAATAGCAGTATCCCAGATTTTTTTAATGCTTTCATTTTTACTTCTCTTCAAGATAAACAATGTGAACATATATATTCTAATGCTCATGCATGTATTTTAATTAGTTTAGTGTAGCCCATGACTGACCATTACTGAATGGCAAGGAAGCACCTAAATTAAATCCTATGTTAAGGGGCGCCTGGGTGGCGCAGTCGGTTAAGCGTCCGACTTCAGCCAGGTCACGATCTCGAGGTCCAGGAGTTCGAGCCCCGCGTCGGGCTCTGGGCTGATGGCTCAGAGCCTGGAGCCTGTTTCCGATTCTGTGTCTCCCTCTCTCTCTGCCCCTCCCCCGTTCATGCTCTGTCTCTCTCTGTCCCAAAAATAAATAAATGTTGGGAAAAAAAAATTAAAAAAAAAAATCCTATGTTAAAGCAAAGGTTGCTGGAGAAACAGTAGGTTTTGCAGAGATACTAGCTGGAGTAGTGTTACCATAGGCCTGTAAAGTTTACAAAATATTTTCCTTCTGGTCTATTATTTCCTTCTTCCCTTACCTCAACCTTCCAAGGAAAATTATTCTTATTTCACAGATGAAGAGGCTAGAGTTTAGAGAGAAATGACCTACTTCATGTTGGAGGAGATCATTGAGAGGATATGACCGCTGGTTGACCCACCAGCTAGACCTGGGTAATGAGTGGCTCTTCAACCCCATCCCCTGTCCTTAGAAGGTAATTTCTGCCCACCATTCCCACAGTAGAAGCTGTTTCAAGGGCACAGCCTTGAGACAGTAAGGTGGTATTGAGAACATCTGGTCTGTGTACGTACAGTTAAGGCCTCTATAAATTTTAGAAATTTAGGTGGGTGGGTACAGAATCTATTCATGTTGCATCCATCCAAGACAAGCCTTGTATATAAGTAATCTTGTTTATTAAGCTTCCCTCTTACAATGTGCCATTCTAGGTATTTTCTACAGGATTTACCCTACTCTCCATTCTACCCAAGCCCAAGGGTTAGGGGAATATGACCTTGGCCAGCTACTGAGCACTCTCCATTCTCCTGACCATAGTGATTAGTTTGGAGACCCAAATTTGGTGGGTTTTGTGGAAACATAGTCTCTTTCTCTGTGATCACAAGTTTTAGGAAAAACTAAGCCAAAATTAACTCTGGCAAATCTCCTGGGTCAAATTTAGACAATATCTTCAACATGAGAAAGCTGGCCAACAGAACCAGTGTCAGAGGGAGAAAGAGATTGCATTTATTGGCTGACACAAACTTGAGCTGAACTTCCGGCCAAAGTGTTAGTCCAGAGTATAGCGAGACTAGACTCAAATCCAGGTACTACAATGGCCAATTCTCTCTTTTCATTACACCCAAGCAGTCCTAGCCTAGTAGTATCATAAGAGTCCATGTAACAAGCTTTTTGTCACTCAAAGGTTTTACCTCTATACTTTGGTGTCACAATAGCTGCTTTGGGGGCATCTAGGTTGCTCAATGGTTAAGCAACTGGCTCTTGATATCAGTCAGATCATGATCTCATGGTCATGAGATAGAGCCCTGGGTTGAGCTTCATGCTGAGCATATAGCCTGCTTGGGATTCTCTCTCCCTCTTTCTCTGCCTCTCTCTCTCTCTCTCTCTCTCTCTCTCTCAAAATAAATAAACATTAAAAAAAAATAGCTGGTTTCAAGGCCTACTGCATCACTTACCAGTTCTGTGATCTGGGGCAATTTACTTGACCCAAGACTCAAAAGCATCATCACTATAATGGGAATATATATCATGGGAGGACCTGTCTCATAAAGTTGTTACTGTCTGTCAAATATTTAACTGGCACATAGTAAACACCCAGGAAATTATAGTTTCCACTGTCATTATTCACTACTGAATGAGAGAACTTTAATACAATAAACCAGAGAAACATGAATCTTTCAGAGACTCATGTACCAATACATAAAAATCATTCAGTAGAATACATAACAGACCTTATAGCAGTGTTTGGTGCATGGATTCCCAGGAAATGGGATGGGAGAGGGGAAGGAGAAGGCCAGGAATTCTGGGTTTTGTTGAAAAGCCTATTCAGTGCTCCTGATACTAACAACTTCTTATACTGAAGAAAAGTTATTTAATGATGGATAACAAAAGAAAATTGGTATTTACTGAGTATCAGCCAAGTGTCAAGCATAAACAATACATCATTTATTCCCTACAAACACCCTATAAGGAGGTAGGCGTTATTACACCCATTTTATGGATCCAACAACTAAAGTTCTGAATGTAATGAATGGAAACACACTACTAGCAGGTAGAG
This sequence comes from Lynx rufus, assembly GCF_022079265.1. Taxonomy (NCBI): domain Eukaryota; kingdom Metazoa; phylum Chordata; class Mammalia; order Carnivora; family Felidae; genus Lynx; species Lynx rufus. Next base: position 14,562,524 of record NW_025814845.1, read on the forward strand.
CTAGGATTTAAAAGCAGTAATATCTGGTCTCAGACCCATGTTCTCTTTCCATAGTGGCCCATTTCAAATGGACCAGTATAGCAACCTCTACGTATTTGGAAAACACCTAAGTTCTCCCATAGATGTGGAGAGATAACTGTTACTCCCAGATCATAAACTCCTACAGGTATGTCTAGTATCTCACTTCTGAGAGAAGGGGACCCAACACCTTAAATCATGGAACCAAGAGAATCTTATGCCAATTGTATCCCTCATTCCAGACACCCCATCTTCTCCCCTTCAATTCCTTCATGATTCTGAACCCTCAGTGAGTTGAATCATTATCTACTAGAGCCCCAGTAGAGTTACCATCAAAATATCCAGATTGTGTTTCCAAACTTCACTTATTACCTGTGTGATTAAGAATTTTCTCTACCTCTCTATGAAATAGGAATAATAATATTTGCATATTATTATTGCACAATATTGCATAATATTATTTCATATTTATTGAGGTAATGTTAGTAAAAAAGCCCAAGAGAGAACCAACCATAGAACAAAATGAAAACTGCACTTCATACATGTTTACTTGTTTCACTCCATTGTATTTGTTGTCTTTTCCTTCTCTGTTTCAACATAAATTCTTAGGAAAGCAAACTATATTTCTTATTTTTCAATTCCAATGCCTGACGCCATGCTGTATGCACAACTGGAAACTATTGATTTATGAACCTTTCACTAACCCCTAGAATACTACTTCTTTCCAGTTCCTTGGTCTCCAAACCAACCTCCTAAAATTGGGGTAGCAGTTATAAATGAGGCTTTGTAACAACTGAAAAATAACTTCACAGCATCCACCAAGAGACTCTTCACCAGTTACCACATTTTCTGCCGCCCTTCCAATGTACAGAAATGACCATATCAAAAAGCTCCATAGTGAAAGGTTGTGGATGTGATGAATCGCACAGTATTTTTAGCACGTGTCCTGTTCCAACTGCAAAATATCTTCAAATGTTCATGTAATTTGTAGCTGTCTTGGAAGGGACTGTATCATCAAGGAGAGTTTGCTTTTATTATTCTTACTGTAGTTCCCCTCCAAACGTTCAGCATTTTCACCATCAAAGATAGTCTTGGTTTTAGCTATTCTCAAGCACAGTAAAATAAAAACTACAGCTTTCTCTGTTTATTAAATACTCCAGGACATTGTTTTTGGACCTATGCCCCAAAACATAAAAATAAAAGCAAAACCACAAACATGTAAGGTGGTCAAATAAATTTTAGAAATGTTGCCCATTTAAGAACCTTCTTGGAAATGGGGCACCTGGGTGGCTCAGTCGGTTGAGCGCCCGACTTCGGCTCAGGTCATGATCTCACAGGTCATGAGTTCGGGCCTACATCAGGCTCTGTGCTGACAGCTCAGAGTCTGGAGCCTGCTTCGGATTCTGTGTCTCCCTCTTCCTCTGCCCCCTGCCCCCACTCATACTCTGTCTCTGCCTCTCAAAAATAAAGAAATAAAGTAATAATAATTAAAAAAGAACCTTCTTGGAAAGTCACAATGCTCATTTGCATATTTAAAATTCATAATAAACCTGTTCTAAAGGAGTCTTTTATTTTTTTTTTTAATTTTTTTTAACGTTTATTTATTTTTGAGACAGAGAGAGACAGAGTATGAACGGGGGAGGGGCAGATAGAGGGAGACACAGAATCTGAAACAGGCTCCGGGCCCTGAGCCATCAGCCCAGAGCCCGACGCGGGGCTCGAACTCACGGACCGCGAGATCGTGACCTGGCTGAAGTCGGACGCTCAACCGACTGCGCCACCCAGGCGCCCCTAAAGGAGTCTTTTAACTTAACATAATTCTTCCTTTCATGGACCTTGTTTAGGTAATACTAGGTAACAGTAAAGAATCACTGTTCATTTTGTTAAACATAACAATGTCTGTAGTGGGTGCTACATGGGCCACCCTGATCCACCTTGGGAAGTTAAAGATTATTCTCTATGCTGCTGGGAGTACTGCCAGCTAATAGCCCCCTGCTATGTGCCCTCTCCAGAAACTGCCCTCAAATTGCTATTGGCTGAAGAGAGACACCTACTTCAAGGTTATACCTGCTTCCTAGGAACAGCACAGTCAATATGGGAGCATCATAGGAGTATAAAGGCCCAACTTCCTCCCCTAGACTCCAGACAACGGAGAAGTCCTCAGCTTTGTAGCTTTCCATGGGGGCCAGCTGAGTCCTTTATAGAGCCTGCCTACCAGCTCAATGTTGTTTCCTTTCCTTCCCTCCTATGGATTCTAATCCTGAAAAGCCTAATAAGCTTTCTGCCTGCTACTCCTCATCTGAGTTTGCTTTACAGGGAACCCAACTTGCAACAATAGCATGGGGGAATGTTTTTACCTATTGGAGATAACCCTTGAAGAATTTAAGGATGAGATGATATGATGTCTCACAATTGCAAAGAGAAAAATGAATGTGTGGAAATAGAAGAAAAAAGATTGGCAAAATGCTAGTAATTGTTGAGACTGAGCAAAGAGTGCATAGAGGTTCTTTGTAACATTAGTCTTTTGTATGTGTTTGAAATTCTCCATTTTAAAGTGTTTTTAAGATATTATTCCCGAAGCTTCCAGAGAATCCTCTTTTCAAGGAATACTGTCATCTTGGGACATATTTGATGCTCCTTTTGTCTTAACAAGGAGATAAATCAACCCTGGAAGTTTCCCAATCACTTCCTAGGACACAGAATAATTTTCACTGACTCTGGATCTGAGTTCTTCAGATGGACCTCATTAATGCTCACGAAAATGTCACAGATGCTAATGAACACCCAGCTCCCTACAACCAGCTGAGGTGGCTGGAGAGGCTTGGAAATCAGTTGTTGCCTGATGATAGACCCACTCTTCAAAGTAACCTAAAAGTGCAGAGCTTGCTGGACTGAAAACTCCTTCGGATGTAGGAGAGGGAGTGGAATGATGTAGAAAAAGCCTCAGGAAACGAAACCAACACAGCAGAGCCAATCAACCATCGGAACTGCCACTTGGACAGTTGGAAACCAAGAGCTGTAATTACTTCTCATCTGGAACATTAGCCTTTCCTTGAAATCCTGGGAAATGACCTGGGGGCAGCTCCAGGGGACTTTGTAAATAAGACGCAGAACAGGATTCTTTGCCTCTCAGACCTGAGTAGCCCAGGATGGATCTGTTAGCAACTCAGAAATGGAAGAATAAAACAATTAATAAGGGAAGGCAAACCGGTTGGCTATTGGGCTTTTTCCCCCTTAATTAAGAGGCCCTTTCTTGGAGTAGCCTCAAATGTTGAGGTCCTATTCATCGAGCCATCTGCTCTGCCTGCAGTTCTTCTCCCCACATTTCCTCCCAGAGGAGTCTTTTGAGCTTCAAGACGGGAGGGACCTGCCTGGAGCTGAATTGCATCTCTAACTGAATCTATTTTAAGGTTCCTTTTGTGAACCTAATGGCGATCTCCTGTCATTTCCCACTTTCCATGACTGATGGTGTCTCCTCTGAAGACTGGGGAGAGCCCATTTCTCCCCCAGGGTTTCTGTTTGACATAGACAGACACTCACCACTGCAGAAACGTCTGGCATGGCAACGTGTGACAACACATTCACCTTCATCCTTCAGGGTCAGAGAAACAGATTGCCCCAGAACTTTCTCTGTTCCTCATTCTCACAGACAAGTGCCTCAGTCAAGAGTGCCTTTGAGCCAAGAGCTGTGTAGTCTCCCCCTAGTCCAAAGTGCTCCTCTGATTTATCAGACTCTTTGTGACCCACGGCCTTCATACTTCTTGAACCTTCACTTCACCTTTTAGCTCTAGCCATGCTGGCTTCCTTCCAGGTCCTAAACATGCCAATCACATCGCCTCTCTACTTTGCACTTTGCACTTATGTTCCCTTCCCCGAAATGTTCTTCTCCTGGTCACTGTTGCATGGTTGGCTCCTTCTTGTCATTTACATCTCAGCCTGAATGTCACCTCCTCGGAGAAACTTTCCCTGACTACCCAGACTGGAGTGGCTCCCTCGTCACCCTCTATCACATCACTCCACTGCAATTGTCTGCACAGCACTGATACTTTCATTTGTTTCTTTCCTGTCTCCCTCCCCCTCACCCAGTACGACAGCTCCACAGGACCACAGACTTTCTTCTGCTGGTTCGCTGCTTGCCCACAATGCCTGGAATTGTATCTGGCATGTCAGGAGTGCTTAATAAATCATTGTTGAGTTAATTAGTGATTAATTGATCCTGTTTTCCATTGCATCTTCCTAACAATGCCAAAGGTACACGTGACTATTCCTTTTTAACAAAGGAGTAAAGGGAGGTTTAAAAATTAAGTAAGACGGACAAGGTCACTCAGATTTAGGGAGGAACAGGTTCAGGATTCCAATCAATGGCTGATTCTACCTTCTTGGAAGTCAGGTCTGTGAGACCTCAGGTGCGATGTGAGAACAGGCCAATCCAATGTGTGTCTGCAACATCTACAGATGTAATTTTGCTTTGTACCTGGGATGTGTGGCCCATAATGCACATCAGGGACTATCTCATTTTGTGCCACCCATTGTGCTAGGGAACGTGCCAACCTGCCAAGGGAGAATGACCGGACCAAGGCAAACACATAACATCCAAAAGTGACCTTCAAACTGAGTTCCCCTGACTCCTCATTCCATGCCACACCATATATGGCAGCACAGGTCCTACCTTCCTGGTGGTGATGGAAGGAAAGCCGGGCAGAGGCCAGACTCCAGGGGCCCTCCATGCCAAGTGCCCATATGGGCCTGTATGTGCCTCAGAAGAGGGCGCCATATTCCATTTTACACATTATTAAACAGCCTGCCCTCTCTTAATTTACTTGCTTCCTCAGAGAATTCAGATGTCTGGAAGTAAACTCCTTTCAGCCTATTGGACACTAGAAGTTTTTGGAAAAGTAGCTGAAGGCACTAAAAACCTATTCATCTCAGAGGGGTGAGTTGTTAGCTCTTGATCAGTTGCTGACTCATCACGTCCCTTCCTAATTAATAGATGAATCTAAATGTGCAGTATTCTAACTAAGCCCCAGTCTGGGAGTTCACAAAGATGAAATACTATTACACTGAGGGCTTTTGCATCTTGTGCGTCCAGCGTTTTTCCCCCTTTTTCTCTCTTTCCCTTAGAACATTCATACTTCAAAATAAAATCCCCCAGGGTTCCTGGGTGGCTCAGGCGGTTGAGCGCCAACTTCGAATTGGGTCATGATCTCCGGGTTGGTGAGCCTGTGCTGACAGCTCAGAGCCTGAATCCTGTTTCAGATCCTGTGTCTCCCACTCTCTCTGCTCTCTCCCCCACTCATGTTCTCTCTCTCTCTCTCTCTCTCTCTCTCTCTCCTCTCTCAAAAGCAAAATATAAAACATTAAAACAATTTTAAATAAAATAAAATAAAATCTCCCTTGGGAATCCACAATATTTGATGAGTAAGATATAATGAGCATAAGCCAGGAATCTTTCAATTCTAAAGCATGTTAAACATTGTCTAGAAGGAGATGTACCAACATGTTTACAGTGTTTGTCTTTGGGGGTGGGACTTGGGATGAATTATTTTCCCTCTGCATATTTCTGTAGTGATGTCCTACAGGAAGCATGTATTACCTTTACAGTGAAGGAGAAAACACTGGATCTTGGAAAAGTCAGTGAAACCGGAAGGTAAAGCTGTAGCTAACAGCTCCAGGCTGGGTTAGGGAGCCACACGCAGAGTTGGCTTCAGCCAGCCGAGCAGGAAAAGGTACTACAATTTAAAGTTTTTGCCATTCAAAGCAGAAATAAAACCATGGGTCCTTCCCTCGTGACAGCAGAAAGACAGCAGGACCTGGAGCTGGGAGAGGTTAAAAAAAAAAAAAAAAACAGACCCAAAAGAGGGAATTCTTTTTATAAGCACCTTTGATTTGGATAGCAGGCACATGGCTCTGTTTTTAAGGAAGTGTTGCTGGGCTCAGCCTCACCGCCTTCCAGCAGGTGGCCAAAACCAGCAGGCTTCTCACAAGCCACTCAGTGCTGTTTGTTTCCTTCATGCTGACTTTTCCTGCCTCCTATAAAATAGTTAGCAGGGGAAGGAGACTCAGGAAGCGTTCAGAGATGAGCACTGAAGAAAAGAGTGTGTCAAAATGAAACAATAAAGCCTAGGAAAACCCAGGCAAGAGAGGAGAGAAAAATCTTCTCTGTGCTCTTAAACAACTAGGAAAAGCAATAGTTGAAAGAAAGACGCAGCAACCCTTTGGCTTTTCTATTTGTAAATATTTTCTTCCCCTATGCCATACTCCCACCTCCCTCCAAGAAAGTCTAAAAACAAAACTTTTCCCGAGCTGTGTCCAAGACCTGCTCCAACTGCTCCTAAGCCCCCACGGTGGCTGGGGGTGGAGGTAAGAGGATGTCAGCCAACTTGGGTTTCATGGCCCCTGCAATGCAGTCTCAGACCCAGGGATTTCCTGGGGCATCCGGCAACAGAGAAAGCACATAGGTTTGCTTATGAAGGCATGCTAAGGCTATTGGAGAGAAGGCAGCTCAGGGCCAGAATTCTCAATAAAAACATAAGCCCACAGCTAGAAGTGAGAAGCAAAAGAAAAGAAACCAGGACTTTCCCTTGGAACAGGATGCAGTTACACAGTGCTGCCTCAACCCGGGTGGTGGCGCTGTGATGTGTGGTTGGCTTTGTGGGGGTTGAAAACTGGTCCAGGGACTGATTCAGAGTTGGCAACTTTGGCAGGATGCTCACGTGAGTTTTACAGACCTCAGCAAAGGGACCCTACTAGAGGGGACGACAGCCAGGCCCAAAGAGAATGTAAGGCTTTCTGAGACTCATTTATTCATTTCCTTTGGTTGTACATATGAACTTGGGACGTTGGGCCAGGCACTAGGAATACAACAAGGATCAGAAGCATATGTGTGCTCACCCCTTCATTCCCCATGAAACTTATTAGCTAATTAGGAAGACAGATATTAACCATATACAAATCATAGACAAAAAAGTCAGAATTAAAACTACAGTTAAATGATATGAAGCATTGTGGCTTTGGAAGGCTAATCTCACTGCGTGAATTATGAATTTTCGAAAGATACAGAGGGTTCAGGCAGATAGAGGCTGATAAAAAGCTGGTCTGCAGTGCAGGGTTAGGTGTGCGGCAACAGTGGGCCACCTGACTACAGCTTTGCTGAGGTTTGAGCTGCAGGAAAGACACGCTTACCTAGCAAGACTGTGTCGAGCAGATGTGGAAACAGGGCCCAAAAGGGTTATACCAGTAATGATCAGACACCGACCAGGCAACGCACCCCACTGCCTGAGGCGATCAGGGCAAGGCTAGAAGTCAGGACTGTTTAAGGAAAATTCCTCCTCTTGGACTGCACGAGTAGGAGTAAGAATCCCTCCCCCACATTCCCTGTATTTGTTCTCTCAACCCATTGGGTTTAGCCATGAAGTCTATGGTCAGTCAGGGTCGTGTGGTCACGTACCTGGGGAAGGCTCAGCAGACTGCGTCAATTAGCTCTGACCTTCATAAGTCCAGAACACAAAACCATTTCTGGTTATCGGAGTATCTTCCTAGGCATTTTTAGGACTCTTTGCCCCCACAAGGTCTTTAGATAGATCTGAAGAATATAGTAATAAAACTACACCCACTTTCTATTCTATTTTTCATCCCAAACTGTATCAGCTATTAACAAATATATGACCTCTTGAGGGTGAAGCCACTGTTTGGGAGTTGCAATACAAGACTTTGGCCATGACCAATGCAGTGGACAGAGAAAAGCCAAACTCAGATCGCATGATAGGGAGTGACCCCTAAGATGTTGTGGATAAGTCTCATTATCCACGTGGATCATCACAAATCCAAGAGTAATGGTTTCTTAATTTGTTCCTCAATGCTATTCTAAAAAACAGCCTCGGGGCTCCTGGGTGGCGCAGTCGGTTAAGCGTCTGACTTCAGCCAGGTCACGATCTCGCGGTCCGTGAGTTCGAGCCCCGCGTCGGGCTCTGGGCTGATGGCTCAGAGCCTGGAGCCTGTTTCCGATTCTGTGTCTCCCTCTCTCTCTGCCCCTCCCCCGTTCATGCTCTGTCTCTCTCTGTCCCAAAAATAAATAAACGTTGAAAAAAAAAAAAAAAAACAAAAACAAAAAAAAACAGCCTCACCTAGGCCAAACTTAGATGATTTAAAACTAGAAGCTCTCTCTAGGGACACCTGGGTGGCTCAGTCAGTTAAGCATCTGACTCTTGATTTCGGCTCAGGTCGTGATCTCAGGGTTTGTGAGATGAGCCCCGTGCCAGGCTCTGCACTGACAGTGTGGAGCCTGTTTGGGATTCTCTCTCTCTTCCTCTCTCTCTCTGCCCCTGCCTCAGTCATGCTCTCTCTCTCTTTCCCTCTCAAAATAAATAAATAAACATTTTTTAAAATAAATAAATAAAAGTAGGAGCTCTCACAGCAGAACTTTCTGGTAGAAGCATACATGGTGCTTAGTTGTATCTTGAACTCCTGACTTACAGACTTGGCAGAAGAACCATGTAAATGCTAAAAATAACTTCTGTCCACTAGACTCTTAGAAGTATGAACTTGGATGGTGTTGAGAAAACTGGACAGCGACATGCAAAAGAATGAAATTGAATCACTTTCTTACACAATACACAAAAATAAATTCAAAATGGATTAAAAACTTAACTGTGAGACAGAAAGCCATTAAAATCCTAGAGGAGAACACAGGCAGTAACCTCTTTGACATTAGCCATAGCAGCTTCTTACTAGATATGTCTCCTGAGGCAAGGGAAACAAAAGCAAAAATAAACTATTGGGACCTCATCAAAATAAAAAGTTTCTGCACAGTGAAGGAAACAATCAACAAAACTAAGAGGCACGTGACAGAATGGGAGAAGATATTTGCAAATGACATATCTGATAAAGCGTTAGTATGCAAAATATATAAAGAACTTATAAAACTCAACACCCAAAAAACAATCCAGTTAAAAAATGGGCAGAAGACATGAAGAGACATTTTTCATGGCCAATAGATACATGAAAAGATGCTCAACATCACTCATCATTAGGGAAATATGAATCAAAACTACAATGAGATATCACCTCACACTAGTCAGGATGATTACAACTAACAACACAGGAAACAACAGGTGTTGGCGAGGATGCAGAGAAAAGGGAACGTTCTTACACTGTTGATGGGAATGCAAACCCGTGCAGCCAGTCTGGAAAACAGTATGGAGGGTCCTCGAAAAAAGTTAAAAATAGAACTACCCAATGACCCAGCAATTGCACTGGTAGGTATTTACCCAAAAGATTCAAAAACCACTAATTTGAAGGGATACATGCACCCTGATGTTTATAGCAGCATTATCTACAATAGCCAAGCTATGGAAACAGCCCAACTGTCTACTGACTGATGAATGGATAAATAAGATGTGGTACATATACAATGGATTGTTACTCAGCCATAAAAAAGAATGAAATCTTGCCATTTGCAACAGCATGGATGGAGCTGGAGAGTATTATGCTAAGTGAAATAAGTCAGTCAGAGAAAGACAAATACCATATGATTTCACTCATATGTGGAATTTAAGAAAGAAAACAAACATGGGGTGGGGGGAAGAGAGGAAAACCAAGAAACACACTCTTAAGTATAGAGAACAAACTGATGGATACCAGAGGGGAGGTATGTGGTTAAAAAGGTGATGGGGATTAAGGAGTGCACTTGTGATGAGCACTGGGTATTATATGGAAGTGCTGAGTCACTAAATTGTACACCTAACACTAATATTACACTATAGGTTAACTAACTGGAATTTAAATAAAAACTTGGAGGAAAAAAAAGAAGTATGAATTTGGCAAGGTTCTCTTTTTCTTATTATCAATTTTTTAAAGAGCTGTGTTTGCTCTTGAGTCCTGCATGTATAGAATAGTGCCAAACCCAGCATCACTGAACTATGTGCTGTGTGGATCACCACACAACGTAACAGTGTGAACTGCACGCAGTGTGAGCTAACACCCAGTGTAGAACTGTGAACTGCATGCGGTGTGAGTTAATGCCCAGTGTGGTAATGTGAAGTATATAGGACATGAACTAATACACACAGTGAGAACTAATACACTGTGGAGCAGGGTGAACCGCTAAGCAGTGTGAACAAATGTGAACTCCAGTAGTGTGAACTAATACACAGTATCGTTGACCCTTGAGCAACATGGAGATTAGGGGCATCATACCCTGCACAATCAAAAACCCATGTATAACGTTGGACTTTCCAAAAACTTAACAATTAATGGATTACTATTAACTGGAATCCTTAGAGATAACAGAGTCAATTAATACATATTTTGTATATGTATTATTTAGTGTATTGACACAACAAACTAAGCTAGGGAAAATGTTATTAGGAGAATCATAAGAAAAAAATACATTCACTGTACTATATTTATAAAAAAAAAAACCCACGTGTTAGTGGACCCATGCAGTTCAAACCTGTATTACTCAAGGGTCATCTGTATAGTAGTGTAAACCTTTATTGTGGACTAATACACAGAGTACTGACATGAACGGATTAACCATGTAAACAACCACACAGTGTAACTGTGTATACACTGCAGCCTGAACCACCACATCATGTGGTAATAGGAACCATCATATACATAATAATATTCATAATAATGGGACGCTTGGGTGGCTCAGTCCGTTGAGCGTCTAATTCTTGATCTCAGCTCAGGTCACGGTCATGGGATTAAACCCTGCAGTGGGGTCTGTGCTGAGTGTGGAGCCTGCTTGGGATTCTCTCTCTCTCCCTTTCTCTCTGCACCTCCTCTGTGCACGTGCTCACTCTTTCTCTTTCTCTCTCTAAAAAAAAATGTTTAAGTAATAATAATAATAATGTTCAGTACCACAGTGTTAACTATCACACAAGTTTTTTTCTGTGCAGGTCATACAATCTTTGAAACTTTTCCATAAACCCAGAATGACTCCAAAATAAAAGTTATGCTCAAGAAAGATTTCACTAAGTTGTATTGTCTTCGGTTTTCAAACATCCTCCTGTTCCAGCAGCCTATTACAATATCACAACCTAAATATGTCAAAATAATTATTGTAGTTAAGTTGAAATTTGATTCTGAGCTTTCTTACTAAAAATTGTGAAACAAGCAATTACAGAATTCCTAGTATTAGAAAGAATGAAACTTACTAGTTCCTTAGCACAAGCATAAGTTTTTCCCGGAAAATCATCTCAAGTGAGACTTTATTAATGGGACACCAAGTGCTATGGACGGCAATGTTCTCAGAGGCAAGTGCAATGATAAATTTCAAAAGGTCTTTGAAGTGACTTTCCATGGAAGTTAAAGGTAAAGCTGCACAATAATTCCAGGAAAGCAATTCCCAAAAGGCTAAATAAGCTAATGCTAGATGTTTAACAGCCTGGTGGCACAGCGTGATAAGGTTACAATGCAGATCTCCTAGGAGGGAGACAGAAGGCATGCTCCGTTCACCATTCTCCACAATTTCATCTTCCTTCAGGAGGGCTTCTGTTTGGAGCTGGGAAGCAGAGAGCTCAAAGTGGGCTCTGATCTGACCTAGAATACAAAGATTCTGAGTAGCTAACCGGAGATAATACCTATGAAATGAAGAGACACGGTTACAGGATTGTATATAAGAAGGGAAAACTTCTTGAATTTCACATTTAATTGATAAAACAATGGACACATTACTCAGTCTCTTTCAACAGTGGATAATGATAACTGCCTTGCAGAACTGTCGTGAGCACCTAGAAATCCACCTGGCCGATAATGATTACTGACGGTAATAACACTTACAGACAACAACAACACTAGCTGTCATGTGGAGTGCTTGCTCAAGTCATGCTCACATGTACATACTAAACCCTTTAGAGCTATCATCTTCCTTAATCTTCATTATTACCCAATATCGTTGGTATTTTCTCATTTCTTCAGAAGAAGAAACACACCTAGAAAGTTAAAACAACTTACTGAGGGCACAAAGCTAGTATTTGTCACAGCCAAATCTGAATTCAAAGGTCAGCTTCAAAACTGACTAGCTAAGTCACCTTGGGTAAGTTATTCAACTTCTATATGCCTTAGTTTCTATATCTGTGAAATGGGATAATAACAATACTTCCTTCATGGGGTTGTTGCAGGATTACATGAAACAAGAAATATAACATGTTTAACACAGTAAATCTTCAATGAATGACAGGGTTTTATATTATGTAAACATCAGATGGGAAGGAGTTAAGGCTAACACTTTGTAAAAATGGAGGCAAGCACTTAACCAAACTTTCACTTGGATCAAAGGCTACCAGAGCTCTCGCTGGGAAGCAAATTGTAGTAAAATTAGACTTTTCCTCAGAAAGCAGCAATATATCTGATGTAACATATGGACAGCATTTAATGTAGTCTTCAAGGTTTTATGAATCATAACCACCATTACCAACATACCGTTTTTGTCCCTAATTGAATATACATCAAGGAACTTCAGACCACAGAAAGAGGTACAACACCAAGGGTCCTCCATTTGCAAGATTAATGTCCCTGATTAAGGTTCCATTTCTCTTTAAATATTATAAGAATGCTCATGTCCTATTTCCATTATTTCTGCCATATATTCATGTAACAGATTTTAATATTATAAATTTTCTTTAAGTTGAATCACTTTTTTATTAATTCAGGCTCTACTGAACTACAAAAAAAAAGTACCATCCATAATTAATATCTGTGTATGTGGATCATGACCTTAAGAAAATCGAGATGATACTAAAATAAATTGAGAGTTTAAGAAAAACCAAGCAGCAGGCTTACGTTTTAAAGACACCACTGAACTAGGCATTGAAATGGATTTGGATGCCAAACGCTGTTGGAATCTCTTCTATACTTACCTTCAAGTGTTCAGCTTTAACGTCTACTGGAACAGAGAAAAACATGACCTCCCACAACCAATCATTTTATCTTTGTATTCAGGTTCACCATGAAACCAAAAGTGTGCCACCTCCATGTAACAGCCTCAGTGTGTCTGACTCAGGGCAACTTTCTTGCCTCATACTTACAAAACCTAAGTTGTTATTATATACACTTCTTTTTGAAATGGGACAAGATTCTATTAGTTTTCAGGAAAATATAAATTAAAACTACAGGACAGAATTACTATACACTCAACACAATGGCTAAATTTTAAGAAGACAGACAATATCAAATGCTGGTAAAATATGGAGAACAACTGAATTGTCCTAACTGCCATTCGAAAAGTAAGTTTGTACAAATACCCTGTACAAAACTTTGGCAATATCTGTCAAGCTAAACCCATGTCTATCACATGACCCAGCAAATCCATTCCTACTTAAACACCCAACACAGTTGGGTTTTTGTGTTCACACAAATGAAAACAACCTAAGTATTTATGAAAGGTAGATAATGCATGTAATGCATAATTAAACTGTAGTATATTCACACCAGGAAAGCTACACAGCTGTGAGAGTGATCAATCTACAAATGCCCATAGCAGGATAGATGCAGACATAATACTGAAGGAGAGTAGCTGTGATCTTTCCTCTTTCATCTTTGATTTTATCTATTTGGGTCCTCTTTTTCAGAAGTCTGGCTAGGGGTTTATCAATTTTGTTTATTCTTTCAAAAAACCAGGTCTTAGTTTCATTGATCTGTTCTACTGGTTTTTTTGTTTTGTTTGTGTGTGTGTGTGTGTTGTTTTGTTTTGTTTTTAGATTCTATATTGTTTATTTCTGCTCTAATCTTTATTATTTCCCTTCTTCAGCTGGCTTTGGCCTTTCTTTGCTGCTGTGTTTCTAGTTCCTTTAGGTGTAAGGTTAGGTTCTTTATTTGGGACCTTTCTTGCTTCTTGAGATAGACTTAATTTGCAATGTATTTTCTTCTTAAGACTGCCTTTGCTACATGTTTTCATTTTCATTTGTTTCCATGTATTTGAAAATGTCTTCTTCAATTTCCTGGTTAACCCATTTATTCCTTAGTAGGATGTCTTTAACCTCCACATATTGAGGGCTTTCCAAATTTTTTCTTATATTTGATTTCAAATTTCGTACTATTGATTTCAATTTTCATCTGAAAATATGCATGGTATGAGATCTCAGTCTTTTTATACCTGTTGAGGGCTGATTTGTGACCCAATATGTGATCTATTCTGGGGAACGTTCCATGTGCACTTGAGATGAATGTGTATTTTGTTGCTTTAGGATAACATGTTCTGAAAATATCTGTTAAGTCCATATGGTCCAGTATGTCATTCAGAGCCATTGTTTCCTGGTTGATTTTCTGCTGAGATTATCTGTCCATTCTGTAAGGGAAGTATTAAAGTCTCCTATAGTTATGGTGTGAGAGTGGCAACACAAATGGGTTTCTACTCTTTAATTCCACTTACCTAAATTTCACATTTTTCACATGTATAATTCCATAAAAAATTCTAGCAGACACAAAGAATATCTCTGCTTATGAGATTGCATATTTACCACCTTATTTGAGAGGGTTCTGACCCTGATGATTTTCTATATATTATTTAATTTGTTCAGATTTGACACAAATTGAATCATAATTTAATTGAATTTAAAGTGAAGGGTACTGGTTGAAATTTGTAAGTAAAACAATTAATTATTTTTTTATTTTTATTTGAGAGAGAGAGAGAGAGAGCGTGAGACTGGCAGGGCAAAGAGAGAGGGAGACACAGAATCTGAAGAAGGCTCCAGGCTCCATGCTATCAGCACAGAGCCCAATACAGGGCTCGAACCCACAAACTGTGAGATCATGACCTGAGCCGAAGTCAGACACTTAACCAACTGAGCCACCCAGGCACCCCAAATAAAACAATTAAACCTTTCTCTAAGTAGTGTAGATGGCAAATATGGAGTACAGAAACCACCACCCTCCACTGGAATGCTCACAGAGGATATGACAAATCAGCCACATATTCTATTCCATTCTGTTGGGAGTCTCCATCTTCTAGTCAAACAGCAGTTCATTAAGACAGGAGGTATAGAACAGAGTTAATAGAAGATATGGCGATACTTTTCGTTTAACCCAAATTAGTCTTTATGCTGCATAGTCGCCCTCCTGTTCTGCTGCTCCAACCAGACTAATCCAATCTGTTAGGGCAGGGTGGGCCATCCACGCTGCCGGGTGGGGGGGCAGATGCACCTTTTATAGCTCAGGGTTCCCTCCAAGCTGCATTGCCAAACAGGGCCAGGAAATAGAACATGGATAGGCCACGGCTGTATTTATTTCCTACACGGGCTCCAATCAAGGTCAGCAGGGGAGCAGTGGAAGGTCATCTATACTCAGGGCACTCCCCAGAACGCGGCACCAAAACGTCCTTTTAATACGATCTCAAATTCTTCTCCTTTCTCTGATTGTGAGAAATCCCTTTTATTTATTTTTAAGTTATATTTATTTATTTTAACTTTTATTTTTTTTGAGAGAGAGCATGCGTGAGAGCATGGGGGAGGGGCAGAGAGGATCCAAAGAGGGCTCTGTACTGACAACAGAGAGACCAACGAGGGCTCCAACCCATGCCCTGAGATCATGACAGGAGACGAAGTCAGACTTCCAATCATCTAAGCCACCCAGGCGCCCTGAGAAAGGCCTTTTAAACTCTTCCAGACCTCCTGTGGTGGAAGACTAATAAGACCACACGTGGACCTACCTCTCATCACTCCTCACTTCTATGGCAGATGTTCTTTCTCATTATAATGCTATTATAATCGGCTGATATCTCTTAAAACCAGGGCACCAGAGGGGCTTTGGCCCAGCCTTTCACTCGCTTTAGTCATATTCTTTCTATGCTCTCAGCTGCTCTCAGCTGCACGCTCAAAATATGCAAACTATTCGTAGCATGTTTTCTTTTCTTCTCTTTGCAAGGTCTAACCTGAACATTTGCTACAAAACAAAGCACGCCTCTGAGCAAGACATCCCACTCATCACGAAGAGCCGGCCCAGTAAGAAGCTGCCAGTCCCTCACCCAGCTCACCACTGACATTCGAAAGCCATTCCCCTTGTGACGCCCTCACTTCCTGCTTCCTTCCCATGCTTCACCTCTTCACTCCTGCCCACCTGTCTGGCTTCACGTTCACCCATCAGATCACCAAATCTGATTTTGCTCCTGTAGTACCAATCATGCCTCGCTTCCGAGACAACAGCATTTGCCCACAGGCCCGTGCAGATGCGTGGTTTCTTGGGATAATAACTGCAGAAGGAATAATATAGAAAAAGAAACACTGCGAGCATGAGACAAAGATGCCTGTTTTTTAAGCCGGGGATGGCTGAGCTTAGAAAGCCCTAAAACCGGACCTTAGAAAGCCCTAAAACATCTTATCACCTACTAACTAGTTCCTCCTGGCTCACTCAGCTCCAGCCACAAGAGCCTCATCAAAGCTTCCAGAACACGTTAGCCCCTCTGGGCTTTTGTACTTGCAATTCCTGCAGCCTGGACTGCTTCTCCCTCAGGCATCTGCCTGGCTCGCTCCAGTGCTCCTTCATGTCTTTATTCAAACATGCCCTTCTCAGTGAGGTGGTCTCTGATGACCCCAGCTAAAATATAACATTCCATTCCCCCCGTGTCCCATCCCCCTTTCCTGCTTTACTTTCCTCCCTAGCATTTATCAACTATTTGTAATAGAAGGTATTTTAGGAAGACTTATTGATTTTGCTTGTCCAACTGTTTCTGCTTTTGGAATGTAAGCCCCCGTGAGCAGAAGGATTTTGCCTCCTTCACCTGCTGTGTGCCCTAGAGCAGAGCCTGACACATGTTAGGTACTCAATACATATTTGTTGGCTCAATAAATCAATGACCTGGTAATAAAGTGTTAAAACAGGAAGTAGAAACCTATTAGAATGTATTTTAGTCAGCTTGGGCTGCTGCTATAACATAATACCTTAGACAGGTGGCTTAAATAGCAGACATTTATTTCTCACAGTTCTGGAGGCTGGGAAGTCCAAGATCAAGGTGCTGGCAGATTCAGTTCCTGGTGAGGGTCTATTTCCTGGTTCATCGGCAGCTGTCCTCTTGCTGTGGCTCATATTGCCTTTCCTTTGTGAGTATAAGTGAAGAGATCTCTCTTCTTTCTTCTTCTTATAGGGTAGTAACCCCATCATGTGAACCCCACCCTCATGATTTCATCTAAACATAATTACATCCCACTGGCCCCACCATTAAATACTATTACACTGGGGTTTGGGGTTTCAATATAGGAATGGGAGTAGGAAGGGATGCCTGAGTATCTCAGTCTGTTAAACATTCAATTCAATTTCAACTCAGGTCACGATCTCAGGATTCATGAGTTCGAGCCCTGCATCAGGCTCCTAGTTGGCAGTGGGGGGCCTGCTTGCGATTCTCTCTCTTCCCCTCTCTCTCTGCCCCTCCCCTGCTTGCTCTGTCTCAAAACAAATAAATAAACTTTTAAAAACAAGGAATGGGGATGGAGTGATAAAAAAATCAGTAAGGGGTGCCTGGGGGGCTCAGTCAGTTAAGCGTCCGACTTCAGCTCAGGTCATGATCTCACAGTTTGGGGGTTTGAGCACCATGTCAGGCTCTGTGCTAACAGCTTATATCCTGGAACCTGCTTCAGATTCTATGTCTCCCTCTCTCTCTGCCCCTCCCCTGTTTGCACTCTGTCTCTCTCTCTCAAAAATAAACATTAAAAAAATTAAACATTCAGTCAGTAACAGAATATAAGCTTGATAGCAGGAATTTTTGTCTCTTTTTGTTTACTGATGTAGTCCTTACATCTAGAATAGTGCCTGACATATAATAATCACTCAGGAAATATTTATTAAATAAGAACAGGAGAAATTGTAATTGTCGAGCTAAAGTACAAGGGCCATCATCAAATCACAGAAGTAACAGTAATATATACGGATGCAATTTTTGCTCTCTAAACATAGGGATTTCATCAAGACTATTAGTTAGGATGTTGGTTTTTATGCTGCTAGAGAAGACCCAAGTAAACTGTGGTTTAAGCTGGGGAGCCAAATATCATGAACTAGATAGATGTTTATTTCTCTCTTATGTAACAATCCAAACTGATAGAGCAGTTCAATTCTGCCAAGTCCTCAGAGATCAGAATGCTTACTATTTTGCTAGTCTCCCATCTTTAAGGTGTGGCCTGCATCTCTGGTACAAGACGGCTTCCTTTCCTTGTCTGCAAAACAGACACCTGGAGGGGAAGAGGGTAGGAGATAACTTGCATTACAGGGCACTCCTGGAAGTTATGCCCAGTGATACCATCTAGGACATATCTACAAGTTTTGCTCATATCGCATTGACTAGAAATGAATCATGTGGTCACATCAAGCTATAACCTAGAAAGGAAAATTTAATCTCTATTTTGAACTATAAATCCAGGCTTTTATTATGATAGAAGCAGAGGTGAGTAGATCTGGGGGAGAAGCAGCAGACTATGCCATGGCATACAATTTAAAATGACCATGTAGAATTAAGACATACTTTGTATAATTAGTTATTGAAGCTGGATCCTACACAGAGTTTCATTGCACTCTAACCAATGTCTGTTTGAAATTCATTTTCTCTAACCAATGTCTGTTTGAAAATTTCATGGGTAAGAGTTCTAAAAATTAATTGCCTCAGCACATATTGTGGGATTTTGATGGTGTTTGAGTTAAAAGGAGGATTTGTCAACTTCAGTGAGAACACAGTAAGCAAACAAAGGTTTAAGTGCTTGCTTGTCAGAACTTTCCTTCTCTTGTTGCAGTTGAAGACATGGGGAGGAACCTGCGCTAGGCTGCTGAAGGGTGAGAGTCCATACTGTTAACCTTAAAAATAAAACTGTCAGTTATTTTACCAGCAAAAATCGGTTCATCCAGGAATAGTGGAGAATTGCAACACAAAAGAAGCAAGCTATGGGAAATCCAGCAAAGGAGAGGAACAGTATTTTATGAAGAAGAAGGAGGACATTGGGTGAGGCTGTTTGAACAAAAGCCCCTTGGAAAAAAGCAAGAATTTAAGATGATGGTTTTTCATTGGCTGAGTTGCAAGGGTGGTCCATTTCTTGTAGGAGAGGCGATGTGTACCTTTTCCCTGTCCAGGCCTGTAATTGACAATTCTTCCTGCAACTGACAAGCTGTATGGCTCCCCTTCCAGCTTCCCAACTCCACTTTAGTGTGGTTTCCCATTACTAATTTCCACAATATGGAGGAAGATGGGAGATGCCTCAGCTGACAGCTTGCCTCCCACCAGATATGTGAGTGAAGTCATTCTGGGTCATCCAGCTGAATCCACAACACTAGCCAATCAGAGACCTATGACAGACATCAGCAGAGAGAAGCTAGATAACTAGATGTCATCCAAGGATAGAAAGTGGTCGGGATAGATGGGGCTTTGCAAGACTCCTGAGGAGATGGGCAACCTATGTGGTGCTGACAAAGCTTCACCTGAGCCAGCCACCATCAAAAAGCAGAAACAAACAAAAACTTGACCTGATAATTCTTTGAAATTCCTCAATCTCTAGGTTATTCTGGTGTCCTCCCCAGAGGACAAGTACCTGGAATAAGGATTCTGTTTCTAAGAGATAATTTTTGATTCAGGCTCTTCCAAGCAATGCCTGTCCCACCCCGATTGTGCTCTAGGGTCCTGCCAGGGGGCCCCCCACACACCTGCTGCTCCCACTGGTTCTGCTCCAATGTACAGAAAAGGAAAGTGGGTGCTTTTGGTTATTCTTTTTTTTTTTAATTTTTTTCAACGTTTATTTATTTTTGAGACAGAGACAAAGCATGAACGGGGGAGGGTCAGAGAGAGGGAGACACAGAATCTGAAACAGGCTCCAGGCTCTGAGCTGTCAGCACAGAGCCTGACACGGGGCTCGAACTCACGGACCGCGAGATCATGACCTGAGCCGAAGTCGGCCGCTTAACCGACTGAGCCACCCAGGCGCCCCTTGGTTATTCTTTTTAAAGAACTTGGGATACAGCTTAATAAATCTGGAATTTGATTTTGTAAATATCCCTTTCTTGTTGCAATGTTTAAGTTCATCCCTAACCTAAAGCCTAAAACAGAGTACCTGCCCTCTTGCAAATGAGATTTTTGCATTTAGGACTCTAAAGGGTTTACTGGAACATCACTTCTCAGAGAACAACTCACTAGCTCTGCAGGCTAATGCAAACTCTCCCATTCATAAATTTTGGCACCTTAGCCAACTTGAGGAAACTGAGGCCCATTTCCTTCATATATGCAGTGAGGATAATAAGGCCTCTAAAACCAGCCCTAGTGAAAAATGCATCAAAACATAAGTGAAAGTGATCTTTAACTATACACATAAGGGTTTGTTTTTTTTTTCAAGTTTCTATTTCTCCTTAAAATTAATGTTTGTAGGGATTGAGGGACAATTTTCCTTACGTTCTAGAAAGTTCTCCCTTGGCTTCAACCCTACTGGTGATAAAATGAGGATTGCATTCAGAGTTTTACACTGTGTTCTTCTGACTCTGCATCCACCCATGATTGTAAGACCACCAGTTCCCCTTATTGAATATTGTATCCTTATAAACTCCTGGGGCTCCTCAGAGGTATTTCCTGAGTGCTTAGCATTTTAGTCCTTTCAAATACAAGGTGGCTTATGCCATGGTTATTCTTGCTCCTTCCCTGTCTAATAATCTGCAAGGCCTCAGAGTCTCACAAAGCAGTCACCACAGTCCAGGACATCTCTCTAAGAGAACTACAGTGGCTCAAGTCAAACATGGAAGATGTTGATGTGCAATTTCTGTTCTTGCCTTTTGGTTCTTGCTTCCACCTTCTTATCGTCAGCCCGACATTGCCTCTGTTTGGAAATTAGTCCCATTTTTTTTTCTTTTAACTTAGTTCTTTTAACTTGTCTGTCCCAAGACATCAGTCTTAGCTGGGAGTGCTGTCAGATGTCATCTCCATAATGAAGGGAAGACAGGCTCACACCACCTTCATATTACACTCAGTTCCATGGGTCTTGGTGCCCGGCTTCTGGTGCTCCCACTTCTTAGTGAGAATTTGATGAGCCTGCCCTTCTTTTTATACATATATATAAAAAAAAATTTTTAGAGAGGGAGGGAGTGAGGCGAGGGAAAGAGAGAATCTTAAGTAGGCTCCACGTCCTGGCACAGAGCTTGACATAGGGCTGAATCTTGCCATTGTGAGATCATGATGTGAGCTAAAATCAAGAATCAGATACTTAACCAACTGAGCCACGTAGGTGCCTTCTGATTCATTTTATCCCTTTCTTCAGTATAGTCAGCCACGAGTGCATGACACTGAGCTGGAATGTAATTTACAACAAGGACATTGTACCCCAAATCTCCTTCCTCTCTGATCTGAGGCATGTTATTGAATTAAGCTAGTATTTTTCATTTCTTCCTTCCCTCATCAAAATTCTACATACGGATGTGCTTTTGCCCTTCATGCATATGGACTCGCACCATCACTCCCTGTGCCCAGGCACTTATAAATTCTAGGAAGGACACAGCCCTGGCCAAATCTAAAACAGCCACCACACTTCTTTTTGAGTTGTAGAAGTAGCAATCTCTTTTCACAACCTTACACGAGAAATGAAATTCCATGGATTTGTGAGCTAGTTAAACTATTTAGGTCATTCAAGTTTGTCATTTGCCAATACCTATGGATTACTACTAGGTATGGAGAGAGCATAATTGGGATTTGTTACAAGTACCATGTAAACTCTGAACTTGATAAATGTCACCATGTAATCATCTTTCATGGGAGAGAAAATTGGAATATTGTGATTAGCTGTATGTTCTCCTTTCTCATAATATTTCTTGCTTCTTTTCTTCCTGATTTTTAGTCTTATTTCTGGATCTTAATAAAGTCAAAATAGATTGTTTACTGCTTAAAATTTCTTTGTTTTATGCTTTGAGGTATACCAAGATAAAAAAAAAAGTTACCAGTCAATCAAACATACCAAGTCTTTGCTATAAAAAGAGAGAAAAATATTCAGGATATTCTAGACATAAAACTATTCCAATTTTTAATCCTGTTTTACAGAAATCGGAGACTTGGCTCTAAATTTAGCTGGCTCTGACCTGCTTCACCTAGACTCACTTACCATTAACAATGAGAAAGAATTTTAAAACTCCCCAATTCCTGTCAGTTCATGTTATTAATAAAAAGCATTTCCTTAATCCTTCACCTAAAAGCAGTTTCATTATAGTTTCAAAGTTCATGGGGAGAATTCTGCTCCAAATGTTATCATTTTTTAAAGAAAACTTTATTTCAAAAGAAATGGAAATTAAGCAACTTGATAACACTATGTTTATAAACTATTCACTTTTTAAAAAGGAAATTCAAAGGGACAGTAGGTTCATCTCATGAATTTGTCCTAAAAATTGCAACTGTTTCTTTCAAGACTTGTGGAACAGCAGGTGGCCAAGGGGTCATCTTTATTAAAATGAAAGCTTTTGACCCTGAGTCACCAGCCTTTGAATTTTCCTCTGGAGGGGGAAAGAGTTAATTTATATTTTTTTCCATTTTTTTCCCATGAAGAAAAGGCCCGAGGCTCTGAATTACTGAGCTTAATGCCAAGACTGCAAAAAAATAATGAGAACCTAATTATAGATTATTTCATCAACATCTCAAAGGGCTTCATACCTGTTAAAATACCACTGTACCCTTCCTGTGTAGATAAGCATGTGGTTTGGTGTGAGAGCAAGAAACTAAATCTCTTTGCAAACACCTTTTCCTATTTGTTTAACTTTGTCTTAATTTCTTTGCCTTCCATTCAGTACCACAAATTAAGAGGCTGGTACTTAGCCACTCTGGCCATGCC
Organism: Lynx rufus; assembly: GCF_022079265.1. Lineage (NCBI taxonomy): Eukaryota > Metazoa > Chordata > Mammalia > Carnivora > Felidae > Lynx > Lynx rufus. The sequence continues at coordinate 14,585,305 of NW_025814845.1, forward strand.
ACTCCAAATAGAGCTTCTTGACACGCCAGCTAAAGAAAAAGCCCCCAGGAGCAGCTTACAGGTCTGTCTCCCATGACCCCCTTTTGACCAAGAATGTGGTCCTCAGGCAGTATGTATTTCAGTCCTATCACTTTGATATAAGTAAATCTTCATCCTTTGAAGGGAGGGACTGAGCAGAGGGAATGGGGCAAATTCAACCTGAACTAAGGCTGATGATGCAGGGTACTTTTGGTAATAGAACTACATTGGAAAAAGCTGGTTCCAAAGAGATATCTGTGTTGGGGAAATATTATTGGCAATAAGTCCAATTCCTATAGTCACCACTAAAAAAGGATAACATATTTGGAGATACACGTTATAATACTTTTTTCGGCCTTTCTGTTTTATAATCATAACTCCATATTTGAAACCAGAGAGTTTTCCAGAGGTCTGTACCTAGGCATCTCAAGGCCAACTTTCATTCTAAACCTAATAATTATTATGAGATCATATGAAGTATGAATCTTAGCCCTAAGTGTAATCTCCCTATCTCTAAGTCCACCCAAATATTCATTTTAACCTTTACTATTATATTTTTATTTGCTTTGAATGATCTTAGAATGAGGGAAGTTGGCATACACCTAAAGAAAGAGAACATAGCTGAATAAATAAGCTAAATGAGTCAGACACTGCAAAAGGAGTAGGGGCCACAAAGAATAATGAGACACTGTTCCTGTTCTTGAAGAACTTACAGACTAATGAAAGAAAAACAGTAACAGAGAAACATGATTTCACCATAATATGACAAGTACTATAGAAAGATATGCCCTGGATGCAATGAGGGCTCAAAATCAGGGTATTTTGTCCATCCTAGAAGTTCAGGATAGACTTCTTGGAAAAGATAATGTCTAAGCTAAGCCTTAAAATCATAAGTAGGGGAGGGGCCCCTGGGTGGCTCATTCGGCTGAGTGTCCGACTTTGGCTCAGGTCATGATCTCGCAGTCTGTGAGTTCGAGCCCCGTGTCGGGCTCTGTGATGACAGCCTGGAGCCCAGAGCCTGCTTCGGATTCTGTGTCTCCTTCTCTCTCTGCCCTTCCCCAGCTCATGTTCTGTCTCTCTCTCTGTCAAAAATAAATAAACATTTTTTTAAAAATTTTTAAATCAAAAGTAGGGGAGAAACACTTCCACTGCAGAGTAAGGACCTCCAAAACTCCATTTCTCCATAAGAGCAATGAGAAAACTGACAAACTATTTTTAAAAGCAACTTTTGGGGCGCCTGGGTGGCGCAGTCGGTTAAGCGTCCGACTTCAGCCAGGTCACGATCTCACAGTCTGTGAGTTCGAGCCCCGCGTCAGGCTCTGGGCTGATGGCTCGGAGCCTGGAGCCTGTTTCTGATTCTGTGTCTCCCTCTCTCTCTGCCCCTCCCCCGTTCATGCTCTGTCTCTGTCTGTCCCAAAAATAAATAAAAACGTTGAAAAAAAAAAAATTAAAAAAAAAAAAAGCAACTTTTCAGAACCCTGGGTATTAACTAAAGGCTTATCACAATATGAGGAGTGTTTATTAAGTAAAAACAGCTAAATCATGGTAAGAAAGGTGAGTTTACTGTGCTTTAACTTAACCTCATTCCCATACTCCTCTTTCCAGCTCTTCAGTAGCCTTGGAAACTAGCATTCTCACAACTATGATAGCTGTGAAAAAACAGCAGTCTAAGAGACACAGGATGGGGCAGAATGGATTTGAAGCACTGCAAAAAAACCCATCCCCACAGAATTGTCGCTATTTAACCTTTCTGATGCTCCCTTGTAAACGCCCCAGTCACAGGGTTTGTCCTCAGGTAACCTGACTCAGCTATGACTCCTTGGGAAAATTTCTTTTTTTTTCTTTTTTTTTTTTTTTTTACTGTTGATTTATCATTGGGAGACTGAGAGACACAGAGCGTAAAGGGGAGGGGCAGAGACAGGGGGGGACACAGAATCCGAAGCAGGCTCCAGGCTCTGAGCTGTCAGCACAGAGCCCAACACAGGGCTCGAACCTACAAACCATGAGATCATGACCCAAGCCAAAGTAGGACACTCAACCAACTGAGCCACCCAGGCACCCCATCCTTGGGAAAATTTCTAATCCCAGGGCATTTGTCAGAAGTAATCAGCAGCAATTGTTAACATCATAGCTGCCTAAACTGGGGATATAAGCTGGGATTAAGAGGCCTCCCAAAAAACTGAAACAAAAATTCTAGGGAATGAAATGTCTATAGAGGGTTTTGAAAATCTCTGGCATATTCCTGGGGATCTAGAAGGCCATGTCCCTGCCAAGAAAGATCTGGGAAAATGCTAAGCTTTCACCCCTGACTAACCTTGAGGCTCTTTGCAAGTAGTAAGGGAAAGATAAGGTGAAGTTATAAGTTGCCAAAGTGTTGAAGGCATGACACAACAAACTATACAGAGTCCCTTGGCAAAGAGTGACAACTAATTGCTGATAGGATTTAAGGTAATTTCGTCCAATCATTAGTTGATCACTAAGCTAACTGAGCAGAGACTATAGTGATCATGTACAACACGGCATACAAATATTACAAAATTAGTTCAGAAAGTCATTAAACAAACAACAAACAGCAAAACAACAGACTCTAGGTAGTGGGGGAGGATTTGGTTTCCAAAGTTGCTGTTCCAAAATATATGAGAAAAACCACAAGAAAATTAAAGCGGAACCATAGAAAATATCTGTTTAACACAATAGAAGATAGTAATGGAGAAATAGAGAAAGAAAACAAATCATACAGGAAAGAAATAGCAAAACAATAGATATAAATCCTATCTTATCAGGAACCACATTAAATGTAAATAGAATAAACACTCTAATCAAAAGGCAAACTTTGGAAGAATGGATACAAAAACATGATCCAACTATTGACTGTCTACAAGAGACACACTTTAGATTCAAAGACACAAATAGGTTGAAAGTAAAAGAACAGGGGCGCCAGGGTGGCTCAGTCAGTTAAGCATCCGACTTCAGCTAGGGTCATGATCTCACGGTTCATGGGTTCAAGCTCTGCGTCAGGCTCTGTGCTGACAGCTCAGAGCCTGGAGTCTGCTTCGGATTCTGTGTCTCCCTCTCTCTGCCCCTCCCCTGCTCATTCTCTGTCTCTCTCTCTCAAAAATAAGTAAGCATTAAAAAAAGTAATAAAAAAAAAAAAGCAAAAGAACAGCAAGCAAATAATATACAAAAGAGAGTCAAGTGACAATGCTGATATTGGACAAAATAGACTTTAAGATAAAAATTGTTTCTAGAGACATAGAATAGGTTATAATGATAAAAGGATCAATCCTTCAGGAAGCTATCATAACATATAACTTTTGTTCCCTCTTCTTTCAGTCCCATATGAGAAAACAAAGATATATAAAGGAAAAGATATACACATACACCCCAAATGTATTCCAAGTGTGGAATAAAATACAAATATTAACATAAAGAAAATATCTGATTAAAAAGCGTTATTGGTGGAGGGTAGGAGGACTGGTTTACTACCTTGGGCTTGTCTTTATATACTCTGAAATTCTGAATAATCATGCTTTGGCTAGAGATTTCGTTTATTCACCCTTGAAGGGAGGAGGAAACACACACAAACACACAAACAGGCACACAGACAGCACATATGCACACACACAGACATGACTAGATCAGAGTCCAAATTCTTACTTTATGCTTATCAAGTGTCCATAGAATTAACTGAACCTTCCAACCTTCAGGCAAGCTCAGGCTCTTACTCCCTGCAGAGGATGTTTAGCAGCGCTGTGCTGACCTTCAGAGAAAAAGCCTAGAAGGAGGTCCATGGGAAGCAACATCAGAAAACCATGTCATTTCACAAATGCTTTGATGTATGTTTTATGTATGTATTGTGTAAGAAATCCTTACATATTCATAAATTCTAGTTAATTCAATGTATGTATATAATTTTACATGATTTTACAATGAACACAAGGGTGATTGATTCGTAATTTTATTTTTCGATAAAATTTGCTTCTGTGAAAAAATAAAACTGATGGAATGAAATCTTGTCAAGAAAATTACTAATATTTCTTGTTTTGCTGTTAATTTTAATTATCCTAATTAGTCTGGACTCTCCTGGTCTTGTCTTCTGGCTCAGACATTAATCAGTGACTTAACCTTATACAAGTCATTTTTTCTCTTTACGTACCTAGTGATGAAGTTGCACTAGAAAGTCTTCAAAAGTTTCCTTTCAGCTCCACTAATATTTGCATTTCTGAAGTATAGATTAAAATTTTGTCATAATCTAATTACATATTAAATTCCCCTTGCCCCACCATACAAGCTACAGTAAGAAAATCACTAATAAACTAAACATCAGAGAAAATGTCTCAGTTTAACTCAGGAAGGGAGGTAAATGGGGAATTAATCTCTTAGTTGATTAAGTGTGGACTTCACAATTGCTTATTTTTCTATAATTCCCAAAAAGTCCAAAGCATAGTGCCGAGTTATAGCCAGATCGCATACAAAACGACTTTTGGAATTTTAGAAGGTTTAGAAGTACTTAACTATTCCATTTTTAAACTGCTTGCTTCAGAAATTTTTATAGAGTAACTAATAGAAATGTGTTTTCAAAGAAATGTACGTATTTCTATAAATGTAAAACTGCTCAGCATCTATTTCTTCGGCCTGCATAGCCCATGGAAATGTATGCCATGATGGTAGAAGAGTCTCCTAGATTATATAGCACTGTTTCTGAGCACAACTACCACACGGTAAATATTCTATAATAGATGTGTGACAAATGTTGTTATTATCTCCATTAAGTTATTCAGTTAGAGGTTATACTTTCATTGCTATGCAAATATGTTTAAACAATGACCTATATGCAAATATGTACGTCTACAGCAACAAGAGTAGATAATACCAATATTACATTTCCTCTGACTTCAGCCAAGCATAAATGCAACAAATGGGTTTATTGCTCCACTGTGTTGAGCTCAAAAGGGGAGATTTAAATTTGAATAGTCCTAAATGGCTCTCTACACTTAGGTAGCACTCCCTTGACCATCTGCCAATATGCACGTTTCCTAATATAGAACACTGTTCCTGCGGGCAAATTCATCTCCTCAATTTTCTAGAAGCTACAGAAAAGCTCAGCATAGGCACAGGCTCAAATCTTCCCTTAGAAATGGTAAACACCTCAAACAATGGAAATCATCCATTTCCTTGAAAAATTAAAATACAATTTGGCATACATACTTTCTCTGGGCACGACCTACCCTTAGTAATGCTCAGTGGTTGACTAGATATTTATTTGAATCATTTAGGAGCTATTTGGAGACAGATGACTTTAAATCACATCTTTAAACAAAGCAAAATAGATTTAGACTTCCACAAACATCTGTTAATTTTTCATACACACTGAATCCACTAAGATAATTCACCCTATGGAATATCTTACAACGAGGAGCTCCTTTCATAACACTGAAGAAGGGAAAATTCAGTTATGCAAATGATTTCCATTCAAACTGTGCCCAGTGAATAACAGAAAGGGTAAGTGATTCAAACTGTATGCTAATCACCTTCACTTCTACAGAGCTCTAGGAAAGCCAAAGCCAACAAGGTCAAATTTACAGTAAGATTTTAGAATGACAGTATCCTGAGGGTGGAAGTCCTTTCAGATCTTCCATATAATGGAGAACAAATCTGGACTGCTAGGAGTTTTCTCTACTTGTATCTACTTCATGGATGACATTTTCCTCTGCTAACATATTAGAATGATTTGTGGAATGAAACAATACCTGATGATCTTCCTCAAACTATTCAACTTGGACCAAATTAAAAAGTGGTTGTAATTATCCTGCAGCTGTGCCTAAAACCACCCATGGTCCTTGGCAACTGAGGGGGAGATAATGGCTGCCACTACTTGGTCACAGCCCCAGGAAACTCTGAGTAGAGAAAGATCAGTCCTAACTTCTTGTGAGACTTGAGATTCCATTGAGGATGACCAAGAAGAAGATTCTGTGGCTGAAAACCTTGGCCAGGGGTCACATGGTATTTGGGACATCTGCAAGGTTCTGGTGTGTTTAGAGTAGCAAATTTTGGTACAGAGGTGTCTTTCAGATATCTCCCACACTGGTTTTAATGTAGTTACAAAAAAGAAGATGATTCTACCATTCCTTCAGTTTCCCAGGGGCTTTCTATTTTGAGTAGTTTTTAAGTATTGAGAACTTACTTCTGGAACAGACAGTGTACTAAACAGTATGTAATTTTATTTAATCTTCAGGACAATAATATAAAATAGAATATGTTACATTCATTCTGCATTTGAGGAATCTTTAGGTAAGGAAGCTTAAGTAAGTTATTTACACCAAAAGCAAGGACAGAACTAGGATTTGAAACCTAGTCTGAATGACTTCCAAAGGCCATGCTCTTAGACAGACGCTCTTAGACAGAAATTAACTAAGGTGTTCATATTCATGCACTCATTTAGCTACAGGTAGTCATGTAGAAGACAGAAGGTGAGTATCAATGGAATGTTTCTCAAAAGGATAAAGATGGGGTGCCTGGGTGGCTCAGTTGGTTAAGCATCCAACTCTTGATTTTGGCTCAGGTCATGATCTGAGATCATAGTTTATGCGATCGAGTCCCACAGCAGGCGCCGTGCTGACAGCACGTGCTGACAGAATGTGGGATTCTCTCCCTCTCTCTCTCTCTGTCCCTCCCCTGTTCATACCTTCTCTTGCTCTCTCTCAAAATAAATAAATAAACATTTTTTAAAGGCTAAATATCTTTTATGGGATGAACAATACCCCACCACCTATTCATATATTGGAGTCCTAACCCCAGAACTTTAGAATGTGACTGTTTGAAGATAGGGTCTTTACAGAGGTAATTAAGTTAAAATGAGGTCATTAGGATAGACCCTAATGCAATATTACTGGAGATTTGGACACAGACATGTACTGAGGGGAGACAATGTGAAGACACAGGGAGAAGATGGCCATCTATAAGTCAAAGAGAGCATCTTAGGAGAGACCTTCCCCCATGGGCCTGAGAAGAAACCATCTCAGTCTCTGATTTAAGACTTTCAGCTTCCAGAACTGTAAGAAAATTAATTTCTGTTGTTTAAGCCACCCAGTCTGTGGTACTTTGTTATGACGGCCTCACAAATTAATACAGACCTCCTTCTCCAGAATAGGAGGAATTTTTCCCTTCAGATGGGTGTGTTTATTATTCAAATTTAAATTTCATTCTTATAAGATTTTGATCTATTCCAAAGGATGGGATAAGTGCTAATTCAGATTAGGTCTCCCAGGACTTTTGCCAAGCGGGTTGGTCAAGTAGGAAGAAGTCCAAAAGCACACTATTTCTCCAGGAGGTATATGGACCAATTGAAGCTCAGTTGACATCTTCAAAAGCATCCTCACCAACACAGGATTGCCACATTTTCTCATGAATGGCTTTAATGGCAGGAATTTAGATTCTTGGAAAGGAGTACAGAATAGTCCTCTGGTAAACTACCAAGCACACTTTAATTCCCCTTACCATCATGAGGTCCCAAGTCTTCTGGTTGGGGGCAACATGCTAAAAGTCAGTTCCTCTATGGGTTTAACCTCCAGACTGTGTGCTCAGTAGGAGCTGCCCAGGAATCATAAACAAGAATAACAGGTGACAGTGTTGTAACAAGAGGAGATTGGTGACTAGACTATTCTTTTACCCTTAGAATTTCCTGGCCAGCCAGAGAAAACTGGGGCTGAGAAAACTGAGCCATGTGTTCATCAGGATTGGAGGGATAAAAGCAGGAACAGGAACATGAGTAAGAGATGACAATAGTTGGGTGCTACGGATCAGCAGAGGGAAGTGAGGACTGAAGTCAGACCTAAAACCTCCACTGCAGAAGGTCGGCATGGCTATCTCTTTAAAGGATGAGAAGGCACACTCTATTGCATGGAGGATGAGTGTTTAAAAAGGGTGAACTACCCATGAAAATAGATATGTTGGAGGGCAAAGACTTGACTGCAAGTGAATGAAAGTGGTACCTAAGCAACTAGGAAGAAAAAAGAAACATTTTCACCAAGAACAAGATGCTCTAGCAGGCGATGTTGCCATGGCATTTCAAAGTGCTAGTTGCACCAGAATCTTGGCTGTAAATTGAAATGGAGCCATAATCAGGTTGCATTCAAACGCGGGCATATTATAATTAATTTTTTGAACCAATGTTTTTTATTAAGTTTCTCTCCACAAAAGTCAGCACTTCTCTTCAATTCCTGTCACATTCATGTTATCTAGCTCCTGCTCAAGATTTCTTGGTAGAAAGGCTAAATATCCAGCTTCCTTGTTTATAAATAATAACACAATGATTTAAGCTAAAATATTGGAAGTGTATCGCTTATTAAGATATAGTCAAACCTCTTTAGAGCAAATTGGTCACACGTAAGGAAAAATTATAATTTCAGAACCAAATACATGCTATGAAGACAATATTGGTTAAGGGGATGGAAAATAACTCAGGAATTATCTATTTGCTTCTCTGAGACAAGGATATTTGAACAGAGACCAGAGTGATGAAAAGAAAGCAGGTGTGAAAAGATCTGAAAGGAAATCCTACCAGAGGAACTGGAAGTGGAAAGGCCCTAAGGTAGGACTGAACCTGACACGATTGAGTGACAATAATAAGAGCAGTAAGACTAAAATGTAGTGTGTGAGGGGGCAAATGGGAGAGATGAGTTTGGAGACTCAATAGGGGACAGATTGTGTAAGACACTGTTGGGTAAACCAAGGAATCTGGATTTTATTCTAAGTGCAATCAGAGACTCCTAAAGACTTTTAGCAGAAAAGTGATATTATCTGATTTATCTTTTCCAAAGATCCCAGTGGCTTTTCTGAGGAGACTGAAAAGAAAACAAGACAATCCAGGAGGCAATTTCAAACCAAACGATGAAGGTGGCTTGAAGTACAGTTTGGTTAGTGGTGATGGTGAGGTAAATGGTCAATTGACTGAAAGCTGTGAGGAAAGAATGAATCACAGAAGAGTCGAAGAGGAATCTTAGGTTTAGGGCCTGAGGACAGTGATACCATTTATAGAGATAGGAAACCTTGGGGAAGAATAAATATGCTCAGAGGGACTATCAATAGTTCTGCTTTGTTCATGTTAAGTTTGGGATACCAAGTAGGCCTCTGAACCTTGGGCTCAGATTAGCATGTTGCAATAAACCTATGGATTTGGGTTCCATACTCATCAATCTGGTACACTTTAGCAGCATAAGGTAGATAAGATTATGTAGGGTGTGATTTAGGGAGCTGAGAGAAGAACTTCTGGGTCACTCCCATATTTTGAGATCTGGTGAAGGGATGAAGCCAGTAAGGAAGGTAGAGAAAAAAATGACCAATACAGGAGGAAGAAAACCAAAGTAAAAGGGCATAGTCAACCATCACAAATGCTGCTGGGAATTCAAATTTAAAAATAACAAAGAATTGACCATCGGGTTTAGAATTAATGGGAGTGAAAGGGGGTGGACACTTTGAATAAAGCAGACTCAAGAAGTTGTTCTTTGAATAGAGAACAATGAGATGGACTGGAGGAGGTTCTGAGGCCAAGAGAAAGATATTTTCTAGTAGGACAATGTGTATGAATATATGGTAAGCCCAGTAAGCATAATCCAATGGAGAGAAGTTGATTGATTGTAATAATTAGGCTAGGCTAAGTTATTCTGCAATTAGAAATGAAAAACAAAATCTCATTTGAACACAATAAAATTGTATTGCTCACTTTCAACCATAGTTACTGGTGTAGGGAGAGCTGGGTTGAGGGTGCAGTTCTCTGTTTTGGCTTCCACAGTCATTCAAAGGGGCTCCTCCCACTTCAATACAAACCCTCTAAATTCCTTTAAGGGAGAGAGAGGTTTACGGGGGTGGGGGGGTGGGGGGGATGTTTGATGGAAAGGTCTACAAGTGGTTTAGTATATGTTACTTTTCACCCACATCCTATTGGCCAGAATTCCAGTCATATGGATCCACTAATACGAGAGAATGACCAAAATGGTCTTCCAATGTAGTCAGCTGGAAAACCAGGTTTGATAGATACCTATCATTGTCACAGCAAATGTCCCTACTTATGGTTTCCAAATATGTAATTCATTCTTTTTCACTCACACAGAACATGCTCACCCTTGCCCAAGGAGGCAACCCAGAGATCCAATCTGCAGTGAAACTAACTCCAAGTCCAGGATTTCCGGGTGACCTCTCCATTTCTGAATGTAGCTTTCATTATATTAGCATTTGTGAACTAAAGATAGTTACCTTCCTCCACTTCGGCATACAATGTGCAGTGGTGGGACAGGGACAAAATAACTATGTAGACACTTCCAATCATAAAAAGGAAGACTGGAAGACGCTTAGTAGCCACTGGTCTGTACCAATTCTGAAATACCACTGGGTCAACTTTGTGAAGGTCTTCTACCACAGAAGAGGTGAAGCTCCTTGAAAGACCCCAATTCTGCTCTCTTCAGGAGAAACTCACTTGCCCTTTGTTCTTCATAATTCTTGATTTGAATCTAGGATCTTCTGGTTTTTTAATCCATGTTGGCCACATCTAATGTGGGTGTTGGACAGCATGCCTTCGTTGAGAACCGCAAAGCTCATATGGTCCACTTCCTGCATGAGGGCTGTTTTGAGATTCCCTGAACAGTGAGGTTATCTTTTAGGCAAGGCTCAAGAATCCTTTAGCAGCAAACTCTCTCAAAGAATTACTATGCTTCTGATTTACTTGTCTCTAGTGAGATCCATGAGCTGTTTACTATATTTAAGGTTATTTTATAGATTTGGATCACAGATTTATTTCTTTAGTTCTTCACCACAGACCTGCCTCTCTCTTTAACTTGAGGTGTAAAGCTTAGTAGACAGGCCATTTCTTCTACTCAAAGTTGATCTCTGCCTTAAAGCTGAGTCACTCCATTCAACTGAGAAGTCACATTGGGTCTTTGTCTCTCAAAACCTTTTGAAACAACATCTCTTCCTTTGAGTCCAGTGGTAATTGACTTTTCCAATTCTGCAGGACCTTGGCTTTGTAGATCTTATTCCTTTTCATTTTTGCATATAACTGCCTATTTTTTCCTTAGCTCATCTCTTTTTTGCACCATATTTTATTGATTATAAGATGCCCATTTGTTTCTCATTTTAATATCTTTGACACTGGGCTGCATTTCATAACTGATGCAATAAAAAGTCATTATGGGAGAGCTTAATTGAGTTTTCTCTTCCTTTCTGAGTAGTACATAAAATAAAGGTGTGTCTTACAATCTATAACATAACATAGTCTATGAACTATAGAAATAACTTGCAAAATGTAATTAATAATAAGCAATATAAATCTATTAACATTACTGTTCAATCCCTTCCTTAAGAACTATAAGCTCAGGGGCACCTGGGTGGCTCAGTCAGTTGAGCATCTGACTCTTGATTTCAGCTCAGGTCATGATCCCAGGGTCGTGGGATCAAGCCCCACATTGGGCTCCATACTGAACATGGAGCCTGCTTGAGATTCTCTCTCTCTCTCTCTCTCTCTCTCTCTCTCTCTCTTCCCCTTGCCTGCTCATGCTTGCACTCTCTCTCTCTCTCTCTCTCCCTCTCAAAAAAAAATCTTATATAAAAAAAAGAACTGTAAGCTCAGTATGTAGGTGTCTTTCCAAGTGACCACAGGTGTCAGTTTTATGAGTTTTGCCACCACATATGTGGATCTTCCATTATCTAGATTTCTATTCTTGTTTTCTCAACACTTGCCACTCAACTGCTAAGCAAATATCATGATACCCTAGGCAGGCACAGTTTTCCCTGCCACCTCTAAGAAGATGCTATATACACATGCTTGCACAGTTTGGTTTGGTCTTTTGCTCCTCCCTTCCTGTGAGAACAGTATATCTCAAGTAAATCTGACCCTTCGGCCTAAGTCCCAAGATAAGACCTACAGGGCAGAGCTGAACAAATGAGAAACACCATGAAATCCAAAACATACTAGGTTTACGTGATTTTAGAGATGATTTCTATTAACCATTCAAGGAATAAATAATCCTTGTTTCATGTAAATTGCATCACAGAATATTAAAAAAAGAAATATACTAACTCATTCTATGAGGTTACTGTAACATTGGTATTAAAAAAGAACAGTACAAGAAAAAAATATTTAAGCCAATCTTATTTAAAATTATAAAAGCAAGGGGTGCCCGGATGGCTCAGTTGAGCATCTGACTCTTGACTTTGGCTCAGGTCACAATCTCAGGATTTGTGGGTTCGAGCTCTGCCTCAGGCATAGAGCCTGCTTGGGATTGTTTCTCTCTGCTACTGCTGTTTCTTGTGTGTGTGCTCTCTCAAAAATAATTTTAAAAAAATAACTACTTAGAAATATATAGAGGCAAAATTTTAAACATATACAAGTCTAACAAAAGTAATGGTGTGTTAAAAATATAACTAAAATGGGTTAATCCCAGGAGAGCAAAGAAAATCTATTACTATAGTACCAGAAGAACATACTAAAGGAAAAACATAATTATCTCAGCCAGTGAAGAATCACTAAATTCTACTCCTGAAGCCAATATTACCCTATATGTTAACTAACTAGAATTAAATAAAACCTTTAAAAAAATCACCTAAAAAAATAATACCATGAAGAAAACCTCTATGCAAACTAAAAAATAAGGAAAATATTTACCTTAATAAGAGTTACATATTAAAAGAACCATACTATATTTCTTTCCTTACAACCAAACATTAAAGGGATTTCTTAGAACAAAAGTACAAAACAAGTATACAACTAAGATCATTTACATTCAGCAATGTACAAAGCCCTAGCCAAGATAAAGAAATAAGATGTAAGAACTGAGGGGCTCCTGGGTCAGTCAGTTAAGCATCTGACCCTTGATATCAGCTCAGGTTATGATCTTGAGGTCATGAGATGGAGCCCTGAGTAGGGCTCCAAGCTGGTTGTGGAACTTACTTGGGATTCTCTCTCTCCCTCTCTCTCTCTCTCTGATCCTCCTCAACTCGCACACCCACTCTTTCTCTCTCAAAATAAACTTAAAAAATGTAATAATTGAGAAATAATAGAAATTATGTGCAGATTTGTAAACAATATAATTATAAGAATTCCCAGATGATCTGCCAACAAACTATCAGAACTAAGATAATTCAGCAAGGTTTCTAGATGAAATTGACCAAAAAAAAAAAATTGAGCAGCCTTCCTTATATGGCTAATAATCAATTAGAAAATAAATGGAGACAGAATTCAGCAGGTACGCAACATGGAGAGCTGAACTCAGGGAGCAAGAAGCCACGAAAGGTAGGGAACCACTTTTGTGGGAGGAGAGAGGACAGAGACTGGGGGGGGGGGGAGTAAGAATATGGGACAAGCACCCTTCCCCAAAAGCAGCTGGAGAGAAAGTGGAAAATTGGAAACAGGCACAGGGACTAAACTCCAAAAGGGACAAAGGAGAAAGGACAAAGGAGAGGGTTTAAATTCCAGTAAGACTATAAACAAGGGGAGCACAAAGGCTGCAACTCCACAGCTCAATACCTGGCAGTACTCTGGTGGGAAGGGCGAATCCCCAGGAACAGACTGGGGTCCGGGAGGTTCTTGGGCCACATGGGGAAAAGCAGTTCCACTGCTGGAAGGACATTTGGTACAGACTGTTGAAGCCACCTGGTCCCAGCAGACCCCAGAAGGCAGCCACATTCGCTGGTGCTGGGGCAAGTTCGTTGAGGGTGAAGCCTGGTGCCAGATGTGTGTTGTGATTTTCCATAACTCCTGAAAAGCTACTGCTACACTGTCTCGCGAACATTTTCTCGGATGGGCTGGCACCTGACCACAGTCTCGGGGCACAGGCAACAACAGGGTCCCATGGGTGTACCTGGGTGCAGCCGATATTTGGCCATTGCTTATTTGGCCATTGCTTGGTGAGACCTCCCATGGAAGGGCAGAGCGGGTCAAAGCCGCAGTCCTTTGGAAGTAAGGGGACGGGAAAAACAGCCACATCTGAGACAAAACTCAGGAGAGAGGTACTGCCTGGGACCTGGTCACGGAGAGTGAAGAAGCACGGAGTGGACGAGAGCTGAAGACAGAGGACGGGTGCGCAATTGCTGATCCAGGAGAATAGACTGGGTAGCTGGGTGGCGCCATTTTCACCACTCCCTTGCATGCGCATACGCACCTACGAGCACTGCAACAATCCACCCAAGTAGGCTATCAGCGCCACCTAGTGGAGAGCAGAGCTGTTACACTTAGCGCCACCCAACTGGGCCAACCTCACTCTTCAAGAACACAAGTCTCACCGCCTGGTTAGTTTATGAACTATAAAGCACATCATAGTCTGACTTCTAGGGGAAAACGAAGCAATTTCAGTCCTACTTCAATCTGTTACCAGGTTCATCTATTCAATTTTCTTTCTTTTTTTTTCTTTTTTCTTTTTTTCTTTAATAATTCTTTTCTTTTTCTGGAATACAGAAAGAGAAAAAAATTCATTTTTACTTTGAATTTTTATTAAAAATATTTAATTTTTATTACTATATTTTTTACTTTTGTGTAAACTTTTTCAAATTTTACTTTACTTCCATCATTTTATTTATTTATTTTTTTTCATATTTTTTTTTCTTTTTTTTTTTTTTATATATGAAGTTTATTGACAAATTGGTTTCCATACAACACCCAGTGCTCATCCCAAAAGGTGCCCTCCTCAATACCCATCACCCACCCGCCCCTCCCTCCCACCCCCCATCAACCCTCAGTTTGTTCTCAGTTTTTAACAGTCTCTTCCATCATTTTATTTTAGTCTACTTCAGTGTATTCACCTTTTCAAATTTTCAAACAATTTCTTTTTTTTCTTTTTCTTTTTTTCTCTTTTTCATTTCTTTTCTTTCTTGAATGCAGAAAGAGAAAAACTTCATTTTTACTTTCAATTTCTATTAAAAATATTTTCATTTAATTTTTATAACTATATTTTTTGCTTTTATGTAATTTTTTTTCAAATTCTATTTTAGTTCCATCATTTTATTTTAGTCTACTAGAGTGTATTCGCTTTTTCAAATTTTCCAACGATTTTTTTTCTTTTTTTATCTTTTTTCTTTTTTTTTTATTTCTTTCCTTTTTTCTTAAATACACAAAATGAAAAAAAATTCATATTTATTTTTAATTTTTATTAAAAATATTTTCCTTAATTTTTTTTCTACTATATTCTTCACTTTTGTGTATTTTTTTTCAAATTCTATTTTACACCCATCATGTCATTTTAGTCTACTTCAGTGTATTCATTTTTTCAAATTCTCAAATGATTTCCTTTTTTCTCCCCCCGCTTTTTTTCCCTCTAATCTGTCAAACCACTTTCAATACCCAGACCAAAACACACCTAGGATCTAGCATTATCTATTCGATTTTTGTGAGTATGTGTGTTTTTAATTTTTAATTTTAATATTTTTTTAATTTCAATTTTTTCTTAATTTCAATTTTTCTACCTCATTAATTCCTTTTCTCCCTCCAAAATGACAGAATTAATGAATTCATCCCAAAAGAAAGAACACAAAGAAACAACAGCCAGGGATTTACCCAACACAGATACAAGCAAGATGTCTGCACCAGAATTTAGAATCATGATAATAAGAATCTAGCTGGAGTTGAAAATAGATTAGAATCCCTTTCTGCAGAAATAAAAGAAGTAAAAAATAGCCAGAATAAAATTAAAAATGCTATAACTAAGCTGCAATCATGGATGGATGAAGCAGAGGCAAGGATAGAGGAGGCAGAACAGAGAATCAGTGATCTAGAGGACAAACTTATAGAGAATAATGAAGCAGAAAAAAAGAGGGAGATTAAGGCAAAAAAGCATGATTTAAGAATTAGAGAAATCAGTGACTTATTAAAAAGGAACAACATCAGAATCATAGGGGTCCCAGAAGAGGAACAAAGAGAAATAGGGGTAGAAGGGTTATGTGAGCAAATCATAGCGGAAAACTTTCCTAACCTGGGGAAAGACACAGACATCAAAATCCAGGAAGCACAGAGGACCCCCATTAGATTCAACAAAAACCGACCATCAATAAGGCATATCATAGTCAAATTCACAAAATACTCAGGCAAGGAGAGAATCACGAAAGCAACAAGGGAAAAAAAGTCCCTAACAAACAAGAGAAGACAGATCAGGCTTGCAGCAGACCTATCCACAGAAACTTGGCAGACCAGAAGGAATGGCAGGATATATTCAGTGTGCTGAATCAGAAAAATATGCAGCCAAGAATTCTTTACCCAGCAAGGCTGTCATTCAAAATAGAAGGAGAGATAAAAAGTTTCCCAAACAACAATTAAGGGAGTTTGTGACCACTAAACCGTCCTTCAAGAAATTTTATGGGGGACTTTCTGAGGGGAGAAAAGATGAAAATATATACATATAAATAAATAAATACCAAAGGCAAAAACATTAGAAAAGACCAGAGAACACCACCAGAAACTCCAACTCTACAAGCATCATAATGGCAATAAATTCATATCTTTCAGTACTCACTCTAAACGTCAATGGACTCAATGCTCCAATCAAAAGACATAGGGTAACAGAATAGATAAGAAAACAAGATCCATCTATATGCTGTTTACAAGAGACCCACTTTAGACCTAAAGTCACCTTCAGATTGAAAATAAGGGATGGAGAACCATCTATCATGCTAATGGTCAACAAAAGAAAGCCGAAGTAGCCAAACATATCAGACAATCTAGACTCTAAAATAAAGACTGTATCAAGAGATCAGAAGGGCATTATATCATAATCAAGGGGTCTACAGACCAAGAAGACCTAACATAAACATTTATGCCCCAAATGTGAGAGCACCCAAATATATAAAACAATTAATCACAAACATAAAGAAACTCATCGATAGTAATACCATAATAGTAGGAGACTTCAACACCCCACTCACAGCAATGGACAGATCATCTAATCAAAAAATCTACAAGGAAACAATGGCTTTGAATGACACACTGGACCAGATGGACTTAACAGATATATTCAGAACATTTTATCCTAAAGCAGCAGACTATACATCCTTCTCAGGTACACACGGAATGTTCTCCAGAATAGCCCACATACTGGGACACAAATCAGCCCTAAGTAAGTACAAAAAGATTGAGATCACACCGTGCATAATTTCAGACCACAATGCTATGAAACTCAAAATCAACCACAAGAAAAAATTTGGAAAGGTAACAAATACTTGAAGACTGAAGAACATCCTACTAAAGAATGAATGGGCTAACCAAGCACTTAAAGAGGAAATTAAAAAGTATATGGAAGTCAATGAAAATGATAACACCACAACCCAAAACTTCTGGGACGCAGCAAAGGCGGTCATAAGAGGAAAGTATATAGCAATCCAGGTCTTCCTAAAGAAGGAAAAAAGATCTCAGATACACAACCTAACCTTACGGCTTAAGGAGCTAGAAAAAGAACAGCAAATAAAACCCAAAACCAGCAGAAGACAGGAAATAATAAAGATTAGAGCAGAAAGTAATGCTATTGAAACCAAAAAAAAAAAAAAAAACAGTAGAACAGATCAATGAAACTAGAAGCTGGTTCTTTGAAAGAATTCACAAAATTTATAAACCACTAGCCAGTTTGATCAAGAAGAAAAAGGAAAGGACCCAAATAAATAAAACAAAGAATGAAAGAGGAGAGATCACAACCAACACAACAGAAATAAAAGCAATAATAACAGAATATTATGAGCAATTATACATCAATAAAATGGGTAATCTGGAAGAAATGGACAAATTCCTAGAAACATATACACTACCAAAACTGAAACAGGAAGATATAGAAAATTTGAACAGACCCATAACCAGTAAGGAAATCGAATTAGTAATCAAAAATCTGCCAAAAAACAAGAGTCCAGGGCCAGATGGCTTTCCAGGGGAATTCTACCAAACATTTAAGGAAGAGTTAACACCTATTCTCTTGCAACTGTTCAAAACATAGAAATGGAAGGAAAACTTCCAAACTCTTTCTATGAAGCCAGCATTACCTTGATTCCAAAACCAGGCAGAGACCCACTAAAAAGGAGAACTATAGACCAATTTCCCTGATGAACATGGATGCAAAAATCCTCAACAAGATATTAGCCAACCAGATCCAACAATACATTAAAAAAATTATTCACCACAACCAAGTGGGATTTATACCTGGGATGCAGGGCTGGTTCAATATCCACAAAACAATTAACGTGATTCGTCACATCAGTAAAAGAAAGGACAAGAACGATATGATCCTCTCAATAGATGCAGAGAAAGCATTTGACAAAATACAGCATCCTTTCTTGATAAAAACCCTCAAGAAAGTAGGGTTAAAAGGAGTATACCTCGAGATCATAAAAGCCATATATGAACAACCCAATGCTAATATCATCCTCAATGGGGAAAAACTGAGAGCTTTCCCCCTAAGGTCAGGAACAAGACAGGGATGTCCACTCTCGCCACTGTTATTCAACATAGTATTGGAAGTCTTAGCCTCTGCAATCAGACAACACAAAGAAATAAAAGGTATCCAAATCGGCCAGGAGGAGGTCAAACTTTCAGTCGTCACAGATGACATGATAGTCTATATGGAAAACCCAAAAGATTCCACCCAAAATCTGCTAGAATTGATTCATGAATTCAGCAAAGTTGCAGGATATGAAATCAATGCACAGAAATTGGTTGCATTCCTATACACCAACAAAGAAGTGACAGAGAAATCAAGGAATCGATCCCATTTATAGTTGCACAAAAACCATAAAATACCTAGGAATAAATCTAACCAAAGAGGTAAAAAATCTATATACTGAAAACTATAGAAAGCTTATGAAAGAAATTGAAGAAGACCCAAAAAATGGAAAAAGATTCCATGCTCCTGGATAGGAAGAACAAATGTTGTTAAAATGTCGATACTACCCAAAGCAATCTACATATTCAATGCAATCCCTATCAAAGTAACACCAGAATTCCTCACAGAGCTAGAACAAATAATCCTAAAATTTGTACGGAACCAGAAAAGACCCCGAATAGCAAAAGCAATCTTGAAAAAGAAAACCAAAGCAGGAGGTATCACAATCCCAGACTTCAAGCTATACAACAAAGCTATAATCATCAAGACAGTATGGTTCTGGCACAAGAACAGACACTCAGATCAATGGAACAGAATAGAGAACCCAGAAATGGACCCACAAACATATGGCCAACTAACCTTTGACAAAGCAGGAAAGAATATCCAATGGAATAAAGACAGTCTCTTCAGCAAGTGGTGCTGGGAAAACTGGACAGCGACATGCAAAAGAATGAACCTGGACCATTTTCTTACATTATACACAAAAATAAACTCAAAATGGATGAAAGACCTCAATGTATTACAGGAAGCCATCAAAATCCTTGAGGAGAAAGCAGGCAAAAACCTCTTTGATCTTGGCCGCAGCAACTTCTTACTCAACACGTCTCCAGAGGCAAGGGAAACAAAAGCAAAAATGAACTACTGGGACCTCATCAAAATAAAAAGCTTCTGCACAGCAAAGGAAACAATCAGCAAAACTAAAAGGCAACCGACAGAATGGGAGAAGATATTTGCAAAGGACATATCAGATAAAGGGTTAGTATCCAAAATCTATAAAGAACTTATCAAACTCAACACCCAAAAAAACAAATAATCCAATGAAGAAATGGGCAAAAGACATGAATAGACACTTCTCCAAGGAAGACATCCAGATGGCCAAGTGACACATGAAAAAATGCTCAACATCACTCCTCATCAGGGAAATACAAATCAAAACCACAATGAGATACCACCTTACACCTGTCAGAATGGCTAGCATTAATAACTCAAGCAACAACATATGTTTGCAAGGATGCAGAGAAAGAGGATCTCTTTTGCATTACTGGTGGCAATGCAAGCTGGTGCAGCCACTCTGGAAAACAGTATGGAGGTTCCTTAAAAAACTAAAAATAGATATCTTAAAATGTCAGTTTAGGCCAAATAACTTGTTGAATACAATGCAGTTTCAATCAAAATTTCACAGGGCTTTGATTTGTTGTTCTGTAGTATTATGCCTTGTGGAATGACAAGCCAAGTGTAAATTTCATTATGGAAGACAAAAGATTTTAGAAGAAGGTAAGAGAGTTGCCCTATCTGAAATCAAGAATCATCACCAAGTTGCAGTAACTGACACAATCTAGTATCAGCACAGGAATGGAAGGAAAGACAACTGGAAAGGAATTAAAAAAAACAGAAACAAACCCTTGTCTATATGGCCCAGACAGGGTATCAGTTTTCTATCACTGCTATAACAAATTACCACAAACTTGATGGTTTAATGACACAAATGTATTTATATTACATCTCAATAGTTTAGAAATCCAACATGGGTCTTATCAAACCAATATAAATGAATAAGCAGTACTATGCTTGTTTCTAGCATCTCTAAGCGTGAATCAATTTGTCTTTTCCCACTTCTAGAAGCCACTTACATTCCTTGACTTGTCACCTCATCTTCAACTTCAAAGCCAGCAATGTTGTCTCTCACCATTCTCTGGAGTCATATCTCCTTCTGCCTTCTGATCTTCTTCTGTCTTCCTTGTCTACTTTTAAGGATCCTGGTGGTTACACTGGGTCTACCTGGGTAATCAAGGATACTCTCCATATCGTAAAGTCAGCTGATTAGCAACCCTAATTCCACCTGCAACACCAATTCCCTTTTTCCATGTAACCTCACATATTTATTTACAAGTCCTGATGATTATGATGCAGACCTCTTTGAAGGGCTGTTACTCTGCCTACCGCAAGACAGCATTAAAAAAAAATCCTTGGGCACCAAATGCATCCAGGCTTAGCAAAGCCTGAAGTTTATACAAGTTAGAACAGCTGCTCTCTTTAAGAAAAAGAATACAAAAATATTTTTGGAAGATTTATAGAAATATATGACTGTGTGATCACAGTGCAAAAACTCTTTCTGCGGTCTTAGAAGGGTCCACTAAAAGTGAGGATACTTGAAACTTGTAGTAATTATGCCCCTGAGCAAAAGGTAGACTAATATAAGTAAGTTGGAATCATTTGTCAGCTATATGGATAAAGATAAAAATAAATACCTAGATCACCTCTACCAAAAAAAAGATAATCAGTAGATTACAAACATAAATACAAAACAAAGCTTCAAAACATTTAGATGAAAATAGAGAAAAATATTTTTATAACCTTGAGATAAATAGGGATTTTTAAAGTATTTATCCTAAGGACAAAATGGAGATTTTAACCACATGAAAACTTAAATCTTTTATTAAAACTTTAAACTCTCCAGTTTCCTTTAGACTCCCACTCTGCTGTGTCTGCATTCAGTCCTTGCCCCTCCTATTCTGGTTTCTTGGTTGCTGCAGGAGGGGAAAGATTATGTGGCATGCTGTCCAAGGAAGTAATAATTTCAGGGTTGGCTGTACAACAAAGACAGATGGTCCCTTGCATGGGAGATGGACAGCATGCAGTTCCAGTGTCACACTGTCCAACACCCTCTCTGATGGAAGGAACTCAAAATCTGTATAATCATTGAGTGTTCAAGACTGCTGGAAAATGTCTGCTCCATGTAGCATATTATCCATGAAAGAATTGCCTTGGCTAGTCTTGTAATAATCTTCCTGACTATGGTATTTTTCCTTCAGGAAGAAAGGGGCTTGGATGAGTACTAGAAAGCAGGAATATTTGGAATTAGAGGGAAAAATCAGCATGGAAGAAAAGACACCCATCGTCGTCAGTCTTTCCCACCAGGCTGCTCTACACGAAATTAAGAGTTTCCAACGATCACCTCATGTTCAAATGTAAGCTCCTGTTTATAAACAAAAATGAATTTAAAATCTAAAAAAACATCATCTAAAGATCCATACATTTAAAATCTTGTAGGAAATGCTGGAGCCAGATTTCAAGCCTGGGGAGGCTCTTGAGTGCTCATGTTTAACGAAGTCCTGCTTCCTCGTCTTTGGATCTTCTGCCACAGGTAGAAGAGCTTAACTAAAACACACAGCCAGCCACCTTTTCATTCATGCCTGTGCTGCTCTAAATCCTGAGATTGCACAGAGAAAAAGCAATGAAGTCTGGTCCCCAATGTTCCTTTGACTGCCATTGCTTCCAAGTGCCAAAGGGAGCCAGGGAGCTTGAAGGTTGTCACAGACACTCTCTTGAAAAGAAATAGCATGTCAGATGCCTCAAATATCTCCCGCTTTCAGCCAATTCCTTTGGCAGCTGGCACAAGTGCTACTGTCTCTTGAGTTTCTCTGACAGAAGCAAGGAAGGGGCCAGCTAGGTTTTCTTGAATCCGTGTCTTGCACAAACACCTGCCACTTCTCCATGCTTCTGCCATTGGGTCTGATGGCTGCTCAAGCTACAACAGCCAGCCCCAATTTTTGTTAGGTTGTTTTTGCCATTCCTGTCATTACCACAACATGGGGAGGAGGTAGGAGTTAAGGAGGAAATGACATGCATCTAGTATATTCTGCTACTTTTTTTTCTCCAAGACTTTCTTCTCTCTCTTGGTTTAGGAAACCAATGCTAAAAACAGCAGGAAGTGTGTCTGCATCTCGGCAGCAGCAGCTCCCACCATTTTCTTTTCATGCCAATGAAACTATGTGCTGAGACCAGTTATCTCAACCCCCCCTCGTGTTCCCTTTCTTATAGTGTATAAGTCCCACATCATTCATGCAACAAATATATCTTAAGCAACCTGCCAGGGCTGTGCACTCTCTCCTAGAGATATAAAGGTGGATGGAATATGGTTTCCTGTCAATTCATGAGCAGGACAGTGTAGAAATGCTAACAATATAATGCTACCTAGGCTGCGTGTGGGAGCACAGAGGTGGGGCCCCCAGCCCAGCCTGGAGGGATGAGAAAGAGCTTCCTAGAGGAAGCAACACTGCTGCTAGGTCTTACATGAGTAGGACACATCCAGCTAAGGAACAAACCAGGCAGAGGGAATGATAAGCACTAATGCAGGACTTCTCAGTCTTGGAACTCCCAGCATTTTGTGCCAGATAATTCTTTACTGCAGGGGAGGAGGGCTGTCCTGTACATTGCACAACGCTTAGCAGCATCCCTGGCTTTTTTCAAATGTTAGTTTATTTATTTTGAGAGAGAGCAAGAGCACACGTGAGTGGGGGAGGGGCAGAGAGAGAGGGAGAGAATCCCAGGCAGGCTCTAGGGGCTCAATCTCACGAACTGTGAGGTCATGACCTGAACCAAAATCAACAGTCAGACATTTAACCGACTAAGCCACCCAGGCACCCCAACAGCATCCCTGGCTTCTATTCCTTAGATGACAGTAGCATCCTCTTCCTCAGTTGTGGTAATCATAAATGTCTCTGCACATTGTCAAATTTTACCCCTAGGGACAAAACTGTCACTCTTTGAGAACCACTGCACTAAGCATGGAAAAGCTAGAAGCAGCTTGGCATAGCTGGAGTATAAATCACGAGACCGAGAGCAACTAGCATTGGAGGTGGAGAAATAAGCAAAAGCCAGATCTCCAAAGGCTTCTCAACTTTAGGAAAAAGTGTTCTCTCTTTTGAAAAAATGGGAATAGTGATACGTTCCCCAGAGGAAGGTGGTAAGGGCTAAGTGAGATCATATATGTAAAGAACATAGCACAGGGCTTGTCACACATGAGAAGAGATTTTTTTCCCTGTCTCCTGCTCAGTCCCACCATCCAGCATGGGAGTTAGGGGGCTGCACAAGGAGGGAAGTGAGTGGTGGGCAGGGCCTCAGAGGCAGGAACAATGAAGCCACAGGCAGAGTTGTCAAATGTGGAGTTGGACCTGCCCCCACAGGCTAATGGAAGCTTGAAGTCCCTCCATCCCCATGACGTTGACTTTACCCACTTCTGAGCTTATCTTTCCAGAACACCTGGCTCACATGTGTTAGTTAGTCAGACACACTTCTTTGTGTAATGTTAATCTCAACCCAGCAAACAGCCACACTGTTCCTTATATAGACATACTAGGTCATGGAAAAGAGGGAGTCGACATGATAATAAATAGAAAACCCTTCAGGACCTCCATATCTAGGGTGGGGAAAATAGCAGCCCTGCTCCTCCTGTCAGAAAAAAACTAAGCTGTCTCTAAGCCAACAAGGTCAGACCCCGGTCAGGCATCAGTGTCTCTCAGAAGCCAGTGCTGGTGGCCTGTCCCCATCAGGCCTTGAGCTTCACTTCTCCAAGCGACTCACGGCACTCATACACCCCTTCTATCGCAGCCATCAGCATGCTGCATTCTAATTGATTTGTTGTTTGGTTTTTTCACTAACCAATGACTTAAGTAACTCAAAGGCAAGCATCCTGTGCTTCTCTGATCCTCGTTGAATTAATGTGCCCAGACACACAGCCCCAGTACAGAATTTCAAATGGCCTATTGAATGCGAGCAAGCAAAGATTTTAAAACTAGGGCATGCTTGCCCTCTCCACATGGCACAGGTGCATCACATTGTAGCTGGCACTCAGTGTGCTTTAAGTTCCTTATCTCAGAGTTTTTGAGGTCCTATGTTGGTTTCCTAGGGCTGCCATTAACATGCCATAAAATTAAAACAACTCTGATGACTTAAATCAACAGAGATTTATTCTCTCACAACTCCAGAGGCCAGAAGTCTGAAATCAGCATCACAGGGCCAAAATCAAACTGCTGGTTGGGCCATGATCCATTCAGAGGCTCTATAGGAAATTCAGATCCTTGCCTCTTCCAGATTCTGAGGGCTGTGGGCATTTCTGGGCATTTTGTGACCTCAATCTCCACCTCCATGACCACACTGTTTCTTCTTCTTCTGTGTCTCTCCTCTGTGTGTCTATTATAAGGACACTTCTCATTAGACTTAAGACCTGGATGTTCTAGGATGATCCCTTGATCTCAAGATCCTTAACTTAATTACATCTACAAAGTCTTCTTTTCCAAAAAAGCCACATGTGTGTGTTCTGGGGATCAGTCAAGGACATTTCTTTTTGGAGGTCACCAGTCAAGCCACTATCCCATACTTCAACCAAAATGCATTGTTTAGAAACCCAGTTGGGTATGGCTACTTCCTCTAAGATTTTAGCCTGTTGGAATCCAGCTTTATATATTTAGAATTAAATAGAGAATGTGGGTTCTTTTGAGCTCTACATAGCTATATTATGTAACATGTGCTGTTTAGAAATATTTTTCTTTCCTCCAGCATGTTGTAGCAGAAAGACCAGTGTGCTCGTAGTTAAGCATATGAATGGAGTCCCAAGTTTGCACCTTGAAAACAAATTAGCTACACGTTCCTTATTTGTAAATCAAGGGCCTTGGACAAGTTCACAGGTTTCTTTACCTCATTACCCATATCTTCTTTCATTTACTCTTCATAAAAAGCCTTCAAGGTGGGAATTATGACAATACTGATTCTTATAAATCAGGAAACTGTGGTTTAACCTGATTAAGCAATTTTCCCATTATCACAATGCAGGTCAGTCTAAGACATGGTCTGGTGTATAAGCCCAGTCTTTGCTAGGCTCCAAACTCTCCCCTTTCCATTGAACCATGCTGCCATGTCTTCAACCATATCTGAGAAGGAAGCTCTCCATTTTACCCTAAATTACTCAAATATAGGATTTGATCAAAGATCCATATTCAAAATACTACACACACACATACACATGCACTTACGCACGCACACGCACATTCTCTATTCACAAAAGATTCTATAAATAATTGAAGATCTGTTTCCATCTGCCTTGTACTAAGTGCTGACAGGGCCCTGAACAGAGGCCTGTGTCAGCATTCTTTAGAGGCTTTGCGGGTATTTGATAACTATTTGCAGTGAAACAAACTCACTGTCAAGTAGGCTAGTTTTGGTATGAAAGTTTCTGCAAAGCAAAAAAATCTCTTCTCCTGGATTATCAACCCAACCTCAAAAAGGTAGTGATCCTGTTATGACTATTTTCTTGTCATTGCTGGCTTTCATCCTGATTTTGTGGTCCAGCAGACAAATAGCCAACCCTAGCTGAAGGCCAAACTTGAAGAAAGGGAAGAGCAATAAAAAACTGTCAACTGTCACCTCATCTGGTGAACAGGAATTTCCTCCAAGGAATCTATATTTTGAAATATTTAGTCCTCCATATTGCATTTGCAAAGTAATAATCCATCTTATATTTTTTGAATTGCAGACCCAGGTAAATGCCAATCAGAGATTCTGCTGAGAAGTTCATTAGCATTTCCATTCTGAGTGAATGTACTTCTATGAAAAACTCCAGCTCGAAGCACCAAGATCTAATACTATCCTAGGTCTTAACATCTCACGTGAGATGTTAAGGATGATAAAGTCAGAATACTGGGGGGGCGCCTGGGTGGCGCAGTCGGTTAAGTGTCCGACTTCAGCCAGGTCACGATCTCGCGGTCCGTGAGTTCGAGCCCCGCGTCAGGCTCTGGGCTGATGGCTCAGAGCCTGGAGCCTGTTTCCGATTCTGTGTCTCCCTCTCTCTCTCTGCCCCTCCCCCGCTCATGCTCTGTCTCTCTCTGTCCCAAAAATAAATAAACATTGAAAAAAAAAATTAAAAAAAAAAAGTCAGAATACTGGGGAGTCGCAAGGGGTTGGTGAGGTGGAGAAAGGGTAGGAAGACAGTACCTTGAGTTGCCGCTAGAGGCTGGAGTACTGACCCCCCACATTTGGGGATCTGAGATGGAAAACCACCATGTTAGGCAGAGTGGGTGTCATCCTGGAGCAGGGCCCATACTGATGGCTCATGCTGACCGCAGAGTTTATGAGCTTGCGACCACCTGAAGGCAAAGCTAGTCTGTCACTGAGAAATGACAGGTTACACCTTCAGTTTTCTCAAGAGCCTTATGAGGCCAAGGTTTTGAGACCAAACTGCACATACAACATTTAGCTCTGACTTCACCCATGAGCACAGGTTCACCCTTAGTCTCCTGACTAGGCAGGATGACCGAGTTTCCTGGACACAACGAACATCATTGCACCTAAACACACATGCCACACTCCCTTCCTCCTTCAAATCTTTGCTTAATGAACATCATCTCAACAACACATATGACAATCACTCTATTTTAAATAACCCTCCCCCTGACCAAGGCACACCTGATGCTTCTTATTCATCTTTTTCTTGTAGCTATAGTAATGGCCAGCTTTTAATAAACCCTCTTATTATATGTTCTATTTCTTTTCTACTTTCTATCTCCCCTGGTGGAATATAAGATTTTTAAGATCCATGACGACAGGAATCTTTGTCAGTTTCATTCATGATGGAATCCAAGCACTTACAACAGTATCTGACACATTGTGAGCTCTCAACAAAATATTTAATGAATAAATGAATGCAAACATCAGCACAAAATGGCAAGTATAGAAGATCTTAACATAGAGAGATGGTGAATGGTAGAACTATGTTTGGAGGATGATCTTTTTTGTTTGTTGAGGGTAAAAAATATTTTATTTGTTTACTTACTATCATAGAAATGACCACCAGTAATGCTGGGGAACCACATATATGTGGTAGAAAATATCAGGAAATGCTTCCTGGCAATGCCGAGGTACATCCCACTTCTAGAGACTCCTTATTTAGAGCCCAAACCTTGGAGTCAGCTTCCAAAGGCTCAAGCTCTGAGTCTACCACTTTCTTTACCTTGTGCATGATAACTAAACTCTCTAGATCTCAGTAAACTGGAATATGAAGGTAGTAATAATACCAGGTTTAAGTAAGATAATCCATGGAAAAACCTAGAACTTTGTCTAATAATTTCCACTATTATTATATATTTAAATTAAATCCTAAAATACTTTTAGTTCATCTTGACTTGATAAACTTTCAGCTGATAGAACATAACCATGTATAAATCAATAAATAAAACCAACCACAAACACCCAACCATGCTCAGAGTGATTTCCTAGAACCTTACTAAAGTATAGTCAATCTGTTTCAGAAAATCTGTCCCACCAAGGTCCCAGTTCATAAATCTGTTTTTTTAAGGTTTATTTATTTTTGAGAGAGAGAGAGAGAGTGCGCAAGAGAGTGCACAAGTGGTAGAGGGGCAGAGAAAGAGAAAGGGAGACACAGAATCTGAAGCAGGCTCCAGGCTCTGAGTTGTCAGTGCAGAGCCTGGCGCGGGGCTGGAACCCACAAGCTGTGAGATCATGACCTGAGCAGAAGTTGGACGCTTAACTGACTGAGCCACCCAGGTGCCCCGCCCCACTCCATCGCCCCAGTTCACAAATCTTACTTTATATTGCTGATCTCATTCTATCACTTTGGCTTCCCTAGCTCCTCATGCTGCTTCAAGAAATCTAACTCAGATTAACTCCATCAGCTCTTCCAACTCCGATCAAGTAAGTAGGCTACGCAACCAAAATAGTACATCAGGATCTGAAGTTGTGAGCTGCTGCCTAACCAACCCAACTGATTCTCCTTGACCGAAGGCCTTAAACATTCTCAAGCAGAAAACTTGAATCCACGACTTATTTTCTTTTATGTTATACGAGATATTTACTCATTCATTCATACATTCAGTGTTCACTGAGCATTGGTCTATGTGTTTATGTACTGACATTAATGCCAGGATAAAATAATTTAATATACAAAAACAAAATATACTGTGTAAATTATCCCCAAGACTTGCAATATATTCAATGACATGTAATACATTTTCTAGCATAGTCAATAGAAACTGGGTGACTGTACATCTTGCTACCTGTGAATCACAGTAATAAACTATCAAGGCAAAAGGCAGATAGACCAATTCAGATCAATAGAGCTTAATGTTGCTGCAAACTTATTAAATGCCATGCCACCACTGCCTCTCTCATGAAGGATGAATTGCCTAAGGAATATTAATAAATTTCCAAAATGAAAAATCTTATATAAGACCATATCTAACCGAGACATACATCATTCCTTTTACAATTCAGATTTTCACATCCATAAATGGGACAATAAATTTTGGGGAAAGCTATTCAACAGGCAGTGGCTTCTGTTCTTGCTCCTGGCATTCTCTGTTAGTGATAGTATCATCGGGAGTCCAAAGAATTGAGCTCTGTTTTGATCTTGGGAAAATCCAATTCTGACGCCACAAAAATGAACTACTCTTTTCTTTTACCATTACCATTACCATCTGATCACGGTAAATGCTATCTCTCTGGTTTGATGTGATTAAATTACAATCCCTTGTATTGTTATTACCCTCGCTCCTCTCCAGTTGGATTTTTCTAAAGGAGTCGCTCTTTGTGGGATGCTAGCCACAGCGACGTAGCATGGTGCACAGAGAGCCTTATGAAAGTTGTGCCTTTCAGCACTCGGATGACATATGGTGGCACGGACAAGATTGCAGAGGCAAATGACAAAGTCTGCAGGCTTGGAGTTGAAGGAATTTAATTATAGTTTTAGCTCAGAGTCTGAATTTCTTGGGGCACATCCAAGGTCTCTACCTCAGTGTGGGCATCTATAAAATAGGTAAAGCACGGTTCATCATCTGGCTTCTCACAAGAAAATTATCACCCACAACAATTCCTATTCAGGAGCTCTGGCTCTGCAAGGCTAGTTAGATGGGAACAACAATTTTTAAAACACAGGTGGAGATCTGCTGGTGAAATTGGGCAAATTAAACCATCATAATTATTAAATATAGAGGTAAGGCAATAGAATTAAGACAAGAATAGTAACGAGCACCATTTCTTGAGCACATGGCAGATGCCAGCCATTCTGCAGGCTGCCCTACGAACCTCCTTGTGAAATAAGTACTTATCCTTTTATTTTGTTTATTTTTTTAATGTTTATTTTTGACAGAGACAGACAGAGCATGAGTGGGGGAGGGGAAGAGAGAGAGAGGAAGACACAGAATCTGAAGCAGGATCCAGGCTCGGAGCTGTCAGCACGGAGCCTGATGCGGGGCTCAAACTCAGAGACCTCGAGATCGTGACCTGAGCTGAAGTCGGACGCTCAACCGGCTCAGGCACCCAGGCTCCCCAAGTACGTATTCTTATTCCCATCTTTTCAGACAAATGAACCAAATGAGACTTATAGACCTCAAATAGCTTGGCCATGTGCCCACATCTAAGTAGCAGAGCCTGCAGTTAAATCCAGCTTCCCCTCTGATGCCTATAAACAAGCTGTAGCTATGTAATTGTCATGAGATTTAGAAGAATTCAGGAGGAAGAGGTGAGCTTCCATTCGTTTTACAGATATCTCAACATCTCCAGTGATTAGAAGTGTGTGTCCATCTGTCAGTTTGTAAAACACCAACTCACGTGCTCCTTTCTTCTCCTTTGTTAGTCATTTCCTAAATCACAGCAAATCTGCAGCCGTCTTTGGGATTTTCCACAAAACAATGCGATTTCAGCGCACCAGCTTCAGTGTGTCACTCCTGGTAACAGCTCATGTATGTGCAACAGGGATTTTCACTATTCTTTCCTGTCATGATTCTAGAGTCTCTGGTAGCCATCAGTCTCCCAAAGCGATGGAAATTCCCATGTTTAAGGCTCTTGTGTCCACATCTGATTTTTTTTTTTTTTTTTTTTTACTTCTAGTGAGAATTTACCATTGGAGAATGAACAATCTGGCGGCTACACCACCTGTCCACTCCACACACTCCCCTTGCTACCTCTAGGTCTTGGTCCATGCTGTTTTTCTCTACCTGAGAAAGGTCTTTCCCTTCTATATCTGGCGCAGTTGTATTGATTGTGTTCATCCTTCACGGCCCAGGTCAAATAGCACAGCTTCTAGAAAGCTTTCTCTAAACACCCAGATAAAATTAATCTCTTCTCTGTGTTTCTATTAGTATTTTATACTTTATTATGAACATTAGCATAGAAAAAGCTATGTTCATCTCCCCTGTTGTACCTCATTCCCTGCACCTAATACAGGGCTTGGAACAAAACACATTCATGGGATTGCACTGACAAATTACCCCCGACTTGCAAATTTTGAGGAATTGGAAAGATGGTGTGTCAAGGATCATTCTGGATACACTGCAAAGGCTCCCTTGGGAAGTAAATACTACATTATATTTAACTTTCCACTTCTATGTAAGGATTTTATGGAGATAAAATTCATTCCGAAAGGATCGAAGAAGAGAAACAGAAGATTGGGCTGGGTGGGGGCACAAGCATAGGGAAGGCAGTGAGGCAGACATGGAAGCCCCCATGGAAGCACATTTGCTCGGCCTCACAGTTCTTATCTGTAGCCTTCACTACACATTTGTGAAGTGCTGGGCAGCTCCCAAAAATATCTATTACAAGAATCATCTAATGCAAGAAGTGTGACCCCTCTTTGCTAACAAAAATAACTGAGTTTCAGAAAATTGCCTAAAGGTCACATTGGAGATCATACAATTGGTTGGAGGCTGAGATAACACTAGGACCTAGGTGGGGCTGGTGGGGTGGGGGTGGGGGAGTTGTTTTGTTTAGTTTTGTTTTATTCCACTCTGTGCTCTTTGCCTTGCAGCATATACGGTGTCAATCAATAACTTTCAACCGGCAGTTGTCCTCAGCTCACTCTTCTCCTTCATTATCCTTTTTTATCACTTTTTCCAAATCCCTTCACTTTTCTCCCTGAAATCCCTGCACAGACTCTTGTATATTGTCACTGTGAAGAAAGAGCCCTGTAAACAATGCCAGGTGCTCTGTCTTGCCTTAAATCATTAAACCCCGAGTCTGCAGCAGGAAAGTGACTATTGGCAGCAAATTGGTCTTTTCAGATACACCTGTTCATACAGAGAACTGTCACTCCTGGGAGAACCATCCTAAAATATTGACTGTTCTACTTTCAGAGTTCTCCAAGGTACTAACATTTAATGCACTTGGGGGAAAAAAGTGCTGTTTGCTAATAGTATTTCATGTCTACTGCTCTATAGCTGCACAAATTTCAAGTCAACAAAAGTATATTGAGCATCTAATACGGGTCATGCCCTGTTCTGAACACTGAAGATTCTCCACGTTAAATGAAATATGGTCCCTGGCATCACTGTGGTCTTAAGAATAGTGAGTTATAATACAATAACGGGGTGTAACACAATAGGGTGGAGTTATGCAACATGAACTGAGCAGAATGGTACCACTACCAGTTTATGCCTTCCTTCAGCTTTTTCAAAGCCACTAACCCGTCCAGCCGACACACTGCCTCTTCCCAGGCGACATTCCTTTCTATTGTCTGCAACAGTTCATACCCTCACCACCCCTCACCTCTCTCCCACCTAACACTCGATCCTTATGCTTAGCCAAAACTTCGTCTGTTACCTGTTAGAAAAAATTTAAGAAGTCATTAATCTTCTGAGCACTGCTGCTCCATCCAGTGTGTCAGTACAGACTTATTGCACCTGCTTCCCTCTTTGTCCCTTGCTCTCCCATCTTGTAGATGTGATGCTTCTATTTGCACTGGTACCCCGTATCCTCTTGCCTCTCCAAGACCTCACAATACCAAACAGCCTCTACGCGTGCTTTCTAGCCAACATTTTCCACCTTCCCTGGTCCTTTGCTCTTACCAGACAGATATACAAGTCCCTCCCATCCTCCTAGTGTCCAAGTCAGAAACCTAAGAGTCCTCCTTGACTCTTCTCCCTTCCTCTGCATCTAATCAGTCACCACACATATAGATTCAAACTCCTAAAGACCTCTTATATCCACCCCATCTGCACTCGGTACCACTGCCTCAGTTCGAGCCACAATCCTTTCTCACAATGGTCATTCCAGTAGTCTGACTAGTTCTCTCTTGCTCCATTTTGTTCTCTCCAATCTAATGGACAACACGCTTCCAGAGAGCTTTCTAAAATCTGCAAATAACCATGCTACTACTCCGTTTAACATCTTTTCATGGCTCCCTTTTGCCTGTGGAATAAAATTAGACTCACTTACATAATGCACAAAACTTTCCCAGATCTGCCTCCTACCTACCTGGCCAGCCATTCTGCCTCTCCCACTGGCATTCCAAACTTCTTAAACTGGTTTCCTCCCACATCTTTATTCCTTTGTTCATGCTCCTCCTCTACCTAAAACACATTGCCTCTTCCATATTCTAGCCTTGACAAGTCCTTTTCTTTCAAGAATTCAGAAAGATTTCCCTGACTTCTGTTAGGTGCCTCCCCTGTGCTCACATGCACCGACAGTGTGGTCTGTAACGTCAGATGCTTAGAGAAACCAGAAAAGGAAAGTAATTTCCCCCGTCAAAGTATTGTCTGTCTTGGGGACTTTATCCAAACAGTCCATGTCTTATTTGGGGCTCTGCTTCTTTGAAAATCTAGTGCTAAATTATCGTGACCTCACTCATTTCCCTTTTTGCTATGAAACTCTTGTTTGTATAGAACCTAATTTTCATGTCAGGGGGAATTGCTTCAGAAATTCCAGTGCAAAGCACAGCAGATGCAGACAGCTCTGGGAAAAGAACAGTCAAAGGCAGTTAATCACGAGCCCCTGCTTTTCAGTGGGCAAAGCCAGATGCTACCGTTGTAGGTCAGTGACAGGTAAACTGCAAATAAAGTAAATTATCACAGAGGCCATTTCAGGTGCCGAAGCCTTTATTGGCGTTCTTCATTCTTCAGGAGAAAACACGCACTTGTTTTCCATCAGAAGTGAATAAAGACATCACTCCTCTGTCTGGATCATAAAAAGATCGCCCGGTTATATATAATAAGTCCACTGGTAGCCCCTGTCCTCAGGATAGGTTCTGACCGTTACAGAG
Organism: Lynx rufus; assembly: GCF_022079265.1. Lineage (NCBI taxonomy): Eukaryota > Metazoa > Chordata > Mammalia > Carnivora > Felidae > Lynx > Lynx rufus. Next base: position 14,618,983 of record NW_025814845.1, read on the forward strand.
GTGAGCTAACAATGGTGCACTGCCTAGGTTGGCCTTGGGAATCCTTTTGCCTGGGTTTAAACCCTGGCTTGGCCACCTACTGGCTGCATGGCCTGAGCATGACCTTGACCTCGACCTCTCAGTGTTCCAGTCTGCTCCTCTACAAGAGGAGATTAATGAAGACAATAAAAGTTACCTCACAGGATTGCTGCAAAGATTAAATGACATCCGCAAAATACCCAACACAAGGTAAATGTGCAGTAAGTGGTCTATGGTTGTCTCAGTGCTAAATGGCAAATCCTAATGGAATCCATTAAGAGGCAAGCGCTCTTCTTACACAAATTTTGCTCACATTTCACCCCCTCTCCTAAGCTTTACCTCTAACCATTGTTCTCTTGATAGCACAGTGCAGCTTCATCTGGGACCATGGTTGAAAAGAGGTTTGGACCGATGCAGACAATTTTACCGCAAAGATCTTTTTTTTTAATTCCAACATTTTTTCAATAATTTTAATTCCAGGAGGGAAATCTGGAGTCCCTGACTCTATATTTCAGGAAAAGATCCCTGCCCAAGATTCAGTTTGATCCCTCCGTTTTCCTATGAGGTCACTCAGAAGCCCCCCAACTCAGATATTTTTTACTCAGTGGGTTTTAATTCATTACTGTCACTATTCATCCTGATGTTCAACTTGTCACATATTTGGCCAGTAGCATGTCTTTTGACCTACGTCTTGTGTCCTTAATGGTATGTTTCTTTCATTTTTCATATATTTCTTTACTTTTTACCTTCTGCTTTAAGATGTTGTAGGCTCATCTTGTACACTCCTTGTCCCAGAGCTGGAATCAGTTATTTTTCCAAGGACTCCTGGTTCTTTTTAGTGGGGAATGCTATTTGAGAAACCAGCAACTTATAGCCATTATTACTTCTGGACCCCGTAGCTCTGCGTCCAGGTCCAGTCATCTGATAAAGGGGTCAGTGACATGGTAGCAACGCTCAAAGCTCAGAGCACCCCACTCCTTGATCTGCCTAGGGATGAGGCCTCTAGTTATGTTGACTTTTACCATCTTCTCTTAATGAATTCAACAGCAGGAAGCTATAGAAGGATCTTCAGGACCCTTGAGTGTTCCACCTTCCTATTAGAAGGTCAAGAGTGCACAGATGTTTCATGCCATCATACTGGGCACGTGGGGCACAGAAGGATCCCTCCACAAAGATTAATGTTGCCCAGACTGTGAATAAAGAAAAATGCCCAACACCTGCCAGATGTAGAGGTCAGCAGAACTTACTTTGGTGCTTTCTTTAAAAACTTGATTATGGCCCTTAGTACCTAAAGCAAAATTTTAAGTTCATCAAAACTGCAGAAGATATTCCAAAGTAAAAGGAAAAACCTATTTTATTTTGATCTGATCACTTCAATAAAGGAAGGAAAGAAGGAAGTGGGGGGAGGGAGGAAGGAAGGAAAGGAGGGAGGAAGGAAGGCGGAGAAGGGAGATGATTTCAACTTTTTGTTTTATGAAATCTCACTTTTTACTTATTTATATATCAATGCAAAAAATCTATCATTAATTAAAATATATGGACAACTATGGACAGATGCAGTCTGAGCTATGGATGAAGAGACAGATATAGATATATATTGTACACACACACACACACACACACACACACAAAGTATTTAGGATGGGTCGAAATCAGAGGAAACATTTTCTAGTTTCTTTTTCCAAGGATTTGAATCTTTTTTGAGCATGTACAATCCATTCTGTTACATTGTGCTCTGTCTTGCTTTTTCGTTTTTCTCAAATTTGTTTCATCATATTCCCTTAAGAAAGAGTAGCCTATAAGTTCATTGAATTAAAAGAAAATTGTCAAAGGATAAGCAATTTCTTGTGTAGGAACCAGGGACTGGGTCCAGTGATTCACAGATGCAACCCCAATTGGTACCAATGTAAGGAGATTCTGCTGTTGTCCCCATTTCACAGATGCAAATGAAAAGAGACAGCTAGGCATGGGCACTTTTCACTTCACAGAACTGCCTCATCCTGCAACATTCTTAGCTCTAAATTTTGCAATGTCAACTCTTACTTTTTTTTTCTTAGCACTTATTTTCCATTCTCTTAATGGGTCTGAAGGTTCTTCTGAGATCTTCCTGGAGTCTTCAGGTCTATCCTGTGGGTCTATTTTTGTGTCTCTCGCATGCACGAGTGCACACACATACACACATGTGTGTGCTTGTTTCACCATAGACCTAGATTTCCTCATTCACTCAGCAAATATATATGGAACACCTGCCCTGCTCCAGGCTCCATTCTACACATGAAGGATACAAGAAGCCTATGTGAAGCTTGCACTTTGCACCTGTCACAGATATTAAAGAAATGTATCAAACAAAAAATCATTTATTACAGTTGTAATAAAATGCCATAGTAGAGTATGGAATGACAGCTCCTAACTTGGGGACCTAACCCAAAATTGAGGGGAAAAAACATCATTTTTATTAAGGACATATTGCACTGATCCCTCCACAGGCACATCCACCTGCTTCCTGATGGTGTGAACCAGTTCCACTCCTCCCCCTTGCTTTCTCACTGCTTGAAGCAACTGTACATCTTTGCTCCATGATACCTTGTCCCTATATCAGACCAAAGGTTGCAGAAATCTCAAAGCATTTGGGGGTTCAACAGATGCCTGCATTCTGATTGTCATGATTCATTCTCCTATGCTAGTTGTTTAACATATACATGCCATAGCTTCTATCTTTAACCTATGGATATGTGTCTTTGGATTTGACATTCTGCCTCAGGTATCCTTTCTCCTGATTGCTCTTACCTGTTAAATGCATGCTATAAAAATTGACACAGGAGGGTTTTTACTGCACTTAGCTCTTCTTACTCATTCCCTCAATCACAAAATGTATACTGGACACTTACCATGTGCCAGGCATTGTGGTACCTACTGAATACATAACCCGGGAACAGAGAAGGCATGACCCCAGCCCTCATGGAAGATTCTCTGTTGCTATATGATTCCTCAAATACTTACTAAAATTTTTTTTAAAAGGCTTAGCACTGTCATAGATGCGATGCAGCAGAAAATAACACCTCTGACCCTGCAAGAATTTAAGTTTTTATGAAGGAGACAACCCCCAGCACACAAAACAATACATGAGAGTACCCTGTTGACAAAGGAAGGTGGAGAGGGATTTGAGTGTCCAGGAGAGATTTATTTGAGGAGATGAGGTTTCAAAAGTGCTTTGAAGAAAAAAATAATCTTGATAACTGATGAGAAGAGAGAAGGCCATGGACAGAAATAATAGAGGACCACCTAAAAAAGGCTGGAGAGAAGACAGCAAAGAGACAGGATTATCCAGATTGCAAGCTCACAAAAAGGAAAAAAAAAAAAAAAGGTGGGGCATTAAGTGGTAAGTTATTGAGGATTGTTGTTTTTTTTTTTAATTTTTTAAGTGTTTTTTTTTTTTTTTTTTTTTTTTTTTTTTGAGAGAGAGAAAGCTTGAGCTGGGGAGGGGTAGAGAGAGAAGGAGACACAGAATCCAAAGCAGGCTCCAGGCTCTGAGCTGTCAGCACAGAGCCCGATGCGGGGCTCGAACCCACAAACTGTGAGATCATGACCTGAGCTGAAGTAGGACGCGTAACCGACTGAGCCACCCAGGTGACCTGAGAATTGTTATCATAGATGATGTGAAACTAATCTTCTCATGGTAAGTGAAGAGTTCATGGATCCCTTTCTAGTTATGGTTACGCTGCGAAAATTGTCTTTGAAAACGTATCTGGGTATGAGGAACAAAGAAATAAGAGGCAGGGAGACAGATGAGAACATTGTTGATTTGATTCAGGTATGATAAAATGTGTACAAGTGTGTATCCAATGGGACTAGCAGCAAGGAATCCAAGAGATAATATATAAGCCTGTGCTGCAGTCTGAATGGAAGGGATGAGGGAACGGTGGATAGGCATACCGGAGAGAGAATGTGGGAGATGCGGGGGTGAAAGATAGACCAAATGGATAGCAGAAGAATCTTGGTTAAGTTGGGGTTTGTTGTATTTTATTTGGTGGTGGATCTTTTGCATGAAAATGTCCTATGGTCACTTGAAACCATGGGCCCAATGCCTGGGTAAGAAGTCTAGCCTGGAAATCAGGATATCATTGAGGCAGAAGGGATGTCCAACTCTGAAAACAGATGAGCTCTGTGGATAGAGGGGATGCAGAGATCAATTCAAACCTTCAGAAGCCAGAACAAGTTAGCAGTGACTATCTATTAGAAATAAGAAAACAGAATAATTAGACTTCAGATGATAAGAATGTCTATGCCATTGACACCAGACATTTATTATGCTTACACATTTCTTGGGAAAATGTAAATGCTAATTTGAAAAAAAAAAAAAAAAGAAAAAAACCTCTTCATTAAGTTGTCCACGTTCTAATTTTGTGGTTTCTAGAGAGGTCAACACTGTTGGTTTATAAGAGGCCAGCTTCCATAATTACCTGACAAATGTTCATGATGGGTGGGAAAATGGTGAACTCCCCATAAAGACAATGAGAAGATGGAAGCTGATTTATTTCCAGTTCCTCCATAAATCATAAGAAAACTTGAAAGTTTCAATTAAGAACAAAAATGGCCTCCAGACAATTTAGTAAAGGTAGGGATTGATTTCCCCCAGGTTCTTGTCACTGTTGGTTTAAGGCCTATGTTAAAAAGCTTCGGTGATGGGTAACAAGCTTCTATTTCCAAGACTCTTGTAAACAATGTGCGATCTTGTCATGGAGTATGTTCCACATATATCAACGTATTTGTCAGTGAACTCTCATGACCCCTCTTCCCAATCACATACAAAAGAAGCATTTAAATTTTAAATTGCCATTTCACTTTTAAAATACCAGACAGTGAAGATATAATTGGAAAGATATAATCCATGAGATTTATTTCTGAATGCAGACACCAGTTCCAATAGTCAAAACTTTTAAAAAATCAAAACATGTTCCAAGCGTTAGTATTCAGTCTTAGTCTGGCTCTGCCTTAAGTGAAACATATTTCAATCCATATACTATGCCTGCGTTCAGGAAGTTGTTCCCAACTGGAATATTAACCATGGTGTTGCTAGTTCCTTGCCTTTAAGTGTCTCTCTCACTAGGCAATAGCTGATAGTTTTAGAATCTCACTCCATCATCTTGGTCGGATGAGATCTTACCTAGTTCCAATGTCATTTTCCCTCTGAAATCATTCGTTCATGCATTCAACAAACGGTAAGTGCTGGGTGGATACATACAAAGAAGACAGAAGAGATCCTTGATCTTACAAAGCTTTCATCTGTGAGTTTGTATGTGTGTGTGGAGGGCCAGAGTGGGGAGGGATTGGGAAGAAAAGATAAACAAATGAGAGGCCAGCACAATTTCAGAGGTAAGTGCTGTGAAGAAGGAAATAAAGAGTGAATTGAGCCAGGGTGGGGAGGGGACTCCTGAGCTCAGGTCTCCAAGAAAACAAGGAGCCATCCATGAGCATATCTGGGGAGAGCGAGTTCCATGCAGCAGTTCTGAGGCGACAGCAAGTTAGACTTATGTAGAAATGGAAAGAAGGTTGAGATACTTGCAGCACTAAGATGGCACACCGATTGTACATGTCACAGCTGTTATGACTTGGAGCCGAGAGGAAAGTGGAGAGAGATGAGGACGGCATGGGACAGCTCAGGTTGAGTCTTAGAAGTCTTGGCTGGGGGCTGGGTTTTATTTTAAGCATAACAGGAAGCCACTGAAGAGCTTGAGACAGAACATGATTTGGTTTGTAGTTTTTATTTTTATTTATTATTTTTAATTTTTGTTTTTGAGAGAGTGTGAGCAGGGGAGGAGCAGAGAGAGAGGGAGGCACAGAATCGGAAGCAGGTTCCAGGCCGTGAGCTGTCAGCACAGAGCCTGACATGGGGCTCGAACTCACTAACCGTGAGATCATGACCTGAGCCAAAGTCGGACGCTTAACCGACTGAGTCACCCACACACCCCTGGTTTGTATGTTTTTAAAACGCTACTTACTGCTGTGCAGAGAAAGCACTGTAGGGTGGCAAGAATGGAAGAAAGGAGACCAGGGGAACCGGTTACTGGAGAAGACCCGAGGAAAGTGCACAACTGCTTGAATTTGGGAGAAAAGTGGGAATGGAGGTGAACTGGCAGGTTCAAAATTTAGGGGAAGGGTGTGGCTGGACCAGCTGATGGACTGAATGAGGGAGATCAAGGAAAGGGCCAGTTCATGGATGATGACCTCTATGTTTTTGGCTTCATCAGCTGGGAGATGTGGAGGGCCAGAGATTATTTGGAGAGTTGGAGCAGGAAATTAAGGGATCACCCCCCAACTCTTACCAGTAACTTCTTACTAGTAACCTCCTTAACACTTTAAATACATCTTTTTTTTTTTAATTTTTTTTTTCAACGTTTTTTTTATTTATTTTTGGGACAGAGAGAGACAGAGCATGAACAGGGGAGGGGCAGAGAGAGAGGGAGACACAGAATCGGAAACAGGCTCCAGGCTCTGAGCCGTCAGCCCAGAGCCCGACGCGGGGCTCGAACTCACGGACCGCGAGATCGTGACCTGGCTGAAGTCGGACGCTTTAACCGACCGCGCCACCCAGGCGCCCCATCACTTTAAATACATCTTGTCCCGGTGTGTGCCATGTTTTATTGCAACTTGCATTTTAATAGATTTTGAGTCCCTAGAAAGGATCCTGTTTTATTCATATCCCAGATACTACCAAAGTGTCTGGCACATAGTAGGTGCTCCAAATATACTTACTCAATAACACATGAATTGAAGTAAAATGTTTCAAGTCCAGTCGCTTGTCTTTTTGGAAAAGTCGTGTTTGCGTAATTGAATATAACCTTTTACTTTGATTTATAAACTATGTTATTCACACTGGGAAATAAATACCATAAATTAAAAAAAGAGCTATAATTGTGATTTAGATGTATTATAATTAAAAGAAGCCTCTATTTACATGTAAAACAGGTGATATATTATGTAGAGAAGAAACCACAGAAGTTGTTTATAAACAAGAAATCTTTGGAGTCCCTACAGGGCTTGGATTAGTCCCTCTGAATTTAGTAGGGTTTCCATACATATTTATTTAATAAATGGAATTGAAAGTGATGGAGTATTTTACCTAAAAGCCTTCACTGGTCTATAAAAATTATATACAAGCAGAGTACTTCAAAATAAACTATTAAAATCTAGGAAGGATTTAAATTTGCTCTCTTGGAAAAGAGAACCATTGATATTTAAAGGCCCTCATAAGGTATCAGTCAACTTTTCATGTGAATTGACCCCTGGAGATTATACTTTCTGGGGCTGCACAGCATTTGCTATTTCAGTACAGTGTTCATTGCATGTAACTTACTGTTTTTGTTGTGGCTGCTTCACTATATCTCATACTTATAGGAAAATGAAATGTTTAAACCACAGAATCCCAGGTGGTTCAGCCGACAGGTGTAAAAGCAAGGTGATACAGAAATAAAACATTGTCAGGTTTTGATTACTGGGAGGAGAAGTTTTGATGCAGCATGCGGGCTTGAGTTTTGTTTTTTTTTCTTTTCTAAGCCAGAGTGTTCTATAAAATCCCCACCTACACAACCACTAACAAAAAGCACAGAGAAAAATCATCCCCTGGGTGCGGTAAGGAACAAATTAGAAGAAAGGCTGGTCTTCCTTCCTTGTAGCTAATATACAAGAAATTACAGAAACACACGAGCTCAAATGGAGAAATAGGATGGATGAGGACTCTGGTTTATGGCTGAGAACTGAAGCCACTGCAAGCCAGGAATCCTGCATTTCCTGTCTATCAGGACCTGACCAGTCGGTCACAGGGTAAGGTGGGACACAGAAGAGGATGGATGCTAATGAATGAAGAGCCAACAACAATAAACAGAAGCATTACCCACTGGACCTCTTAGTAAACAAGCCCTGTGCCACACACATGGCCATAAGCTTTGTGTTTGTTGTCACTAAGTCCACAATCATGGCAAAAGAAACGGCAATTCAAAAACATTGAGAAACGTATTCAAAACTATATTTCTTAGGGCACCTGGGTGGCTCAGCCGGTTAAGCATCTGATTCTTGATTTCAGCTCAGGTCATGATCGAGTTTGTAAGATTGAGCCCCACGTCAGGCTCTGTGCTGACGGCGTGGAGCCTGCTTGGGATTCTCTCCCCCTCTCTCTCTGCCCCTCCTCCACTCACGCTCTTTCTCTCTCTCAAAATAAACAAATAAATAAATGTTAAAACAAACAAACAAACAAACAAACATAAAACTATGTTTCTAGTAAGAGGCAGGCCAGAATCCAAACCCAGGTACACTGGATCTAAAACATTGCCTTGAACTAGTGAGTGATGCAGGCTGGTCTCGCCTTATCTGCCAGGGACTTCAACAGGAGGTTTGGGGGAAAGGTTTAGCACTGCAGTCTCCTAAGCAGCTTCCTTAGAACCACCTGTGAACTTTTTTTTTCCCATTTGGGGTGCAGAACTCTACTGTACCTCAACTTCCCTCTCTGGCACTCAGGAGTTCGGAGTCCGTGTTCAGAGGTACCACAAGCGAAACTCAGAGTACCTCTTTTGCCACAACATGTAAGCGTCACCAGCTCTCCAGCCTGCGTGTCTGTGTCTGTGCCACTTACCGCCCAATGGCTAAGCCAATATCACATGTTTAGGTGAAGTTCAGGAACACAATTGAATGGGTGAAAGTCTAAATGAGAAGTATGTTGCACGGGGTGGGGGGCGGGGGGAAGTACGATGGGAATCAATCAGATCAAGTTTCTTACCTCAATCTGTCATAAAGTATTGGGAATAATCTAAATTTAAAGTGCTTTATGCAATATAGTTCTTGAGAGCAATGAGAAATACAATTCAGCATGTTTTTTCAAGATCTTCCAACATTATATCATATTATCAAAAGTCTTTCCAGACATTTCATATGTTTTCCCCAAACTGCTTTAGATTGCAAACACCAAGTTCTTTTCCTGCTAACATCTCACAAAAGCCCCTGGAGGAGGAAGCTGTGATATGTCTTCATTCCAGGGTGCTGTCCTCACTCCCGGTGTTCACTGCTCCAATGCCGGCTCTCCTGCAATGCCCCTCATGCCCTCCGGTTAACCTGTACTGGAAGCCTTGAGTTTAAAGCCAAATTAGTTAAAACTCTTAACTTTTCACTTGGGCCCTGAGAGTGACTTTGGGTCTTTATGAATGTGTGTGCGTTCCTCTGATTCTAATAGAAAGTAATAATGTGTATATGTGTGTCTGTGTATTTCTTGGCAAAATGAATAAATCTCTTATCTCTTTCTTTTTTTAATGGTTATTTATTTTTGAGAGAGAGAGAGAGGAATTGAGAGAGAAACAGAGGATCCAAAGCAGGCTCTGTGCTGACAGCAGAGAGACCAATGCGGGACTTGAACTCATGAACTGTGAGATCATGACCTAAGCCACAGTCAAACACTAAACCAACTGAGCCACCCAGGTGCCCCTGAACCTCTAATCTCTTAATTACAGTCTGAATGCCAAAAGAACAGATTTTAGGATTCGACCTATTTCCTTTCCTTCCAGACAATGTGGATTGACTTTTCCTTTTCACGGGCAGGTAAGTAGATAGATGGATAACCGATAGATGGAATTGATAGATAAATGGATGGATGAGAAAGAGAGGTGGGGGGTGGGGTGACGGCAGACTCTACATTTTTTATTAATGTTTATTTATTTTTGAGAGAGAGAGCAGAGGAGGGGCAGAGAGAGAGAGGGAGACACAGAATCTAAAGTAGGTTCCAGGCTCTGAGTTATAACGCAGAGCCCAATGCAGGGCTCAAACCCACGAACCGTGAGATCATGAAGTCAGACGCGTAACTGACTTAGCCACTCAGCACCCTGACAGACTCTAAATCTAGGTTTGGGTCATCCTGAATGAAAACCTATTTCGGTGCTCATAAGGCTCCTGAGAATGATCCTTCTGTCACCTCTCGCTCTCTTTGAGCCGTGTACTCTGGTCTGCTTTCTTCCTTCCATTTCAAAGCAGTAGGTAGCTGAAGCAGTTCCCCTGGAAATCTTGGCCTGCTGTTTCATAGACTCATTTATCCTGTCTTCTGCTTTTGACCCCAGCTGCTTCCCCCACCTCGTGCACTCCGACTCACTGGCCATAACAGCAAAGGCCCAGGGCGTTCCGTGAAGTTTTCTTTCAGAAGGCCATGCCGGGCTTCTAAGTTCACCAAAGGGGTGTCCTCAGCTTGGCGAGTGCTGCAGACAGCAAACCACCAGCACCAGCTGACACGTGAGGTTTCTGTGCAAAGCCTGCCCTATGTGGCCCTTCCTGCCAACAAACGTGCTCCATCAAAGAAACACCAGGCAGAGGTCCTGATGCTCTTGAGCCTATGGATTCCAGAGTCAGCAAAAGGAAAATATGGTGAACAACCAGTTAAGGTCCCCTGACCCCAGAGCCAGCTCCCAGGTGAAGGCAACAGTTCCAGAACTCTGTTCCTCCCAGTGTGTGATGCTACATCAGTTAAAAATTTATTCTTATTGACAAGCACCTCAGTGAGAACTAAATTAGACTGCTTTTTTTCGAACATGTAGCCATTCTCATCTTCATAGAAGCAAGAAATATTATTAAAGAGGGAGAGGAAAAAATAACGGGGCGATACAGGGCATGTGAGGAAGAAACTAGAGAAGTCCTAGGTAAGACTAGCACAGTGCCCTATTGAGGGATGCGGGCAATAGGAGCCTAGACCATTTTAGTCTTGGTGTGAAGGCTCTAAGCCTTGGAGAGGGCGATGGGGGGCGGGAGGGATCGTGTCCTTTCACTACCCGTAAAGTGGTGGGAGGGGTGGTTCAAAATCGAGTAAACCTCATTTCTCATTTCTTATTACTTCTATTCAGGTTCTCCTTCACACCCCACTCAGGCCCCTCCGGCCCCTTCTGACAGTCTTCTACCATCCCAGACATGTCACCCAGAATTTTCCCTAAGCCCTTTCCTAACTTACTTTCTATCACTTCCTGCCCTCTAGCATGTTTTACACATTTGCTGACATATAAACAGACTTCCATCTGTGTTGTTCCCCCACCGTAGCTCCACTGTAGCTAGAGAAGGGCCTAGCCAGAGCAGACCCCCACTAAGCATATGTTGACACTTTGCATGAATGAATGAGCAAAGGACAGCATGGCCACCCACAGAACCCGTTTCAAGATCCAACCTCTTCTCTCCTCCTTCAGACACCGTGGTTTGACTTTTCTTGTTTATGTTCATCAGAGCAGAAGTCGACATCCTGATCACCTACTACTAAGACAAAAGAAGGGGTCACGTTCACGAGAATCTCAAAGTTATACAAGCCACACCAAGTGAAGGTGAGGCCATAGATGGGAGTTTGTCAGTCTGGGCATGCGTTAGATTCCACAAACTAGCATGGTTGAGGCTTTCAACCACCTGCATGCTGGACTTCAGATGCCAGAGGGTGCCTGGTGGTCCTGCAGCACAGGTGAGATCAGGTGAGCAGGACGAGAACAGGGACTGAATGACCGTGTTGCTGCCTGGTAACCGGCTGTGTAACAGCATCACATGTGAGGCTGCTGCACCCGACCCAAACCTACCTGCCGGGATTTCCATGGTCCTTTCTGGAAAATGATTAGGGCCGATTTCAATACCCAGATAGGACTGAGATCCAGTGGTTTAGGGAAACCACTTACCTTGCCTGCAATCCCTCCTCGGTATTTCTGTAGCGCAAGAAACAGCCTATTTCCCTACGGGCCATGTCGCACAAGGGTAGGTGCGTTACAGCATATAAAGCAAACCTGTGAGTGTTGCAGGGAAGCTGCTAAGTATAAATGTCAGGCTTCCAAAATCTGGCTTTGAACCCAGTGCCCAGGAAAGTGGGTTATACCACTTATACCATTCTTTTCATGTGAAAAGACATTCTCATTTCCCAACCATAAGGTCACCAAATAAATTCTGAAGTGAAATTGGTTTATAATTTGGGACCTGCCTAGAATACTGCAGATTTAAAATCTGTAACACAAGGCAGATAAATCAAAGATCACACTGGCAAAGACACATCCTGACAAGTATACTGGGCAATTTATGAACTGTTTACACTGGTTTTATTGAAATCTGGGCAGAAGCTGTGGCTAATGGCTTGCGTTACCCAAAGCATAGTAAGAGCTCAAGTGATAGTAGCTGTATTTTAAGAACGACAAAGGCCAAAGACTATGGTTAATGTCTGATGTGGAAACTCTAAGACACCGCAGTGGTGGTTTTAGAAGATGCTGTTTGTAAAGATTTTGGATTATTGCCCCTTTTAGTTACTTAGGTGTAAGAAGGTATTTTTCTTCTAGGCTTCCAATGTCTTTTTTGGGCCCTAAATCCAATCACCTGTGAATCTGTGCACACTTCTGAAGGAGCTCTGTGTTAAGGGACTCTGGGGATGCCTATACCTTCTTTCCAGGTGTGCTAGTTGCATTAAAGGGCAGTTGTCTCCCCAACAGTCTTCACACCTTCCTCCACAATAAACATATCAGGTATTGCCTTTGCAGCCCAATCCTGGAGGCCAACGCACTCACACTGGGGAATGAGCAGGCACAGACTCACTGAACAAGAATCAGCAGCATGGGAGCACCTGAGTGGCTCAGTTGGTTGAGCGTCTGACTTCGGCTCAGGTCGTGATCTCATGGTTCGTGAGTTCGAGCCCTCGCATCAGGTTCACCACTGTCAGCACAGAGCCTGCTTCGGATCCTCTGTCCGCCTCTCTCTCTGCCCCTCCCCCCACTTGCGCTCTCTCAAAATTAAATAAAAACGTTTAAAAAACAGAATCAGTAGTATGGCTATGAGCTGACCTCCTTTCCTACTCCTACAAATATACAGTCTTACTTTATATAAATTATATTGACCTATAAATCAGGTTCTCCCTATTAGTTTCCACTCAATAATATCACTTTCAAGATGTACACAGGTGCTGTATGATTATTGCTTCTTCATCCTAGATAACAGGTTTTTGGGTGCCCTTGTCTCATTTTACTTACTCTTTCTTCAGCCATGGTTTCCTCCAGCTTCTCGCTACCACAAACTGTGATGCAAACAGGGATCCTTAGACGTGTTGAAGAGAAGTCTATAACCAAGAACAGGGTTGTGGGAGTGTTAGGAGATACACATATATAATTTCATTAGTACTGCCAGATTTCTCTCCCGCAGGTTTCTACCAGTTTATACTTTCTCCAGAATATGAGAATTCCCATTTCATTCCCATCGCCAGTGCTCGCTATTTTCCTAATTATCAATCTCAGAAGCATAAAAAATTGTCTCAGCCTTGTATTATCCATCTGAGGAGTATAAAGGATTATATCTTTACTATTTTAATTTATAATTCTCTGATTATTTGTAAGCATAAGAATCTCTGATACTTAAAAGCACTTAGGTTCCCCCTGCTTGTGAATTACCAATTCACGTCTGTTCATTATTTTCTACTTTGTTTTATTTTAACTGCACATCAATAGACACTTCTATTATGTTCTAGGTAATAATCCCTGTGGTTTTTAATGTTGCAGATATAGTTCCTGGTCCCCAATTGGTAAGTTGTTTTGTTACCTTCACTGCCAAAAAATCCTTCATTTTCTTGCAGTCCGAATCCAACAACCCACTCTTTTTTTTTGAGATCTTAAAAAAAAAATTTTTTTACATGTATACATTTACTTCAAAGAAGCATGTCCACAACATACTGTTAGAAGAAGAACAATGAGTTCTAAACCAGCATGTATACTATGATCCTACTTATGTATAATTATTCACAAGTAATAAGTATGCCCCCTTCATTGGTTTGGGTATAAAATAAAGTCATATTTCTTTTACTATCCAAATTATAATATCACCAATCCTATTCTACTCAGTTTAACAGAAAATATCACTTTTCCTTCTTGGCTCTCCTTGCCCAAGATTCCTCAAAGTTAGTTTTGTTGATCTTTTCACAGAACTAACTCTTGGTTTTGTTGATTTGTTCCTACTGTTTTTCTATTCTTTATTTCATTTATATCTGCTTTACTCTTTATCATTTTCTTCCTTCTGCTAACTTTGCTCAACCCACTTTTAACTTTTAGGGTATGTGCTTCAGTGTTTTATTTAGAAAGTCACATTTTTAAGTGTAGCTTTCTAAGTGGTATAGACTTCAAAAACATCAATTTTAACTTTCTTCACATGAAAAGCAAATTTCTTCCATGATACCAACTAAAAAGTCCTTCTTTGTGGTGTAATTTGTATTATTTAATAAGGACTAGATTCTGAGCTCTTCTTTATATCAGCCCTCTTTGAATTCATTTATTCTTTTATCCATTAATTCACTTAACAAATATTTATTGAGCTCCTGCTATAACTGAGACATTATTTTATGTGCTGGGAAAACAGACAAAAGTTCCTGATTACCACAGAGCTTATCTTGGGGTAGGTAGGAAGTGTAGAGCCCTAAAAGTCATTTTAAGCATTTTGGTGTTTGGGGCGCCTGGGTGGCTCCGTCAGTGAAGCGTCTGACAGGTCATGATCTTAGCCCCATGTCGGGCTCTGTGCTGACAGCTTGGAGCCTGGAGCCTGCCTCAGATTCTATGTCTCCTTCTCTCTCTGCCCCTTCCTCGCCCATTCTCTGTCCCTGTCTCAAAAATAAAACATTTAAAAAATTAAGAATTTTGGAGTTTACCAAAATAACAATAACAATAAAATAACAGCTGATACACATATTGCATTACCATATGCCAGGCACTGTTCCAAGGACGTTATACATATTAATTTACCTAATCCTCTCGACAACCCCACCTGAATGATGAGGAAGCCACAGCACAAATAGCTTAAGTAACTTGCCCAAGATCAGGTAGCTGGGTCACATGACTGATTGGGTCCGATTCTAGAGCCTGTGCTCTTACACACTGCCTTGCACAGTCTCTGACTGGGATGGGAAACCACTGTATGAATACCCTAACTGACCTAGATGTTAGGTTTACTTAGGCTACTATGTTGACACCAGGCTGTAGGTGGGGCAAGAGTAGAAAACGAAGACCAATTAGGGACTATTTCAAGAGGCACAACAAGAGATGATGGTGATTTGGACTAATTAGTGGCAATGGAGGAGGTATGAGGAGTCACATTCTGGATTTGTTGACAACTGGGCAGTGGAGTATTGAAGAGAGAGGAGTCACTGATGATTTCAAGGTTTTCAAAGATGCAGTTGTCATTTTACTAAATGGGGAAGAGTTCCTAAAGAACAAATCAAGGGAAGAAAACTCCCTTAATCTTTTAGATGCCATTATGTAAGGGGATCAGTAAGATGTCATCAGACACTCAAGTGAGATTTGAATACACTGTTGTATATGTGAGTCTGGAGTTGAGAGTCCAGATCTGTCCAAGAGATAAAATTCATAACATTGCCGTATCAACTTAAAAAACTAGAAGAAATCACCAAGGAAGAGAGAATAGGTCAAAAAGGTCCAAGGACTGATCTTGGTGTATTCCAGCATTAAGAAGGCACAGAGACGCAGAGGAGATGAAGAAAGAAAATTAAGATGAGCAGCCAGTGAAGGTGGTGTAAAACTAGGAGGCTACAGTTCTATAGAAGCCAAGTGAATCGAGTGTTTGGAGGAGAAAGTAATCTACTTTATCAAATACCAAGAGCAGGTGACACTGAATACCACTCTTTGTTTTTCTAAACTGATGTTTCAGCAACACTGCCACAAGATCTTATTAGTCATAATCATTTAGTGGTTTTCTTTTATTTCTTGTTGGTTTACGTAAAAACTCATAAATCTACAAGGAGATAGTTTTGTGTCCTTTCCTCATTTCCTATGAACTTGCCTCTGTGGGAGTTGTTAGAAATGCCCACCGATATTTCCCTATCTTCCCCTTTCTACGTCCATTAATAGGATTCCACTTCCTGCCTTGCCAGTACATGGGTGGGGCCATGTGGCTATTTCTGGCCAACTGAGTTTTGAGCAAGTGACATTGTTGCTTTGGAACCACAGCATTTAATTGTGGATGCCAGACCTTCCCAAGTTGTCATCTTCCCTTAGACGTAATGACTGGCAATGTTTAAGATGATGGCTTTTCCATCAGCCTCCCTCTCCGAGGGACAACGAGCCCGACCCCTCTGCCAACCCATAAGGAACGTTTAGTGTGAGCAAGAAATAAACTTGTGGAGGCGAAGCCGTGGTGGCCGCTGTCCTGCCCTCAGCTGTCTCGTGGGACAGCGATCACAGGCAAGTTCTCAGCTCCCTCCTGCCTTGGGTTCCGGCCGGTGCTCTTGCCAAAACGGCGGTATCTCCCCCGTGGGCCCAACCAAAATCACCTTCCAAGTGTCTTCACAAAGATTTTTGGCCAAGGAGACCTTGCACCTGCCTCCACGACGGCATCCTCAGCCTGGGGCGCCGGAGCTCAGGCGGCCCCGCGCAGCCCCCCAGCGGAGCGCGCTCCAGGAGCCCCGCGCAGCCGCGGCCGCCGCTCGGACTGCGGTGGGGAAGCCCTGCCAACCCCCCACCCCACCCCCCCGGGCCCGCCTCCTCGCCCGCGCCCCGGCTGCGGCGACCGCGGCTTCGAGGACCCAACCCCCGGCCCTGCCGGAGCGAGGGTGGCCGTGACCCCAAGGGCAACGTACAGCGCCATCTTTCCCGTCTTCAGCCGCATTTCCGGGGAAGTGGGCCCGGAGGCCGTCGACCACGGATACGCGATACGCGCCCACCGCGCTGGGGGCGCTGCCTACACCTAGGAGACGCTCGGGCCGCGCAGAGTTCAGGGGCCGCCCGCAGCCCCGCCCCCCGGGCCTGCGCCCGCCCCGTCCTTCCTCCCGCCCGCCTCCTGGCGCCCTCTGGACGCCCAGGAGTGGCTCAGGCGGACGGCCGGGGTCTCGGGACACCTGCCCGCCTCCATCGCCTGCCGCCCGTGGGGGAGGAGGGCGCCGTGCGTGGGCCCAGCAACTGGCTCAAGGGCCTGACCGCCGTGGGCGTCAACTTCACCACCTTCGACCTCCTGCAGCTGGTGCTGAGGCATCTGCAGACCGGCCGCTATTGACACAGGGAGCTGAGCTTCGCAGTGCGTGCGGGGGACCACTGACCCTTTTGTGTCTGAGCACGTGGGGCCAGGGTGCGCTTGGTTCCACCCTGGGAACCACCTCGGAGCACGCTGTAGAACAAGCTGGGCGCCTGTACTCTGTCCCAGAGTAAAGCCAGCGGCTCCTGAAATGCCACGTTGGGACTGGTGGGCGGGGGCTCCCAGAGTCTCCCCCTCCCCGCTTCCCAGGGCTGGCGCTGTCTCCTGGAGGCTTTGCCTTAAATGCCCAGAGCTGGGAGTGACCAGCGCCACCTCCTGGCACTCTGTGACCTTGGACATGCTCCTAGTTGTACTGACCACCTGCCCAGGGGGCTGAGAGCCAGACTCCACCTGCACAACGGGAGGAAACTCCACCGAGTGTAAGGAGAGGCCTGGCCTGCGGGCCCTAGTGAGGTGGGGCCAACCTCCTGCTCATCTGGAGCTATAAATGCAGCCTTGCCCAGCCCTGCCCCTCCCTACCTGTGCCGCCTTTCCCAGATGACCCGACGCCTCTGTCACCAGAGGAGAGAACAGGCTTCTCCCAAGAGAAGGACCCTGGACTCAACAGCCAAAGTAGGGCCCCAGGAGTGGGTCTTCCTCTCTGTTGCCCACTCACCCAGTTTGTGATGGTCCCGGGAGGGTCATACCTCCTCCAGGCAGCAGGATTTGAAGAGTTGACATGGATTTGGGTATGAGTCCTAATCTGGTGGCATCTGTTGAAAACTGGGCGCCCAGGTCGCCTCCTCTGGGCGGGAAAGTTCCCATCCCTCTCCCACAAGTCACATCAATGAAGCCGGCCTCAGGCCCTGACCCTCTGTCCGTGGCACAGCAGCTCCTGGGGGGACTTGTGGCAGCTGTCACCGCCCTGGCTCCCCCCTGAGTGGACACTTGGCCAAGAACAGGGTGATTTAAGGCCCACAGGGTTTTCTGATTTCCATAAACAGAGTGCAGAGAGGCAGCTAGCAGCGTGATCTTCCAAAGTGGGAGCTCCTGAGACAGTGTGTGGCCTAGGTGTGGCAGCTCGCAGGGGTTGAGGTGCCTCAGGGAAGAGGTCTCATGGAGAAGTCCACCGGGGCCTGCTAGGTATCGCAGGGATACAGAAACACTCATTTCCGAGTGACGTTTGGAGTTTCTTGATACCCTTTGGTTTTGGTTTTCAGTCTGGCTGACCCCACACCTGAGCTGTGCGGTCTGGTTCCAGGCAGAGGGTGACCAGAGGGCCATTTTTCATAGATGGCTCCGCAGCCACCGTGTGTGAAAGGGTCTGAGAGGGCGCGTTTGGTTCCTGAACATTTCCAGTGGTGACTTTCGTGTCTCTTCTTTCTTCTGTCACCTTTCTGTTCTTGCCTTTGATTTGTGGGTATGAAGACCCCATCAGGCAGCCTGAGACTCTTCCCCCAGGGTCCCAGGCAGCCTGCGATGACTGTCCTGTTGGGTGGGCTTCCCTGCTCCTCTCCTGGCCTTGCCCGGTGCCCAGGCTGGGAAGGAGAAGCAGACCCGTTTCAGGGAGATGAGGTGGGGACCCAAGGGTCCTCAGGTGAGAGAAAGCAGCAGGGGCCAGGGGTCCACTCCAGGCAAGTGACACCAAATGAATGGTCTGAGCCGCAGGCTGGGCAGCAGAGGAGAGGGTTCCAGGTCCTGCTGGCGGGGGTGTTCCTCCCCAAGGTGGCTCCCAGCCAAGTGGGCCTCCAGAGCACGCCCATCCTCAGCCCTGCACACAGTGGGGCTGTGCCCTCTGCAGTCACACGCCTCCCACTGGTGTCCCTCCTGATCTGGAGTAACATTTTGATGCCATGAAGACACTTTGTTTATATACTTTAAAGACTGTTTCTAAGAGAGTATTATTTAATATGAAAATGACCAAAAAGAAACCAAAGAAAGAAAGAAACTCTTGGGGTTTTTAAGCAACTAAAAACATTTAGGTTTTATGGAGTGTAGCATCCTGATTTGGTCTCTCTCTCTCTCTCTCTCTCTTCTAATCTCTTTGAACTAGTCAGGACCATGATGAAGAGTAATGATGGGAGTAGGTATCCTCATATTATCAAATGGCATTACATAATGTTTGTAGTAGGCTTTAATCAAGTTAAGTAATTTCCAGTTATTTCTAGTTGTCCAGATTTTTTTTTTCAATCATAAATAGGAATTGGATGCTATCAAATGCACTTTCAGCATCTATTTCGTTAACATGTGATTTTTCTTCTTTAATCCATTTGGTGGAGTGAATCTCAGTTATAAACCATATTTGGATTCCTGAGATAAACCCTACTTAATCATGATACATTGTTACATCGTAGGATTAATATCTCATTTGCATTTAGGCACTTCTATTTGCAAGTGAAAAGCGTCTATAATTTTCTTTCTCATTTCTTCATGTTTGGAAGAATGGTTTTTCTAGTCTCATAAAATGAATTGGGTCTAAACAAAACCATCATTCTATACACCTTAAACCTACACAGTGATGTTTGTCAACTATTTCTTAATAAAACTGGAAATAAATGAATTGGACATGTCTTTCTGTTTTCCGGAAATAAATCACCAGGATAGGAATTATCTGTTCCTTGGTAATTTGCTGAAAGGCAATGCAAAAATTAAAAGATCTTATTTATTTTAACATTTTTAAATAAACCATTTTAGTTTTTGGTTTGATTAATATTCTTTAATACTTTGACTCAGTGATCTCTGCATGTATCTTTATTTTTGTGGATCAAGTGAGTTAAGCATCAATAACAATGCCTGGGTCAATAAATGTTGTAATATAAATGTTCACTTATTGTCGTAATTTTTGTTTTATTTCCTATCTGGGTCTAACATTGCACATCACTGATTCTTTTTTAGTTGAACAATCAGTTTACTTGACTTCAGTTTTTACTATGGTAAAGATCTTTAAAGCTATACATTTTCCACTGAACACTGCCTTAGCTATATTCCATAAATTCTGTCATATAATAATTTGGTAAATCCATTCTAGTTATTTTATCAATTTATCATTATTTGTCCTTTCCCCCAAGGGTTAATATTATGATTTTAGTTTCCAAATCTGTGCCAGCTTTTCAGCTTTCCTTTTGTTACTGATTTCTAATGTGATTGAGTTTTCCTGTTAAGTTGATTCTTTTATTGGTTCAAACTTCTTTATCACATAGCTTTTTTATGGCCTATGAGTGTTTGATGAGCACTCAGCAATGCTAAAAAAATTTCTATGTATGTTTTAATTTATATTTCTGTATAAGTCTATTATCAAGGACATATTAATTATGTTACTCAAATCTTCTAGTACACTTAATTTTTTGTCTATTTGGTCAGTAAGTTTCCAAGAAACGTGCCAAAACACTACCCCACTGTCTTCTTATAGACAGTGTAATTGGATTCAGCCCCTTTGCCTGCTCCTAAAGTTCAGTGCTCCCCAACAAGCTAAATGTTAGCACCACTTAACATTACTCCACAAAGCCTGGCCAAGGCTGAGCTGAATCTGTGGGTTTGGGGCCTCACCGTGACTCAGGCATAGACAACAGACCACCAAGGAAAAATGAGTACAAATTAAAAAGATTCCCCATGCACGGTACTCTGTACTCTTCCTTAGATCTCCCGGGAGATTCTTACAATTTGACAGGAGCTTCCCAGTTCCCAGTACAACCTGTGTTCCACAGGCGCTAATGTTCAGCGGGTCACAGTTACATCCCAATAAGCATAGAAAGGCCTAAACGGTGATTGAACAAAGAACTGAATACATTCCTCCAGTACGTACTCACCTCTGTAGCATCCCCAGATTTGAGATCAGGTTAAGAAGCTACCGGCACAGGTAGGGTTGACGTTTTGTCAGCTATGACACTTTGTAAGTCTTTGCTCCTTTTCCTCCGTTTTGGTGTAACAGGTGTCTCTGCTGAGATACCATGATGCTTCTCCGCTCTGGGCCTTTGCTCCAATACTTAGCCCCTTTGGTTTTCTTTGTATCATAATTTTCTCTGCTGGCTTCATCTCTTCAGCCTAAAAGCATGTTCAGTATCCTTCTACCAACCTTTTTGTTTCTTTCCTTTCCTTTCCTCTGGGACTTCACTAACTTGTTTTTGAAACACTGACTCTACCATATCACTCCTAGCACCTTGTATTTGGACTAGAGCCACAAGATGGGGCAAAGACAAAAAAAGGGGGAATCACTTTGGAATATGGTATTTCAATGGTCCAGGGGGGAATGGAAGCACCTTTGCACAGGGATGGGGCAGTGAGAGTTGAGAAAGACTGGAAAGGCAGGAGAAAGAGAGTCTAGACAAGGCAGAAAATGTATAAAATACTTATTCCAGAGAGTTAGTTATTAAAGAAAGCAGTGCTGTGTATCCATTTGAGTTTGACAAACAGGATCTATCAATATAGCAAGCTGCCCCACTGTGTGATTTCCTCTAACAAATCTCAGATGTATGGATACCGCCTATCAGAAAACTAGTAAATGATCTGTGGATTCCTGATGTGCTACCAACTCTCTAGATTAATCTTCTTAAATCAGTGTCAGGTTTACTTTACTTCTCTGAGGAAATATGTACAGTGGCTATCCATTGCCTACATAATAAAATTTAAAGGGGCACCGGGGGGTCAGTCAGTTAAGCATCTGACTTCAGCTCAGGTCATGATCTCACGGTTCATGAGCTCGAGCCCTACATTGGGCTCGTGTGCTGACAGTGCAGAGCCTGCTTGGGATTCTCTCTCTCCTTCTTTCTCTGTCCCTCCCTGGCTCATGCACAAGCTCTCATTCTCTCTCTCTTAAAATAAACATTTAAAAAATTTTAAATATTTCTCAGGCTGGCATTCAAGGTCTCTCCATAATCTGGCTAAAATCAAACTTTTAAGATTTACCGACTCTATTCCATTTTCTTCCTGTAATATTGAACATTTGCCCTTCTCAGAACATATTTTGTTTTGCTTTATATGGCTTTAGTATCGTCTTTCCATACACCAAGAAGACTTCTGTCTTCTCTGTTTCCCAGCCTTACCTCTCAAATGTATCTTTAAAATCGAACTCTAATCCCAATTTCTCCATCAAGGACTCCTTCTCTGACTGCCCAACTGGTTTTCACACCTTCACATGCTTCTTTTTTTCTAGTTGTCTGGGTACTTGGCTTGGTTATCAACATATCACCTGGTAATACAGGGGCAAGAGATCTAATGTTTTGCCCTCTTTTCTCCTAGAGGCCATCATCTCCCCTCTCTCTGGCAACTGCATTTAGATGTTCTTTTGGAAAACCACCTCTCCTATACACTTAATCCATATAATTTTGGGAGGCACACCCTTGGGCAAGGGATGCATAAATAACCCAGGCCCACACGCAGTGACTGGCTCGGGAAGCAGATACATCACTGAATCCATGGAAATTCAAACCTGAGACCATCCTGGAACTGCTTCTAGAAACATGGAGGTGGAAGAGCTCATTACTGGGGGTATAAAGCTGGCAGAATGTACTCCTGAAGCCAGTAGGGGCAACCTGGCTTGCATGAAGAGAACTTTGCTGAGAATTATGCCGACAGAAGAAAAGAAACCCAGAAGGAAAGACAGATACTGTTGATATCATCATTTACACCTTGGGATGCACGCATGCCAGATGCACTCCTAGATTTTTCAGTTAGGTCACCAATGAATGCCTCTTGTTCCCAGAAGTTTGAGCTTGAGTTTTGAATCTTTCATTTCTTATCATCTCTCCAAATAGCCACATACAAGCTTCTCTCCCAGCTCCAGGCCCCTGAGTCATCTACTGTGTAGAACACTAATTTGATATTTAGGACAAAGTGAGTTATATGGTCATTTACACGGTTAATGCATTTCCTACCTCTCCACCCAACAGCAGATTATTTGAGGGCAGTTTTGTGCAGACCCTGAAGCCAGACTTCCTGGGCCTTGGATGCTGGTTCTACCACTCACCTGCTGAGTGACACTGAGCAAAGCATTTCACCTTCTTGTGCTTCAGATTCACCATCCACAAGATGGGCATTAAAATGGTAACAACTGAGAAACAAAAATAAACAAAAACAGTGGTTACACCTCAAAGAGTTGTAAGGAGCTAATATACGTGAAGCCCTTAGAAAAGTATCTGGCACATAACATACACCATACGAGTAAGCCCTATGTAAGTGTAAGCTATTTTTATTACTATTATTATCACAATGATGCTGATTATCATTATTATTATTTGTAACCTCATTGCCTACTGCAGTGCCCCTCAATTATAGAGTGAATCACTCTGAACTATTATGTAAGAGGATTTTAATATAGTACTTGTTTGCCTGGTCCCACAGTTTTAACACAGATCAAAACACCAAGGCATCGAAAGGAAGCCCTTGCCAGCTCAGCTCAGAATACTGCAAAAGTCCCACATCTTCCTGCCTCATTTCTGTCCCTGTCTCACCTTCCCTTTCACCCCTGCCTGTGCTCACGTCCTGCCCTATCAGTTTCATCTCTCATGCCTGGCATCCAACAGGCCCTAGAAACTGACAGTTTTCTCCTTGTTCATTTTTGGGTATCAACTCTCTTCCCTTAACCTGCGTCTCCATCCTACAGTGGTTTCTCTGCGTTAGCACACACTGGGCCTTCGATACAGGGGGCATCAGCTAACACTTCGTACAACAGCATCCATTCTACTGTAAGACTTTATTGTATGTAGCCTCCAAGATACAGGAAATAACTAATACTATGTATTTTGAAAGGACTAAGAAAGAAAATACATCTTTTCTTCCACTAAAATCCCCCAGCCTCTGCCATGTCTGTTTTCCCTCCAAGTTCAAGGAGAATTTCTAGGTTAGGTAACTCTATCCCAAGTTAGTCACCTAAGCAGGACTAGGGTGTTGATAGGGCCACATTAATCACATACAATGTAGTAATTTACAGACTAAGGCTGGAAGGGAGAGGAGCCAGTTAGTTTGCAAATCATGAGCACTACTGAGCTCTATTTAAAGTGTATTTATTATGACCTGGCCATTTTGAGAGCCGAACATCATCACCAGTCTGGAGGCACAAGAAACTGCTAGCATTCAGAATGTTACCTGAAGCAAAGCGGGAGATAAAGTTAGCAAAAGGCACACAAGCCATAAAAACATCTATGATTTAAACATGAGACATTTCCAATGTGCTAAATTTGGAATGATTTGCTTATCCATGGTCCTGCTGGAAGAAATAAAATGCGCAGCTTGGGAAATGAAGGAAGAAAACATATCAATGTTTTGCTCATAATGCTGGAAGAAACAGAATTATCTGAACCATGTGAATTCAAAATGTACCCATTTTTAAAAAGCACATTGGCTATATTTGGAATACAACTTAAGAACTTAGATTTTCAAACTCCTAAAAATTCAATAGTGGAATTTTTAAGGCAACTTCTAGTTTCCATTCAACAAACACACATAAGTTGCACTTTTGTTCATGAACACACTCAGCAGAAAACTTTTCTGCATTGTTTGCTACAAAAAGTACCAAAAGTCAAATAAAATCTCAGAAAAAGTCGTATGATAAGAGAAGGCATCCTAACAAATCACTGCATGTGATGTTGGTCACTGATTCTTACAAAGACATATAAACAATGAAAAGAAAGAAGAAAAAAATAAGCAGACTTATTAGATTTTAACGTACAATTTTCCCAGGTCAACTTCCCCAGAAGGCAGATCCTGAGATGAAGGTTCACCTGCAAGGGATTCATCAAGGGGGAAAACAACAACAAAAAAAGGCTGAAGGAAAAAGGACAGAGAGGGGGAAGAAGACAAATAAGGGTCTGATCTCAAGCAAAATCACACAGCCTAGCCCCACAGAGAACTCTGAAGAAAAAAATTATCCCTGAAAGTTTTCCTGAGTCAAGAAAGCAGGACTTTAAAACTCCATTGGTATTAGGTATTGCAGAAGGGTCAACCTGGCGGGGGGGGGGGGGGGGACAGGGGGGGGGGCTACGTTCCCACGTGTTGAAAGAAGTGTCCAGTAGACCGAAGAAAATCCTCTCCCTAATTGCCATAGCTTAGGAATGATGGGAATAAGAGCACACTGAAGTCTGGAGACACACAGAAACAGTGAAAAGGGAATTATGGGATCTGGGTAGAGCACTGACATTATTTATTATCTGGTTCTTTCATGATGTTCATTCATATAAGTAATACTTCCTACCACTATTATTAACTTTATTATTTGAAAATATTAGATAGACACACGTGTACAACTCAGACACAGGATATATCTTCCCAATATGAATGAATATGTTTACTGCCTATACAAATCAAATCAAATCAAAACAATTTATTTTGTGACCCACCATTTTTATTTATCCAATCGTTCAAAAGTATGTGTTGATTGGCCACTATGGAAAGTCCATTTAATAATGTTGTTAATAACTTTGGAGTCACAAAGAACTTATTTTGAATCCTGGTTCCACTGGTTACCAACCATATGATTTGGAGCAAAGGACTAAGTTCTCTAATTCCCTGTTTACACATTTATAAAATGGGGACAATCACAAGGATTCAATGAGATAGTATATATCATTGACTTTGCATTAGTGTCTAACACATAACTGCTCAATCAATGTTAGTTAAGAACAATGAAAATTATGATAATGTTCAAGGCAGGGTGATAACTTCTGTGTATGTGATAGTATGCTTGAAAAGAAAAACAAGATGTGTCCCCTGTCTTAAATAGTTTATCTTGGAATCCAAGGAATAAATATTTAGCACAGAAGAGATACGTAATCCAAGAGGGCAATGTATGATAGATGCTGAATGAGATACACAAGAAAATAAACAGATATCCCACCACCAACCTCTTCTACCCACGAACGTGTTCTCCACACTGACACTAGAGCTCTTTTTCTAAAACATAACTCTAATAGTGACATTCTCATGTCCCTAAATTGTGATGGCCCCTTTACAATATCTACATAAGCCAGTTCAGTTTCCATAGCATTCACCCATGGTCTATGTGCCCCCTGTCCTCACCAATCTACTGTAGTTCATATCTTCCGTTTCATCCCCGTGATAGTTCAACCCAGAACAGTTCAGAACATATAACATCTTCTACTTCTGGGTCACTGCTCAAGCAGTTCTATCCATGTGGAATCTTTTCTCCACTTCTTGCCAGTGAAATTTCTCCATCCTTAGATCTCCATCCCAAGTGTCATCTCCTGTATAAAGCTTCCCCATCTCCTCCATTCAAATTACTTCTCCTCTGTCCATGCTCTTATAGTACATTTCTTTACTGCTTAACGGGTACTGCTGGGATTTACACTTATTTACTAATGGATGTGTAGAAGGAAATGGCTGGGGAGAAGTAGTCTATGCACTGAGATTGGGCCAGCTACTTAGCAATGTCTGCCAAAATGTTGGGCTTGGCACTAGACTGTAAGTTTCTTGAGGCCAAGGATGACCCCTAAGATATCATAGATGAATTATAAAGAAGGGAAATTAGCATGCTGAAATATTATGGAAAAATTTTTTAAGTTTATTTCTTTATTTTGAGAGAGAGAGAGCGGGGCGGCGGGGGGGTGCAGATTGAGAATCCCAAGCCCCAAGCCTGACGTCAGGCTCGAACTCACAAACCATGAGATCATGATCTGAGCTGAAATAAAGAGCTGGATCCTTAACTGATTCAGATACCCTGCAATATTGTAGAAACTAAGGAAATATAATTTCAAGAAAGTAGACAAGGGATTTGTTGTCAAATACTTCTGAGAAGTCAAGGAAAACAATGGATGAGACTTGTGCAGATAAGGTCATCAGTAATTTTGGAAAATGCAAATAAAAGTTATGAGACATGGTAACTGGTGGTGGGAGGTTGAAGAGATTTATGTCATGAGAAAGTAATTTGTAGGAATTTTTTAAAAACTGTTTTTGTTAAAGGATAAAAGAAAATGATTCATTTAAGAGGGACATTAAAAATTCGTGAGAGAAGAATTACTTGAGAAGGAACTGATATTTTAAACCATACTCAAAACTTTGCTCTATAATTAAATAATGTGGTTGTGTAATTCCTATAATTCCAGAATGTGGACATTAATACCACCCAAACTCTACATTGACCTTTTTCCAATTTAGCATGTTCCTATTATGTAGAAAGATTCACATATTTGAATCACAACAGCCATTGTATGCCTACTGCTCCATTCCTAGGGAAGTTCCCCACTGATTCTACACACTTCTACCTTGTCTGCAAGTTTGACATTCTCCCTTCAAGGTCCCAAACTCACTTAGGATGACCAGATTCCCCAGCCTGTGAGCAGAAGCTTCCAGGTGCTCAAGACTGCTGGAGAGTAGCTTCTCTGTCTTGGGAAGTCCACTGATGGGTGAACACACTGGATGGTGTGCTTATCACGGGTCATTTCCAGATGAAGGGCCTTTTCGTTCCCTCCCTTCTTCTAGCTCTTTCCCTCCAGAGTCACCATCCTGCCTTTCCTTTCCTCTTTCCCAGCCCCAAGCCCTCAACCTTATGATCTATGAGGAAAAGGAGACAAAAACAAAAACAAAACACAGACCCAAGAAACTTTGTTTAGCATTTAAGTCAATAGTTAGCTTGAATCTTTTTTTTGGGGGGGGGGGCATTGTGTGGGATGAGGGAGGAAAGATGAACCCTCAAGAGATCCTGAGAACTTGGGTGCCTGGGTGGCTTAGTTGGTTAAGAATCTGACCCTTGATGTGGAGGAAGATGGCAGCGTAGGAGGATGCTGGGCTCACCGCGTCCTGCTGATCACTTAGATTCCACCCACACCTGCCTAAATAATCCAGAAAACCACCAGAAGACTAGCAGAACGGATTCTCTGGAGCCAAGCGTAGACGAGAGGTCCACGGAAGAGGGCGGAGAGGTGGTGCGTGCTACACGGACTGGCAGGAGGGAGCCAGGGCAGAGGGGCAGCCCGCTGGCCAAGCAGAGCCCCCCGAGTCTGGCTTGCAAAAGCGGAGGGGCTGGACGGACTGTGTTCCGACAGCAAGCGCGACTTAGCGTCTGAGAGGTCATAAGTTAACAGTTCTGCTCGGAGAGCGGGAGGGCTGGAGGACAACGGGAGGGAGAGTTGTTGAGACCCGGACGACAAAGCTAGCTTGGCAGGGAACAAAGGCACTCGCCAGTGCCATCACCCTCGCCCATCCCCCAGCCAAAATCCCAAAGGGAATCAGTTCCTGCCAGGGAACTTGCTTGCACCCAAACACCCAACGCTGTGCTTCTGCAGATCCACCCCTCCCTCCGGCGGTGGGTCTGACTCCCTCCAGTGCCGCAGGGCCCCTCCCAATGCGGATCACCAAAGGAAAAGCAGCTGAGCCTACCCCTCCCGCCCCCGTGCACCTTGCCGATCTACCCCAGCTAATACACCAGATCCCCAGCACCACAAGCCTGGCAGTATGCAAGTAGCCCAGACAGGCCACGCCACCCCACAGTGAATCCTGCCCCTAGGAGAGGGGAAGAGAAGGCACACACCAGTCTGACTGTGGCCCCATCGGTGGGCTGGGGGCAGAGATCAGGTCTGACTGTGGCCCCACCCACCAACGCAAGTTATTCAAGACAGCACAGGGGAAGTGCCCCCCAGTTCCGCACCACTCCAGGGACTATCCAAAATGACCAAACGGAAGACTTCCCCTCAAAAAAATGTCCAGGAAATAACAACAGCTAACGAACTGATCAAAAACGATTTAAATATAACAGAAAGTGAATTTAGAATAATAGTCATAAAATTAATCGCTGGGCTTGAAAACAGTATAGAGGACAGCAGAGAATCTATTGCTACAGAGATCAAGGGACTAAGGAACAGCCAGGAGGAGCTAAAAAATGCTATTAATGAGATGCAAAATAAAATGGAGGTGACCACAGCTTGGATTGAAGAGGCAGAGGAGAGAATAGGTGAATTAGAAGATAAAATTATGGAAAAAGAGGCAGCTGAGAAAAAAGAGATAAAAAAAATCCGGGAGTATGAGGGAAGAATTAGAGAACTAAGTGACACAATTGAACGTAGTAACATACACATAATTGGGATTCCAGAGGAGGAAGAGAGAGGGAAAGGTGCTGAAGGTGTACTTGAAGAAATAATAGCTGAGAACTTCCCTGATCTGGGGAAGGAAAAAGGTATTGAAATCCAAGAAGCACAGAGAACTCCCTTCAGATGTAACTTGAATCGATCTTCTGCACGACATATTGTAATCAAACTGGCAAAATACAAGGATAAAGAGAAAATTCTGAAAGCAGCTAGGGATAAACATGCTCTAACATATAAAGGGAGACTGATAAGACTAGTGATGGATTAATCTACTGAAACTTGGCAGGCCAGAAAGGAATGGCAGGAAATCTTCAATGTGATGAACAGAAAAAATATGCAGCCAAGAATCCTTTATCCAGCAAGTCTGTCATTTAGAATAGAAGTAGAGATAAAGGTCTTCCCAAACAAACAAAAACTGAAGGAATTCATCACCACTAAACCAGCCCGACAAGAGATCCTAAGGGGGATCCTGTGAGACAAGGTACCAGAGACATCGCTACAAGCATGAAACCTACAGACATCACAATGACTCTAAACCCATATCTTTCTATAATAACACTGAATGTAAATGGACTAAATGCACCAACAAAAAGACACAGGGTATCAGAATGGATAAAAAAACAAGACCCATCTATTTGCTGTCTACAAGAGACTCATTTTAGACCTGAGGACACTTTCAGATTGAAAGTGAGGGGATGGAGAACTATTTATCGTGCTACTGGAAGTCAAAAGAAAGCTGGAGTAGCCATACTTACATCAGACAAACTAGACTTTAAATTAAAGGCTATAACAAGTGATGAAGAAGGGCATTATATAATAATTACAGGGTCTATCCATCAAGAAGAACTAACAATTATAAATGTCTATGTGCCGAATACAGAAGCCCCCAAATATATAAAACAATTACTCACAAACATAAGCAACCTTATTGACAAGAATGTGGTAATTGCAGGGGACTTTAATACCCCACTTACAACAATGGATAGATCATCTAGACACCTGGTCAATAAAGAAACAAGGGCCCTGAATGATACATTGGATCAGATGGACTTGACAGATATATTTAGAACTCTGCATCCCAAAGCAACAGAATATACTTTCTTCTTGAGTGCACATGGAACATTCTCCAAGATAAATCACATACTGGGTCACAAAAGAGCCCTTCATAAGTATACAAGAATTAAGATCATACCATGCATACTTTCATACCACAATGCTATGAAGCTTGAAATCAACCACAGGAAAAAGTCTGGAAAACCTCCAAAAGCATGGAGGGTAGAGAACACCCTACTAAAGAATGAATGGGTCAACCAGGCAGTTAGAGAAGAAATTAAAAAATATATGAATACAAACAAAAATGAAAACACAACAATCCAAATGCTTTGGGATGCAGCAAAGGCAGTCCTGAGAGAAAAATACATTGCAATCCAGACCTATCTCAAGAAACAAGAAAAATCCCAAATACAAAATCTAACAGAATACCTAAAAGAAATAGAAGCAGAACAGCAAAGACACCGTAAACCCAGCAGAAGAAGAGAAATAATAAAGATCAGAGCAGAAATAAACAATATAGAATCTAAAAAAACTGTAGA
This sequence comes from Lynx rufus, assembly GCF_022079265.1. Classification (NCBI taxonomy): domain Eukaryota; kingdom Metazoa; phylum Chordata; class Mammalia; order Carnivora; family Felidae; genus Lynx; species Lynx rufus. The sequence continues at coordinate 14,649,596 of NW_025814845.1, forward strand.
GCAGATCAACGAAACCAAGAGTTGGTTTTTTGAAAAAATAAACAAAATTGATAAACCTCTAGCCAGGCTTCTCAAAAAGAAAAGGGACAGGACCCAAATAGATAAAATCATAAATGCAAATGGAATTACAACCAATCCCTCAGAAATACAAGCAATTATCAGGGAATACTATGAAAAATTACATGCCAACAAATTGGACAACCTGGAAGAAATGGACAAATTCCTAAACACCCACACTCTTCCAAAACTCAATCAGGAGGAAATAGAAAGCTTGAACAGACCCATAACCAGTGAAGAAATTGAATCAGTTATCAAAAATCTCCCAACAAATAAGAGTCCAGGACCAGATGGCTTCCCAGGGGAGTTCTACCAGACATTTAAAGCAGAGATAATACCTATCCTTCTCAAGCTCTTCCAAAAAATAGAAAGGGAAGGAAAACTTCCAGACTCATTCTATGAAGCCAGTATTACTTTGATTCCTAAACCAGACAGAGACCCAGTAAAAAAAAAAAAAAAGAGAACTACAGGCCAATATCCCTGATGAATATGGATGCAAAAATTCCCAATAAGATACTAGCGAATCGAATTCAACAGCATATAAAAAGAATTATTCACCATGATCAAGTGGGATTCATTCCTGGGATGCAGGGCTGGTTCAACATTCAGAAATCAATCAACGTGATACATCACATTAATAAAAGAAAAGATAAGAACTATATGATCCTGTCAATCGATGAAGAAAAAGCATTTGACAAAATTCAGCACTCTTTCTGAATAAAAACCCTTGAGAAAGTCGGGATAGAAGGAACATACTTAAACATCATAAAAGCCATTTATGAAAATCCCACAGCTAACATCATCCTCAATGGGGAAAAACTGAGAGCTTTTTCCCTGAGACCAGGACCACGACAGGGATGCCCACTCTCACCACTGTTGTTTAACATAGTGTTGGAAGTTCTAGCATCAGCAATCAGACAACAAAAGGAAATCAAAGGCATCAAAATTGGCAAAGATGAAGTTAAGCTTTCACTTTTTGCAGATGACATGATATTTATTATACACGGAAAATCTGATAGACTCCACCAAAAGTCTGCTAGAACTGATACATGAATTCAGCAAAGCTGCAGGATACAAAATCAATGTACAGAAATCAGTTGCATTCTTATACACTAATAATGAAGCAACAGAAAGACAAATAAAGAAACTGATCCCATTCACAACTGCACCAAGAAGCATAAAATACCTAGGAATAAATCTAACCAAAGATGTAAAAGATCTATATGCTGAAAACTATAGAAAGCTTATGAAGGAAATTGAAGAAGATATAAATAAATGGAAAAACCTTCCATGCTCATGGGTTGGAAGAATAAATATTGTCAAAATATCAATACTACCCAAAGCTATCTACACATTCAATGCAATCCCAATCAAAATTGCACCAGCATTCTTCTCGAAGCTAGAACAAGCAATCCTAAAATTCATATGGAACCACAAAAGGCCCCGAATAATTTTGAAGACCAAAGTGAGAGGCGTCACAATCCCAGACCTTAGCCTCTACTACAAAGCTGTAATCATCAAGAAAGCATGGTATTAGCACAAAAACAGACACATAGACCAATGGAATAGAATAGAAACCCCAGAACTAGACCCACAAAAGTATGGCCAACTCATCTTTGACAAAGCAGGAAAGAACATCCAATGGAAAAAAAGACAGTCTCTTTAACAAATGGTGCTGGGAGAACTGGACCGCAACATGCAGAAGGTTGAAACTAGACCACTTTCTCACACCATTCACAAAAATAAACTCAAAATGGATAAAGGACCTGAATGTGAGACAGGAAACCATCAAAACCCTAAAGGAGAAAGCAGGAAAAGACCTCTCTGACCTCAGCCATAGCAATTTCTTACTTGACACATCCCCAAAGGCAAGGGAATTAAAAGCAAAAATGAACTACTGGGACCTCATGAAGATAAAAAGCTTCTGCACAGCAAAGGAGACAATCAACAAAACTAAAAGGCAACCAACGGAATGGGAAAAGATATTTGCAAATGACCTATTGGACAAAGGGCTAGTATCCAAAATCTATAAAGAGCTCACCAAACTCCACACCCAAAAAAACAAATAATCCAGTGAAGAAATGGGCAGAAAACATGAGTAGACACTCCTCTAAAGAAGACATCCAGATGGCCAACAGGCACATGAAAAGATGCTCAACGTTGCTCCTCATCAGGGAAATACAAATCAAAACCACACTCAGATATCACCTCATGCCAGTCAGAATGGTCAAAATGAACAAATCAGGAGACTATAGATGCTGGCGAGGATGTGGAGAAACGGGAACCCTCTTGCACTGTTGGTGGGAATGCAACCTGGTGCAGCCACTCTGGAAAACAGTGTGGAGGTTCCTCAAAAAATTAAAAATAAACCTACCCTATGACCCAGCAATAGCACTGCTAGGAATTTGCCCAAGGGATATAGGAGTACTGATGCATAGGGGCACTTGTACCCCAATGTTTATAGCAGCACTCTCAACAATAGCCAAACTATGGAAAGAACCTAGATGTCCATCAACTGATGAATAGATAAAGAACTTGTGGTTTATATACACAATGGAGTACTACGTGGCAATGAGAAAGAATGAAATATGGCCTTTTGTAGCAACGTGGATGGAACTGGAGAGTGTTATGCTAAGTGAAATAAGTCATACGGAGAAAAACAGATACCATATGTTTTCACTCTTATGTGGATCCTGAGAAACCTAACAGAAGTCCATGGGGGAGGGGAAGGAAGGAAAAAAGAGGTTAGAGGGGGAGAGAGCCAAAGCATAAGAGACTCTTAAAACTGAGAACAAACTGAGGGTTGATGGGGGATGGGAGGGAGGGGTGGGTGGGTGATGGGTATTGAAGAGGGCATCTTTTGGGATGAGCACTGGGTATTGTATGGAAACCAATTTGACAATAAATTTCATATATTAAAAAAAAAAAGAATCTGACCCTTGATCTCAGCTCAAGTCTTGATTTCAGGGTTGAGAGTTCAAGCCCTGTGTTGGGCTCTGGGCATGGAGCCTACTTAATAATAATAATAATAATACTAATAATAATAATAAATTTTAAAAAAGAAAGATGCAAATATGGATGGTTACCAGAGGTGGGTGGTATAAAGTGGGCAAAATGGGTCAAGGGGTCAATTGGTATACATTTCCAATTATAAAATGAGTAAGTCATGGGGAGGTACCATACAGCACAGTGACTATAGTTAATAATATGATACTATATTTTTGAAAGTAGCTGGGAAAGTGGATCTTGAAACAAGTTCTCATGATTTTCAAGACTGGCAAAAAATTGTAACTATGTATGGTGATATATGTTAACTGGACTTACTGTTGGGATCCTTTTGGGCTGTATACAAATACCAAATTATGCTGTACACCTGAAACTAATATAATGTTATATCAATTATAGCTCAATTAAAAAAAAAAAAGAACCCTCAAGTTACTGGTGAGAGCAAAAAGGAGTACCAAAAGCAGATGAATGACCTGGGACACAATTCTGGCATGTTATCAAATAGATTAATAATAATAACGGCTGGGGTGCTTGCTAGCTCAGTCACCTGAACATCAGACTCTTAATTTCGGCTCAGGTCATGATCCCAAGGTCATGGGATTGAGCCCTGTATCACACTCTGCATCGAGTGTGGAGCCTGCTTAAGATTCTCTCTCTCCCTTCCTCTGCCCCTCCCCTGCTTATGCTCTCTGTATTAAAAAATAAAAAGTAAAATAATAATAATAATCATGGCTAACTTCGAGTGTGTTATTACGTACCAGACATTGGTCTCAGCCTTTACGTATATAACTTACGTAATCATCCCACAAACCAATGAGAGAGGTGCAATTATTTTGCCATTCTACACATGAGAAAACTGAAGCACAGAGCAGTTAAATATTTTGTCAAAGGTCACTCGGCTAAGAAAGGGTAGAACTGGAGTGGAGTGTGGACTGTCCAGTTCCAGAGTCTACCCTTGTAATCATCACACCATACTCCTGGGATATAATGTTCTTAGCTTTCTTACTTTAGCTTAGCTTTCTTAGTTTCTCTAAAATAAAACACCACCACTTTTAGATAAGATTTCAAAAATAGATCTTGTTTTTATATTATTACCCTGTAGAGATTCTTTTATGCAAGTCAGGGAATTAAACAATTAACACTCTTTGGTTCCTATGTTGGTCCAGCTATACAGGCACAAAGCATAACTGTCGGTGTCTAGTGATTGCAATACTGAGAATATTATCTGTTAGATTCTAAGTAGAGTGACAGTAACTGGTTACATTTATTACTCTAATTTACACTGATGGTTTAAAAAACCGCATATAATTTGCCATGAGAGTATGTAGGTGGTTGTTAGATATGTAGAGAAATGTGGGAATTGACAAAATAGATTTGTCTCGGTTGTACGATTCCAGTTAAGTTTTCATATAACTACTTTACGCATTGCTTGAGTAATTTGAAAATCATCTGCAGATATACAGTATGGTCATGTCATATGGGTCCTCAGGTAGGCAATTACAATGATCTCCATAAACATACTATAAATAATCTCAACACCCAAATAAGCCTTCCTAAGAATCACCTATAGACACAAATAGAAGCATTACTAAGGAAATATTAAAAACCGGTAATTATCTTTTGGTTTCCTATAAAATTTCTATATAGAATTCATTCCCATTAATGTTAATGTCGAAGACAGTAGTTTTCACTCATTCAAAGTGGCTAATTGTGTCTTTAAAATGTAGATTCCTGGACATCCCCAGAAATTCTGATTCATTAAATCTGGACATGGCCCCAGAATCCGTGTTTTAAACTCTGGGAGTTCTGATACAGATGATCAGCCTACCACACTTTAAAAAACACAGATCGGAGACAAACGAAGTCAGGGCAATGTCCGGCTATGTCCCAAAGACATGTATGTATGCTTTGCTCAGGTAGCACCTGGAGTGAAGGCCATTCACCTGGTCTGATCCATAGCCATTGGCTGAATGGTCAGTTTGTATCTACACAGTTGAGATACTGCCTTTGACCACTGTTGAGGAATTCAATGACTTGGGATTTCAAAAACTACTACAAGGATGAATTGAAACTGAACCTGGTATAGAATGAACTATCTGCTACTTACTCAATAGTTAATGTCAAGTTACTATTTGCATTATGTAAACATAAATACAGTAAATTGTTAGGAGAGGTTATTAATATCTAATCCCTCCTCATCTAAGGACTAATAAAAATTATATCTAGATGAGGTTAGAGGTAATGTTTTTGTCCTGTTAATGCACAAATCATCCCTTTTCATTGTCTTCGTTTAATGGAATCTGCTGCTTGCCTTCTTGTCTCTTAGTTAATGCTGATTCTTCCACCTACCTATTTAAAAATATTTTTATATTATCTGTAATCACTCATTAAGGCCCTCACCAATTACACATCTATAATTGTGATTATTCCTTCTTAGCTACTGCACAGATCTGTGTAGAATTAAAATCTGTTTCTCCTCTGACTTAGTGCACATGTTCCCATGTCCAGTTATGACAGTATGGGGACAGATACCATCTTTGTTGTGACAAAGTGAAAATAACAGAGACAGCCTCACCCTTTCACAAGATAAGAAGGGCTGCCAAACTGAGAAATGTCCAAAACAGTTTCCTACAATGGGCAGAAGGTTTTACTTTTTCAGTATGTGTTACATAATCCAATGCCCAAATGGATGCTGCTATTTAAACATACCATTTCCTCCTCTGTGTGGGTTTTACGAGCTTAGTTTATGTTACCATGTTGGTTCTTTTGTGACACAGAGTTGCATCAAAATCTACTTGTTGGGGTTGCAGTTTGTAGTGGAAAATACATTTTTAGTATCTTTGGAAAACTTGGAATTTTACCGAGTAGTTTGTTTTGTTTTTTTTTAAGTGGGTTTAGGAAAAAGGATAGGTCTTCAACATGCCGAGACCTAAGAGAGACAGTTGATAATTTTTTTCAATTAATTTGTCCAGTGATCATTTCCTAGGAAAACAAATGAACCCCAGGATAAAATCTTTCTTTATATACTTCCTTGTATAGTTTTTAATTCTAAAAATTCTTAATTTGTAAAGACTATGAAAGGAAGAGTCAGGAAGTTACTCATGTGCTTCTGCACCAGGCACCTTTTTTTAAAAAGTGGGGGAAGGAACACCTAAGGGGCTCAGTCAGTTAAGCATCAGACACTTGATTTCAGCTCAGGTCATGATCTCATGGTTTGTGAGTTTGAACCCCACGCTGGGGCCTGAGCTGACAACCCAGAGCCTGCTTGGGATTGTCTCCCCCCCACCCCCGCCTCTCCCCTGTTTGCTCTTTAGCTCTCTCTCTCAAAAATAAAAATAAACTTAAAAAAAAAGTAGGGGAAGAAATCATGTTATCCTTAGTACAAAGAAAGCAAAGTAAAATCTGTCTTTCCCATTATGTTTTTAAACCAAAACAAACATTCTGCTCTAACCTTAAATTCATTCTAGTCACATTCTGACTGATAACAGAGTTTCAGAAGCAGCTGTCTTGTTTTTATCCCCTCAGACACATACTTTATTCCTTAAATTCTACACTATTTCCTATTTTGAGGTATCTGCCCATTCTCAAGATTCTATAGCTTTTGTTCTGCCCACTTGTGTGAAATTTGGGGAGTAAATTTTTGCTTTAGCCTTGAAATTTTTTTGCTCAGTTGAAAGTTTCAGAGCCAACATTTGTATTTTCGACAGTTATTTTCAGAGCAAAGAAACACTTCAGTTTGATTAAAGACAAAATAAAATTGCAATTTTTTCTAAAAAACAAAAAAAAGGGTTCAAAAGATCAATGGAATATTGGTTCATTAGTTATGACAAATATACCATAGTAATGTAAGATATTAATATGAAGGAAAACTGGCTGTAGGTTTAATGAAACTATCTGTACTATCCTTGCAACTTTTCTATAAATCTAAACTTATTCCAGAACAACAATCTTTTTTAAAAAGCTCAGTGGGTACAGAGAGCAGAGATAAGTGAGGTAGGAATTGTGTGAGACTTTAAAGATTATCTAGGCTACCAACTGCTGAGCATTGAAGTCTAAATTCCATTTCACTTTAATTACCTGTTTAAAGGCCTTATTTCCAAATATAGTCAGATCGGGGGGTGGTTAGGGCTTTGACATGTGAATGGGGTGTGGGGATGGTGGGGCACAATTCAGTCCATAATATCCCTTTTAAACACTAAAGCCCTTCACATATTGGAAAACTGTAGTGAGATTTTACAGTACACGTTAGGAGTGTGGACCTGGGATTAGTCCTGGGTTCAAATCCCAGCTCAGGCACCAGTTAGGAACATGTCTAAGTGCAGCTGTTTAACCTTATGGACTCTTCATTGTCTCCTATGGAACATGAGGAGAATAAGGGTAATTACTCGATATGGCACCGTGAGACTTTAATTCATAATTCATGTAAAGCACTTAACATGATATCTAGCATATAGTATAGGGCTTTACGAATAATCCATTGATTAATCCTTGATTCTCCTCTAGCCTAAGAAACCCTTACTTTTTAACGTGCTTCCCGTCTCCTGAACCTAAACTGTCTTCAAAGTGACTGTTCAGGTGTAACATGAGTTACACTAAACATATCACTATCCATGGGGTTGGAAACATACATCCTAATGCTAGAAGCGACCGGCCTACGTACTGTTCTGACTCTCAGATCACCATACATTCACACTAAGCTATCCAGGAAAACCCTCGGGTCTTTTTGACTCACCAGTGTTTTTCTTTGGAGAGTTCTGCTAAGCCAGGTCCCACTCTCACCGAACTGGAAGGCCAGTTTCCTAGAACAGAAGTCATGATGACACATTCATTTATATCAAATTTGACCTTGTCAGCATCACATCTTCAACTCATTCTCTCTTTAGATGTTCACAGATCATCTTAGTTTTTGCATCAATGATCTGTTTAAGAGTTTTGTTTAGATCCACCCAAGTTTGCCGATTCACACAGGGGAACAGCTCCCCCCCCCCCCCCCCCCCCGTGACCCTGCAGGCATCCGGATAAACAAAGCCCGAGCTGCCGCTTGTTTGAGTCCTGGCAGGACACCATCCTGAAGCGCAGAGAGGCTGGGCGGCCTCTAAGGAGCTGGTAGGCAGTCATCTCTCACACACCTCTCTGTCTCCCTGCACAGATGTTACGAGACAGTGTCTCATCATCTCCTGGGTTCTGATGGACAGGCAGCTCCGGACAGGGCACCCGCAACTAATCCTGCAATCACTGTCTCTTGTTTGGGTGTCGTCCTTTTTGGTGAGTAGAACAAGGAGCCAGCCCCTCTGACTTCTTCCTGTGGTTTATAACGAACTGTCTAAACCTAAAAGTGGCTCATTGTATCTCAACTGGTTGACCAGTCAAGATTTGGCTTATCGTCTAAGGGTGGGTATGCCTCACAGTGTATGGAGGCTTCTCATTCTTTTTTATTTTTTATTGTTATTATTAAATAATTTATTGTCAAGTTAGGTAACATATAGTGTAGGCAGTATAGTCTCAGCTTTGGGAGTAGATTCCCATGATTCATCACTTACATACAACACCCAGTACTCATCCCAACAAGTGCCCCCCTCAATGCCCATCACCCATTTTCCCCACCCCCACCTCCCACCCCTACCCCCACCTCCTACCCCCACCCCCACCAACCTTCAGTTTGTTCTCTGTATTTAAGAGTCTGTTATGGTTTGCCTCCCTCTCTGTTTGAAACTTATTTTTCCTTCCCTTCCCCTATGGTCTTCTGTTAAGTTTTTCAAATTCCACATATGAGTGAAAACATATGATATCTATCTTTTTCTACCTTATTTCACTTAGCATAATACCCTCCAGTTCCAACCATGTTGTTGTAAATGGCAAGATTTCATTCTTTTTTGTCACCGAGTAGCATTCCATTATGTGTGTGTGTGTGTGTGTGTGTGTGTGTGTGTGTGTGTGTGTACACATACCATCTTCTTTATCCATTCATCAGCTGATGGGCATTTGGGCTTTTTCCATAATTTGGCTAACATTGATAGTGCTACTATAAATACTGGGGTACATTTGCTCTTACAAATCAGCACTCCTGCATCCTTAGGATAAATTCCTATTAGTGCTATTGCTGGGTCATAGGGTAATTCTATTTTTAATTTTTTGAGGAACCTCCACACTGTTTCCAGACTGGCTGCACCAGTTTGCATTCCCACCAACAGTGCAAGAGAGTTCCCCTTTCTCCTCGTCTTCACCAACATCTGCTGTTTCCTGAAAATTTACCCAACTCTGATTCTCCCAGAGTTTTCTATTCCTCAGAATTGAGGACAGAAGTTACTGCAGACAACAGGCTATAACTTATAGCAGCTGTTTGTTGCTTGTTGTCTTATTATCTTTTCATCCATTTGAACTTCCCTTTCACTCTTATCTGAGTTCATGTTATACTTATATTTGTTTTTGTTGTTTTTTAATCTGGAACAATATGGGCTCCTTTAACTCTAAAGATTCTTCCTGTTTGTCCAAAAAGCTCTAGCCTTCTATATTTTTACTTATGAGGGGTCCACTATTGCCAAACTCCATGAAAACAGGATTTCTATACTAACTATGAAAAGAAACATAATTTCTAGCAGGCTCTTTGATTTCTCTAAATAAGTGAATTAATTCCAAATCAATGTCCCCTCAGGGCCTTTAAACAAAGCTAAAGAAAGAAGAGAAAAGAAATCTGTATCACTTCAAATTATAAAAATTGATCCAGAAAACTATGGGTTTCTAAAAGCTGTGTAAACCAAGAATTAATAGTTCTACAAAATATAATCAAGTTCAGCCTTTTGAAAATGATGAAAATCAGTGACATTATTACAAGGTATATGGACAATGAAAAAAAAAGTTCTGTCAAATTCAGAAGAGAACAAAATTGCAGAGATGCACGACAATGCTTCCTCAACCGATCTAATGGTCTTAATTATATGGTTTTGTCTCTTTAACTGAGAAACATGCTTAATAGCTACTAACAGCTCTGTTTCTACCTTAAGAGCTGTAGCTTTATCACAATCAGCTCTTCTAATTTTCCAAAGAGTTGATAAAATTTGCATTTCATGAATAGAAAATATATTTTGAGCAAACAGTTGAATATACCTTGGCTACCTCTAGAGGGACTTAACAAACAACATTATCAGCTGTCTTAAAAACTAATGGAGTAGAGGGCTTCCCTTCCAGCAACACTAGAGTAACAGATCAGATTTGTCTACCCACCATAAAGAAGTAGGGACATGGACAAAACATGTGAAACTGTTTATGGACATTATAGAACATGCAGCCAAGGACTACAATCTCTAAAGGAAGAGAAACATCTAGAAGGGTGATACAGTCACCACAGCTTTCTGCCTGGAGGCACTTCATAGATTATGCTGGAAAAGAGAACTCCAAGCAGAACACAGGTGTGCCACTGAGTTCATGAAGACTGGAAGTCAGCAAAGCCATGTGGTTGCCATTTGTATAAAGAACCAGAGATGAGAGAAGCATACAAAGATCTCCAGGAATCTGCATGGGGATCTGCTCCAAACTATAACTGAACACTAACTTATGTATGCATAAGGTTAAATTTCACAGTCAGAAAAGACCAATTGAGAAACTTTAAGACCCCTTAAAAAAAATATTTTATTTATTTTGAGAAAGAGCACACAAGTGGGGGGAGGAGCAGAGAGACAGAATCCCAAGCAGGCTCTGCACTGTCAGTGCCAAACCAGACACGGGGCTCAAACCCATGAACCATGAGATCATGACCTGAGCTCAATTCAAGAGTCAGATGCTGAACCAACTGAGCCACCCAGGTGCCCCTGTAGGAGCTCTTACATAGACCTGAGAGATGTTTGAGTTTTAACCAGGCACAGCAGGGAGGTCTCAATACCCACCAAGACTAGAGACCTGAGAGTTATCACTAAATGGTAGGGGTAAACCAGGCTTACAGTGAAGTCTATGCAAGCCCTTAAATGCCAGCTTTTAAGTACCAAGAAAATCCACATGTATCTAACCATCTGCTAGAAAAAAAAACTCCAGTGCTCCTTAAGACAACAAAATCTAACACTCAACAACAAAGAATCACAACGTACAGCCTTCAATTAAAATCAACAGACTGAGAAGCCAGAAAATGCCACCCAGGAATGAGGGGGTAAAAATCAGTCAATAATAGAAAATACTTAGAAATGACATAGGATGGTACTATCAGACAAGGACTTAAAAGAGGTACTGTAAATATGCTCAATATTTTATTTTAAAGGAAAACACACACACAATAAAAAATATAAAGAAAGGCTAAATTAAGTCCTGGAGATGAAATATACAATATCTGAAGTGAAAAACTTGATGGGGTTAATAGAGATAAGACTCTTTAGAAGCAAAGATTAGTGAACTTGAAGACATAGAATTAGAAACTATCCAAACTGAAGAGCAGATAGAAAAACAGGCAAAAAATGAACAGAACTTCAGTGATTTTTAGACAACATTGTTCTAACTTACGTGTAAGAAAAAGATAAATCAAAGGAATAGCCTGCAGATTTCACAAATTTTATTGATAAAAACAATAAACACATAGATCCAAGAAATATATACACAAGGAAAAGCACAACACATAATGAAATTGTTGAAAACTAATGATAGAAATCTTAAAAGTAGTCAGACAGAAAGACAAATCTTTTATAATAAAATTATCAAGTCATCAACAGACACAACAGTCCTAAGTTTATATGCTTAGTTACATAGTTTCAAATACATGAAGAATATAATGAGAAAACAGAAAGTAGACAAGTTCAATATTATCACTGGAAATTTCAACATCCCTTTCTGAACAAGTAATAGATCAAGTAGAGAGAAATCAATAAGAATACAGACATCCTAAAAATCTGTCAATCTAACTACTCTAACTTACATGTATAGAACATTCTACCCAACAGCATTAAAATGTGCATTTGTTACACATGGTCATCAAACATTCAATAAGAGAGATCACATGCTAAACAAAACAGCAAATAATTGATAAGGTCTGAAGACTTACAAAGCATGTTCTCTAATGACAAAGGAATTGAATTAGGAATCAATAATAATAGTCATATCTGGAAAAATCTTCCAACATCCTTTCCAAACACCACATGGGACAAAAAAGAAATGAAGAAAATTAGAAAATATTTCAAAAGGACTTAAAAGAAAAAAAATTTAGGGGATCCATGTAATGCAGAAGTTTGAAGATGAATTTATAGCTCTAAATGCTTACAGTAGGAAAGAAGAAGTGAAATTTCCATTTAAGAATGGAAAGGAATAACCATGGTGAGATATCACCTCACACCTGTCAGAATGGCTAAAATTAACAACACAAGAAACAACAGGTGTTGGCAAGGATGCAGAGAAAGGGGAACCCTCTTGCACTATTGGTGTAAATGCAAACTGGGTCAGCCACTCTGGAGAACAGTATGGAAGTTCCTCAAAAAACTAAAATAGAACTACCCTACGATCCAGCAATTGCACTACTATAGATGTACCCAAAGGATACAAAAACACAGATTCAAAGGGGTACATGCACCCTGATGTTTATTACAGCATCATTGATAATAACCAAATTATGGAGAGAGCCTGAGTGTCCATCAAGTGATGAAAGGGTAAACAAGATGTGGTATATATACACAATGGAATATTACCCGTCAAAAAGAATGAAATCTTGCCATTTTCAATGACGTGGATGGAGCTAGAATGTATTATGCTAAGTGAAATAAGTTAATCAGAAAGACAAATATATGATTTCACTCATATGTGTAATTTAAGAAACAAAACAGATAAACACATGGGAAAGGGTGGGGGGAGAGAAGAGAGGAAAACAAACCACAAGAGACTCTTAATGACAGAGAACAAACCGGGGGGTTTTATGGAGGGAGGAGGGTAGGGGATGGGCTAAATGGTTGATGGATATTAAAGAGAACACGTGTTGTGATGAGCACTGGGTGTTGTATGTAAGTGATGAATATTGCACTGTATGTTAACTAAAATTTAAAAAGATGAATAAAAATAAAATAAAATAAAATAAAATAAAATAAAATAAAATAAAATAAAATAAAATAAAATAAAAGGGATTGGCCCATAATATACGTAGTAAGCCACTGGTCTTTACACATACCACGTCATTTCAAAGTATATCTTTATCTCATTTTGACAAGGTAGATTCGGGCTAATCTCCTGACAATTTTGTTAAATAGTTCTCTGAATGTGGGAATTAAATTTGCATGCCTGTGATTCCAATTATGAGTCCCTTGTAATAAATTTATCCTATACTGAATTTTCAATAGAAAAAAGAAAAAAGAAAAAAGAAAGGAACAACTTAGAGTTACTAAAAGGCATCCAAAAAAAAACCCCCTACACCTAACGCCTATTTAATGGTGAAAGAATAAATGCTTTTCCATTAAAATAGGAAATGACATCAAGAAAAAGAAAACCCATACAGATTAGAAAGAATTAAAACTGTCTTTATTTGCAGGTAACAGGATCACATATACAGAAAATCCTAACAAATTGGGACACCTGGGTGGCTTAGTCGGTGAATCGTCAATGGTTTGTGAGTTCGAGCTCCGCATGGGCTCTCTGCTGTCAGCACAGAGCCACTTCAGATCGTCTGTCCCCTTCTCTCTGCCCTTCCTCCACTGGTGCACACACATGCTCTCTGTCTCTCAAAAATAAATAAACATTCATACAAAAAAGAAAATCCTAAAGAAGCTACAAGAAAGTTACCATAATTGTCAGGTGAATTTAGCAAATTTGCAAGATCAATCCATAAAAATGTATTGTTTTCTATATGCTATCAATAAACAATTAGAAACTGTTACTTCTTTCCCTTCCTGTTAATCCTGTTTTGCTTTGTTCCATTACCAATTTCCAACTGTTAATTTGTTATCTGGCCTTTTCAAATGTACTACATACATTCAAAACAAAGCCCTCAGTTAATCGTATCTTGGGAAGAGCCACACATTACCTGTAGATTGCAAAAATGGCCACAAAACGTCTTCCCATCAGGAAGAGTCATACTCCTTTGAAGTATGACTCTGTAGCCCTTCCCATCAGGAGACAGAGCATTCTCCAGGTCCCTGCAGTTGGGCTTGCCCATGTGACTTTATTTTATTAAAAAAAATTTTTTTTAATGTTTGTTTTTGAGACAGCGTGAGTAGGGGAGAGGCAGAGAGAGAGGGAGACAGAATCAAAAGCAGGTTCCAGGCTCTGAGCTATCAGCACAGATCCCAATGTTGGGCTTGAACCCACAAACCACGAGATCATGACCTGAGCCGAAGTCATACGCTTAACCGACTGAGCCACCCAGATGCTCCCCATGTGACTTAATGAACATCTTAGTAAATGCATCAGAAGCAAAGGCATGAAAAGTGCTTGGGCACTGAAGTTTACGCTCTGCTTTCGAGTTCTCTGGAACTGTGGGACGACTGTCTGAGGAATCCAGAGCTAGCCTGCTGAGAGATGAGAGAACACGTGACACAAAGAGGTGATGCCAACTGAAGGCCTCTTGTGCCATCCAGCCGCAACCATGCCCATCCAACCCCCAGAATCATGAGAAATAATGCTTGCATTATAGCCACTAAGTTTTGGAGTGGTTTATTACACAGTAATAGCTAACTGGTACGGGTTACTTCTGTTCTCATTTTGGCAGTGAAAGCAAATCACATGCCCACAACTCAAATCAATGTCCAGCGTACCTAGAAGGTGCGGGAAGTCCTCTCCTCATGAACAGTGATGCTCTGTGCCCCAGTGGTTAGGCTGTGTGTCATCTTTGTTCTTTACAGACATATACAGATATATTTAGAGATAAGAGTGACATGATGTCCAATTTTAATGTAAAATAATCCTTAACGGAAAAGGGGGAAAAGAGGAAGAAGGAAGAGGAACAGATGAAGGAGGCACGACATAATGGTGACATTTGCTGAACATGGGGGATGGACAGACAGTGCATTCATCTGCTTGGGCTGTCATAATAAAATACCACAGACAAGTGGCTTCAACAACAGCTATTTATTTTCTCACCGTTCTGGAGGCTGGAAGTCTGAGATGAAGGTGCCAGCATGGTTGATTCTGGTGAGAGTCCTCTTCCTGGCTTGCAGGTGGCCACCTTCTGTGTCCTCACATGGCCTTTCTGTGTGCATGCATGTGGCGAGAGATCTCTCTGTTCATCTTCGTACGACCCTAAGGGAGCGGACTCTATCCTCATGACCTCATTTCACCTTAGTTACCTCCAAAAAGTTCTATTTCTAAATACAGTCACACTGAAGGTTACAGCTTCAATATAGATGAATTTGGGGAGGAGGGAGGACATAATTCAATCCATAACAGGGGGGTTCACTATAATATTATTTCTAATTTTTTCCATGTTTGAAAATGTTCATAAGATTTAGAAGATGTAAGTGTATTTTGGCGCCTGTGTGTTTATACTTTATTTAGTGAGAAACAGAAAGTGCTGGAAGGTTCTATGGTCCCCTTTATACTCTTAAAATCTCTTGACTAGGTACTTAGAAATTGCGGCTCAAGGTAACAAAGCTGTGACTTTGCTTTAATGTCCAATCTTCTGCTTTCTTCCAGGTTGCTGGTATTACTGTAGGTCCAAGTCTGCAGAGAGAAAGAGATGGTAGCCAGCTTCTCCATCGCCGCATCTCATCTCCCCCATTTATCTAGAAGTGGCTTTCACTTCGGTCAGAACTGACGTGCTGGGGGAAGGGCTGATAAAAGGTTTCACATGATCTGGAACTGTCCTTTGTTGGCCTTGAGCTCTCTGGGCCTAACGCTGCTGCAGCTTCCTTGACACAGACGGACGCATATGGTCACTTGGAATTCCTTCCCTGACAACAGAAAGTCTATGGCCTACTTCCAGACTCTTCTGGTTGAGACTCCCTACTCCCACAGAGGGCAGTATTGGACAGGCCTCACAGAAACCTCTTGCCAGCAAGGTCTACTGTGAGGTCTGTATCCAATGCACAGAAAATACTTACCCATCTTTCCCCCCCGAGTCTGTGCCTCTCAACTTCTATCACAACAGCAGCACTCAGCTCTGTCACCCAAGCAGCAATCTGTGTATTGGTTTCCTATTTCACAGTAACAAATTATCACAAATGATTATTATTTTACAGTTCAGGAGAGGAGATATTCAAAATCAGTTTCACTGAGCTAAAAATTAAAGAGCCAGAAGGGGTGCATTACTTCTAAGGGCTCTGAAGAAACAGAGAAAACCCATTTCTTGCCTTTTCTACCTTCTAGAAGCTATCTGTATTCCTTGGCTCATGCGACACTGGTCTGACCTCTACTTCCATCGTCACATCACCTCTGGCTGACCACTGTGCCTCCTTTTCAAAAGGATCCTTGTGATGCCACTGGGCCCACCTGGATCATCCAGGATAATTTCACCAGCTCAAAGTCCTGTTTGCCAAATATTCACTAGTTCCAGAGATTAAGATGTAGACACCTATGGGGCACCTGGGTGGCTCAGTCGGTTAAGTGCCTGCCTTGACCTTGGCTCAGGTCATGATCTCATGGTTCATGGGTTCAAGTCTTGCATCGGGCTCTGTGCTGATGGTGTGAAGCTTGCTTGGGATTCTCTCTCTCCTTCTCTCTGCCCCTACTCTGCTTGCTCTCTATCTCTCTCAAATAAATAATCTTTAAAAAAAATTTTTAATAAAAAAAAAGATGTGGACATCTTTGGGGGAATACATAGTAGCCTTCCCTGTTTCCTCACAGAAGTCTCTCTCACCAGGCTCGAGGTAAAGAAGGTAGCACTCTACTAGAGAGTAAATTCCATCCCTCCAGGGATGGCAAGAGGCCTCCAAAGAATTCTCTTCTCCAGGCCCCACACAAAGAGCTATCAGACCTCTTCTTTGATCCTTAGTCTGTCAGACAGATACAGAGTTGTGGAACAGGTGCCTTTACATTTCTTTTACAGAGTTTGCATGCACTGCTTTCTCCCCGTTCAGTATCTTGATATTCACAGAATCATCACCTTAGTTGAAACCGAGGCATGGAGAGTTCCATTCTAACATCCTGTACATAACTATTTCCCTAAAGCAGAAACATGAAATTATAAATAGATCCTCATGAATTGTTAAATTCTTAAAGCTTGTCTTCTATTTGGTGACAGAATGTATTTAATGAGTCAAAAGGAATTTCAATATTCAAAGGTGAATATTAAATGAATAACATTCTATAGAACACAAAAATATTTTTAGGAGAGTATTTTTGCTTCTGAAAAGCTTTTCAGTCAGTTTTACTGTGCCTTCTTGAATGAAGAACTATCACTCAACCAATCTTCTGTTCGTATGAAAAAGAGTAATTTTAGCTGGAGCACAAACGTCACCTGCAGAATAGTAAATGTGATAGGTGATGTTGGTATACTCTATTTTGCCTAAAGAAATGTATTTTCTCATCCTTCAACTTCTCCCTCATAGTGTAATAGCTAAAGGCATTTATAAAATCCACAATATAATGGTGCCATAATTTATGTAAATACATTATTAGGCATTTCTACTCAAATAAGGAGAACGAATCAGAGTGTTTACACAAAAACGAAACTGTAGCATTTGATTGTCAGATCTGGAATATCTCTTCCATCAAACATTCCATCAAAACAGAGATGTGTAATCCCTGAGAGCCCACAAAAAAAATGAGGTGGGGGCTCTATTGGTATATCAGTTTGAACTCTTCTGGGATGAACTATAACCTTAGCCAAAGTCGAGGTAGGGGGAGAAGGTAGTGGGGGAAGAGGGAGATCCAATGATAGAATGTATGGCACAGAACTCACAGGTAGGGAATGCAGCTAAACTTGAAATTTTTAAGCCCAGGCACTCACAGAAGCCTTTGGGACTCTGTTTCTTGTCTCCTCCCCCCCGTTTTTCTGCATTGTTCTCTCTGGCTGCAGGGTTACATGAATGAATATGTAACAACCAAAGGATCCTGAGTCTTTACATTACCAATCAAGTGACTAGAAGAGATTTCTCTTTAGTTCAAATTCCCCAAGAGACGGCCTGCTTTGGCTTGGGTCATGTACCCATTCCTGGAGTAATTAACTACGGCCAGGAGATCACACTACATGAGGATGGTACCCACTGTAGACGAGAGTGAGACGGAGGGGTGCAAAAACTCAACTATAGCAGGTCATTCCAAAGTGTTGGGAGAGCACAGTGCTGAATACCTAAGAGACGGTTGACATCTGGACTCCTAAATCCTATAGGTCATTGAGAATGTGTACTTTCAGGCACGTATTATGTTAGCTTCTTCCATCCACCGGAGTGGCATCTAGCAAAGCCACATTTATTTTACCATCTCTGGCTGAGGATATTCATAGAAGGATGCAGGCAGTAAAGATTTAAATACCAACCCATGTGGTTATACACTCGCAGAGGAGATAAACCAGAGCCCAGGCCATGACTGATAAACTCCCCTGCTTTCTATCTCTAAAAGTTGGTAGATTTCTTCCTGTGGATATCGCTCTGGGGGACTCAGTTTTGTGTGGTAATCTTGGCTGCAAATTCCTGTCTCTGTAGGCACCAAGGCCTTCTGTCAATAAAACCAACCAAACCTTCCAGGCCTGCCATGGTGTCAGCTTGCAAATGAAACCTTGAAGTCAGTACAATGTATGGAGTCTCTTAAAACACCACTTCTCAAACACAGTCTGCATTCAGTGTTAAGAACTTTTAAGTTATAATGAAAAATCTGCAGTGCCTGGGTGGCTCAGGAGGTTAAGCGACTGGCTCTTGACTTGGGCTCAGGTCATGATCTCACAGTCCGTGAGTTCGAGCCCCACATCTGGCTCCATGCTAATGGTGCAGAGCCTGCTTGGGAGTCTCTCTCTGCCCCTCCATGCTCGCTCTCTCTCTCTCAAAATAAGGAAAATAAACTTTAAAAAAATCTGACTCAAACCACTCCCTCTTTTAAAGTTTCTGGGTTTTCTTTCCCTGTAATAATTCTAAAGCTACAAAGTTTTCTTTACTTTTTCATAAAACTGAACTATTTCAGGGGATATTTTATGAGAGAAAATCATCTGCACGTCGCCTGAATCATAGTTAGAATTGTGCTACAGCAAGATACTATTGTAGGGTTTTGCCTACACTGAAGAGTCTCTCAGGCAATGTATCCTCATATGGAAGCACATTTAGACATTTAACCCCATGGAATTCACCCCATAAATGTCTACTGGCAATGAAAAAAAAGAAAAAACTGACAAAATGAGAAGTTATGAAACTTCAGCAGGTAAGAAGATACTTAGTGGAAGGGTTAAAAACAGAAATAATGAAGAAACTTTAAACATCAGTTGCTCACTAGACTCTAGGGTAAACAGAAGTTGCCTATAATTTTATTTAAAATAAGCAAAAAAGAAAAAATAAAGGTATTTATACAAAGTTTTGGTTCTCATTATTTCCAAACATTCACAGAGAACTACATAGCTCTAAGTGTAGATTTTTAAAAAATGTTTATTTTGTGAGAGAGAGAGAGAGAGAGAACGCACAAGCAGGGGAGAGGCAGAAAGAGAAGGAGGGACTCTTGCCAGCACAGATTCCACCACAGGGCTCGAACCCACCAACCGTGAGCCTGAGCCAAAACCAACAGTTGCACATTTAACCAACTGAGTCATTCAGGTGCCCTTCTAATAGCAGATTTTTTAAAAAGGGAAGGTTAGGAACCTGTTTTAAAAAGTCAGAGAAAGAACAGTACCGTAAATCACAAAAACATGAGAAGATATAATGAAGAACAAAGGCAAAAGCTGTAGGAAGCAAACAAAACAGACAAAATGAGTGACACCAGAGTTGGTTTTCTGAAAAGGTTAGCACAAGTGACAAACCTCGAAGACGACAGAATCTTTTAAATGGAGAAAATACAAAGTAGCATTATCAGGAATGAAATAGGTGAGATTAGTATAATATACTCTACGGGATGATGGATATTAGAAAGATAAGATCTTTAGGACAATAAATTTGTCAACTCTGATGCAGTGGCCAGACTCTTTCAGAAAATAATACATCTTACACAACAAGAAAATAGAGACAAATTTTAATAGTTCAAGATCTTTCAGAAAACTGAATCTGTAACTAAAAACTACCCATGAAAGAAAACTTGAGACCAGGATAATAACTTCACCCCAAAATTCTTTCAAATATTTAAGAAAAGACTAACCAATCTTACAAAAACTCCAAAAATTTCAGAGAATGACTGAAGTATCACAATTCGTTTTAAGTGGCCAGGATAATTAATATACATCTAAAACCCTATAAGGAAAAACCTAGACCAATTTCTCTAGTAAATGTAGATGAAAAACCCAAAAAGTATATATGCACATAAAATGCAGTTTTATATAAAATACATAAAATGCAGATATTATATGACCAAATAGCATTTACTCAGGAATGCAAAGTTAGTTTAACATTCAAAATTCTGTCAATGTACTTGACTATAGTAATGGAATAAAGGAGAAATCCATGCATTTAAATACAACAAAAGGCACTTTATAAAATACAAATCTCATTCATGGTAAAAACTCAGCTAACTTTGTTTAATTAAAAACTTTCTTTATCAAACTCAACACCCAAAAAACAAATAATCCAGTGAAGAAATGGGCAAAAGACATGAATAAACCCTTCACCAAAGAAGACATCCAGATGGCCAACCAACACATGCAATAATGTTCAACATCACTCATCATCAGGGAAATACAAATAAACACCACAATGAGATACCACCTTACACCTGTCAGAATGGCTAACATGAACAACTTAGGCAGCAACAGATGTTGGCAAGGATGTGGAGAAAGAGGATCTCTTTTGCACTGCTGGTGGGAATGCAAGCTGGTGCAGCCACTCTGGAAAACAGCATGGAGGTTCCTCAAAAAACTAAAAATAGAACTACCCTATGACCCAGCAATTGCACTACTAGATATTTATACAAGGATACAGGTGTGCTGTTTCAAAGGTACATGCACCCCAATGTTTATAGCAGCACTGTCGACAATAGCCAAAGTATGGAAAGAGCTCAAATGTCCACTGATGGATGAATGGATACAGAAGATATGGTATGTGTATACACACACACACACACACACACACACACACACACACAATGGAGTATTACTTGGCAATAAAAAATAATGAAATCTTGCCATTTGCCATTTGCAACTACGTGGATGGAACTAGAAGGTATTATATTATTCTAAGCAAAATTAGTCAGAGGAAGACAAATATCATATGATTTCACTCTTATGAGGAATTTAAGATACAAAATAGATGAATGTAAGGGAAGGGAAGCAAGAATAATATAAAAACAGGGAGGGGGACAAAACATAAGACACTCTTAAATATAGAGAACAAACAGAGGGTTGCTGGAGAGGTTGTAGGAGGAAGGATGGGCTAATGGGTAAGGGACATTAAAGAATCTACTCCTGAAATCATGTTTACACTATATGCTAACTAACTTGGATGTAAATTAAAAAATTAATTAAAATGTTAAAAAAAAACCCTTTCTTAATATCACAGAGAGTATCTACAAAACACCTATTCCAATATCATTATTAAAAGGTGGAAGACTGTATGAGTATCAGTGCAAAAATACTTAACACAATACCAGCAACAAAAACTCAACAAAAAATTGAAAGGATTCTACACCATGACCAAGTGAGATTTATTCCTGGAATGAAAGAGTGATTCAACATACAAAAAAACCAGTGTCAATATACCACATTGACAGAATGAATGTGGGGGGGGGGGGAAGACATGATCACTTCAATTGATGCAGAAAATGCATTTGACAAAATTAAGTACGTTTTCTAACAAAAAAATGTAAAAAAGAACTAGGAACAGGGGCGCCTAGGTGGCTCAGTCAGTTGAGTGTCCAACTTCAGCTCAGGTCATAATCTCACGGCTCTGTGCTGACAGCTCAGAGCCTGGAGCCTGCTTCAGATTCTGTGTCTCCCTCTCTCTCTCTCTCTCTCTCTCTCTCTCTCTGCCCCTCTCCCACTCTCTCTCTCTCTCAAAAAATAAATAAAAACATTAACAAAATAATAATAATAATAAAAAGAACTAGGAACAGAAGGAAATTACTTCAACATAATCAAGGCCATCTACGAAAAGCCCACAGCTAATATCCCACCCAAAGGTGAAGAAAAATGGAAAAGTTTTTCCTTTAAGATCAGAAACAAAACAGAGATGCTAACTTTTATCACTTCTATTCGACATAGCACTAGAAATCCTAGCCAAAAGCAATTAGACAAAAAACAGAAACAAAAAGGCACCCAAATCTGTGCTCTGGATGACATAATATATGACAAATATATATATATACTATGTCATATATATATATATATATTTGTCATATATATATATTTGTCATATATATATTTGTCATATATATATTTGTCATATATATATTTGTCATATATATATATGACATATATATATATATATATGACAAAACCCTAAAGATTTGAGGGAAAAAAATAAAAAAACCCTGGTAGAATAAACAAATTCAGCAGAGTTGCAGGATACAATAATATCAGACACAAAAATCAGTTGTTTCTATACACTAACAACGAACAATCCAAAAATAAAATTATGAAGATAATCTCACTCACGATAGCATCAAAAAGAATAAAAATACTTAGGAATATATTTAACCAAGGAAGTGAAAGACTTATACACTGAAAACTAAAAAACACTGCCAAAAGAAATTTTTAGAAAGACACAAATCAATGGAAAGATACTGTGTTCATAGATTGGAAGGCTTGGTATTGTTAGGATGTCAATATCATTCAAAATGATCTACAGACTTAATGCAATCCCTATCAAAATCCTAAAAGTATTTTCTGCAGAAATAGAAGAATCCACCCTAAAATTCATATGAAATCTCAACGGGTCCCAAATAGTCAAAGTAATTGTTATCTGCTGAATTATGTACCCTCCCAAATTCATGTTAAAGTTCTACCCTCCCCCCCCCACCACATCCCAATATAGCTCAGAAAATAACTATATTTGGAGAGAAGACCATTAAAGAGGTGATTAAGCTAAAATGAGGCCTTTAGGTGGGCTCAAATCCAATCTGACCAATGTCCTCATAAGAGGAAATTTGAGTACATACAGAGACACCAGAGATGTGCATACTGAGAGGAAAGGCCATGTGAGAACAGAGCAAGAAGATCATTTGAAAGCCAAGAAGAAAGGCCACTTAAGAAACAAAACCTGCACACACGTTGATCTTAAACTTTTAGCCTTCAGAACTACAAATAAAAGTCTGCTGTTTAAGCCACCCAGTCTGTGGTATTTTGCTATGGTAGCCCTAGCTAACTGAGTAATGTCAAAAAAAGAACAAACCCAGGGGCACCTGGGTGGCTCAGTAGGTTGGGCGTACCACTTTGGCTCAGGTCATGATCTTGTGGTGAGTTTGAGCCCCACGTCAGGTTCTGTGCTGACAGCTCAGAGCCTGGAACCTGCTTCAGATTCTGTGTCTCCCTCTCTCTCTGTCTTTCAACCGTTCGTGCTCTGTCTCTCAAAAAACAAACAAACAAACAAACCTGGAGGTCTCACACTTTCTGATTTCAAAACTTTTTACAAAGGACAGTAATCAAAAGAGTACGGTACTAGCATAAAGATAAGAGATATAGACCAATGGAGTGGAACAGACAGACCAGAAGTAAACCCTCAGATTCAGGGTCAAATGACTTTGAACAAGGGTGCTGAGACATCCAAAGGACTGTCTCCTCAACAAATGGTGCTGGGAAAACTGGATATCCACAAGCCAAAGAAATAAAGTTGGATCCTTACAAACCACACAAAAATGGCTCTTTCATCTGGGCTGCCAACCAGACTGTGGAAGACCTGGAAACCGGCAGGCCGTGCAAGTCAAGGCCACGGCCGCCCATCAGCAAACACCAGAAGCACTCAGGAGGCCGGGGTAATGCATCACTATAGGATGAACTTTGACAAATATCATCTGGGTTACTGTGGAAAAGTTGGTATGAGGCATTACCACTTAGAGAGGGATCACAGCTTCTGCCCAACTGTCAACCTTGACAAACTGTAGACCTCGGTCAGCGAGCAGACACATGTAAATGCTGCCAGAAAGAAGACCAGCGCTGCTCCTCTTGTTGATCTCGTGCAATCGGACTACTACAAAGTTTTGGGGAAGGGACAGCTCCCAAAACAGCCTGTCATCATGAAGGCCAAATTCTTCAGTACAAGACCTGGAGAGAAAATTAAACATTTGGCGGGGGGTGGGGGGGGGTGGGGGGGAGGGAAAGGTAGGAGGGGGGGTGCTGCTGTGTCCTGGTAGCTTGAAGCCACAATAGATGGAGGTTCATTAAATGCTAACAGATGAAAAAGAAATACAAAACTGAACTTAAAATGGGTCAAAGATCTGAATGTAAGATTTTATTTTATTTATTTATTTTTTTAAGAAATTTATTGTCAAATTGGTTTCTGTACAACACCCAGTGCTCATCCCAACAGGTACCCTCCTCAATGCCCATCACCCACTTTCCCCGACCTCCCACTCCCCATCAACTCTCAGTTTATTCTCAGTTTTTAAGAGTCTCTTATGGTTTGGCTCCTTCCCTCTCTAACTTATTTTTCCCTTCCCCTCCCCCATGGTCTTCTGTTAAGTTTCTCAGGATCCACCTAAGAGTGAAAACATATGGTATCTTTCTCTATATGACTTATTTCACTTAGCGTAATACTCTCCAGTTCCATCCACGTTACTACAAAAGGCCATATTTCATTCTTTCTCATTGTCAAGTGGTATTCCATTGTGTATATAAACCACAATTTCTTTATCCATTCATCAGTTGATGGACATTTAGGCTCTTCCCATAGTTTGGCTATTGTTGAAAGTGCTGCTATAAACATTGGGGTACAAGTGCCCCTATGCATCAGCAGTCCTGTATCCCTTGAGTAAATTCCTAGCAGTGCTATTGCTGGGTCATAGGGTAGGTTTATTTTTAATTTTTTGAGGAACCTCCACACTGTTTTCCAGAGTGGCTGCACCCGTTTGCATTCCCACCAACAGTGCAAGAGGGTTCCCATTTCTCCACATCCTTGCCAGCATCTATGGTCTCCTGATTTGTTCATTTTAACCACTCTGACTGGCGTGAGGTGGTATCTCAGTGTGGTTTTGATTTGTATTTCCCTGATGATCGCATTCACAATTGCACCAAGAATCATAAAATACCTAGGAATAAACCTAATCAAAGTTGTAAAAGATCTGTATGCTGAAAACTATAGAAAGCTTATGAAGGAAATTGAAGAAGGTACAAAGAAATGGAAAGACATTCCATGCTCATGGATTGGAATAATAAATATTGTTAAAATGTCAATACTACCCAAAGCTATCTGCACATTCAATGCAATCCCAATCAAAATTGCACCAGCATTCTTCTCGAAGCTAGAACAAGCAATCCTAAAATTTGTATGGAACCACAAAAGACTCCGAATAGCCAAAGTAATTTTGAAGAAGACCAAAGCGGGAGGCATCACAATCCCAGACTTTAGCCTCTACTACAAAGCTGTCATCATCAAGACAGCATGGTATTGGCACAAAAACAGACACATAGACCAATGGAATAGAATACAGACTCCAGAATTGGACCCACAAAAGTATGGCCAACTAATCTTTGACAAAGCAGGAAAGAATATCCAATGGAAAACAGTCTCTTTAACAAATGGTGCTGGGAGAACTGAACAGCAACATGCAGAAGAATGAAACTAGACCACTTTCTTACATCACTCACAAAAATAAACTCAAAATGGATGAAGGACCTGAATGCGAGACAGGAAACCATCAAAACCCTAGAGGAGAAAGCAGGAAAAGACCTCTCTGACCTCAGCCACAGCAATTTCTTACTTGACACATCCCCAAAGGCAAGGGAATTAAAAGCAAAAATGAACTATTGGGACCTCATGAAGATAAAATCTTCTGCATTGCAAAGCAAACAATCAACAAAACTACAAGGCAACCAACAGAATGGGAAAAGATATTTGCAAATGACCTATTGGACAAAGGGCTAGTATCCAAAATCTATAAAGAACTCACCAAACTCCACACCCGAAAAACAAATAATCCAGTGAAGAAATGGGCAGAAAACATGAATAGACACTTCTCTAAAGAAGACATCCAGATGGCCAACAGGCACATGAAAAGATGAATGTAAGACTTTATAAAACACTTAGAAGAAAAAAAACTTCATCACATTAGGTTGGCATGTATAATACCAAAAGCATAAGGAACACAAATCAAAATTGATCAATAGGACATCAAATTAAAAACTTCTGTGTGTCAAAGGACACAATCAACATATTGAAAAGTCAGCCTACAGCATGGAAGAAAATGTTTGTAAATCATACATTGTATAAAGGTTCACTATCGAACATATAAAGCACCTGCACTTCCACAACAAAAAAGCCTAGTAACGCAATGAAAACATAGACCAAGGACCTCCATATTTCCCCACCGACACATAAATGGTCAACAAAAATATGAAAAGATGCTCAATATCACTTATCATTAGCAACATGTAAATCAAAACCCAAATGAGATATCACCTCACATCCTTTAGGAAGGCTACTAAGAATCAAAAATAGAAGTAAAAAAGTTTTGATGAGGATATGGAGAAACTGAAATCCTTGTGCAATTGGGGACAATGTAAAATGGTACAGGCTTCAGGAAAAAAATATTATGGTGGTTTCTTACAAAATTAAAAATCGAATTGCCATATGATCCAGCAATTCCACTTCTGGATATAAATCCGAAAGAATTGAAAACAAGGCCTCAAATATCTATGTGTAGTATACTGGTCTTCATAGCAGCATCATTCACAAAAGCCAAAAGATGGAAGCAATGCAAACAAATGCCCATCGGCAGATACACACAGGTAAAGAAAATGTGGAACATACATACAATGGAATGTATACACACAGCATACAGCCTTAGAAAGGAAGGAATTCTGACGCATACTACAACATGGATGGATCTTGAGGGCGTTATGCTAAGTGAAATAAGCCAGTCACAAAAAGACAAATACTGTATGATCCCACTTACATGAGGTACCTAGAATAATCAAATTTAGAGGAACAAAGTAGAATGGTAGCTGCCAAAACCGGGCAGAAGGTAAAATGGAGAGTTGTTTAATGGGTGTAGAATTTCAGTTTTGCAAGACCAAAAAGTTCTGGGGATTGATTACATAACAACTGTAAATATAGTTCAATTTCGGCAGAAGCGCCTTGCAATATATTCATTGTTAAATAAGAATATGAAGGACGCAGATCAGAAAGGATACCGAACTTCCCCCTATTTACTGAATTCTTTTAAAAATGTTGGCCATTCCTTTTGTAGCAATGTGGATGGAACTGGAGAGTATTATGCTAAGTGAAATAAGTCATACAGAGAAAGACAGATACCATATGTTTTCACTCTTATGCAGATCCTGAGAAACTTAACAGAAGTCCGTGGGGGAGGGGAAGAAAAAAAAAAAGAGATTAGAGAGGGAGCCAAAGCATAAGAGACTCCTTAAAAACTGAGAATAAACTGAGGGTTGATGGGGGGTGGGAGGGAGGGGAGGGTGGGTGACGGGTATTGAGGAGGGCACCTTTTGGGATGAGCACTGGGTGTTGTATGGAAACCAATTTGACAATAAATTTCATATTTTAAAAAAACATTAAAAAATAAATAAAAAATAAATAAGCATTCACTAAAAAAAAAAAAGGTTGGCCATTAAAGTCCCCATATGAGTGAAGTCATATGATTGAGGGGTTGTGGGAAGTGGGAGGGGCTAAATGGGTAAGGGGCACTAAGGAATCTACTCCTGAAATCATTGTTGCACTATATGCGGGGGGGGGGGGGGGGGGCGGGCTAAATGGTATGCTAACCAATTTTGATGTAAATTCAAAAAAAAAATTGTTGGCCATTATGTAATTTACAAACTGATGTAAAATCTAACATTTTTGTTTGGAACTCATAATGGATCAGTGCTTTTATAAAAGTAAGATTTTCAACAGGTAGGAAGACAGGTGGGAATAAAGTTCACTGGTGTACATCCTGGGAATCTATTCCTGTGGCTGTCTGGTTATTTGTTCACCAAACCATCTCCTCTTCCTTCTTGGGCACACAGCTCGACTTCATTTCCCAGCTTACTCTGCAGTTAGGTGTGGCCACAACTGCACTCTGGCCAGTGGGCTGGGGCAGAAATGACATATGCCATCTCCTGGGCCTGATTCATAAAACCCTCCCCGGTGCTACCAACCATTCTCTGAGGAAGGACTTGGAGCGGGCAGAGCCTGGGTAAGAACCCCTGAGGAGCGCTGCCAGGCTAGTAACATACATACCAGACCACTGCTTCAGCAAGAAAGCCTTACTGTGTTAAGGTACTAAAAGGTACATTCTTAAAATACAAAATTTAAAAGGAAATACTTAACTAAGCAGTAAAAATTGTTAATCATGGTTGCCCACTAAACATTTTTACTCAGTCTTATATAGGAATGGATACCAGTAACAAAACAAACCTGCTTAGTAGTGGAAATTCATTACTTTCGTGTAGAGTATCTTCCTAGACCCAATCTTCTTTGACTCATGACTCAAAATCCCCATGACTCAAAGTCCCCGTGACTCAAAGTCCCCATGACTTTGGGAACTCATGACTACTCCTGGCTCTGTGACCAATCATATTCTGCATATATATTTGTTCATACGAACACTCTGATTAGCTGGATTCTTTACACAGTGAATGTGTCTCAAGAACCCTCTAGAAACATTTTGAACTTTTAAAAACATGCCTGGAATATTCTTTTAAAAAAATATTTATTTGAGAGAGAAAGAGTGCACACACATATGCATGTGACAAGGGAGGAGGGGCAGAGAGAGAAGGAGAGAGAGAATCCCAAGCAGGCTCCGTGCTGTCAGCAGGGAGCCCAACACGAGGCTTGATCTCACAAACTGTGAGATCATAACCTGAGGCCAAATCAGGAGTCGGACACTCAACCAATTGAGCCACCCGGGGTCCCCAAAATGCCTGGAATATTCTGATAAGAATTGTCATCAGTACCTTCTCAAACTGGATAATGGCAGCAGTAATGGATTAAACACATACACTCACACACACTTTTCTTCCACTGTTTTGTAGACATAACAATTAGAAGGACAATACATATTTCAAACAATATAAAGCTTGCTGAAAAAGTTTGCTGAAAAATATCTAATGAGATTATGGCTAGGAATTAATTCTGAGCATCCAACTCTAAAAGCGTAGGCAATGGTCTGTCACTGACTATAACGGGGGTCCTGTAAGTTCACACTTGGTATCCACCTTTGAGCCACTGACATCCCCAGTGAAAAGAAGCTGAAGGAAAGCTACGTCCAAGGGCTGCTGCGGGTTTCATCACGTGCAGCACCAGGTTCACCAAGAAGGTGGAAAGACAGGGCGAGTCAGTCTACAGAAACTAAGTGAACACACAGAACGGACACTTACACATTTCTCCTTGAGGAGCTGGCTTCATTTAGCCAAATAAATGTACTGGATTTACTGTTACTTGTATTTCATTGAAAAATAGGTGAGTTGACCCATATGACAGTATTACTATAAATATTAGGAAGATATGACAAAATCTTGGCAAGAATGATGGAACGGCCCAAGTTTGGGAAACACTATCATAAGTAGCTATAAATAATCAAATCGCCTCTCAGATGAAAGCACTGGAATGAATATTAAAATAATTAGATGATTCTGGGAATCTGAAAAGAAAAAGACAATGAACATTTGCTTTAAATTTTGGATTACTGTTGTAGGCCTCACTTTTCTTGATGGTTTAGTTTAACTCCTAGCTGAAATGCTTTCTGTTAATTTTTTTACTTCCTCATTTTTTATGGTCTCAACCAACTTCAGCTTAGGCATTCTGATCTCAATGCCTGAAACACATAGGTTTAAATGTTTTAACTTTCTTACTTTTCAATAATGAGCAAAATCTAAGCCTAAGCATCTATATATAAGTTGCCATCTGTTTGTAACATTCTATCTATTTATAGAAATATATTGAACATGGATACAAAGTTACATTAAGTTGCATGTGCAAAAATTCCTGTTATCTAGAAATTAATTAGTCACCACCGATTACAAGCTGAAATATTAATATATGTTTATACATGTATATAAATCTAGTCACACAAATACTCAAACACAAACCTGATTTCGAACTGTTACCTAAAATCAGAGGTTGGCGTTTAATACTAGCAAATAACATCATGTTATTATATTACACAGTGTGTGACAACATGATTAAAAACCTTCCGTGGAATAAAAGAGTAAATCAGGTGTGTTTCCTTAATCAGAACATGACCAGTTATACCTTATTATGAAATTAAAACGCAAACAAAAGAACTGGGATGAGAATAAAGTTTGGGGAAACTACAGATCATAAGCACCGTGAGGGCTTGAGTGATTGCCTCCAGAGAAGCTACGCGATGTGTTGCAAAGCATGGTGGCCGCAGCATGAGGAAACAGGTCATGCTCCTAGATGTGGCACAACCCGCCAGCATGTTCAGCATGGCAGAAATTCTTTGAGCCTCACTTGCCAACATTTTTGAATCGGGAAAATGAATGAGCCAATTCTCTGAGAAAACTGAAACCTCTCTTAACAGTTTTATGCTCCTGTGAAAAATAAAGAAACCTCCACCAGCCACAAGCCATAAATCAAAAAGGACAAAGGTAAGGGGATACAATGTGTTCTTCATTTCCTACACGCAAACATCAAATGTTAACTCAGTCAAATACTAGGAGTATAATGCACAAAGTCATTGCTCATCACTTTCTACGCTTGGAATATCAACACATTCCAAATATTTTTAGTATAATCTTCATTTTATTCCAAGTACTTGATGTTTTCTGTCTTCCACCCCTCCCCTAGGCCCAGCCTTCTTGTCTTCTGTTATCTACACAAAGTTATATTTAAATTAACAGATGCTTACTGAATGGTGAACGTTTCCAGGAGGGGAAATTCCTCACTTCCTGTGAGGTAGGAAAAAGCAGAGGAACAAAGTTCTTTTCCCTATGTGGAGTCAACCTATGGGTCAGAGAAAGACGTTACACATTGTTGATGCTTTACAAAATACAAGAGCAAAATTAAAATAGCAATAAAGAAGTAGGCATTATCACTCCATTCACTCCTTTTTAGTTTATCTTTACCATTTCTACACGTCATCCTACATGCATATATCAACTTACCAGGAGACCCTGGGCCAGGCAGTGGTCCAACGTGCAAGTGTTGAATCCATCCATTTGGTCAGGATCTATCCATTGGTTTGCTTCCCCCACCAAAAGAATGTCTCTAAAACTGACATTTGACAAAGGCTTAAATAGAACTACCAGTTTTATTATTGCAAAGCAAAATAATTTATTTCTAATGCGGTAATCCAATGACAAGTGAACACTTACCCTCTCGTAAGTGATCTTGTGGTGTCCCTGATATTTACTCTATAGAAGTTAAGTGGTACATCTCTCAGATTTGGGGTTTATCAAGCTAAACTTGAGTCAGTATTTCTTGAATGTACACTTTGAATCTGATCTGACTCAAACCTTTAGGCAGCTGTCACAAACAGATCTGAGCTGTGCCTCACTTCTCAAGCACTGTCTCACCTATCAGAGGGACCGGATGCACAGAGTCAGGGCAGACCCTATCTGACCTTCAAAACAGTTCCAGAAATGAACTTTCATGGAAGATGGTGGAGTAGGAGGGCCCTAAGACCACTTCATCCCCCGGATACAGCCACATCAGTGTAAATAACCCAGAAAAGGACCTGAAGGCTGACAGAACAGACTCTCCACAGTAGAGAAGAGGCAACAATCAAAGAGCGTAGGAGGGCAGAGACAAGGTCAGGAGCTAAATACACCCACAGGACTGTCCACAGGAGGGAGGGACACCACAGGTGTAGAGAGGGGCAAAGAAACATTCTCATACCAAGGAGCTTGCCTGGGAAAGATGAATCCCCATTTTTGGCTTTGAACACCAAGAGGCCAAATTTGTTGAGTTCTTACAACCAGCAGGGCTTAACACTCAGAACTTTAAAAATCAGCAGTCTGGGCTCTATGAGAGCACAGGATAGAATCACCACCCTTAAGAAGACAGAACTGCAAACAGCCCTACTGAGATACAGCACAGAGGCAGTAGTCTGAAAAATTCCTGGGGCATACGGGAGAGATTTGCTTACTCATCTCAGAGCATGACTAATCACAGAGGAGCAGGGATCTTTGGGAGACTTTCCCAGGAACAAAGAAGCTGGCAAGTGCCACTTCCCTGCCCTGCACCCCAGTCTAGATACATGGACACCTGTGAGAATCAGCACAGTGTCAACACTCACTACCTAACTTGCTAACACCATGCCCCACCCAGTGTTTTTCCCTGTGGACACACCCCCTGCAGCCAGGCCTGGAACGGGTCCTCTCCTGCAGCAGACCCACACAAGGCTTGCTATCAGCACAAAGCCCACCCTCTGCTCCACCCCACCCCTCACCTTGTACTTCTGCAGACCCACTCCCTCCACCTGACCTGCCTCGATCCTTTCTCACAGGAGACCAGGGCAGACCTAATGGGCACCATGTGCCCCACCACCATGTTCTTCTGCAGATCAATCCCCTCCACTTCACTCTTGTCTGGAGTTCATCCAAAGCCGTGCCACAAGCCTGCCAATGGGCAAGCAGCTCTGAAAGGGGCCAGCGCCACTCCAAAGTGACTCCCACCCAAGGGAGAGAAGATAACCACACACTAGTCTGAATACAGCCCCAGAGGTGAAGGCAGACATTTGGACCTGTTCTGTTGAACTGCGGGCCCTATTCAACAAGGAGAACTTCTCAGGAGATAAGACCGAGAAAGCACCCAGCAATCCGGTGCTATTGCATCTCTGGCAAATACTTGGTCCAACTTAAGCCCAAGGTTGCACCACACTGGCCCACTAACAACACAGGGACCAAAACCTGCCCACAACAGGCAAAGAGAACCATCGCAGATGACTGAAGGAAAAAGTGGCTAAGCCACAACATTGTGTGCGCATGCAACACAAACAGGAGACACCATTGAAGTGCCAGGTTCTGGAGACTGCACTGCAGGACACTATAGGCCCTCTTCTCCATAAAGCTACTACTTTCAAGAGCAGAAGACAAAGCTGACTTTCCTAACACACAGAAACAGACAGAATTGAATTGGTCAAAACAAGGAGACAGAGGAATATGTCCCAAATGAAAAAAAAAAAAAGGGACAAAATCACAGCAAGAGAGCTAAATGAAATGGAGGAAGTAATATGCTTAACAGAGAATTTAAAGTAAGGGTCATAAAGATACTCACTAGACTTAAGAGTGGAGGACCTCAGTGACACCCTTGACAAAGAGAGAAAACATAAAGAACCAATCAGAGATGAAGAACTCAGTAGCTCAAATTAATAATACGCTAGAGGAAATTAATGTAGACTAGGAGAAGCAGAACAGACTAGTAACCTGGTGGAAAGAATAATGGAAAGCAAATAAGATGAACAGAAAACAGAAAAATGTAACAAAAAATGAAAATAGACTTAGGAAACTCAGTGACACCATCAAGAATAATGACATTTGCACTATAGGTATTTCAGAAGGAGAAAAGAGGGCAGAACATGTATTTGAAGGACTAGTATCTGAAAACTTCCTTAATCTGGGGAATAAAACAGAAATCCAGATCCAGGAGGCACAGAGAGCACCCAAAAAATGAACCTAAGAAGGTCCACACCAAGACACATAGTAATTAAAATGACCCAAGGTAGGGATGCCTGGGTGGCTCA
Organism: Lynx rufus; assembly: GCF_022079265.1. Classification (NCBI taxonomy): domain Eukaryota; kingdom Metazoa; phylum Chordata; class Mammalia; order Carnivora; family Felidae; genus Lynx; species Lynx rufus. The sequence continues at coordinate 14,683,469 of NW_025814845.1, forward strand.
GTTGGTTGAGGGTCCAATTCTTGATCTTGATTCAGGTTGTGATCTTACTTACAGCTCAGGAGATCAAGCCTTGCATCAGGCTCTGTGCTGACCACTCACCACAATCCCTGACTAGGTTTTTCTCTCTTCCTCTTTGTCTCTCCCTCTCTCTTTCCTTTCCTTGTTCTCTCTCTCTCTCTCTCTAATAAACATTTAAAAATAAATAAATAAATAAAATGGCCAAAAGTAGTGATAAAGAGAAAAATTTTAAAGCAGCCAGAGAAAAGAAAGCAGTTACATACAAGGGAAGCCCCATAAAGCTATCAGCTGATTTTCTAGCAGAAATTTTACAGGCCAGAAGGGAGTAGTAGCATGATATACTCAAAGTGCTGTAAGTAAAAAAAAAAAAAAAAAAAAAAAAAACTACAGCCAAGAATACTGTATCCAGTAAGGTTACCATTCAGAATAGGAGGAGATCAAGTTTCCCAAACAAAAGTTAAAGGAATTCATCACCACTAACCCAGCTCTATAAGAAATGTTAAGGGAGACTCTTCGTGTGAAATGGAAAGACCATAAGTAGTAGTAAGAATAGGGTGCACAAAAGCAGTAAAAATAAGTATATCTACAAAAGTAAGTCAAGGGATTCACAAAATAAAAGGATGTAAAGTAAGACATCAAATACCTAAAATGTGGGAGGGAAGAGAAGTTAGAAAAAAATGGGTTCAAACTTAAGCAATCAACTTAATATAGACTGCTACATGCATATTATATACAAACCTAATGGTAATCACGAATCAAAAACTAGTAATAAGAGCAACAAAATAACAACAAACTAAACAACAGGAGACAAAGAGAGAAAGGAATCCAAGTCAATCACTAATAAAGCCAGCAAACCTGACAGAAGAGTGCAAGACAACAAAGGAACAGAGAAAACTACAAAAGCAACCATAAAACAAATAACAAAATGGCAGTAAGCACATACCTATCAATAATTATTTTGAATGTAAATGGACTAAACGCTCCGAGCAAAAGACCTAAGGTGAAGGGATGGATAAAATAATAATAATAATAATAATAATAATAATAATAATAATAAGTCCATCTATATGCTGCCTACAAGAGACAGGTCAGACCTAAAGACACCTGCAGACTGAAAGTAAAGAGATGGAGAAACATTTATCATGTAACCGCATGTGAAAAGAAAGCCAGGGTAGCCATACTTATATGAGACAAAATTGACTTTAAAACAAAGTAACGAGGGGTGCCTGGGTGGCTCAGTCAGTTAAGCGTCTGACTTCAGCTCAGGTCATGATCTCACGGTGTGTGAGTTCGAGCCCCGCGTCGGGCTCTGTGCTGACAGCTCAGAGCCTGGAGCCTGCTTCACACATTCTGTGTCTCCCTCTCTCTCTGCCCCTCCCCTGCTCATGCTCTGTGTCTCTCTCTCTCAAAAATAAATAAAAACATTTAAAAAAATTAAAAAAAAAGTAATGAGACAAAGAAGAGCACCATATTATAAGGGGACAAATCCAATTTACGATTGGATATATCAATTGTAAATATTTATGTACCCTACACGGAGCACCCAAATACAAGAAGCAGCTATTACAAACATAAAGTAATAGATGGCAATACAGTAATAGTAGGCGACTTTACCACCACACTCACATCAATGGACAGATCATCCGAACAGAAAATCAACAAGGAAACAATGGCTTTGAGTGACACACTGGACCAGATGGATCTAACAGATATATTCAGAACATTCCATCCGAAAACAACAGAATACACATTTTTTTCAAGTGTACATGAGACAGTCTCCAGAATGGATCACATATTAGGCACCCAAACAAGTCTCAACAAATTCAAAAAGATGCAAGTCATACCATGCATCTTTTCTGACCACAACGCTAAGAAACTAAAAATTAACCACAGGGAAAAATCTAGAAAGAACACATATATATGGAGGTCAAATAACACACTACTAAACAATGAATGGGCCAACTGAGAAATCAAAAAGAAACCAAAACATACATGGACACAAGTTAAAATGAAACTATAACAGCCCAAAATCCTTGGGATCAGCAAAAGCTGTTCTAAGAGAGAAGTTTATAGCAACAGAGAAAAGTTTACAGGCCTACATCAAGAAGAAAAACCTCAAACAACCTAACCTTACACCTAAAGGAGCTACGAAAGAACAAACAAAAACCCAAACCAGTAGAAGGAAGGAAATAATAAATATTAGAGCAGAAATAAACTAAAAATAAGACAAGTATATCATTTAGATATTAGACAAATATATATAATATCTAAAAAACAAAACAATAGGGCAATGAAACAAGCTGGTACTTTGAAAAGATCAACAAAATTGATACACCTTTAGCCAGAATCATAAAAACAGAAAAGGATTCAAATGAACAAAATCAGAAATGAAAGAGGACAAATAATAACCAGCACCATAGAAATATAATTATAAGAGAATATTATGAAAAATTGTATGCCAACAAATTAGACAACCTAGAAGAAATGGATAAATTCCTGGAAATATAATCTACCAAAACTAAACCAAGAAGAAATACAAAATTTGAACAGACCAATTACCAGCAATGATATTGAATCAGTAATCAAAAAACTCCCAACGAAGAAAAGTCCAGGACCAGTTTCACAAGTAAATTCTAACAAACATTTAAAGAAGAGTTAATAGCTATTCTTCTCAAACTTTTCCAAACATAGAAGAGAAGGGAAAGCTTCCAACTCATTCTATGAGGCCAGTATCACCCTACCAAAACCAGATAAAGACACTACATAAAAAGAGAACTATGGATCACTATCTCTGATGAGCAAAGATGCAAAAAGCCTCAACAAAGTATTAGCAAACCAAATTGAAGAATACATGAAAGAAATCATCTTCCATGATCAAGTGGGATTCATTCCTGAGATGTAAGCATGGTTAAATATTTGCAAATCAATCAACATGCTACATCGCATCAACAAGAGAAAGGATAAAAAAACATATGATCATTACAATGGATAGTATAACATCAATTCAGGATAAAAACCCTCAAAACCAAGTAGGTTTACAGGAAACATACCTCGACATAACAAAGGCCATATATGAAAAACAAACATCATACTCAGTGGGTAAAAATGGAGAGCTTTTCTCCTAAAGTCAGGAAGAAGACAAGGATGTCCACTCACCACTTTTATTCGACATAGTACTGGAAGTCCTAGGCACAGCAATCAGACAACAGAAAGAAATAATAGCCTTCCAAACTGGTAAGGAAGAATAAACCTTTCACTATTTGCAGATGCCATGATACTATATACAGAAAATCTGAAAGATTCCACCAAAAAACTACCAGAACTGACACATGAATTCAGTAAGGTCACAGGACACAAAATTAACTTATACACTGCATTTCTATCCACTAAAAGTGAAGTAGCAGAAAGAGAAAGTAAGAAAACAATCCCACTTATAATTGCATCAAAAATAATAAAATACCTAGGCATATACTTAAGTAAGGAGGTGAAAGATCTACAGTCTGAAAACTATAAAACACTGACGAAAGAAACTGAAGACAACAGCAATCCAGGAAAGGAAGAACAAAACTGGAGGTATCACAGTCCCAGATTTGAAGATACACCACAAAGCTGTAGTAATCAAAACAGTATGACCCTGGCATAAAAACAGAAATAAACATCAATAGAAGAGAATAGAGAGGCCAGAAATAAACCCACAATTATATGGCTGATTCATCTTCCACAAAGGAGGCAAGAATATACAATGGAAAAAGAAGTTTCTTCAATAAATGGTATTCAGAAAACTGGACAGCCACATGCATAAGAATGAAACTGGACCACTTTCTTACACTATACTCAAAAATAAACTCAAAATGGATTAAAAACCTAAATGTAGGACCTGAAACCTTAAAAATCCTAGAAGCAGAGGCAGTAATTTCTCTGACATCGGCCACAGCAACATTTTTCTAGGTATCTCTCCTGAGGCAAGAAAAACAAAAGCAAAAATAAACTACAGGGACTACATCAAAATAAAAAGCTCCCACACAGGGGTGCCTGGGTGGCTCAGTGGGTTAAGTGACTCTTGAATTAGCTTGCGTCATGATCTCACAGTTGTGAGATCAAGCCCTGCAATCAGGCTCTGTACTGGGCATGGAGCTTACCTAAGATGGCCTTTCTCTCTCTCCCTCCACCCCTGTCACTGCTCCGTCACACTCTCTCTTGGAAGGAAGGAAGGAAGGAAGGAAGGAAGGAAGGAAGGAAGGAAGGAAGAAAAAGAAATGAAAGAAGGAAGGAAGGAAGGAAGGAAGGAAGGAAGGAAGGAAGGAAGGAAGGAAAGAAAGAAAGAAAGAAAGAAAGAAAGAAAGAAAGAAAGAAAAGATAAAACCTTTTGCACAGCAAAGGAAAAAAATCAACAAAACTAAAAGACAACCTACTGAATAGGAGATATTTGCAAATGATAAATCAAATAAAGGGTAGTATCCAAAATATATAAAGAACGGATACAACTCAATACCAAATGAAACCCAAAAAACAAAAAACCTCCAATTAAAAAATGGACAGAAGACATGAATAGACATTTCTCCAAAGAAGACATCCAGAGGGCCAACAGACATGTGAAAAGATGCTCAACATCACTTATCAGGGAAATGCAGATCAAAACCACAATGAGGTATCACCTCACATCTGTCAGAATGGCCAAAATCAAAAACACAAGAAACAATCAGCATCGGCAAGGATGTAGAAAAAGGAACACTTGTGGATTGTTGGTAGGAAGGCAAACTGGTGCAGCCACTGTAGAAAACAGTATGGAGGTTCCTCAAAAAATTAAAAATAGGATGATCATATGATCCAGTAATTCTACCACAGAGGTATTCACCCAAAGAATATGAATACACGAATTCAAAAAGATATATATCCCTCTATGTTTATTAGAGCATTATTTACAATAGCCAAATTATGGAAGCAGCCCAGGTGTCCGTTAATAGGTGAATGGATAAAGAAGATGTGGTATGAATGTGTGTACATGTATATATATCACATTATATACACACGGCTCAGGTTATGATCTCACGGCATGTGAGTTCGAGCCCTGCGTTGGGCTCTGTGATTATATTATACACGTATAATTTGATACTAGTCAGCCATGAAACAGAATGAGATCTTGCCATTTGCAACAACATGGAAAGAGCTACAGAGTATAATGCTAAGTGAAATAGTCAGAGAAATGACTATGGTTACCAGAGGGGAGGTTGGTGGGGGGATGGTTAAAGTAGGTGAAGGGGAGTAAGAACACACTTATCATTATGAGCACTGAGTAACGTATACTAATGTAAACTAATATAACACAGCACATGAACTATGCTGAAATTAACATTCTTTAAAATAATGCAACACATTAAATAACTTAAAAAAAAAAAAAAAAAAAGAGTTCCAGGAATGGACTCCATTGAGACTAAGGACCAGAGATGGTTAAGGACCACAGTGCATCAATGACCAAGGGGAACATTTGGATCAGAGCAGCTTTTGCCCTCAGAATGTAATTTAAAGATCAGTACCTGAGGAACTTTATCTGAGAACAAAGTAACAGCCAACAGAACAGCCAATACTGAAGAACTCAGAGTAAGTGAATGTGAACCTGACTTATATGGTTGTACTTCATTTACATTCAAGGATAATGTATGTGCTGGGGGGTGGGGGGGGGGGGAAGGAATGATTAAGAAAATTAAACCTAAATATAAATCACTGAAAAGCCACAAAAGTGACAAAACAATATTAAGAGGACCAAAGTGATAAGGCAAAGTAATTCAATTTAGAGAGAGCTTTTGAGGCATTTCCATTTCAAAAAAAAAAAAAAAATTCCGTGAGATCTTTTTACAAACTTGTAGCATTTAAAACTGTATTTATAAAATACATCAATCCAAACAAGCTTTGATTTATATGTCATAATCAGTGGAGTTAATTATGTAAGAGTCTGCTAATTGATTTACATAGAATTCTCATTAAAATATCCCCATGTATAAACATAATTAAAATAGAACTACATGCTTCTATTATAAAATACAAAAATGTATGGGGCACATGGGTGGCTCAGTTGGTTAAGCATCTGACTTCAGCTCAGGTCATGATCTCACGGTCTAGGAGTTTGAGCCCAAGTCGGGCTCTGTGCTGACAGCTCAGAGCCTGGAGCCTGCTTCAGATTCTGTGTCTCCCTCCCTTTCTGCCCCTCCCCCACTTGTGCTCACACGTGTGTGCTCTCTCTCTCTCTCTCAAAAACAAACAGTAAAAAAAAAAAATGTGAGACTGAAACAATGACAAACACCTATTTATTATATTAAATACAAGCCTGAAATGTTAAGTAGATACACAGATTCCAAGAAATTACATTTCAGATGCTCAAAGTCCTGCTGGTGCTTTGACAATGAAAACGATGCTTTAGAGGGTTTTTCTTTTTAATTCATAAAAAAAAGCAACAATCGGGGGATATAAAATAAGACCCCAAACTTCAAAGTTTATTCAAAATTGTTTTGAATCCCTAAGGTGGCTGCAAACAGTCTGTTTTTACACAGTCCTGGCTTCAAGGAATGTGGACAACACGGTCTGTAGGGATTTGTGCCCAGGAAGCCCACCGCCGCTACCCTACACAGTAGTCTCGTGTTTCCATAGCCCAGTCCTGACGTTGCCGGTGCTATCTGTACCCAGCAAGGGGCCCTCCTGCCCACTGCTTTTGATTGGTCCATTCTGGATGGCCAAGTTGAGTCCATAAGACTTCTGCTGACTTTCAAGCTCAACTACAATTGGCTTCCTTAAGGCATCTTTTTTACTACTATTTGAAATAGGCTTTTCAAAATTTCTGCTGCTCTTGGGAAGCGTGCTACAGCCGTCGCTGCTATCGGGTTGGGGCGGGTTGTACTGTCTCTCTCTGTAGGCTAAATAAGCCCTTCGACTCCTCGAGTGTCCTTCATTGTTGCCCGGCCGGCTTTTAGGTAAGCCGTTCTGCACGCTGCCTTCCACGCTGGTTGGGACGTCATAGGCATACTCTCTTAGGACGGTGAGTCTGCTTGCCCGGTGTCCTTTACTTCTGTTTTTATGATGGCGGCTTGGGTGCACATTTGTTCGACACTGAACTTCTAAAGGTGCCACATGCATTTTGATATCATTGTCCATTGAATGTTCCGTCAGACTATTATCAAGCTGAGGCGTGGAGTTCAAAGGCAGGGAATTGGTATGGCACTGAGCCGCCGCAGCCTGCAAGTTGGTTAACTTGCAGCCCTGGGAGGAATTTTTGAAGCTCGATGTACTCTTGTTTGTGCATGAAGATTCTGCACTACTGTTGGTGCACTTAGGTGCCTCTCCGTTCGCGCCACTGGAGCTGGGGGGCTGTACATTAACCTGCACGGAGTACGAGCTCCGGCCGGGGCAGCAGGTCATGATCCACGCAAGTCTAACATCCTCCCTATTGACGCAGTGGTGAACCACGATGAATGCGCTGAGACTCAAACACGTGGCTCCAAAAAAGAAGCTGAACACCAAGTCCAAAGGGTAATACAAGGAAACAGCCAAGGCCCCAAACATCCACAGGGCGACATATAAGAGCAAGGTAAGACTGGCCCCCAAAAGTTGAGAATGAAAAGTGTGCTCATTTTCCAACGCTGACGTTGAAATCAGAGACAGAGACAGGGAATCCTGATGGTTGACTTCGCCATTTTCATTGGCCGCCAGCCTCTGCTGCTCCTCCGTGGGCTCCTTCAGCTCATATTTGCGCTCAGGGTGTCTTTTCAACTGAATAAATATGCTCAGGAAGTACATACAGTTCACAAATGTGATGAAGCTGGCAGGCCCGTAGAAGGCTCCCAAGGAGGGTTCCCACGCCATCCAGCAACTAGGAAAGAAAATGGGAAACCAGTTCAGATGCTGCATGGCAACCAACTGTTCCAGGAACTGCAACAGAGTCAGGGCCTGGGAAAGCATTAAAAGAGAAGCAACTGGGGTCAGGTACGCAGAGAACACAAAACACTCACTAGGGTGCATGTGGCCGACTGCCGTAATTCTTGATGTTCGCGGCCGCTGTTATACCACAAACTATGATGGGTATGCCACCGCCGATCAGGTAGAATCTGGAAGGAGGGACAATGTGAATGTCAGCTCATCATTCCCATTGATTAAGGTACACACATCCCAGTATCTCGGTACTGCAATAGTCCTTCCTCAATGATTAATTATTATTCCTATTCCAATAATAAACTGGAGGTTAACTTTTGGAGGCTGCTTTGTTAACAATAACTTTTTAAAAAATTTTTAAATTTGTGTTTGGATAGCTTTTTTTGAGTAGGCTACCACGTTTCCACTTGAGGAAAGCTGATCAGCTTCTGCCACCCTGTGGACAGGAAGAGATACTGCAGGTAGGGTTTTACTCTTTCCACAGGAATTCAGCAGGCAAACCAGTAAGTCAGTCCATTACAAAATGGACTTTAAGGTCTCACTATGCCATACAGTTCACACAAAATATGTAATAATATTAACTACTGATTAATGTCTGCCTATGCCTGCGTGTTGCAGGCCACCTCACTGCTGTGTATGCTTATCCCTAGTCACTGAGGCAAGGAAGGTGCCCCACCTCAGCCTCACACAGTGCCCAGGCCCTTCCTGACCTCCTTCCCATGGACTCACTGGGGACAGCAAGAAAAAGGATCGTACAGTAGGAACTGAGGGAGACAGAGTGGTGGTGAGTCCTACCAAGAGAAACTTCTTTTCTTGACCAGAGCTTCTTTGAGCTCCCTGATTAGAGAAAATAGGAACTTTGTGCCCTGGCCGCATCCTGCTGGGTACAGTCAGAATCTTAACTCTACATCTGCCAATTCTAGAGACACAGCCCCATTCCTGAGCTGGCTGGATAAAGGCAGTGCAGTAAAGCCTTGGATTGTGAGTAACCTGCTCTGTGAGTGTTCCACAAGATGAGTAAACATTTCTAATAAATTTTAAATTGATAAACAAGTGATGTCTTGCAATACGAGTAGTCTGCGATGCCGAATGTCACATGATCACAAATGAGCCAATGGTTCTCTCTCTCTTGCTGGGGAATTGTGGGTGATCATCTCCCATGCTCAGATGCTCGGTCTCAGGCTGCTGTGTTTGGCAGAGATCAGTGATTTTGCAGAACATCAGAAAGTACCCACAACAGGCCCAGTGTATTTTTTGTCATTTCAAAGCACTTACAGACAGTACTTTGCTTTTCCGTACAAGAGTAAACTTAGGAATACTTTGCTTCATTCTAAGTCAAGCTGCTTGCAGATACAGACCCCTTCCTCTGCTGCCTTATGGCCAGTTACATTAAACACAGTACATAACAAAAGTTTATTAATACTGTACTGTAGTCAACATCTGTTAGTGATAGTGAAAGTCGTCTGACACAATAACCCTCCTCTGGCTTGTCTCCCTCACACCAGCCACGAAGGTTTTCAAGGGAAAGTTCAGGTTATTTTTCTTTATATTTTGTATTTTATTATTTTGGATTATATTGCAGTAATGTAATCACTTTTATATGACTATTTTTGGGTTGTGGAACAAATCATCTGAGTTTCCATTATTTCTTATGGGGAAATTCGCTTTGATATACAAGTGCTTTGGATTACAAGCATGCTTCCATAATGAATTATGCTCGCAAACCAAGGTTTTACTGTATTCAAAACTTTTACTTAACGCTTGGGGTTATTATTTATTTTCTCAGAACCTAACAATAGGAAGGAATAGCTCTGAAGGATGGGATCCCTAAATCTCTTAATCAAACACCATCTCTCAGCTCTTTTAACCCAAGTGACAGAGGTACCAACTCGCATCCTATAACCTGACTCTGGTCAAGCACTCCTGTTTGTCCCTTCATCATCCAGGGAACCATTCACTCCCTGAATCTTTTATGTTCTCAGGCATTCTCTTTCAGTTCTTCCCTTTACTTGCTATGGCCCATTTATTAAATATCAACATGGCCCTTGGGGCGCCTGGGTGGCTCAGTCGGTTGAGCGTCTGACTTTGACTCAGGTCATGATCTCGCGGTCTGTGAGTTCGAGCCCCACATCAGGCTCTGTGCTGACAGCTCACGGCCTGGAACCTGCTTCCGATTCTGTGCCTCCCTCTCTCTCTGCTCCTCCCCTGCTCACACTCTGTCTCTCTCTCAAAAATAAATAAAGGTTAAAAAAAAATTAAAAAAAAAATCAACATGGCCCCAGGACCATTTTCTAACCAACTTCTCCCTGGGGGATTTGGTTCATTATCCTTGTCTTCAATCACCACACATGGAAAATGTCTCCTGTCCTGTCTGTAAAATGCCTAGCACGTCTTCCCTACTGAGTACCAGGTTTCCAAAAATGTACACTTCTCACAAAAAGTACTAGTGAGCCTGCCTCCCCTGTGCTTGCCTGCCCCGCCCCCATTCTACATTTCCTATATTATTTTCTCAGTTGACAGAAGCACCATGTGCCAAGCTAAACTAGAGCAATTTGTAACCATCTTGGAATTCTCTCCCTCCCACACGTTTTAAATCCAGTTGGCCATCAACCCTAGAGAAGTTGCCTCAACTGTCTTCAACACACACACCCTCTCTTCTCCATGATGCTGTTCTGGTTTCAGTCCTCATGGGGACCACCCTAATGACCTCAGCAGAATTCCTTACTCTCAGGCTCTCCAATTTTTACTCTATATTAATGCAAAGCTGTCCTTCTAAAAAGATAACCAGTCAGGCCACTCCCTTAGGTAAGTCTTCAATGGCTGCCCACATTTTAACAAGGCTTCCAAAGGCCTGAAGCGGAACTTTCACTCGGAATTCTGGCAACTCTCCACCACATACCGTAGGTTCCCGCCAAACTGCATTTCTTGAAATTTCCTCAGCTCACTCACCACATAATCCTGTATCTGGAGTGTCCCCTCTCCCCTTTGCTCTAATCCCTAATGAAGGATCATCACTAATGGTCAATACTTCCTAACACCATCCCCCCAAATTAATGGTGCCTTTGTTTGCACTTTCAAAAGACCGTATCTCCACTGTGTAACATTCTTACACAGCCTGCAGCTGGTTCTTTACGGTCTCCTCACACAGACTGTAAACCCCTCAAAGGCAGGACAGCTTAAGTCTCTGGTCCTGTGCCAAGTACACAGCCAGCATTCAGTAAACTCAATCACCATTGGTCAATTTTTACTCATCCAGCATGATAATCCATTATTTTCTTCTTATAATTGTGAAGAAAGGTGTAACTCCAAAACTATGTTGTCCTTTGTAGGGAATCATTAAATTGAAACACACTTACGTAGGTTAAAAATCTCTGACATGGCCTCAAGGAAATAAAAACAGTTAACGTTTTCTTAGAGCCGATTAGATGCGCTTCACACAATACGGCACTTATTTTTTCCCGCTTTGTAGATCAGAGAGGAAGGCACGGGGAGGGTACAACCTCAAGAAGGGCTTCCAGCTGGACGGCTGTGCAGCCAGTGCCCAAACCCAGGAAGCCCGGCTTCCAAGTCCATTAGGGACTCCCCAAAACTTACTCAGAATTGTTTTGTTATGATGAAGCTTCAGCTAAACTGATGTTTCATGAACATTTACTATAAAACAGTGAACAAAGATACCAAATACCTGAGCATTGGTCTTGGTGGAGGTGGTAGTTCATCAGGATCCTGGCATCTTTTAGCCTTTCTAGTGACTTGTTTGTAGATATTTCGAGCCGTCACTCCCACCCATAGTACTGTAGCAAGAGTGGAATAATGAAGAATTATTCCAATCTAGAAAGAAGATTGAAGACTATATGTAAGCTAAAAGGAAAAAAAAAATTCCCCAGTAGTAGCTGCCACCAAGGTGTACCAAAAATAACTGGTAAGTAACTTCCAAAAATATGATTCAAAACCAGTATGACAGTATCTTCTAAAGATCAGTTCCTCTAACCATGAATCAAACAGAGGACCCTAACAGACATGTGACAGAGGGTTATGTCCCCTAACAGACAAACCAACATTTGGATCTCGGAGGCCCACACACTACGTACAATTTATACCCAAGAAAACCCTTCATACACCACAGAATTGGCTTTTCAATATCTTTAAACCAAAGGTGTGTGTGTCAGGGATGCAGTGTCATAAATTAGAGTTCAGTTTCAAAGGCCCGTTTTAAGGAAGAATGTAGAAGGCAAGGGTAACCAGAGAGTGAAAGTCACAATACACAGAGAATAAGCTTTAGTGTGACAGAACGGAGTTGTTCTAATTCAGAAGTATTTACTATATACGGTAACGGTAAGACAATACACTGGTGGTTAAGAGGGTGAGGTCTAGAATCAACAACTTCTGCCTGGTTTTAAAACCAGGATCCATCCCTTACCTGCTATCATACCTTAGCAGAGTCACATAACATCTCAAACATTGGTTTCTTCGTTGGTAAACGGAGAGAGATATGAAAGTAGTGGGAGACTAACTAAGAGAGCCTACGTAAAGCATTTTGCACATTGCCTGTAATCAAGAAAAATGGTATCTGTATTTTAATTATGACTATTAAGAGTGTGCTTTTAAGTAAATAATGTCACCTCTCTAAATTAATTTTCCTCATTTGAAGAGTGGGAAGATTATCAATAACCATCTCTAGCAATTTTGTGGGGACTATATGGTTACAATATTTAAGACACAATAGGTACCCATTTAAGAGCAGGTAACTGTAGCACATGTAATGGTCACACTAATTAAGTTTCTTCCCTCAGAGGGGTGATGGAGGGTATGTGTACCATGTGACTTGAGCGTGAAGCAACTCTAGTTGAAGATCAAATTCTAGGTGAGGCTATGTACTGGGGCTAAGACAGGCTTAAAATCCATTTTAAGAAAAATAAGTGTGTCACTGGGGCATCAAGGACATAATTCAGCTTTCTTGTCTAACTACCATATTTTAATGTTTCCTTTTTAAACAATTATCACAGGTAACATCCTATTAATGAAAATCTTCAAGAAAAATTTTTTCATTCTAAAAAGATGGCTCTCCGATCTCAAGAGAATCGATCTGACTGCCATCACCAAACCTGCGTCCTTACACTGACTTGGGACGGGCCGGCAGGCTGGATCCAGCTTGGCCAAATGAGAAAACTCAGATTGATTCTCTTTGTAAGGAGACGAGTGGCTCCTTGGCTTCCATTAGTTTTACTGACTGTACTGTGAAAGCAAAATTTACAGAGGAAAGTGGAACAAAAAGCAGAAAATAAACCTTAAGCTATCTGGAGTCGCACCAAATACTAGACGTAAAAATAGTATAAATGAATTTGGTACACAGACGCCAAAACATTCAAGACAAATCACAATGGTAGGCTTTACGAGTGATGCTGAGGTCAGAAGAATGAGACTGAGCTGTGAAGTAAGTTTAAAAAATAGGAGTAAAAATGTTTTCAACATAGGAGGTGCAGGATGGAGCATTTTCTTGTTTTAGATCCAAGAGGGAAAACTCAACCTTTAGATTTTGAAGTGTTTTCTAAGGCATTTCAAAATTTCCAGAAGTATTCATGCTTGAAATTACCGAAGGCTTCAGTCAAATATTACCAATAGCAGAATTTTAGGAGCCTGATGTCTCCTAGTAACCATCATGGAAGCAAATCCCCTGATATTCCACAAGAACTGGAATAAAGGAGAGACTGAGAACTGGCAGAGAGGGTATTCCTAGCTTTTGGAATGGGGTACTTCCTACTGTACTCTCTATCAGACCCTTGAAATACAATCTCACTGTCAAATTTCTTCCACATGCGTTAGAAATGCATGTGGAGGGGCACCTGGGTTGCTTAGTTGCTTGAACGTCCAACTTCGGCTCAGATCATGATCTTGTGGTTCCTAAGTTCAAGCCCCATGTCTGGCTCTGTGCTAACAGCTCAGACCCTGGAGCCTGCTTCAGATTCTGTCTCGCTCTCTCTCTGCCCTCCCCCAGCTCACACACACACACTCTCTCTCTCTCTCAAAAATAAATAAGCATTAAAAAAAATTAGAAATACAAGGGGAAAGTTTGTAAAGTTTGGGAATAAGTAATCTAATTTATAGGGCATGCAAATGATTAGTGAGGTCACCTGATCTCAGGATATCAATTTCCAAAGCTGTAAAATGGGATATAAAATAATCATCCTAAAGAGTTGCCCTTTAGGGGAACCTGTGTGGCTCAGTCGGTTAAGCGTCCGACTCCTGATATCAGCTAGGTCATGATCTCACAGTTTGTGAGTTCGAGCCCCGTGTCAGGCTCTGTGCTGACACTGGAGAGCCTGCTTGGGATCCTCTCTCTTTTCCTCTCTCAAAATAAATAAAAAAATAAAAACTTAAAAAGAAAGAAAAAAAGAGTTGCACTTTATATATAGGCTACCTAACCACACTCACAAACTAGAGACCAAACATTATAACAACCATATTTTTAACCACCAATAAACCTAAGATATTACAGCATGTACAGCAAGTGTGCAAAAAGATTATCTTTAATATTCATATAATAATGTATGAATACATACGAAATAATAATAGTTTCCACTACTGAATGCCTGCTATGTGCCAAAAAACGTATTTAGACAATTTGTACGTGCTTCCATTTATCCTCCTAATGTCCCAACCACACCTGTTGGCTTCCAAGTCCCATGCCACTTCTATTGTGCTGTGTGTCTTCACTGAACAGTAAAGCACAGTGGTGAGGGGGGAGGGCCACCCGAGTCAGAGAGACTGGCATCTGAATCACACCTCTGCCACCTAACAGCCCTTGATTTGGGGCAAGCTGTTTCAAATCCCTACGACTCAATTTCTGTATTGATAAAATAGATGAGTAAGAAGTACCTCCCAGGGTTAACGTGAAAGTTAAGATAACACATTTGCAGTAGTTGGCAAGTCGACTCTCTTAATATTCACTGATTAAATTTCCCCAATGCATTTCACGTGTCATTGCAGAAGAACTCTAGATAAGAGATACAAAAGGACACCAGAGAAGGTCAGCCAGCACTGTGCTTAATAGATTAAATCATGGATGGAATGGTAGAGGAACAAGGGGACTTAGGTAAGATCCAGCCAAATCTTTTCTAAGGAAAACCAGGGAAACCAAGGACAGAAGATTAATTATCAAACAATTATCCGGCAGTGCATCATGACCCAGAACCCAGAACCTTTCCAACTGGGAGTCAACAGCCCTGGCTCCTCTGTCACTCAGCTTCTTATTCTCCTTCGACTCCTTCTGCCAAAGAGAGTAAAAGGCTATAGAATGTACCCACGGTACCCCCTGGAACACAGAGTGGGAAGGACCTGGCTGGTGCCTAGTGGCACCTTGAATAACCTCAACCAATCACTGTGGGGTGGAACCTATATTAGAACCTGTTCTTGCCGCTCATAAAATATATGAGCACTAAAAAGGGAGGTAAGAGGGGCGCCTGGGTGGCTCAGTCGGTTAAGCGTCCGACTTCAGCTCAGGTCACGATCTCGCAGTCCGTGAGTTCGAGCCCCGCGTCAGGCTCTGGGCTGATGGCTCGGAGCCTGGAGCCTGCTTCCGATTCTGTGTCTCCCTCTCTCTCTGACCCTCCCTCGTTCATGCTCTGTCTCCCTCTGTCTCAAAAACAAATAAACGTTAAAAAAAAAAAAATTAAAAAAAAAAAAGGGGGAGATAAGAAACATAAAAGTACATCGATCGGGTACACATATCAAACTGCATGTAAGATACGTACACCTTAGGGTTCCGTTTTAGAACCTTAGGGTTTCCGCTGGAGGAACCTTGATGATCATTTAAGTTAATTAGCCGAACCCATTATTGTACAGAAGAAGCATCAAGTCCCTACCAGGTCAAGCGGGTAGTCATACTAGTCATTCTGGCAGACACCGAATTTGAACCTACCTACTAGTGTCCAGAACCCCAGGCCAGTCCTGCACGCTTTCTACCAACCCCCCTGCTCAGCTGGCTCCTAACTGAACTACAGCAACAGCGAAGCAAAACCAGGCACGTCTGAGTCAGAAGCAGCAAGAATGTCCTTCATAGAAGAAGGGCAGAACATTGTAAAAACAGAAGAACTCGACATACGAAAACACTAAACGCTTGCCTTTCCCTTTTTAAAAAGTAAATACGTAATGGACCTTCAGTGTAGAGGCCCCGGATACTCCATGCATATTCGTCTCCTTTTCTTTCTAGAAATGGTATAAAATGTCATTCAGGGCAACGGAAGGCAGTCATCTTCACAAAGGCCTCTTTCTATTCATCTCCTTAGCGAAATAAATGTGTCTGCTTTGTGAAAACAATGAATATTTTTAGACAAAAGTGAGACTACCACTACCACCGGGCACGCTCCTAACAGCCCATGCTCAGGATGGCCCCAGGGTTGAATGTTTTCTACTATTTGTAAACAAAGGCCTTTTTCTGTTCGTTCACCCAGTAAGTACTTGCTAAGCATCTAGTATCACCTACTCTGGGTCAGGTCCTGGGCCGATCCGTGGATAAACATGGGTGAATCAAATCCAGGGGATTCCTGCCCCTGCAGAGCATCAAGTCCAGAGTCAGTAAACAGGTAAACACCAGCCGACTGCAGTTTCGGAGGCATGATGGAAATGTAATAAGTACCGTATGATAATGAGAGGAGGGGAGGGGAGGGACGGTATCTCTCAAACATTAACAGTAAAACTGAGGCCTCCAAACAAGATGAAGAGAAATCAGAAGCGGGGAAGGACTGAGAAAACAGGAGACTATCTTCTGTGCATGGATTCAGTTGACCCAAGTCCCATTATCTGACCTGGCGTAGGCTCCAATCAGGTTTGTTTCTCAATGTATACTAATGGCCTACAACAGAAACATTCTGCACAGCTGAGAGGTGATTTTGTCACACTAGTGACAGCAGTAATAATAGCTACTATCTACGAGCACCTTCTGTATACCAGGTACTCCTGAGTTCCTTAATCCTCTCCATGATTCTTATACACACTCCTATTGTCAGTTGGAGGTCAGCTCTACAATACTAGATTAATTGCCAGCCTTAGGTTCAAGACACATTCTAATGACGAGACCAAGCATGGCCTGCTTTTATTTAATTAGTTACTGTTTGCAAGCATCTAGGAATCTTGATCAAAAGGTGAGACCTTGATCAAAACCTGTATCAAATAATATAATCCCCTTCACCCCAGGTAACCACCCTATACCTTATGTTTACCATCTCTTTGCCTTCCTTCCTCAGCTTTACCACATCTACACATTTCCATTAAAAGCGAGCTGTTCCCATATTACTTTTTTCTTTACAAAAAAAGACGGCGGGGTGGATGTAATTTATGGGACTTAATTTTTTCACGTATATTCCTAAGACTTACCCATATTGTGACACATTGTTGTAATTCATTAGTTCTGACTGCTGCATGATATCACAGTTTATTCATCCGCTCTCTCACCGATGGGCATTTGGGTTGCGTCCAGGTTTTTTCTATTGTGCACAGCGCTGCTATGAATATTCATGTGCATGCGTATACTCCTACACATGTACGTACACACGCGCACGAGCGCCTGTTGCCTACGGGCAAGCTCACTCTCTGATTCCAGGAGTGGGGCTGCTGGGTCTCAAGGTATGTGCATGTTTAACTTCAGATGGCAAAGCCTCCCCAAATCATCCACTTACATTCCCACCCACTATGTATAAAACATGTGGACCCACATGTTCTTCATGACCCGGCAGTGTCAGGCTTGATTTCTGCTGACGGAAAAGGCATAAATATTACCGCATTGTCTTAATTTGCATCTCCATGACCACCCATGCTGCTGAGTACCTCTTCCCGTGTATACGGACTCCCTCAGTGTATACATTCTCCTCTATGAAAAGCCTGTCCACTCTCACCACTTTTTCTACTGGGTCGGTTGGGACATTCTCATTGATTACAGTTTTTAATGTATTTTTTATCCTAATGTTCTTTCGGTGGTATATATTAAGAAGAATGTCTTCCAGGTCTCCTAGGATTTCACTCATCTGGAATTTGAGAAACTCACCAGATGATCATAGATGAAGGGAGGGAAAAATAAGATAAAAACAGAGAGGGAGGCAAACCATAAGAGACTCTTAAATAGAACAAACTGAGGGTTGATGGGGGGGGGGTGGAGGCCAGGGGAGAGGGGAAAATGGGTGATGGGCATTAAAGAAAGCACTTGTTGGGATGAGTACTGGGTGTTGTATGTAAGTGATGAATCACGGGAATCTACTCCTGAGGTCAAGACTAGACTGCATGTTAACCGAATTGAGAGTAAAAAATAAATAAAAAGAACAAACAAAAAAAGGAACAGCGTCTTCCAATTTGTTAGCTTGTCCTTCCACTTTCATTAAGGAATCTTAATTGACAAAAGCTCTTATTTTTAATTCAGTTACAATTATCTCTCTTCTAGTCAATGCCTTTAGTGTCATAATTAAGAAATCCCTTATCCCAAGAATGGTGATATTTCCTACTATGAATTTTAGCATTTTGGCTTGGCCATGTTAGTTTTTAATCCACCCAGAATTGACATTTTTTTTTTTATAAGGCACAACTGTAATGTTTTTCCACCAGCTCCTTTTTATTTTACTGCAGAGAGGTCTCTCTTTCCCTAACTGATGAGGCGTGCAGCCTCAGTCTCACACCAAAGTTCCACATGGGTCTGCCTTGGGGTCTCCCTTCTGCTTGCACTGGTCTGTGTCCTTCTCCCCACACCAAATGCCTCGGTGTTCATGACAAGAGCCTCACAAGCTCTGATGATCAGAAGGGCAGTCTTCTTGCTCTACTCTTCCCGTGCAGAAAAGTCCTGACTATCTTTATCTTCGGTCCTTTGCTTTTAATGTAGATTTAAAAACCATCTTACTGAGTTTCGTAAAAAAAATTATTTAATGTATATATTAATTTCAGAGGAACCACCACTTTTCTGATATTAAAACTTCCTCTCCTTCAGCCTAGTATATCTTTCCATTTACTTAGGTCTTCTTTTAATACTTTATTACAATTTTGCCTGTAAATCGTGAACATCTTTCATTATTTCTTGGTACCTGATGTTCTCTGATGCCACATAAATGGCACCTTCACATTAATTATGTTTTCTCAGAGTTCTATTTCTGCAAGCTAGCATCAAACTCCTGTATGTTCCCCCTTGGCTAAACCTTCCCATTACTTCAAATAATTTATCTGTGAATTACTGTAGGATTTTTCGTATATAAATAATCACATAATCTGATAACTCAATTATTATCCTCAATTTATGGGTGAGAAAACTGACACACAGAAAAGCTAAACACTGAAATCACAGGATCTTAAAGAGACATCTGCACCCCCCCATGTTCACTGTAACATTATTCACAACAGCCAAGAGATGGAAATAACTTACATGTCCATCAACTGGTGAATGGATAAAGAAAATGTGGTGCGTCCATACAATGGAATACTATTCAGCCATAAAAAGGAAGAAAATCCTATCCTATGCTACAACACGCATGAACCTCACTGAAGGACTTTACACGAAGTGAAATGAGCCAGTCAGTTGCAGAAGGATAAATACTGCATGAGTCCATTTGGATGAGGTATCTAAGTGGTCAAGCTCATAAGAGGCAGAAAGTGAAACAGAGGTGGCCCAGAGCTGGGAGGAGAGGGGAGCAGGAAGTTGCTGTTTATCAGATACAGCATTTTAGTCATGCTAAAACAGGGTTCAGTCATGCAAGATGAAAAAGTTGTAGAAATCTGCTATACAACATTGTACTTATATTTAAACTGTACACTTAAAAGTTTATGAAGAGGGTGTATCTTTTTGTTATATGTTTTTTGCAATTAACAGACAAAGTTAGGGGTGCCTGGGTGGCTTGGTCTGTTAAGCGTCCAACTTTGGCTCAGGTCATGATCTCACAATTTGTGAGTTCAAGCCCCACATTGGGCTCTCTGCTGTCAGGATGGAGCCCACTTCCGATCCTCTGTCCCTTTCTCTCTCTGCCCCTCCCCTGCTTTTGCTCTCTTTCAAAATAAATAAATAAACTTAAAAAAAACAAACGTTAAATAAACTGTCCATCAAAACAGTAAACAGTAAACCTGAGATCCAAATCCAGGCAGTCTGGACTCTTAATTATGATATGGCACCACTTGCTATCATGCATACAGAAAAAAATATGCAAATATAGGAAATACGGAGAATTTTATGTCTATTCATATGTGGAATAATTTTGTTTTTTTTATACTTATCCTACAAGAATACTGTACTAAGCTTACATATAATAATTTACTTATTTGAAGTTACAAGTTGCATATTTTTAAACATGCTTTTTTAATGTTTATTTATATTTTGAGAGAGAGGGGGTGGTGCAGAGAGAGACAGAGACTGAATCTGAAGCAGGCTTCAGGCTGTGAGCTGATGATCCAGCACAGAGCCCGATGGGGGGCTCAAACCCACGAGCCGCGAGATCATGACCTGAGCCGAAATCGGACACCTAACTGACTCAGCCACCCGGGAGCCCCAAAAGTTGAATATTTTTTAAATTTTTCATATTTACCACACCTCACAAGTTTCTGATTTTTATATCTTCCAGTTAAATCTTTTTGAAGTTCCTATTTTTGTCATAAATAGGTGAAATAATTTTTAAAACTCTACTGTCAGAAAACACACTTTTCTCTTAGCTGAAGTCAGGGTCTTATAATTTTTTTAATAGATGTCTGCTACCATAACAGACATAACAAGTAGCAATGAATTCCCAAGGATAAAGAGACAAGCTCCCTAAGTCACGTGTTCAATTGTGAACGAAGAGTTCAAAACCTGAAATCTGGTAAGTGACACTTGGCTTAACTTTCGTTAAAGAAAAAACAACCTGAAGAAGCATGTTTTCCTTTTACAGTTAATAAAACATGAAATTACTTTCTAATACCAGTATTTTTTTCCCATTCCAGTTTTTCATTCTGACTTACCGCTTGGCAGATACTGGCATTTCTGGTTTGGGTCACTCCTCCCACAAAGACCACACAGGTCAGGAAAATATGAAAGCACAAGTTCACAAGCATATGCCAGCCCTTGAGACTGATCCTAATCAGACTGTTGAAAGAAAGAAACATTAATATTCAGGCTAGTCTATGTGAAGCAGGATACTATGATATTCATCCACAAGTTAGCAATTCCAGCAGCACAAAAGGGCAAATGTAAATGTTTCATGCTTAAACATTTTACTTAGAATACATACACTATCACACACACACAGGATTTGAGACATTTAAGTCAATACAGTGTCTTAACATTCAACTTTATGACCAAAAGAGACAAGTCGTTTATGGGACTACTGCACCCACGAAAGGCTAAACAAATTCTCCATAATAAGAAATATCTGGGCTTCTGTTAGTTATGATGTCTTCTGACGGCGGGATTACTTGTTTGCTTCCTAGAGGTTTCTGCAAGGTGCCAATCCTACTTTTTCTGACCTACTAGGATAACGCGTCTAAATGCCCAGTGCATTTCTTCCTGGCCTTTCATAACAAAATGCTGAAATCTTTCTTTTTTTAACATCAAAATCTCCTTTTGTTTCTTAACTAAATGTCAAGAAATGCCATATATGTCCAGCTTAAAAAGGAAAATACATTCTGGCAAAACCTCTTGTGAAGTGAATTTCTGCTTAGCAAATCCCTCTAGTTCCTACCATAAAATAAAACTTTCTGTAGCTCTGCCTCCAATTAACAGAAACCATATCCCACACTGAAATGCCACAAACTTTTCTTACAAATGCCATCTTTAAAATAAAGAATATCGCAACCTGCAAAAAGTCATAAAACAGACATACCACCACAGTCTGGAGCTGGACGACACGGCTACGGGTAAGAGGCCTCCGGCTCACCTCACCCACGGTTGTCCCCAAGCCTCACCTCCCCGCCTCCAACACATCCCTCCCATGTTCTTTCCCAGATACAAACAGACTGGATGCTATAAAAGATGAATTTACCACCGCATGGACTAATTACTTATGTCTCAAACTGCATGAAATGAAGGAGGCTTGATGAGTTCTCAAGGAACTGCTCTTACTTTGGAAGGATAGCACGGTGTTGAAACTCAGCTTTATCCTCATGCAAGGTGTAAAACACCTTCCAAGTCACAGTCCTCCATTCACCCAGTTCCCCTTCTTACCTGCGATGGTATATGTAACTGACGATGACCGCCAAGAGGCTCAAGAGAAGGATGACAGCGGTGGTATAAACCACGGGGTGCAGAAGACTGGCTGCCTGGGTGTAGAGTTCAGATCCCGTCAAATCCTGGGGGGAGAAAAGGAAGGACCATTCTGGGAGCACTGTTCTGGACACGCGGAGATGTTCTCCAGAGACTAAAACACTCTGACCTTTATGACGTCTTCATTTTATTCGAGGACCAATGTTTCATGCTGTTCTCCTCACACCTTACTCTGCCTTTCTGACTCCCACCATGTAAACTACTACGGTGTGTGCACTTAGTCTGTGTGTGTTCGCGTATGTGTGTTTGTGTATACACACACATGCATACATACATACACGCACACACGTACCTTGTTCTACGTCGGCTTTGCAAATCTGCATACTGACTTTGCTACAAGGGTGACAGACAGCAGCAGCCTTGTGATAAGGCACAGCCCAGCAGCACCTCCGAGACAGCCAAGCCCAGACAGACGTTCCCAACCATGTGCAGGCAAGCTTAGCTCCAAGGCCAGCAAACACAAGTGGACTAAACCCCGTGTAAGGCGCTGGGGACACAGGGGTCAGACATGGGTCCTGCCCGTGAAGAAATGCAAGTCACAGGCGAGAGGGATGCACGATCAGATCACAACAACGTCTGAGGACGGTGAAGGCAACACGGTTTTGGGAGCGAAGCGCTCAAAAATCAATACCGTAAAATAATGGCAAATCGCTCATTTGGCTTTTATGATAATCCAGGCACTAGGCCAGCACTCCACACCAAGTTAACTCTATGAGGTACACAAATCACGGGCCCCGTTTTATAGTTTGAACAACTGAGGAGCAGAGAGGTTAAGTTCCGTGAGGATTAGGTCCAAGAGAACGTGGCTGCCAAGTCTGTGTTCTCCAACACGATGCAGACAGTGCCCCCACTACAATGCACACAGTAGACACTTAAGGCTTCTTCCTCGTAAAGGACCAAAACAGGCTGGGAATGCAGCTTCCGTGCCGGCCACAGCTACCATGCCAGACAATAAGGGTTGTAGAAGCCCAAGCTGTAGAGTCACCAGATCCTGTCACCACATGATCCTTCTAGACAGACTCTGGAGGCTACAAAATGACAGCTGGATGCAGGAAGTAGTTCACAGGAAACACATCTTTAATCCGAAGGTGCCGGACACATCCAGAAAAGCTAGATGGAAAAGGGGGCAAATTTTCCCACAGAAGAATGGGAAGCCGACACAATACAATTATGGATCTAAAAAGATCTCAGAACACCTTAACAAGCCCCTCACCGTAACAAATGATGAACAGAGGCTCAAGGAGCCTGACAAAAATCACGGTTAATAGGAAACTGGAGATGCAGCAAGGGAAATTGAATTCCAGTCTGAGTGTTCCACTATGCTGTGATGAGTCTCAAACCTGCAATTCATCTATTTATTTGACAAACGTTAATTGGGTACCCGCCACGGCCAGGAGCTGCGCCAAACCCCGGGTATTCAGCGAACCGCAGAACATAGTCCCAGCCCTCGAGAGCTGACAGGCTGTAAACTAAGTACCAAAAAGAGAAAATACAAGAGAAAAGTCCTATGGCCACAAAGTCTGAGCAACCAGCCCTTGTGAGATGCCCATGAGATTAGTCAAGAGCACAGGGCCTCAGTGTGTTCACACTTTGCCACAAGTCCAGAATATCAATGGGGAAACTCAAAAACACACTGGGGCAACGAGAGCCAGTTAGATGCTAATAAAAGCACACATGTTTCTTCTTCATTTCTACAGGAAACTACTATTCCAGTGCACGATGAATAACTGAAGATAAGCTTTCAGTAGCCAGGGTTTGGTCTTCAGACTCCTTCCATGCACCACTCATTGTACGTTCCTCTAGGAAATGTTCAGTAACACGTCCCCACTTACGTGCTGGCTACGTGATTCCGGAAGAGTTACCCCACTATACAGTGAAGACACCACCAATCACCTGGCAAGGTCTGGGTAGGAGCCGGAGGGGGCATGCAAACGTGCCATCCATGGGCCTTGTTGAGAGTAACAACACAGGTGGCTGCATAATAGCTAATGAAACTCTGGGGCGCCTGGGTGGCTCAGTCGGTTGGGCGTCCGACTTCAGCTCAGGTCATGATCTCACGGTCCATGAGTTCGAGCCCCGCGTCAGGCTCTGTGCTGACAACTCGGAGCCTGGAGCCTGCTTCAGATTCTGTGTCTCCCTCTCTCTCTGCCCCTCCCCTGCTCATGCTCTCTCTCTGTCTCAAAAATAAATAAAAACATTAAAAAAAAAATTTTTTTTTTTTTTAAATAGCTAATGAAACTTCAAACTTCCAATTCAGTTCTCAAAATATACTGTGTATAGTAATTACATTTAAAAGCCAGCACCGCGGAGCCTGGGTGACTTGCTCGGTTAAGCGTCTGACTCTTGATTTTGGCTCAGGTCACAATCTCACGGTTTGTGAGATCAAGCCCTGTGTCGGGCTCTGTGCTGGCAGCATAGAGCCTGGTTGGGAGTCTCTCTCTCTCTGCCCCTCCCCCACCCTCTCTCTCCTCAAATAAACAAACAATATTTTAAATAAAATTTAAAAAATAAAAGCAATTAGTATTTTCAAAAGCCAAGTAAATAAAACACAGTAGATGAAAGAAACTAGAGGCTGAAATAAAGGGCAAAGACTCTTCTAATTCCAAGTTATAGCTAGAGAAAGGCACAGGTGCTACTGTCACCGGTTTCACAGGGCACTGCTTCTATTGGGGCATATTTACGCATCTTGAGAGAGAGAGAGCCGGAGTTGGGGGTGTGACCAGAAAGAAAGGGAAAAAGAGAATCCCAAGCAGGCTCCGCACATCAGCACCGAGCCCGACACAGGGCTCGAACTCACAAACTGCGAGATTGGGATCTGATCTTACAACTTAACCGACTGAACCACCCAGAGGTGCCCTACTGGGGCATTTTTGATGGTCACAACGAACTGACCTGCCCAAATAGAAAAGAACTCCTGCTGAGAGACTGACCAAGGAAAGGGGTAAAGTGCCAGGCAGTAAACAGCTAACTTTAGGCTTTGAGGGCCAAGGGAGAAATTGAGGCTATTCTGCAGGTACTTATGAACCACTTAGTATATAACCATTTAAAAAAAGCGGCTGACTGCTCTGGGCCACCATGATTTACAGATGTCAGGTATAAAGGAAACAAGGTAAGAAATCCTCCTATCTTGATGGCATTAAAATACAAGAATATAAGACTACTGAGACAACTGAGGAGATTAGGATAGTATAGAAGTTAAATATCTAAAGCAACAAAATACAAATCTGAATTAAAATTATTTTCAGTTATATACATAAGCTTTGTGATACAACAGCAGAAAGATCACTAATACACCGCCCAAATATGACCACCAGGAGGCACCTGCGAGGAGACAAAAACTCAACATTTGCAAGTGTACATAACAGACCATCAGAGTGATACTGTTCACTCTTTACAGTACAAATTTTAAGAAAATAATGGAGAAAGGAAGTGAAAAGTATAGTTTTTCATAGAAGCTAACTTTGCCAGAGCAGGCAGAAGGTATCCAAACACCTGAAGGTGTTCCAAAAAAAACAAAACAAAAAAAAAAACAACAACAAAAACCCCACACAAAGATGATGATTAAGGACCCAAATAAAGGGAAGAAGAGTTTTTGAAAATCTTTGTTAACTTGATAAAAATAGATTCATATAGGGGCGCCTGGGTGGCGCAGTCGGTTAAGCGTCCGACTTCAGCCAGGTCACGATCTCGCGGTCCGTGAGTTCGAGCCCCGCGTCAGGCTCTGGGCTGATGGCTCAGAACCTGGAGCCTGTTTCCGATTCTGTGTCTCCCTCTCTCTCTGCCCCTCCCCCGTTCATGCTGTGTCTCTCTCTGTCCCAAAAATAAATAAACGTTGAAAAAAAAAAAAAATTAAAAAAAAAAAATAGATTCATATATTTGCATGTTACTTCTAGCCCAAGACTTACTAAATATAAAATCAGTGGCAGTTTTAAATAATCCATTGTCATTATATTAATAATAAGAGTAATTATAGGGGCACCTGGGTGGCTCAGACAATTAAGCGTCTGACTCTTGGTTTCGGCTCAAGTCATGATCTTTTTGTGAGTTCCAGCCCCACGTCAGGCTCTGCACTGGCAGGGTGGAGCCTGCTTGGGATTCTCTCTCCCTGTCTGCCCCTCCCCCACTTGTGTTCTCCCTGTCTCCCTCATATAAAAAAATAAAAAAGTATAAGATTAACTATCAATCTGTAATTATGTAAACTCACCATGATCTGAACAATGGAATCAAGTTCAAAGAAAATACCACAGGGTATCCTGTTTGTCAGACTACAAAGAAGTATTAAAAAGCTCACCAAAAATAAAATTTAAAAGCAGCTCTAAAATAAAAAATGAAAAATTAATAAAGGATATGACTTCTATGCTGCTTTTAATTTTTCCCCTACGGAACAAAAAGGAATGTTACGATTTTGCTCCCCCTACCTCACACCATATACAAAGGTCAATTCTAGTCGAAATCACGGACTATATGTAAAAGATAAAAAACATTAAAGCTTCTTAAAGAAAACAAAGAGTATCTTCATAATCTTGAGATAGGAAGAGTTTTTTAAAAGAGGAAATAAAAAGCACTAACTATAAAAAGCAAAACTTTAGAAAAATTAAGAAACTCTGTACATAAAAAGACAACATTAAAAGAAAAAGGAAAAAGTCGCTTTTAAAGACTGAGTGCTTGCACCCCTCCCAAATCCATATGTTGAAATCCTAATTCCCAATTTGATAGTATTAGGAGGTGGGGTCTTTGGGAGGTGACTAGGACAGGATCGTGGCCTCATGACTGAGATTAGCACCTTTATAAAAGAGACCACAGACAGCTTCCTTGCCCTTTCCACCATGTGAGACACCATCTATGAACCAACAAGCAGGCCCTCACCAAACACTGAATCTGCTGGCACCTTGATCTTGGCCTTCTCGCCTCCAGAACTGTGAGAAATCTGTTGTTTATATAAACAGTACTCTGTTACAACAGCCCAAACTCATTAAGGCATGCATGCCCTGGGAGAAAATACTTTTTTTTTTTTAATTTTATTTATTTGAGAGAAAGAGCACATGCACGAGGAGGGGAGGAGCAGAAAGAGAGGGAGAGAGAGAGAGAATCCCAAGCAGGCTCTGTGCTGTCAGCGCAGAGCCTGACACGGGGGTTGATATCACAAACCATGAGGTCATGACCTGAGCCGAAATGAAGAGTTGGACGCTCAACCGACTGAGCCACCCAGGAGCCCCTGGGAGAAGACATTTTAAACACATAAATCCAACAAAGAGCTCCTATTCACAATTCATATCAGCAATTCCTATAAATCATAAGAAAAAAACAGATACCAAACTAAAAATAGGCAAGATTTATATGTAGAATCTTAAAAACAAACAAAGCAATATAAATGAACAAAATACAAACCAACCAACCTCACAGACAGAGACCATTTTTGTGGTTACTGGAGGCAGAGCATGGAAGGACGGAGGACAGCTGAAGATGGTTAAAAGGTACAAACGTCCAGTTATAACACTACTGAACAGTATATTTGCAAGCTGCTGAGAGAGTAGAGCTTCAAACTTTCCTTTCTTTCTTTTTTTAGTATCTATATGAGATAACAGATGCTCATTAAGCTTACTGTGGTGATCATTTCATAATATATGGAAGTCTAGTCATGCTGCACACCTTACACAGTGTTGCATGTTAATTATATCTCAATAAAACTGAATGAGAAAAATAAAAGCCAAAGATAATGAAAACAAAGAGGCAAGATTTGAGCAAGAACTTCACAATAAGGGGATACCCAAACTCACAACAAGACAATGGAGAGGTGCTCAGCATCACTAGTCAACAGAGAACGACAAATTAAAACCACAACGATATATCATAATACCCCCACCAAAGGCTAAAATTAAAGACTTAACACTAGCAACCACTGGCAAGGATGTGGAGCAACGAAAACTCTCATTACTGGTGAGACTATAAACCAAAATAACCACTCTGGTCAACTGTATGGCATTAGCTACCAAAGCTAAATATACGGGTATATACAATCCAGTAATCCCACTTCTGAGTGCCTCTGTCTGCCAAAAACCAAGTATGTGAATACTCGTAGCAGCTTGCTTTGAATGCCTGAACCTAGCAACAGCTCAAATGCCCATAAAGAGTAGAACATACAAGTTTTGGTATTTTCCTCCAAAGAACTATGTAGCATGAAAAAGAATACGCTGCTGCCATATGTAAAAACAAAGATGCATTTCATAGATGTAATGATGGGAAAGGCATCAGATATAAATGAGTACATGCTGTAAAATTCCCATTTTATGAAGCTGAAAAGCAGGCAAAACTGATCTGTGGTGATAGACATAAGGGGGTGGGGGGATATCTCTTGAGATGATGGTGGGATTAACTAAAAAGAAGCATAGAAGAGCTAACAAGTGCTCGAGCAAAAATCTTGATCTTGATGGTAGCCAAATGTGCATATTCACATAAAAATGTCATTAAGCCAGACACTTCAGATCTATCTGTGCACTCTGCCCAATACCTCCACGGAACACAACTGGTCCCCTTTGATTACCAATCCCACTTTAGAAAATTTATCCTGCAGATTTTCTATTAAATGTGCAAAATAATATTGTGCACGGCAATTACTAGAAACAAAAGAGAGGAATACCTAAATAAATCATGGTAGGGGCATAAATAATATTCAACAGTAAAAAAGAATGAGGAAGATACAGAAAGATTTCTGAAAGGAGATTTAGTAGAGTGATTAAGAACACAGATTTCTGGACTCTGAATTCAAACCTCAATTGCGACACTAACTTTATCAAGTTGGGCGGTGCTTAACCTCGCTATGCCTCAGGTTCTCCATCTGTCAACTGGGGGTAATGATAATAGTATTAGACCTTGTGAGGTAGCTCTGATGACCAAATAAGTTGATGCATGTAAAGACTTCAGAAGAATGCCCAATACATGAGCACTTAATGAAAATTAGCCACCAGAATCATATCATCCTAAGGTATCATCATAAAGATATCTTTATTATAAGATAAACTGTTCCATGGACATCATCATCATCATCATTAGATACATAGAAAAAAAGCATGGCCTGAAACAACATCTGTAGCATGCAGCCTTCATGTAAAAATGGAAGAAAAGAGGACTACCTATTCATTTTGTTTCAACATACATGAACATCTCTTCAACAATAGGAAAGAAACTTTTTATTAGTGACAGGTTACCTACTTTGTGCAGAATGACTGTGATGGGGGAGAGGGGTGGAGGTCAAGTTTTCACTCTACGTTAATGTGCAGAAATAATCAAAACATTTGATCTGTGTGAATGTAGAACCTATTTAAGAATTATAAAGAAAAAAAAACCAACGGTGCTAATGTTCACGTTCAGTTATAGAGTAGACAAAGCTGTAGTTTGCTTTCATTCAGCAAGTTTTATACAAACAAAGATTCAAACCTGCACTAGAAAGACGTAAAAACAAATGAGTACTCTTTAGTTTCGTGTATTTCTGTGTGAATACGGTAACAAAAAGGAATCAAGGCACTGAGGTTATTACACATCTTTGTGCCTATCACTGACTAAAGTATTACGTGCTATGTAAATTGTCTGACCCTACTCATCACCTCCTGGCTATTCAGGTTTTTTTGTCTCCTACTCACCCCAACTTCTAGGAATCTTCCTGCCTCAATTCCTATTTTTCGGATCATATAATTCCAACAAACCCAATTTCTATGTAAGTTTTTTCTCTCCCATCAAGACTGAGGATAGACACGATTGGTTACCATAGGACATCTACTAAATCAAACTACGGTATCTATTCCAGATTTGCAAACCAATATATTCTTTCTGTCTCATTTTTTTAAATACAAAGTTATTTAAAACCAGATCAGAAAAAAGACTTTTAATGCCAAATTAGGAATTTAGATTTTCTATATAAAGCCATGTATTTTAAGACAGTTTTCAAGAAAAATAGGATTTTTATCTATTATTCAAAATAGTGTCAGGTAAGGAAAAAAGATGCTGCCTTCCATTATTTTGAAGACACCACTTTTATCTTAGACATATATTTACTTAAGAATAGGTATAATTTAATTAGCTCTGCCTTTATGTTTAATTAGCAACTCTAAAAATCCCATATACTAACTTTATTATAATTTTGTCAATAATTTCAGATACATTTCACTTTGCAGCCTCTAGATGGCACAGTTATATTTTTAAAAAGCAAAAGAAAGGGATATTCTGTGAAAATAGAAAAATATCTCAATACTGTATTTTAGCTTTAAATAAGAACTGTGTATTACATTTTTTAAAAGATGAAAAGCATGAAAGATAAAATAGCTTATTCTTTCTAGAAAAGGATTATACCAATTTAAATAGTTTAGAAGAACAACTAAGGAAGTTAAAAATAGATGCTTTAAACTAGTATTAAGTAAAAATAAAAGTTTCACACGTGCAGTATCATGTCATTAACAGTGAAGCTTATAAAATGCTTTTTGTGTGTTTTGTTTCATTTATTTTACCCAACTTTTTCTGATTATTATATAAAGTTCAGACAATGCTGTATCTCTAGTATTTTTCCTCCAGTACTTTCTAGTTTCATGTTATTTTATAATCAAAACCTGAATGACAACACTTTCAAAGTGAAAGAAAATGCTTCATACGTTAATTAATGCTTCATGCTTTAATGTGAAAGGTTACTACAAAATAATAAAATGTGAACTTACAGACACCAGACTTACAGACGTCAAACATCTTCTATTTGTCAGAAGCCTAAACTTATCAACAAGAACCATGCACAAGAAAAGGATCAATGACTTAAACAAATATGGCTGAGTCTGACTAGTATAGACTCTATCCACAGTCAGCCAAGCTAAATAACCCACATATTAATGGAGGTCACTGAAAGACCATCTTTACGCCCTGCTGAACAATATAGTCACTCCTCTACGTGTCTGACCAGCTGCTGGGTAAGTATATGCTTAGCAAAGGTACAAAGAAAAAAACAAAAAAGGAGTTCAGGAAAATTTATCCTACTTCAAGCTTGCTTCAAGATCACTTCTAGTGGTAAATGCACATTTGTTAAGAAAATAAGAATTTACAAAAATTAAGATATATCATGTTTTGGTGTGCCTGGGTGGCTCAGTCGGTTAAGCATCCGACTTCAGCTCAGGTCATGGTCTCACGGCTCATGAATTCAAGCCCTGTGTCGGGCTCTGTGCTGACAGCTCAGAGCCTGGAGCCTGTTTCAGATTCTGTGTCTCCCTCTCTCTCTGCCCTCCCCTGCTCGTGCTTTCTCTGTCTCAAAAATAAATAAACATTAAAAAAAATTTTTTTTAAAGATATATCATGTTTCGAGATCACTCAGTTTTGATAAAATATTATCTAGATAACAGATTCAGAGCTGGGGGCAGGAACATAAACATAAGCTTCCTCACTCCCAGGCTAGTCCTGTATGACTTCCTGGAAATGCCTTTCAGATTCGTAAGCAATTCCTTCTACTGTTCTCCAAATCCATGTGTACTACTCCATTTATATACTGTAATATAAAAAATATAAATAGCATGGCTAATTTCATAATTATCAGCTCAGGAATCCGACCCACTTAGGTAAGTCACTAATAATAAGACCTGTTCCTACACATTCATATACACATTGATATACATCCATACATTTTAGTTTCTCTGAGACTAAAGAAACTGGCTACCAAAGACTGACAGGTAGGAACAGTGGTAAGTAACAGAAAACAACAGCAGCTTGATTAGCGTTAAAGGTGAAAAGGCCTTAACTGTGTCAATACCGTCAGTTACAGTCACTGAACAGAAACTGCCACTGTTACTCTAAATTGAAGAGTCTAAAAATTATGATGTGTAGTGGAAGAAGGTGCGAGATGGCAAAAAAGGAAAATCGCTCACTATCCACTGTGTATCTCTGGGCAAATGAGTCACTCTTTCCTGGTGAAGAGTTAGACTGTATAGACCCAAATGTCTCCAAATTTTCAGAAGGTCAAAGTTTAGTTGAACTGTCTCGCTTGTAAAGTTTACCGAAAATCCCTGTAACCAAATTCAATCCCACACACTGCATTTCGTAGTAACTTAATTTCCCTTTAAACTCAGAATTACACCAAGTATCACCCCTTAACTATAGGTAACAATTTATGTTAAAAGTTCTTTTTAAAAAGTCTTCATTTAACTACGCATAGGGAAAAAAATGAGGAAACTTAGTGTTTATGTGCATAAAGTTAACAACTGCCGTACCATTAAAACTGCATAGTTACTAAGGGAGTTGCACTGCATGGTGGTGATATTTTCATCCGAGTAGAGTATAGAGCACCCATCTGACTTCCAGCCTCCTTGTCCATTCAGCAAATCGAAATCCCACTGGGCGGCCACGGCATCTGCTCCGTGCGCGATTCGACGCAGTGTCACATTAACAGGGATGTGGTGGGTATCTACATTCACACCATCTGGAGGAAACGGGAAATAACAATATTTCTGAAACAAACTTCATAAACAATAAAATGTCAACTTACACTCTAATGGGTACTCTGCAGTGTCTTTTTTCACTAGTGACTCATTAAAATGAGAAAGAACAGAATTAAGCACTTTTAGGTACAGTATATCATTAAAGTCACATTGTCCAGCAACTCCAGGGTAACATATGCCTACGTAACAAACCTATTTTGGTGAGGATCACTGGGGTAACCACCGTACGCCGTTTTCCATCATCAGCCAAATTTGTGGAATTCCCAGTGGCTGGGAAAAGCTTTCCGTTGCGGAACGCGAGGAGTTGAAGCTTGTAGAGAGAGTCATCAGTTGGTCTGACTTCCCTTTTTTGCTTTGGTGAGAAAAGGGAAGCAGGAAGCTGAATGGAAGCTTCCACGATAGTATTCTGAATACACACAAAAACAAAAGCAAAGAAAGGTGGCCACATTAGCACGCAGAAACCAGGAAGAATATTTTAGACAGCTACAAATGTTTCCTATTTGTATACGAACCGTTTCTTAAAATGTATACATATGAAATTTAATAGTTAAAACAACTTATTGGTTAAGTGAAGTATCTGAACACCACACAAAAGCACAGAGGAAAAGAAGCATAGAAGAAAGAGAAATGGGAACTATAGTTCAAAGAGTTGAAGTAGTAAATAAGGAATTATTTCCAACTACAAAGTGAATTTTCCCATGGTAACACATACTGCTGAAGTCGATGTATCAAAGAGATCAGGGATCTCAGTGATCACTCTTTGCATCAATTTTATAATGATCAATTACAGAAATAAGCACCAATGCAGCATATCACAAATCTGAGTTTAATTAATTTGGACTTACAGAACTCTAAAGGTGATTTATGACGGATTCGAACTGTCAAACAACAACAAAAAAAAATTCTACAGACTTAATAGAAATAGATTCAAACAAACTCTCATTTTAGCAGAAGTATCCCTGAGACTAAGAAACACATCCTGTTGGAAAAAACACAGTAACAAATAGAAGAGCTAGTCATGCTGGCTGATCGTGGAGTGTTTTATAGGATTTTTAAATTATAAATTACTCGGCATTCAATAAAAAATAAATTCATATGCCAGGCAGGCAAATAATTAACCATCTGAAAAAAATCCCTATTTTAAGAATTTATCACAAAGTTTTTCTCTTGGCATCAATCTCTCTCCAATCCAATGTCCACGCTATCAACAGAATTTCCTCTTAAGAAATACATCTCAGGGGGCGCCTGGGTGGCTCAGTCGGTTAAGCGTCCGACTTCGGCTCAGGTCATGATCTCGCGGTCCGTGAGTTCGAGCCCCGCGTCGGGCTCTGTGCTGACAGCTCAGAGCCTGGAGCCTGTTTCAGATTCTGTGTCTCCCTCTCTCTG